>NC_043993.1:8378466-9083466 GCF_902150065.1 Myripristis murdjan | reverse complement strand
ACAGAAAAAAGTCAAATATTCACAAAATATACACAAAAAAAGAACAATGTAGAGCATTCATTGTCTTCTAAATTGTGTTCACGACTTCTAGGCAAGTGAACATACAAAAATGAGAAGATGGGTGGAACAGTGGTGGAATCAAAAAAGCCCATGCCAGTAGAATAAAAGAGATGTGTAAGAACAAGGGCAGCTTATGGCCGCAGTCACCATAGTAATAGATTTCTATATTCTATGGAGTTCACAACCTTCTACATTCCACAACCCTAACAAGCACATGGGGGGTCGGGGGTCATGCAAGTGCAGGTCTCCTAGAGGTGAGGAGGAGCTGAGTAGCTTGGCTGGGGTCAGAGGGTAGTCATTGATAAAAGCAAATGAACACACATGAACAAACAAGCCAACACACATACACACCCTGACATCCACACACATACACACACTCCCTCACCCCCGCCTCTTTTTCTATGTCTTTTTCTCAGAAATTCCTCAGAAATCCACTCAGTCGCCGGTGGAAGTGGAAGTTAGCAAGTGTAGTTATGTAATTCCCCATCATCAATGTTCTGCGGCTCTGCTGGGTTTTCGCCAGCAGTTCTGTAGCAGTCTGAGTTCACTGACAGCCAGTCCCTTCCCACAGCAGAGCCTGCCATGCAAGGCAATCAGGGCTGAAATGTCCTGTCTCTTCAGCCTCCACATCAAAGATAGAGGGAAGAGAGGGGGTAGGAGGGTGGATGAAGGAGGGAGTAGAAAGGAAGGGGAGCGATCTGAAGACAGTTCCTCTGATCTGCACTCCCTCCCTCTTCTTTTCTGTGGTATAAGTCCATGAGAGCAAAACATGCAATAAAAGGTCTTAAAATGACAAATAATCTGTTTCATTCAAATGCATGGTTCATAGTTGGTGAACTCACTTCACAATTACACATGCCATTTGAGATCTGGCCATTAAAGCTACACTATGTAAAATTGGAAAGGGATGATTTGAGTCAGGATGTTTAGAAAAAAAAAAAAAAAAGGTGGGATTAGGACTCAGCCTGATCATTGAGTCTATTATTTTCTCATCATTGGTAAACCATGTGCTTTTTCTGTATTTTTTTTTTTTTTTTTTTGTTAATTGAGTCTAAAGGGTCCTTACCTGAATCAGTTGTCTGAAATTTTGCATTGTACACCTTTAAGACAGGATTGTATGACAATCACATTATTTGACATTATCTTTATGAGTCCCACATGGTTGCTTTTGTATGCATTCATGTGAATAGCCACATAATTTAATTTAATTTAATTTAACCTCTTTCTTTCTTTCTTTGATATGGCTCATTTTTACATTGTGATGGGACAGCATCCAGCCCATGCAAACTTTACAAATCTGATTTTGATCCAAAAACAGTGTGATCCAATTTGAATTTTTGTTCATTCAGACCTGCCACTTTATCTCTTCTGCCAGGAAAAAGACACACAGAAAAATATATCACCAGATATCAGCACAAAACCACTGAGGATGTTCCTGTATGTATTTTTTGACATAAGATTATATTACTGGTGTCATGTTAACAACACAGACTTTACATTTTGACCTTTCTCTCTTTTTCTTGGACTGGAATTTTACACTGAATTCTGTTTGCTCAGTAACTTTCCTGACCTGCAGTTTCCAAGAAACCATGCAAAGCATATGAATCCATGCCTGCTAATAACAGAATAAGGCTGTTTTTATTTATTTAAATATTATTATATTTATGTTATCTTATTTTTTTATTCTTGTGAAAACTAAAAATAGTGGATGTGCAAAGTTTAAATCATGCAGCACCAGGATGTTTTATCTGGGTTGAGTGCTACCATGCTGGCCTGAACACAAATCAACCGAAGTGATCATAAAAACACTTGGAAGTGTAACAGAGGGAAAATTAAGAGCCTCCATCCCGATAGAGATAACCCAAAAACAGTTTACAAAAATGTCTCACACAGCACAGAACATCTTACAAAAATTTTCATAGCACAATTAAAACAAATTATGGTGCCTCTTAAGGGACTGCTGGTAACGTAAGCCTTTGGTTTAAAGAAGAAGAGAGACGATTGCATCAGTGACATTTTTGAAATTGATAATAGATTTCAGACAGTGTGTGCGCACCCCCCCCCATTTATATGCAATGGTTTTCCAGCAGTTTTTGTTGTTGTTGTTGTTGTTGTTGTTGTCTCCTGTCACCTGATGTCACTTGAACACTTTAATAAGCAGAGAAGACACACGTGTTTTTGTGTATGCATGTATTGTGGTGCAGTGCGCAGGTTAGCATTAATAAAACCCACTTTTAATGAGGCTGCTCATGGATGATGGAAGTCATGATGAACCTATGCAATACAAACACACATCAGCTTATATTTAGACAATGTGTTCTTAATTTGTTATCCACTCTGCTTAATTGGAAATAGCTCATAATCATATGCAAATCCACACCAAGTAAGTAGATTATTAATGAATGTATTTTGGCATTTTATATAATTGATGGTGATAGGTTTAGGTTTCTATTTTCCCTGCTTTTTAATTAAAATGTTAGCCATAGCTGTCGTCTGAAAGCCGTAATTGGCAACCACTATAGGAACCCTTTCAAGTCAAATTATAAGAACAAAAATAGAAACAATAAAAACAAAATGATAACAACAGTGTTGGTGTATAAAAGCCTAAATCCATCTAGTGAGAGGTGGGCTGTTGCCAGGATACATGAGGACCTTACAAACAGGCGTGAGTCGAAGAGACACACATTAACAGAGAGAGAGAGGGAGGGGGAGAGAGAGAGAGAGAGAGAGAGAGAGAGAGAGAGAGAGAGAGAGAGAGAGAGAGAGAGAGAGAGAGAGAGAGAGAGAGAGAGAGCACATTAAAGTACCAACTTTATTGTTTTTTTTGTTTTTGTTTTTTTTTTCCAATTTGATGTAAGTTTTATGTGGGGCACTTTCCATCCATGGCGTTTACATTCACTGGTGTACCAAAGTTTGTTATATTTCATAAATGTCAGAGCGCTGCTGTATTAAAACAAACACTGGCCTGGCTGGCCTGGCTGTGTAGCAATAAAAGGAGCTTGAATTTGAAGTTGTATTGTCCCAACACTCTTGCACTGATCTCACCGCAGCCTCTCGTTTCCCACATATTTCATTTCCTTTCCTGTGGGTCGGTGCTCGACGTTGCTTTTCCATTTGCCCAAAACGTTAACCAATAGATGACACAGATGTTGAGCTGCATAAAGGTTATTTTGTGCAAGTCTTGAAATCATGCACTGGTGCTTCGAAGTTCTGTCAGCAGGAAATGTAAGAAATATGGTCATGAAATGTATGTACAACATGAAGCGTGCGTGTCTATGTCTGTGTGTGCCTGTGTCTGTGTGTTTCAGCACGTGCCCACATGTGCATAGGACTGTGAATCTTTAACTAGTCCAATATATCAATGGAGCACACCATTAAAAAAAAAAAAAAAAAAAAAAACACCTTTCAAGATTTTGCTTCGCGCCTGCTGTATTCCATCAGTAGAGGGAAATTAAGCCAATGGACCAAAAAATAGAGTTTGATGGAGAAAAAAAGAGTAAGACCAGTAGAAAGAAGAGCTTGGAGCAAGAGAGTCCCTGCTAGTCAGTCAGTCACTCCAGATCCAGTGAGGGCAATGGGCACACTTTTCCCCTCAAGTGTGCTCTAAATATTCAGGGGAAGGGAATGTGTCATTTCACACGCACACGCACACAAACACAGACATGCACACACACACACACACACACACACACACACACAGACAAAGCAGCGCAACAGCCTCTGGCCCTGCAGCCTAGCTTAGCCATTACTTCTTGGATAGCCCAATCCACTTGGACAGGGGACACAGAAAGGACATTGCACTTGAAAAAAAAAAAAGTACCATTCCACGTTGTATCTCTGCAAGGGTGCAGAAGAGACATAGATCAAAGATTGAGAAAGGAAGGGACAGAGAGACAGAGGGAGGTGAGAGAGGGAGAGAAAGGGAAGAGGAAGAGGACATGACTGTATTGGGAGGGAGATAAAGTACCTGTTTGAAATGGTCCCAGAGCCTGGGGCCCACAGGCTGTGAGTCAACTTGAGCTCCCAGGTCAAGTTGGCAACAGAAGCTGGTACGTCTGCTCTCGAAACACTAGCGCTCCGGAGAGAATTAAAAAAGAAATACAGTGCACAGAGGCAGCATAAAAGAGTCCTTGGCAAGCATCTGTCATCTGTTCAACCAGCGAACGTCCTCCCTGGCTTGGCTTTTGTGTGTGTGGGTGTGTGTATGTTTGTGTGTGTGTGTGTGTGTTTATGCGGATGAGTACTGTATGTGTGTCCAGCAAGACAAACTCTGGGGTTAGATGGTGTCCCTGTAAGACAAAAAGAAACGACAGAGCAAAAGCATGAGTGAAAAAAAGACAAAAAATTTACAGAGAAAGAGAAAGAGAGAGAATGTGTGTGTGTGTGTGTGTGTGTGTGTGTGTGTGTGTGTGTGTGTGTTAGGGATGGGACCTTGATATGACATGATTCACAATACTCGGGTGCAAATTCAAGTACTTTTCTTTATAATACACTGGACTACGATCATACTTTCAAAGACAATGCATATCACAAGCAAGTCAGTCAAATTAACTTTAAGCTTTTAAGATTTATTTCTGGCCTAAAGATAGAAGTTGATCAGCAAAACCAAACAGAGCATGTTTAACTTGTCTTTACTAATGTATGAAAACCAAAGTTCTTCCAGATTTTTAATTTAAAGTATGAGGGTGCAGCAAGAAATCTGTACAGTTGGTATACCAGGTGCCATTCTTTCCCCCTGTCAGTCTTTAATTCTCACAATGATATACTTGATTCTTGTGATGCTACTGCCAGACACCAGAAAATAAATGTTTGTTTGGGCCACTCTGCCATCTGTTGGATTCTAAGCTATAACATTTTCCCTCCGCAGTGTGAATAAAATTATGTCTTAAATTCAAAGCAAAATATTGATTCAGTGTCAGCATGGTGATATAAAAAAGTGTCTAATAAAAAAATTACAGTTTGTAACTGCAATGAGTTTTCCCCATCCCTAGCGCGTGTGTGTGTGTGTGT
Source organism: Myripristis murdjan (assembly GCF_902150065.1). Lineage (NCBI taxonomy): Eukaryota > Metazoa > Chordata > Actinopteri > Holocentriformes > Holocentridae > Myripristis > Myripristis murdjan. The sequence goes on along the minus strand of NC_043993.1, from coordinate 9,078,396 downwards.
GTGTGTGTTAGTGTGTGAGTGCATGCATGCGTTCATGTGTGCGTGCATGTGTTTGTGTGTGTGTGTGTGTGTGGGGATGGGGGGATAGGATCAGAGCTGAGCATGGCGCACTTGAATGCCAAAAATCTTCACTTGAGTTATGGTAGAATGTATTACCATACTCAGACACACAGGCATGCACACACACACACACACACACACACACACACACACACACACACACACACACACACAAACAAATCCACCCCCTCTATTGCACATCCTTAGACAAACGTCACATCTTGCACACACATAGACAGTCGCAGACATGCACACAACAAACTGCGATGTAACACTGCGCTCTAATTCAATCTCGCTGTCAAGGTTGGCATGCAGTCTGGGCTTACAGTATTTGAATTTTGAATTTATTCTATCCCTCCCTTGACAAAGACCTTGTGAAACTATCCTGCCTCTCTCGCTCCCTCACCACTTGCTTGTCTGGGAACCTCTGCCAGGTAGTTCACACCTCCGCCTCCTCCGCCTGATGTGTTAAAGCAGGAGACTTTTTCTGACAGCAATGAGTGCCGTTTCCAGCCAAAAAACTCACATGGCTGCTGGCAAAAATAACGCCAGCTATTTGAGCATGTATTAATTTCCTTTTTTAACTATTTTTTCACTTGTACTGTGTGCCATGTGTTACACATTCAATTTATGTAGACAGAAAAAATACATATTTTGATTGGTAGGTTGGTAAGCAAATAAGTATGGAGCGTGCTTATGTTTGTGAAGAGTGTTATGCAAACATGAAGTCATACTCCTATTGAATAAAGGTGATTCTTTCATTCTGAAAATAAATAAATAAATAAATAAAACGCTGGTCACTGATTTTAACTGGAATGCTGGTCACTGGTCCCCCTACACATAGACATCTTTTTAGTGAACTTACACTAAATTTTGCCAATTGAATCATCTCTCAAAACTCTACAGCTAAAAACCTTGGTGTGATTTTTGACTCCAGTGTCTCACTAGTCACTCCCATCAAAAACACCACTAAAACTGCTTTTTATCACCTCCGCAATATTGCTAAAATTAGGCCTATGCTAAGTATGACTGATGCAGAAACTACTGTTCATGCATTTGTCACATCTCGCCTCGACTACTGAAATCTTTTTTGCTCTGATCTTCCTGCCTTTAGTACCGAAAATCTTCAGCTGGTCCAGAATGCTGCTGCCGGAACCAGGGAGTTTGACCACATCACATCTATACTGACTAAACTTTATCAACTCCCAATTCATGCCAGGCAAATTTTAAGGTCCTTTTATTGACTTATAAGATTGTGTGTGGACTTGCACCAGCCTACCTATCTGATGTAAGTACACCCTACATGCCCCCCACCCACCTTTAAAACCACACTCAAGACTCATTTGTTTCCTTAACTTATACAGTAAATGATGTCTGTGTCTCACTGCGTGGATGTGGCTCTCATCTTTAGGTCGGTGACCTGGCTCTGTTTCCATGCCCTGCCGTCCCTGGTCCTGCTCCCTCCCCCGCACGGCCCTGCTCCTCCTGCACCTTCCACAGCCTCCTACTGTCTCCTTTTGTCTGCTAATTGGTTATCATTTGCATTATGATCGTATTGTTTGTAATTTGCTTACTGGGTCGGCACCTATTGCACACCTGTCTGGCCATGAAGGGGTCTCCTCTCTCTGTGGTCCTTCACAAAATGTCTTCCATTTTTTTGCCTGTTCCACTTGTGCTGTTTTAGGAAGGTTTTTCATGCCCGCTATGAGGATTAAGTCAGGGGTTGTCATCCTGTTTGTTGTAAACTTGTGGTCATGTAAAGCCCTTTGAGAATGTAAACAGTGATATTCAACTAAATAAACTTGAACTTGAACTTTATGAGGCTGTGTGATGCTGACATTCCATCTTAGTCATATGGCCATATGGTGAAGAGGGAACTTTAGGTAGGCTTACCATGTGTTAGTGTGTAATGTGCAACTTTGTGGGACACTTTATATTTCATCTGGCCAGTTATTGCTGAATAATGTTTTATATACCTACAGTGTCAAATCATTAGACAGACCATGAGCTATATGGATCATATGCATTAAAATTGGATTGCTAAATTTGAATAAAGCACTTACAATGTCTTTATAATACATTTAACATGTGTGTGTGTGTGTGTGTGTGTGTGTGTGTGTGTGTGTGTGCATTGCTGTGTCCATATCTATTTGTATAAACTGACTGGCTGCATTAAGGTAATCAGTCAAATAGTACTGAGAAAAAGTCAGGACATTCAGTCTTGCCTGTCTTGATGAAAGAATCAAAACACTGACGAATAAAAGCTAAAATCATCATTCGACACCTCCGAACTATATATATTTTTTTTTTTTGGAATGATCTGAAAGATAACAGTATCATATGAAGTCTATGCACTGCACTGTCAGCGTTTTTCACTTTGTTGATGTTAAACGGCTGTGTTGTTTGCCACTGTTAAGCATGCACCTGTCTTTGCTGTTGACAGATTGTTAAAAGTAATGTCGGTAACTTTGTAATACTTATGGACATAAAAGACTGGCAGCCTCACTTGCAAGTGACGTGCTGATCATCTTATCCAAAATGACTTCAAATGAGCAAACAGGCAGGGGTTTAGCATCTTGTTCGGGGACACTTTCACAGGACACACAGCTGCTGATAAACACATACTAGCTTGCAGGGACTGAACCTGTGACCTTGCAGTTATGGGACCATCTCCGTTAATATCGGCTGCCCTGCCACGACATTAGCTGTATCACACAAGTAAACAGATGGCCAAGCAATATGCATCTATAGAGTTAGTGGAGAACACTAACAGACAGGACATCAGTACAGCCCTGCAGGGACAACATCCCTGTTTTGAAATGACTGGGTGATTAATGCTGAGTAGAGGTAGAGGGACACCACTCTGCTTAGCCTGCTAGGCTGTCCTGTCTTATCGAGGAGGAAGGAACATAGAGGCAATTTACCATGACAGAGAGAGAGAGGGAGAGAGAGAGAGAGAGAGAGAGAGAGAGAGAGAGAGAGAGAGAGAGAGAAGGAGGAAGGGGGTAGCAGAGAAGGAGCAAGCGTGTGTGAGAAATCGAGAGAGTGACATAGAGATAGAGTGCGAAATAGAGAAAGCAGTGGAGTGTGAGAGAGCGAGCATGTGTGTGTATGAAACAGACAGAGGGAGAGGGAGAGAGAGAGCAGCAAACGATTTGTTATCATACAAGGATTTGTAAATGTTCACATTTCTCCGCCTGAGCGCACACACAGACGTACATGTAAACACAAGAGCTGCTAGGTAGATGTGAGAAATGCTTACACCCACACACACACACACAAACACACACACAAGCACACACAATCGAGTGACAAAGGCGAGTGTAGCGATTCCCACGAGGCCGTAGAGAGAAATATGATAGATGGGGAATTGCTGTTTATATCGGTCTTCTTCGTTCCCTGTCTGAGTGGCCTGTAATTGAATGATCATTACACCAAAGTTATGGCTACGGCCCCGCGGTGGAAAATAGGAATTGAGTTGGAAATGGCATTTAGTGGTTTTGATTTATGAGCGACAATAGGGAAGTTGTTTTTCAAGCTTGGCACTCCGGTGGGCAATAAAGAGGAGCGAGGCTTATCGCCTGCTGTACCCACTCTGACACACATACACTAGTCAGCCTGCCAGCCAGCCGGCAACCAGTCAGCCAACCAGCTGGGGCCCTTCACATGGAAGGAAGTATTTTCAGCAAATTTGTTTCCTTCATGTCTAACCCTGAATGGTCCTATTCATTACTATAGCCTCCAGTCAGAAGGCACTGCCCACTACCATGACTTCCTGTGGCACACTTATGCACTTGTATGCATGTATCCACACACACACACACACACACACATGCACACACACCTATGCACAAGTACGCAAAGTACAGACACATGTACACACACACACACACACACACACACACACACACACACACACACACACACACACACACACACACACACACAAGATGGATTTGTATTTTAACCATTTTGCCCTGTGGCAGTAAGTACAGAATAGCGTGGCTTTATTGTGGTCCTTCTCATCTTTGCAGCTGAGTTTTATTAAAAACAAAGCTCGTGAAACAGGAAATTGTCTCTTGCATGCACAGCTCTCAGTTTGGGCCACCGAAGCTATTAATTCTATGGAATAAAAAGGACTGTCTGCTCTCAGTTGGTGGATGAGATATATGGATTAAAATGAATGTAAGATGGAGTTGGAGAGGTCACTTGTGTGGGAGGAAATGAAAAAATTAAAATAGCACTGAAATATGAAGTAATAGATGTCAACATATATCCATCCATCCATCCATCTATCCATCCATCTATCTATATGCAGCGCTTACATTTACCATCGAGAATACTTACACATGTTCACTCCCACACACTCCTCATACAAATGCTGTATACAAACATACAAACACACATACACACATCCACACACATACAGATATTCATACATTACAGTACAGTACAGCCATCCCAACTTCAAGCAGTTGCTCGCCTATTTTTAATTCCTGTTGATTTCCTATGCCTGCAGGCCACTTTTCTGCTGCATTCCTATAAGCAGTCTGACAGGATCTGCTTTATCGCTTACAGACCCTATCAATTAATAGAAAACAGTTAAAGAGAATGAGAGAGTTAGTCACACGGAGCTATCTTGACGCCTGCCAACACTGTCATGTCATCTGACTTGTCTCAGCCTGGGCCTCAGGGCTGCTCCCTTTTTAGAGAGACGAGGAAAACGAGGTGTGAAAGGAGCTGAGCGCTCACAGGTTAAAAGCTCCAGAATTACAAGGTGTAATACACACAGGCACAGATGCACATGAATGCACACACAAACACACGCACACAAGTGAACACAAACACCAGCATGTGATTGAGCATGTATATAAATCAAACACAAATTTGCACACATATGCAGACACACGTGCACACACATATATACACCTGCCATAACCAGAGCTATCTCCTTTAGGGAGTATATAATAACTCAGCGTTCTGTCAACTTGTCAACCGGATCCATAGGGGTGACATATGAATGCACCATACATCTTGGGGTGCTTGATGTCATCAAAACACTGCAGCATGATTTTATCTGCTGACAGACATATTGCTTTGACAATAACAATGCTGTGAAGACTGGCTGTGTGTACCTGCTATCAGTAACAGTTGTGCTCCATGTCTATGTCTCAGTCTATCTCTCTGAAGGAAATGCACTTGAAGGCATCACTTGTGTAAAAAAAAAACTCAAAGGCACTTATGATATGACATAAATGTGCCATTGAGCCTCCACAATTCACCTTGAAAAGCACATAAAGGCCTTGTTTGCTCTATATTCACTGTTCAAATGCTCCCATGTATCATTTATACATTGCCTTAGCAGATTCATACTGCTAGCAACTGTAATGCAAAATGGCTACTGGCACAAATGTGATTCCCTATACAATAGTTCACTGGCTAAAGAATGGTACTCGCTTTGTCAGGGCTGGTAGTTCGAGTTGGACAAGAATCCCTTTGCTAAAAATCTATGTAAGATGAGTAATGGATCCTCATTGTGCTGCAAGGTGCTTTGGTTAAAAGTATACACCAGATGGCCAATATCATATTCCAAAGGCCTTGAATCGGAGTGTGGCAAGCAAGACAGGGACTGGGTGTTGTTCGGAAGCTAGAGAGACCTACAAGCAGTCCAGTTATCTTCCTTTTATTCTTTATTTGGATCTCCATAATACCTACCACCACACCAAAAGCAAGTGAGCAACTGCCTGACATTGTCTTGTGAAGTGTGTTGACAGGATCTGACAGCATAGCAAAGTCAATAAAAACAGGTCCATCTTGCAGAGTGGAAATTTTCTTATTTTGCATATTTTTCCCCATCTTTTCAAGGGCAAAAATGATTGAGCACCTATCTATGGTGGTTAACAATAGTCAACTTGAAAACAACATAAAAATAAAACTAAAAATATACATACATATATATTTTTTTTTATCTCCATCCTCGCCTCTGTTTTGTTCACGTACTTGTACATTCTTCAGAAGTGGAAATAGAGCAATATGTAAGGTCAGTGCTGGTCAAGGTCAAGGTCAATTCCAGCCCATATAAGCCATATAAGAGGGATGTTACACCTGCAACTTGTCATTTACAGGCAAAGCAACCGATTTTTTAGCCAAAAGCAGTGGCACTCGCTTCCCTTCCTCATACCCGCTATCACTTTCTAACACTTCTTTGAAACTAGTGGCTGCCATTTATTTTTTCACGCCTTCCCTCATTTCACTCATTCACATCAAATTCTATCAGGTAAGCTGACACCTCAGCTCGCACCTAAAGCTCTATGGGGGTTAATACAATATATGCTGGGTGAACTATGCTGAATAAACTACAGACAAGAGCCAGAAGAGAAAAGGTCCTGTGAGCTTCCTGCCCATAAACTCTGAACATTCTCACATCATCATAAGATGTAAATTAAATATGTCCATAATTATTAGCTATATGGCCTGAATAAGACTACACAGTCTTGATATTCTCCTTACAGTTTTGCTGTTTGTTAGGCAAAGAGTGACTTTATAGATGAGCAAGTGCAGACATTTAGAAAGAAATGTGTGTCTGGTGCATACATACGTACTGTATTCTGTCGTGTGCATGTGTGCATTTTTTTTTCTTTCTTTTGGCAAATCCCATCTGTGTCTGCTCTTCCTAGCGTACACAAGGAATGATAAATTATTACCACTGCCACCCATTGGCACACTACAGTGCCAAACACTGAATGCACAATAGGGGGATTGCCAGACTTGCCTGGAGGGGCGGTATCACAATTTAAAACTAACAGTCCTGTGACCATTTGTCAACTTTGTTGGCACAATCAGAAAAGACACATAGTAAATAATTAGTGCTGAAACTATAGGGGCTGTGTGGCTGCTGAATGTATGAATATTCACACTAGTGGACAAATAAAAGCACATATAATGTAGGCAGACATTCATGCATTCCTATATATGCATCCAACCCCATTATGCACACACACACACACACACACACACACACACACATTCATAATAAAATAAACACATAAAAACACACAGAGCACTAATAAAAATGTTCTTTAGAACCTGATTTAGTGTGTTAGAAATAAAGATGTGTAAGTCGGAGAGGATATTATTGGCCTAATGCCACAAGCTTCACACTTCATTAGGTCACTGCACAAAAACAGAAACAACCAACAAATTGACTTGTATGCTCACAACCTGTGGGCCATATTATGAGTCAAGATCGATCATTTGGCCTAAAACGTTCACAAAATTAGCTCAGTGGTTGTTCTTAATGAGAGATCATTGATTAATTTTGTTTCAGAACAACCATATAAACCAATCATGAGTTTAGTTTGCATTCAGCTCTTTCACATTTCCCATTTTGCTTACATCCAAGATAGTTTGTTACAACAGATCGCGTGTATTGATAAATATGCAAGACATCTAAAATGTCTCTAATTCACTTACAATATGAAACAACCACTACCACCACTGCCTGACTTGACTTGATGTGTTAAACCCCATCCATCCGGTGCACTAAGTAGAATGAAACAAACACCAAAAATACAGGATTTCACCCATATGTGATTACAACAATGCTGCCGGCTCACCTGGACATCTCCATGGTGTCCTTGGTGAGATAGACGATCCAGTAGACCAGGTTGAAGGCCCCGAACGAAAGAGGGAAAAGAATGCGGGAGTACTTGTCTATGATGCTGGTGCCAGTCAGAACGTTGTTGGCCGGTACAGCTGATCCCTGCTGTAAGAACGCCTGAGCGTTGACTGGCGGGTTGGGGAATGTTTTGGCTGGACGATCGAACAGCGGGGCAGAGTTCATCCTTTTCTTCAACACACTGCTGGCATCCACCTGGGGAAGGCAACATGAAAAAAAAGCTTCAGTCACTCACACACACACACTCTGTGAATCACTTTGTCTATGCATGCTGATGAGCACACAGGCACACACACAATTCTGAGGACCAAATAAGAAATAAATTCTCAGACTCTATTAGGTTGTATCTTTTATTTTATTTATGTGATGTATTTATTTATTTATGTAATATCTCTGCAGCAATAAAGAAAATCAATCAGTCAGTCATATAAACATTGCTGATGTACTGAGGATATCAAATGTAACCTTCCATGCTAGTGCTGTAGTATAAACTGAATGCACATGTGATAGACAGTTTTAATATGGCAAAATGCAGGTATAGCAAAACACTAACACCACCACATATAAACTAAATTGACGCAAAAATTCAATCAACATCCTGTGTGATAACCAGTGTCTGCAATTAGGTAAGGTAAATGCAAAAACATAAGTAAAAATAAACTAAATAAATAAATGATATTGATATGGATAGATAGATTCCACAAATTCCATGCAATTATTCAACATCTTTTCCAACCCTCAGGTGGCACATTTAAGCCAAGAACCAAAGCCTCGAACCATACTATACAAACAGAAAGCAACATCTTCCGCAATAATACAGTAACCATCTTCTCTTATTCTTTCATTCTAAAAGCTGTGAAAAATACCTTTCCTCCTTCATGGTAAATCATAAAACTGCTTTGTAACACAAGATCACCTGTCACTTCTTTGTAGTAGTAGTAGTAGCACAAACAGATAAATATAGAGGCAGAGAGAGAGAGAGAGAGAGAGAGAGAGAGAGAGAGAGAGAGAGAGAGAGAGAGAGAGAGAGAGAGAGAGAGAGAGAGAGAGAGAGAGAAACTCTCAAAGAGGGAGAAATACTGTACTATGATAAAAAAGATGAAAAAAAAATCTCTGAAGACTTCATTAGTGCGAGCCATTTTCTTGTTGGGACAGCAATGCGGCAAAAAAAACAAAACAAAAAAAAAACACAATATTACCAGTATCTTAATAGATATAACTAGGCTAAGCTAAGGCTATAAATGTGATGTGGGGGCTGTAAAATCTGCATGAGGTACAACACGGCATGAAAAGGCTCTAGATCAAGATTGGCAGAAAAATGAGGCCATATTGCAAGGCTGCAGTGCTATGAGAGTGAGCTGGTTCTAGGTGGCCAGTCCAGGGCCAAATTCATTTGCAGACAGGGTGTAATTACGTGCGGGGAAACAGGAAGACCCAAGTGCAGGAGACCAAGGTGAACTGAACTGAACTCAAGTGCAGAATCTTTAATGCAGGAGGCAGGTAAACACAGGAGCTCGGGAACACACAGGGGCGAGGAAGCACCGGCACAAGGCCGACTGGCAAACTCACAGGCTGAACAGAAACACAATGAACTGACCAGGACGGAACTGAAAGCAAGACTTTAACATGAACTGAACTAATTGGCAAACAAGACACAGGTGACAAGACTAGAGAACATGAGGGGAGCTAATTGGCTAGGAAACACTGGGGACAGGGCAGGACTAATGAGACTAAACTCAGGACAGGTGTGGAGGAGCAAACAAGGAGGGCAGGGCTAGTGAAACACGCGAGGCAAAGACAGAGAAGAGCAAAAAAAAAAAAAAGGCACAATACTGAAACACATTCACATGACAGAAAATAAAAAAGGACAAAACCAAAATCATGCAACATACAGGCATTATTTGCAAATATACTCTTATTGGTACAAGTCTCCAATACTATGCGAATACACCAATATGTGCACAGTGAAGCAAAAATCTGGACTGAGGATGGGAATTTAGTCTATGGTGGGGCTACTGGTTTTCTGGTCGAACTGGCTGGTGCCCAAATCCAGTAGCGCCAGGTTGTGACTGAAAATGTCAGCTGCCTATTGCTGTGACAGTCCCTCGGAGGTGAAGAATCATGCAGTGAACACATGTCGAGTGCATGGTATTTGTGGAGTGTGTGTGTGTGTATGTGTGTGTGGTGTATGTGCATGTGCAGCTGCTCTGATATGCAGGCTATTTTTGATGATGACAACAGGCTCGCTTGGCTTCTTCTCAGTCAAATCCCAGAGGGATCAGCTCTTATTCTCTTTATCCACTGCTCTAGATTTCATCAGACCCACTTTGACACAGGCAGGATGGGCACTGAGTAATGGATGGTATATGAATTGCTTGGGTGGGTGCGCGTGTGTGTGTGTGTGTGTGTGTGTGTGTGTGTGTGTGTGTGCTTGTTTATAGGTGTACAGGGTTACATTCCTGTAAGTGTAGGTGTGCATGGGAGTAAGGGAACGTAAATGTCACACTTAATCCATGCAAATGTAAGGGAAGCAAAACAGAGAGTACCTAACAGCGATGACACTCACTGTTTTTCTGAGAAAGAATAAAATGATTAAGGATCCAGCAACAAATACAAAATGCAAAAATTTATATTTGAAGCAGTGAAAGATGGACAAGCACTGAGAAATAATACAAAAAACATCCTGCTTGATCATAAAGAAGCAAAAACAAACAAACAAACAAACAAAATCCTGTAAATATACATCAAAGATCATGTGTAGCTTCACTGCATTTAAGTTTCTTAGTGCTCTTCATCATTATTGCTGTTGCTATGACTTCCCCTGGCTGTGCTATCTAGCCTCATCTTGTTAGTGTCATCCCAGCTCACTGTTGGCCACATCCACAGCAAATGATATACACTCCAAAACATGCCTAACATCACTGAGAAGCCACTCTGAAGTGTGGAAGGGGATTTAGTCATGTACACAGGGTCATAGCACACACTGATGGTGTGGATCTGATTTTTCCAGACTAATCCTTTGTCCAGGTTAAAAAAAACAAAATCGATCAAGCTTTTGCTCTCAGGGCTTCTAGGCTTTGACAACTTGCTTGAGGAACACAGGCTCGCTCGGCCTTCTTAAAGCCCAATTCAGACTGACAGCAATGAATGCTGACAAAGTGGAGATTCCATTTGTTGCCAATGGGGAAAAGCAGAGCAGCAAAAGACCCGTATGTACATCATTTTCACTCTGCCACTGTAAGCTGACTGCCAGTCAGTTCCTGGAGTGGGAGGTAAAACAACAGCCAATAAGAGATCAGAGTTGATCACCACTTGTGGCACATGCTTCTAATATAATCTTCGGCACTTTATATGAATTGTACCATATGCTCTGTTTGTGGCACTGGGAGCCATCTTAGGCTGCATAGTACAAGTCTGTATGACTAGAGGGATGTAACTAGAAAATTAAAGGTTTGGAAAAGCATTGCTAATTCCTTCAGTCATTTGGTCCAATCTGTTTATGGGTGCTAACTAGCTTGGTAGTTAACATTTGCAATCACTGATTTGTGCAACATTAAAGGTTTGTTGTGGTGGCAGAAACATCAACAGTAGGCTAATAGTGAATCCACTGTCTGAATTGGGTAAAACTTAGCTACTTTTATTCATGACAATCATCACTTCTGTTTTAGCACTGTTTTACACAAATGACCTTTGTCTTCTATTGATTTGTCCTTTGATTCATAAATTGTTTGCATTGCACATTGCATGTTTAAAGGGCCAGGATTTATGCACATTTAAATGTCTTTACACAGCTCTTCGATACCACTGGTTCCATTGATGGGTTTCTTCATTTGTTTGTGTATTTTGATCCCCATTAGCTACTCTATTTATTATGTCTCTATTTATATTATATATATATATATATATATATATATATCTACACACACACACACAGTACAAGCGAGCGAGCGGTGGCGTTTTTGTGTAGTCATGCTATGGTACCAATTTCATGCAAGCTCTAAAAATTTTGCGAATTTATTTATTAATAAAAACGCATACTATGGTTTTTATACTATATCAACTCAAAAACTCAATTTTGATAGACATGCGTGCGCATTTTGCCCCAATATTACCAACAACAATATGTTGCAATTTACAGTGTAAATGAAAGCGGAAATTATTAGAACGGACGGATGATGCAGTAATAACCAGTTACAGAGTCAAGCAAATGACACATGAACATGCTCACACTGTTACCAACAAAATGTTGGAATTTACCATGAGATCAGAACTATTGGGACGTGCCACGGGGTGATGCAAACACACAGCAATGTCACCAGCTAGCCTACATGGTCAATGAAATGACACACAAACAATTGCCCATCAGGCAGGCTACGCACCAAAGTGATAAACGTCAGAGAACAAAAATCGATGAAACATGCCAGGTTACTCAATTGAAGTTGTATTTTCACCCATTTTGATTGGCACGATGCAGATGAAAGAACAAACTAATGTTAATGTTCCCGTACTAGCTAGCCAGCTAACGACGTTAACGGTAGCTAGCTGTCAAGTGAATGACTTGCAGTTGCCGTTGAACATTTCAAGCGAGCTGCTACGTAGCTAGTGGTGTTGCGCATGCGTCTTCTGAAAAGCTGATTCGCAGACAGCTTATTTTCCATTCAAAACGCCCACGTACAGGAAACACCGGCTACAAAACTAGGGTTAGGGTTAGGGTTAGGGTTACTTGGTATCACAGAGCGCATGCGTGCGTCAAGCTGTCAACTTTCCAGCATTTTGCTAGCAAATTGAGATAGATACGTGTATAGGCAGCGGTTTGCAACCAAAATGATAGAAATAAGGTATACTATAAAAGGACACACTAGGAGACCAACATTTTAAAGATTTTAATTGAAGGGCTTGGGCATGTGCTGCATTTATAGGTTATTATGACTGCACGCCCCTGCTGTATGACTATATATATATATATATATATATATATATATAGAGAGAGAGAGAGAGAGAGAGAGAGAGAGACAGAGAGAGAGAAATCAAGGGAAATCCAGGGGTTAACACAGGTGGGTTAGGGTTAGGGACCTATCATTGCCTGCACCTGTGGCTGGACCTATAAATACAGCCTCTGTCTCTCTCGCTCTCTCTCTCTTTTTCCCTTTCCCTGCCTGACGTGGCCAGTTGGTTGGTATTTTATTTTCCGTTAATTTCCTGTGCCACATAACACCCACTTACACACACCACTGACAATGCATGAAGCAGCCTTCACACACTGATACACCGATATACACAACCCCTCCACTTTATTGTTTATGTTTATGCTTGTAATATTGATTCATTAGTGCAACAATTTACCATGCACTGCCGCGTGGTCTGCATTCTTTAACTAACAGGTCATAGTGATTTAAATCGTGACTGCTTGATGGATATTTCTATTCCCTGTGCTAGAGTATTGTTTTTTTTTTTTCATCCCGCATTGTAATGAAGAGTCTTTCCTCCTACATATTTGGTGCAAGCAGACATTTTCTATTATGCATCTCTCCCACTCTCATACACTCTCACTCTTTCTCTTTCTCTCTCTCTCTCTCTCTCTCTCTCTCTCTCTCTCTCTTACACACACACAAACAAGCACACTGGCCCCTTACAGTACATCCATCTCTCCATCGCATTCCATACAAAGGATTGGGCCAGCTTCTCAACCCCCGCCTTCTCGTGAGCCTGCAATGATCTGCCTGGATATTCCCTTAATCTATGGCTCTTACATAATCTGCAGCAACGTCGTTCACAGAGCCACTGGCTGTCTCCTCGCGTCACATTCCCTGGTTATCATGCAGTTATAGGCCAGAACGGAGGACTGGGAGGGAGAATGGATGGAGAGATAGATGGATGGATGGATGGATGGATGAAAGTATGATAGATGAATGGATGAATCGAGCGATAGATAAAGTGCTGGCATGCGTTATATGTTTGTGTGTGGTGTGTGCATGTGTGTGTATACTTTGCAGGAGATTATGTGTGTGCCTATGTGTGAATGTGAATGTGTGTGTGGAGGGACTGGGGTGGGGGGGTGAGGACAGGGATGGATGTAGAGATTGTGATGTTTGAAAGTGTACGTTAAGTGTACAGATAGGGAATGGTGGTGTGCATGTGCATGTGCGTATGTGTGTGTGTGTGTGTTGGCATGCATGTGTGAATGGGGAATATAGGGTGGTGCACATCAAGAGCACAGCAGGGGCCTAGAGTAGAAGCAGAGATAGAGATGAAGGGGGAGTGATGGGGAGGTGTGTGTGTGTGTGTGTGTGATGTATTTCTACATGCATGCATGTGTGTGTGTGTGTGTGTGTGTGAGAGAGAGAGAGAGAGAGAGAGAGAGAGAAAGAGAGAGAGACAAAGAGAGACAGAGAGATGAAGGAGGGCTGGAGAATACACATAAATTAACACGATCACAGAGGGAAAAAAAATATATAGAGATTTTTTTTTCAGTGATCGTATTGATTTCTTTCTGTGATTGTGTAGATTGTATATTATATTGTGTATCCCGCACACAGTGCCCATTTGTCTGCAAACAAGCAGGTGGGTAAACAGGGGAAAGAGCTGGAAAAACAAAGACAGAATTTGAGAGCAACGTAGAGAGATAAAAAGGCATAGAGTAAAAACTACAGATAGAGAGGCATAGATTAAACAAAAAAAAAAAAAAAAGAAAGGAAGGAAGCCAGAGGAAAGACAGCAGCAGCCAGAGAAAGGACTGAGGTAGGAAGTGCAGCAGAAATGGAGTGAGACAGAGAAAGAGAGACAGGCAGGAGAAGAGACAGAGACTGGCAGAGCACGAGAGTGAGAGCGGGATGGAGACATGCAAAGGAAGAGACAATAAGAAATAAAAATTAAGAAAGACAAGCCGAGATTGTAAGACAGAAAGAGACAGAGATGGGGACAGAGACAAATGATAAAGACAGATTCAGCCACACACCAGTGACACAAAGGAGAGGAGCAAGAGCAGCAATGTTTACATCCACAAACCAAGAAAGCTAATGGCCATATTCCACTCATGGATGTGCTTATCTACCTATAGAGCTGACTGGAATAGAGGAATAGCCCTCAGTTACCCTGACAATTGGAATTGTGATACAATTGTGATCAAATGTAACGTCCTGAGTGTCACTATAAGTTCATAAAGTTCAGTGATGCAGGATTTACATCTCACCACTGGCATCCACATTTCTCTTTTTAAAGTTTTTCCCTGTGCAGAATCTTATAAAAACTTGATTTTTTTCCCTTGGTTTTAAGTGCATCCCACCACACAGCAGCTTTTTTTTTTTTCTTTTTCGAAATTGTTAATAGAATAAAATTACAAGGAAATGGAATGTTTTCCCCTCTGTTTTAGGTAAGACTTATTTGTGCCCTGTCTCTATTAGTAACGTATCCTGCTGAAATTGAAATGTACCTATAACCTTATGGGAATGTGCAAAGACAAAAAAAAAAAAATGTGAAATGTGAAGGGAGTTATATATTTACAGATCACCATTTAATATCAGAGTATGCCAGCCATCTGAAGCAGGCTCCTAATGCGCATGCAGATTAGTAGTTGAGTAACTGGGTTAATAGTGTATATCTCTGTAAACAAAGCCAATAAGAAACAGTGAAGTGGACTTACTGAGGAAACCTCCCCATCGTTCCCTGTGGCTGTAGCTGTCGCTGCAGCTGCCGCCTCCTGTGCTGCCGCCTTCATGGCTGCTGCTTTCCTGAGCTCCCGGTTGGCCTGCAGTGTGGAAAAGTAGTTGACGGCCGCAAACTCGATTAGGGCAGAGAAGACAAAGGCAAAGCAGACAGCGATGAACCAGTCCATGGCTGTCGCGTAGGAAACTTTGGGAAGGGAGTGGCGGGCGCTGATGCTGAGTGTGGTCATGGTCAGGACAGTTGTGATGCCTGCGTACAAGGAGGAGACACAGGAGTTATTATGAACATAGAGGTTAGCGATATGCTGCTTTGGCATCTTACTGTTCTATTAGGATTCATGAGCTCCTCTTTATTCTTGATTATTCAGCATTTGTATACTGTTGTATGTTTCTTTCCTTGAAACTTATTTTTTGTTTTGATGCTACTCCCGGGCAAGGTCTTTGCTTAAAGCAGAATCTTCTCAACGGGGCTACCTCACTGAATAAAGGTTGAAGTGGTATTTATTTTTTTTTTTAAACTGGCATCTTTGGTGCTAAACAGTCATTGCTGTGGTGTTTTTGCACCACACAGAAATGGCTTGGCAATAAAACAGCAAGTGCTGTCAGGTCTCTCTGATGTCTTTCTGATTTGAGCTTCTGTAGGTGGCCATGGTGGCTATCGCTGCTCGTGCTAACTGCTCATTTCCTCTAATTATTCCAAAAAAAAAAAAAAAACATGTTGTTGCTGCTGCCCAAAATGGCATCAGCACAGAGAGTGTGTCCAAGAAAAGGCATTTGTTTACATGAAAACATATTGGACTGCTACTTTAAATGAGTGAAATAAATTGATCTTAAAGTTCAGTCTGGATTTGTCAGTGTGTAATGACGCAAGATGCATTTTACAGGTAATGAATAGACTGATGTAGACAATAGCTTAAAGGTCAAGTAAACAAAAGCTGTGGGAAGTTACATTTTGCAACTACCTTGTATAAGATATATGATGTGGTAATTGATGCCTCATCAGGGCAGCAGGGTGACGTGGTGAGTCATCCTTCAACTGGAGGATCAGCAAGCATATCAGCAAGCATTTGTCCTGCTAGTGTCTTTGAGGTATCTTAATCTCTACCAACTCTGAATACACTCTGATCTCCCAGTGGACAGAGACACTTAATCACATTTCCCTATGAGGGATCAATTAACTATCATTTTATTATTATTATTATTGTTATTATTATTATTATTGCTGTTATTGTTATGGTTATGGTTATTGTTGTTTTTAATTGTTATATTATTAGTTCAGGAATAAGTGCTACAGCATGAATTTTTCTGACACCATAACAGTTGTGAAAGAGTCAGGGCTGACTGGCTGTACTTTCTGTGAACTTATGAACTTTACCAATCACATTTGTGAACAGTGATCATCTGGACACGTAGGGAGGAGGTTGGACAATGATGGTGAAGGGGCGTGAGTGTGTGTGTGTGTGTGTGTGTGGGTGTGTGTGGGTGTGTGGTGTGTGTGTGTGTGTGGGGGTGAGCATTATCGGCTGGGAGAGAGCAGTTATGTGGACACACAGATACGAATGCATGCACATACTTGCACTTACATGCAAACCCATACACACATACACACACATACACACACACACACACACAAACACACACACTCAAATGCAAGGCTATACGCTATGGAACAGCTTCAGGGTAAAGGGCTAACAATCTATTCAGGCATGCCATTTGGCCACTAAGACGTCTTTTCTTCAAGCTCAATAGATCATATCTGATCACTCCATCTTAGTAAATGGCACAGTATTGGCTACTTTATCATACAAGTGGTAAACAAAATTGTGGGATCTTTGTAGACACAATCATCTAAACTGTACTGCCAGAGTACACCCTCTGGCAAATAACATCTTTGATCAATTTAGCTCTGTGCAATGCAAAGATTGATAGTCTCACCCATGTTTTTTAGTACTTACTGCACTACTGTGATTTTGAGATGATGCAAAGCTGGCGCCTACCACCCCAAAACTTCACAATTTGCACTCAAGTGTTTCCATGTACCATTGTGAAGGAAACTTGCTTATGAAAACTCAACCAGCCTTATTGTAGCAGAATAGTAATGCAATCAGGGACTTCATGTACCAAAAAGCTGATGTATTCCTTTCATCAGTTGATTGAAAAGCCAGGACTCAGTTAAAATACAACAGTAGAATAAAGATTTGTAGTGAAAAGTATTGAAAGTCCATGCATAATTTGGATGTTTATTAAAAGTTCTTGCTTTAGTAGAGAAAGGGAAAATGGTTTACCATGTCTTCTCTTTCACTTTAATATAATGCCTGTTCATAGTGTAGATGCACACCAACCAAAGCCTTGCCTTGAGTTTGTTCAATTATATCACAACTCTTAAAACACTGGCAATAAGCAATCAGAAACTGCTATTTAGCCATGACAGGACGAAACAAAACTGCAGCATACTGACACTAATCTAAAACCACGGGACCTGGACAGTAACCTTTTCAGTGTGACAGAGTGTATTAGAATTAAAGGCCAATTTGAATTCAAATTTAAAACATGCATGCAATGGCATGTACAGTCTAATTGTATATCAAATGGTCAGAAATCATCAGAATCAGAAATACTTCACTGATCCCTGAGGAGAAATTGTGTTGATCCCCGAGGGAAAACTGGGTACTTGTGTAGTCAGTATGGATCTCTAAATAGATAATGTTTAATAGTATGAGAAATAAGAAATCTGATTACTCAATCATGCATTGCCATCATTTGTAATATGCTCATACTCAAACAATCACATTACCCACTAACTGCTAACAGTGTAATTTAGGTAGGTAATAACTGTATTTTAATAAAAGAGTGAGAGAAGACATAAGGAAGCATGGCAACTTTTCAAAATGTGCACACTAGTGATTTTCCTGAGACATGCGGTATATATGACATGGCAGCAGCTGCATGTCAACTCTGCGTTGTGCAATGTAACTAGAATGTCAGCCCACATGGCATTTCAAAGTCAGTAACCTTTGTCGAAAAGTCACTTCCCGACATGCTTTATTGTTTATGTTTATGCATCAGAAGACTGACCCCTGCCCAGCCACTCTAATACAGAGCACCAAATATCTATGAATGTTTTTCACAAAGTAATGACCAGACCAGACCCAAAAAAGAACTCATTAATACTTTTTAGGATTTTTTTTTAATCCTACTTACAGATCAGATGGGTGAGAATTTCTCCTTAGAACAATACACAACACTGGACAAACTCTAATTACGCTTGTCTAGTAAATATACATTCTTCATCACCATTATCTTTTTTTCCCACTTTTTCTCATAATTTAGTTTTATGTGTGGTATTGTATACTATTGCTCAATGGGTGGGATGTGGCACAGAGATAGCCATAAAAACAGACAATACAGAAATGTCTTCGGAAGCAGGGCTGCAATAGTCTGTCCAAACTCAAGAGCGCTTTTTGACATCGACAACTTGTCTCAGTCACACTTGATGCAGACTTGTCATGGTCTCAGCCACTGATGGATGTTGGTGTGAAATTTTCCTGACTTTCTATAAATAATTTAATTTGGGGAAATCTATTGATGTTTGGTATTTATTTTCCCAATGCACTGGAGACAGGGCATCAACAAGGGCTTTCAGCCTCCATATGTAATCCTAAAATATCAATGCATTGCTTAGTCAATTCCTGTGCACTGATTGCTTGGGTTGCTACACCATAGTATAGAGCAGATTTACAGCTTGATCAATATCATTGTTGAGAAGCATATTTTTGCATTTGGAAAGAAATGTTAATGGTTTGTTACATAGAACTTAATTTGCTCCTGTCTTAGTCATGTCTTGGTCTCGATCTGGACCTGGTCTTGGCTTATATAAATAAATAAAAAATAAATAAATCTCCAATAAGACCAATATTTCCTAATCTACAGTTTTCTATATGGCGGTCACAATATACAATAAAACTTATGAAAAATATGTTTTTCTATGCCCTAGTCCATTAAACAAGCATCAGGCACAGTTTAATAGCAACATGAGCCAGGACAAAACTATTATGGAGAAGTTACTAGTGATTAATGGCTCATAAGGAGGGTGGTGGCTTAGGAGAGATGGATAAATGATGAAAGATAAGGAGAACATTGGATGGTTGTGTGATGAATGCATGTTAAATTGGAATAAAATGAAAGCAATATTTTGGGGATAGATTATGGATGGAAGGGCCGCAGAATGATACTAATGGTGGTAGTGATAATGATGGATAAAACATCACTTGACATTGACATGGATGGACAATTTAAACAAGCATAAAACACTTAGGATGTAGACTCACTTGTGTTCTTTCATTTACATCTCTCATTTCAAGTCCCCCATGCCTTCATTAGCTTGAAATTTGTTTTCTGAGTTCCTTTAAATAATAATTCAGCATCTAGCAAACACAAATAACCCAAATGTGTCTTTGTTTTGGTCTAATAACCAACATGAACAGTTCAGAGAAATAGTGACAAATGGGAGCAGATTTAGCAACATAAGTAAGTAACAATTATCTGTGCAAGCCCATAAGTAGATCTCTGTATATCTGCATAATCATGTACACTTATTAATTTGACAACCATTTGATGATGCACATGCACTACATGCACAAGACACAAATACCCAAACAGCCTCATGAAGTGTTTCTATGGAAATGAAGAGTTCATGCAACCCTTGTTAAGCTGACTGAATAGGCAGCTGCTGGAGAAAATTACTGTCACATGTGCTCAAAAATACAGTACAGTTTTGTAACAGTAACTTCATAAATAAATAAATAGAAGCAACACAAAGGTAAGATGACAAGATCAAAACCAATGGCTTTTGCTTTGCTCTCTCATTACAACTACACTGTACACGTAACTCAGAGTGCAATGTCGATCATGTCCTGTATCATCACACCTACATGGGTTAGTGTCTGATCTGTTTACACCTGTGCTGATTGGAGTCGAAGCCAATAACCAGTTATAACCTGTAACCTGTTCACATTGAGCTCCAGTGCCAGATGGAGGTGGGATTTTAGGTCAGTGTCAAAGGGGTATGAGAGGTCTGCAAATAGCTATAGGGCCAGATCCAGCCAGTTTCATCATGATGAATACAATTTTACAAATCAATTATCTATCTAAGTGGTAACCAGTGCAGA
Source organism: Myripristis murdjan (assembly GCF_902150065.1). NCBI lineage: Eukaryota > Metazoa > Chordata > Actinopteri > Holocentriformes > Holocentridae > Myripristis > Myripristis murdjan. Next base: position 9,057,829 of record NC_043993.1, on the reverse strand, counting down.
GAGATGCTTAAAACGGCATAATATGGTCTCTCCATTTGGCACTGGTTAAAATCCTAGCTGCTGCTTTGTGAACTAGCTGCAGACATGAGAGTAATTTTTGACCTAATGGCAGGAATAGAGGGAGTTGCAATACTCTTTATGGGGTAAGATAAAGTAAGAATGATCTCTAAATCTGTGCGAGGTAAAAAAAAAAAAAAAAAAAAAAATCACCTTGTCCTTTTTTATGCATTTCTAAATTGTACGGAGCAACAGTACACAACCTTCTTTCTCTGTTCTTCAAAAACCAAGTCACTGTCAAAAATCACTCCCATGCCTCTAGCCGCTGGCTTTATATGGGAGGATAGACTACCAGGACCCTTTTGAAGAAGCAATCTGAGTGAAAAGGCTAAATATATAGGAAATCCTTTCCTGGGTATATGGCAATTGTGGTAGTACTTTTGTGCAGCAACCACACAAAAGGTCCACTACAGGTGCTTGTCAGAGGCATTTTCAAAGTGTCAAGCTATCAAAAGGTACCAGGAAATAAATATCAACAGCAATTATGCACCTACATAAAGCTTCTCCATCGCTGGAAAGGGAATGGCTGTGCCCTTACTGGATTCCATCCTTATTCAGGCAGATTAGGTCAGCTACAGATGCTGACAATGAACCTCCGTTTTAATGGCCCATTAACAAAGTACATATCTAATTCACTTTCATCAAGCTAAAGCAACCAGGGAAAAAGGGCCATTGAACACTGCTGTCCATGCTCTTATCAAATATATGCCGTAGTTGTGCACAGTTCATTAACACAGAAGGAACTTATGGAGTATTTAATGCACCTAATAATGGCTCAAAAGCATTTCCTACACACTGCTTCAGCAACGAAAGCTAACAACTCTCAAATGCAAACCTCCCCCAATGGCCAACCAACGCAGCTTGTCTCGAGCTCAAGCACGAGTTAAATGATTTCAGAGGGGAGGAGGGACATGTGAAGAAAGCATGTCAGGGTAGGAGGGGGATGTAAGAGAAAGAGAAAGAAAGAGTGTGGGAGGGAGGGGGATGAAGTATAAAGACAGGATAGAAATGAAGTGCTTGAGGCATTTATGTGCTTTTATGGGCAAAAAGCAAGGTACAAATTAGGCCACACTCAATTAAGTCTGTGAGACTTGTGCTCAGGGGACTTTTAGCTCTTAGAGAGGTTGTTGACAATGCACTGCACAACAAACTATGGCTTAATGTACTTAGTTGGGGCGGAGTGCTTCCATATAGCAATTTTTCTCCTCTTCCCATTTCATTTCTTTCACACTGGCCTTTACTTTCTTCTCCTTGTTTTTTTATTATTAATTTCTCATCTGTCTTTATCATCATGCTACTTTTGCCTCTCTTCTCCCTCTCTTTTCTCTCCTTTCCACTTGTTCACTCTTTCATATTTCTTGTCCTCTAATTCCTTTCTTTCCCATGCGTTCTTCTCTTCTCTTCTCTTCAACTTTTCTCTCTCATAAATCACCTAGTGCATTATTGCAGCTTGCTCGGGCAATCACTTTTTACTAAGGCAATGGCTATCATATCTCCTGCTGTCCTTTTACTGCTAAAATATTATAATATATTACACCAAGCAATTTACTGCTCATAAGCAAAGCACTTTGAATTTAAACATACACTTGCAGCAAGAAGAAAAAGTCTGTTCATTCTTTTTTATGGAAAATTCACTATGTTGTATTTATTTCAACATAACCTCTTCTAAAAGACCTAGGGCCCTATCTTGTGCCACCCGCTACCCGCTGCCGCTACCCGCTACCCGCAAATTGCGGATTTAGGAACTTCCGCTATCCCTAAACGGTATCTTGTGCCACCCGCTACCCGCTATCCGTTATGCCGACTCCGTCATTTGCGCCTGGAGGTGTGTCCGTGGGCGTGTTTCATGCGCTATCCCTAAAATTGCTATCTTGCGCACACACTTTAGGGATAGCGGATAGCGGGTGGTCAGGACCACCCGCTATCCGCGCGCTGTTACGAGAGCGCGCCCAGGCGGCTTCAATGCACGCCCCGATGGAGCCTCGCCACACACACGGTCGGACTGATACCGGGACGCCGCCGGAATGGACTGAGTATATTACTCATATAGACTGTTTAGAGGTAAGACTGTTTTAATTGGACACTTACGCCAGCACGTTTTATTGTTTTATCATAAGCCAGCAGCTGTGCTATATTTTTATTTTTAATATTTTATTTGCCCAATCTACCTTGTCAATAAATTAGTTTACACATATTCCACCTCTGCCTCTTCTGTGTGTGTGTGTGTGGTGTGACCCGGGGATTTTACTCAATCAGTACAACCTTGTGACACGTCCACTTGGACACATGTGGCTCCACCTCCCGAATTAACTCACCTATAATATAATATATAATATGTATATAAAGCCAACTTGCTTTAGCCTCAGTAGAAGCCCTGAGAAAATCTACCTCCCTCTCTCCATCGCGGGTTTAGGATTTAGGATTTAGGATAGCGCAGCCTGCCCTTAAAGGCAATGGCACCTGGCACACTGATTGGTGTAACTGGCGTAACGCCCAAAACACGCCTATGCATAATATAGCGGGTAGCGCAAGTGTTTTGCGGATAGCGGGAGGTGCACAAGATAGCAATTTTTTACGGGGGAACGCCTCTTCCTAAATCCTAAATCCGCAAATATTAGGGTTTAGGGAGTCTGGCGCAAGATAGGGCCCCTAGTGTGCCCTGGTTTCACCCTGGGCTAGTCTTTAAAACTGCCAGTCCAGAGAATGTATGTATGTATTTATTTATTTATTTTAACCTATCCCCAACGTTGTGTGAAATGAAAACAGCAGGACGAGTGAGCTTAATGAGTTGCCACAGATGTGCTTTCCACATGGGGCCTTCACTTCGACGCTAACAATTGGGATCTATTCTCTGAAGAAGGGTGCAGGCTTGTTGCCACGCTGGCAGCTCTCCAAAAGCAAGTGAGGACCACAAAGCCATAATCTACAAGGGCCAACAGCGTTACTCGGCTCGAGCTTGGTGAAATTTAACTTAAGAGAAATGAAAAGGGGAAAAACATTAAAAGAATGGTGATAGAAACTTGCTCTCACTTTCTGTCAGTCTCTCTCACTCTCACTCTCCCTCTCTTTCACACACACCTTTTCGTTCTTTGTCCAACCTCCAGTCGCAGTCTCTCTGTTTTGGTCTCTGTCTCTCACGTCCTCTCTCTGTGTCTCTGTCTCTCTCTCTCTTTCTTTCTTTTCCTCCTTCAGTGTCTCTCTCCCCCTCTCTATTCCTGAGGCTAGAACTTGGTGGCAACTGTAGCGCGATGTAATGTGAACAAGCGGAACCTGCGAGAGCTCGGAAGCGGGCCAAGTAAACATCCTCCCCCTCTCTGCCCTGGCATGACCAATTTCAAAAAGGGACATTTATTCCAAAATAATTCAACTCCACTTTAGCAGAAGAGGGATATAGATAATGAAGAAAGGTTTAAAAAAAAAAAAAAAAAAAGCTGCTATGGCCATATCTCTCTTTGTTACAGTGGTTACATTTTCAGGACCACTCTGTGAAATTCAAACCACTGACAACTTCTGCCAAAAAATCACAGTGCAGTAAATGGAGGAGAGTATGCTTGTTTAAAGCGCACAGAGCTAGACTCACAATGGGGTCAAGCTGTGGGTGGTGAGTCGATAAATCCAGAGAATTTTTAGCTTAGTTGGATACTTGGACATAATAAAGTTGAGTTTTGAGAATTGAAAACTTTACATTTAAACTTGATGCTGAAACCCTTGAAAAATTGTTAGAGATGAGTGTAGGACACTATACTGTAACAGATGAAAGACCCAAACACAGTGAGATTACACGTTGGCAGTCCACAGCTACAGACATTCTGAGTGACTAATAGTCATAGGATTCTGTTCAAGTAAGTTGATATGATTTACAAAGCTGAAAAACAGTTTCCTCCATATTAATGTCCTCCTGCAATCATGCAAGATGGCCACTTCAGATCCAAGATTTAAGTATAACCAAGAAGGCGTATTCAAAGACAAAAGCCTAAAACCTGGCTGTAAGACCAGTTCTTGCACTTTCTGGCAGCTAAAAAGAGAACACACTTTGATTTTTCCAAGCTACTCCATTCCAACAGCAAAAGCCACAATGAATCAAGTGTTATCTTTCCACTTTAATCTGTATCTTTGTCCTTTGTGTTTATATCCTTTGATTTGACTTGACTCGAAAGCAAGCTTGCAGGTAAAAATGGGACTTCTTCAATAGGCAAAAATAAGTTAAAGGGGTCTTACCGAAAACAGTCCGGGCCGGAACTGATTCCTTATTAATCCAAAAAGAGACTTGGGCAAGGATGACAGTCATAATACAGGGAATGTAAGTCTGGATCAGGAAGAAACCCATTTTCCTTTGCAGATGGAAGTGAACGGTCATGATGACATATTCACCTATGAGAGTAAACACCAAGGACATCCTTGGTTATATGGGTGGTAAATAAGCAATTCATATGCACACAATAGGACTGCCTCATGTAACATCTAAATATGAAAGGTCCATTCCAAAAGTGCAAAATCACCCCTATTTGAGGGGCGTAGGGGGATGATGTTGATGATGATTCATTATTAAAACACAGCCATTACGTTTTCACCATTTTGTTACTTAGGGTCTGAGAATTGCTAATACCGAAAGTAATATTCAATAGTTTTGCTTTCATAGCAGTTATTCTATAACACAATGCACTGCATTTTTAAGTATTTGACAGATACCTGATTAAGTAATGAAACCTCCCATATACCACATAAGACTGCTGTAACCTCAGGGAAAAGTGATCTCTGATTTGCGTACGTGAAAAGCATGTCATAAATCATGCCAAATACTGAAATCTGCAAGTGCTGTATATCAAACTAACCATGCCTATCTCACTAAAATGTGAACAGTGCATATTTATATTGATGTAATCAGAACATATACAGTGTGCTATATTCAGCAGCTTGGAAACACTATGAATGTATGCAGTTACAGTCACAATCATTAGATGATAAATGTTATCCAGCACTGTGAAATGATTGTGTCAAGCAATTAATCATGTAGGCATAGTGTATATATACAGAGAATATGCTTACATCATTTACAGACAGTGCTGAGTAGCGAGTTAGACAATATGCAAAGAACAACAATAGACAACAAAGAATTAAAGCATTGTATTTCTGGATCCACTATTCACCTTACAGTATGTAAATACAGTTGCACTTGTTCAATATTTTTGGTAACTGAAACTAAACTATATCAAGCACCCAGATAAAACACATTCACAGAAAATGCTGCTCACCTGTGTTGGATTTTAACCTTTCACTTGACACTGTCTGACCAATCAGGTCATACTGTAGCAGACTGGATGACTCCTGCGGCACCTCGACAGAAGACAGAGGGCCTTTCTTCCACGTGTACACAATCTCACTGATGGGGTAAGCATCTGGACAACATGAGGAGAATACAGCAAGAATGGAGAGTTTTTTTTTTTTGTTTGTTTTTTTTTTAATCAAACTGAAACATCCACGATTTGTCAAGAAAAACACACCCACTCACAAATACTGAGAGCACAAAGTTTTAGCACTTTTGAAATGATAATTGTTAAAGGGACAATAGGTAAGATTTTCTCGGCGGCATTGCACAAAATTACCATAATATACCTGCAGAGGTTGATAGGGTTGTTAATCTGCATATTTGGTTAAACAAGTAATTTGCCAGATGCGGTGATTCTTACTTTCAAACCTTTGCAACTCACGGTGCATTAATCACAGGCACAAACATTTAAGAAGATGGGATGAGGGTGTAAGTGCTGCTGCAATTCCTTCTGGCCACCGATACAAGTTGATGAGAGGTATGTATTACTTAACATCCTTTTAAAAAATAATTCTTTCTTGGAAAAGAAATTATATTTTTGCCCACTTTATCACCTGTACATCAGACATATTGAATGGTGAATCCCAGGTAAAGACTTTTTATTTCTTCATATGTACATAAAAGATGGCATTTTGGAAATGAATTCTTCAAACATATCCTGTCAGGCATTCAGTCATTCAGTGAGAGTCTGATCATCAGAGAGTGACACCATCTGTCAGACTAGTGAGGCTTAACAAAAACAACTTACAACTCCCAAACTTAAGCGGGCAGGCATGGCCGTCCATCGGGAAGTTCATCAGACGCATGGGGCACTCTGCATTTATAGTTAATCTGTGGGAAAAGACAAGAGTTGAAAAGAGTGTTTGATTTATATTTGATACACAGAGACTGGCTAAGAAATGACAACAGTTAAGCTGAAGCCCATCAGTGTGGCACCATGCTGTCCAATAGCTACCACAGTATTTAAATAAAAGCATTTGATGTTAGAAGGGTATAGTATATGGATAATAATTTTTTTGTTAAATGGTTAAATTTTAAATATAAGAGCTTGTTCTCCAGGACAATATTTCAGTACCTCCTGCAAGGGTAATATTTAACAAAAGATCATTAAGATTTGCATAGATAATCACCTAACACAAAACAGGGGGGACAAAGGACAAATTTCTTGAAATTCATCACTGTAACATTTCTAAAATTAAGAGGATCTAAATTATAGTCCAACTATTTTTTTCCACCTTGGACTAAGGTGATCCATTGTCATTTAAAAATATGTTTATTTTATGTTTGTGCCATCAATAACTCTGTAGGGGTATCTCTTTTTTCAAGTGGTATCTCATTTTGGAACAAAGCTGGAGGCATGTGTGTTTGAATTGCTTTCCAGGGCTGCTTTTTGTATCAGATGGTGGATATCTCATTTTGGAATGGCACTCTTCATTTTCTTTTAATCTGTGTTTATATTCTTGGATGCTTGTTTGCTTGGTTTGCTTTCCAGGTCTGTGCTCTATTCCGGTCCTGGCTGGGAAAGAGGTATTGTAGCTCCCCGTCCAGCCCCGTTACCTCATGGTGTAGAGGATAGTTCCGTTCTGCATGATGCGGAACAGCTTGTTGGGGGTGGTCATGTTGTGAGAAATAGACCTCTTGCCATTCCGGAAAAAGGTGTCCGGCGTCCAGATCTTGCTGACCATCAGGTTGTTGAGCCGCAGGATCTCGATAGGACCCTCAAATTTTAACCGCTCATCAATCCATGTCTGACGGAAGAACACATCCATGGTGTATTCCTGGGGGTTGGGGGTGGGGGTGGGGGACGTTGGATAGGGAGTGAGCCATGTGTCCATCTACTAATATTACCAATAATTCTACTACTACTAGCACTACTGCTGCTTCTGCTTCTGCTACTACTATTTCTGCTCCTCCTGGAGTGAATGGCAGATGGCATCTCAGCCATGCTTTCGTTGTATCTTGCTGGATGGAGTACTGGGTACTAGAACCATTTGTACTAGCTCTGCAACTACTGCTACTTCATCTGTTATTGCTGCAGTTCTACTGCTGCTTCTACTCCTGCCACTCCTATGGCATTCAATCCTGAAGTTTCTACTCTTTCATATGTTCTAAGAGCTTCAGACACTGAAATACTTCTCCAGTTACTGAAAATGTACCACCTGTATCTTTTTCCATAAACACCACATGTACTATCAAATTCACTTAATACTGGCCATTCTATATTAAGTCCTTGTAACCTGCTGAAAGCACATACATCACCCCAGGGTGATGTTTGTTGATGATATATAATCTATCTCATCGTAGATTCCTCCAAATCTGTGTCAAATGTTTACAGGATAAGGCATCTCAAACTAATTCTGCAAACTGATGCAGAGATTATCAAATCAGGAGGCTCAAGTACAGTATATTTCAACTATGGTATTAACATAAAGCATCCAGTATGATTCAGTCTTGGATGCTTTTAGACAGAATGGATAGCTCGGCTGCCCAGAAGAGCCCTTTGCATTCCTGCCTATAGGACTGCCACCAGCATATCACATGGCAAATCAAGCAGGCTTTAGATGCTATGAAAAACAGTATAGGGTGTAACAGAAATAAAACGCTCAGCCTATCCCATGACAGGAGTGGACAGCCTATCCCATCCCAGCATCATCCATGTCTCTCCCTCTCTCTGACTGGGGGATTGTCAACCAGATTAAAATCCTAAGCTGCACTAATGACATCCTGCCCAAATGCTGGAATAATGAAGGCTGGGCGAACCGTGACTTGGGGCTATACACATGGAGTCAAAGGGAGAACTGTACATATCCCGTCCTGGGCTTAGTTAACAAGTAAAGAAACACATGGGGGTAAAACGGCTGAAGTTATCCATGCACTTTGCGTTGGTGTCCCTGAAGTTGGGGTGCTCAACGTACCATCTCAACATCTGAAACAGGTCCAAAGCTCGTGACAAAGATGTCAGTTTTGACCTCTGTGACGGGACCTACAGCAGAAGGATAAGAAGTTGTTTTGATATATATTAAAGCAATCATGTCAGATCAAACATGTTTTGCCCTTTTCCCCTTTCTTTTTGCATTAATATATTACACTTTAAAAATGCACAATTCCAAAATGTACATATATAAAATGTACAAAGACTAAACAAGCTGTAAAATTTTTTTGACAACAGCAAATAAATATTAAACTGACTCTGAAGTGCCAGAAGAACATACTTCCTCGACTGTGGTAGGACGATTTTAGCAACATTTGTTGGCTGTTAAATCTGCTGTAACTGCCAAAAAATAAATGAATTAAGAACCTGTAATATTTGACAATTCCACCAGAAGCACTCAAAAATGTAATACACCGATCTGTTCTGAAGAAAATGAGCCACGCACAAGTATAGGGAGTAAAACTTTATCCCCCGACAAAAGGGGAATCTATCCCATAATTTATGGAGCAACAGCTTGTTAGAAATACAAAACGGGCATTACCATACCTCCAAATCCAGGTCGCAGCCTGTTGTCATATCCATCCAGTAATCTATCCAATATACGCGTGATGTTATCCAAATAAATGCTGGTCTCACTGTGCTGATTTCCCCAAACACTGCTCACACTGTAACTAAAGTACATATTCACATTATGAAAGCGCATTTCAACCGATAACAAACGGCTACAGATTAAGAGTTCCTGAAAATTTACATCCATCAACAGTCTTTAGTTGCCGTGCGTAAAAGTCGCAGAACAACACAGAAAAGAGTTGAGATACTCACCAGAACAGAAATAAGCAAGTTAAAAGGAAAGCCATGCCTCGCAAACACCCCACAACTAGAAAGCCCTGGTCAACTTTTAAAATCAGCATATTCCATTATTTAGAACCATGTTAAAACGCGGGTCAGGTCTGAGTTGTAAACCGTGCGAGGCTATTGCACCAGTCCAGCACGACTTGACTTCCCCTCTAGTGCGGTTGCGCCCGCCTCAGCCTGAATCGCTCAGTTGGAAAAACCTAAAGAGTTTTTTAAGAGAGTGAAGAGGAGGGACGAGGGGGCATTAACATTAATCGAATAAGGCATTCTGCGAGAATTATTGTTTTAGTTATTTATTTGTTTATTTATTCATTTAACTAAAAATATTCTTTGAATATTATAAAAAAAAAAAAAAAAAAAAAAAAAAAGGTTCCTGCGCTGGACGAAAATAATAATGGTTTCTATTTCTATTTGGATAAGAGGAGCGAGGAGAGAGAGAGTGAGAGAGGGGGAGAGAGAGAGAGAGCGAGAGAGAGAGACTATAGATAGTATCATATCAATGGCTAGCATAGATAAATACTTATCAATATTAACTGATTCATTTTTTCTGACAGCCTTTGATTCCCGTGTTCGTGTGCGTGTGCATGTGTTTGTGACCACAGGGCTTTAGCATGCACGGCAAGAAGATAGCTACTAGAGAAATAAAGCATGGGTAACAGTGATTCATATAGTGGTTGGCTGAGGAGTGTGGGTGGTAGATACATTTACTGCAACTCCAAACTCACAACACCCATAGGCCGAGAACGAGGGGAAAATACCACACTGTCAAAGTCAACCATTCCAACTGGAATGACATGACTGTATTTCTGTTGCAAAGCACAATTGAAGAAATTGCATCATTTTCACTGGTGCTCAGTAAAGTTGACTTTCTAAGGGCAGATCTAGCAGTGAGCAGCCATCAGTGGATTTGTTGTGGCACACAGACAAAGGAGAAAAGCAAATGGGCTTGGTTCTTGAATATTTTTGAATTTTGTTCAACACACACTGCACATTTGTGTGGTTACTTCATGATCAAGCTGCACAGCTGGAACTTATCCTCATTTTTTTTTTCTTTTACCTAAAAAAGTGAATCATAATCCTTAACCTCATCTCACCACAGTACTTTTAATAGTGAAGGAAAAAAATGAATTTGTGATTACAAAGATCTAGAGATGTCTGAATTTGCATCTGCTCTCTGCTGCCTCTGCCCGCCCCTTTAGTGAGTGTCTTCACTATGTTGGGTCTCCTGTGCTCAATGGGCTAGAAAACTTTATTCCAGCACAACATTACTTTTTCATTATAAGTGGTATCATAGTCATGCCATCAATAATTTATATGAGGGAGAAAAATATAGGATATTCTTCTGACAGCATTAAAATGTGGAGACTGATTATGCAACATAATCCTTCAACTCTGGTCTCTTTGTACTCAACACAAGTTATATAATGATCTCGGAATATGATTTTAATCATATGCAAACCAGCAACAATAGATGACTTTTACATCAAGTGCATCCTGGGTTTGTCATATCAGTGATTTGAAATATTAGACAGTAATTGGTACTGTGATGCATCTTAAGAGGAGAGGTTGCTTTCGGTTTACAGCTGTGTTATTTGGAATATCTTTTTATTACACTAGCTGAGTAATATGGTCTACTGGATTTTTTAAATGAATACCTCTGGGTAGTAGCAGTGGTCCTATTAGTAAGATTAGTTAATTTTTAGGCTTGCCCTAAGTAATATTAATTGCCCCGCAGTATTCCTCATAGGCACACACACACATGCACAAACAGACTCTTACATGAAAGCACTGCTGCAGAGAAGTCCAGATGCAAAGGTATTTTGCAGCACAACACCTCAGAAAAGTTTAAGTTACAGTGCCATGTTCAAGGACTCACTATTAATTTTATTTATAGACATAATACTGGTTATTCTGTTGTTACTCAAGCTATTTTGTTTTCATCACAGTGTCTATTTATGCTCTACTTCAACCTGTAACCCAGTCACCATAGTATCACAGGAGAAGGAGGAGAAATAGACACAGAACTAGAACTATAAGAAGTAGGAGGAAAAGTGGTTGCAGTTTTTGTTGTTGTTGTTGTTGTTGTTGTTGTTACAGTAGTAGAGGTAGCAAGCATAACAGCAGTGTTAGCAACAACAGTAGCAGCAACAGCTGTCGGATTAGTAATACTAACAGTGCTAGTAGTGGTAGTACTAGTAATATTAGAAGCAGGGGGAATTGAAAATGCATTCAATGCCATTTGAAAACAAGTTTCTATTTCAGTTCCTCTGCTGACTTGATTGAAAGTAAAGTCAGCTGACCCTAATTCTGTGATGAACTTGAGTTTTGATCTTATCAACAGTGAAATCAATCCCTCCGACTGACCACAGCACACTGACCATTATAGACAACTGACCTGATTCACTGTGTTGGCATTAGCTGAGGTTGTGGATGAGCCAGGGAGGCGCTCATAGGAAGTGGACTTATTCTAGATCTCATTGGTGTGAATGTACTTGGCAAGCTATGAAATGCCCTCATCATGACGGGCAATCAAGCAGACAAACACAAACACACGCACACACACACACACACACACACACACACACACACACACACACACACACACACACACACACGTATGAACACAAACACAGTGACATACATGCAAACACGAGGAGCATTACACCATTACTCCTTAATCCACCTCGATAGCTGCTAGCTTTAAGTACTGTGCACTGGACGTACACATCAACCCCCTCCGCACCACACCACAATAGCAACAAAACGTTATTAATCGGCGGTTTCTATACAGCATATCACCCGTTACAAGAGGCTATTCAGTATTCATACACAGTCAGTGCAGCACAATACTGAATTCATACTCAATGAAGAGAGGGGTCTTCAGAGGGGTCTATTTAAGACTGGAGAGGATTCAATGGTTTGAATCAGTGTGTTTGACTGGCTGGGCGAAACTAAAATCTGTTTTCCTCACCTTCCTTGAAACATCTATGCCTTATATACATGCATGTCTGCCCATCTTCCCCCTTTCCTGTCTTCATTGCCTGTCAGCTTCCCTGTCTGCCTGTCTGCACTGGGATAGAAAGACATACAGGCTTGCAGGCTGGTTGGCTGACTGGATGTCTGTGTGGTTGATTGACTGGGAGAATCGGTTGCTGGCTACCTGGGTGCCTAAATTGCTGGATGACTGACAAACAGACTCACTACTTGACTGACTGAAATATAGACTGTACCTCTAATGTAATGCCTGGCTTCCTGACTGCCTTTGCTTTCATGTTTGGCATTCAGGCAAATGTCCACAATAAGTGCTGTAGAGTGTACTGAGGCATAGATACATTAGACTGGTTAAAATGTGATGAGAGCTATGTAAAGGGAGCTCTTTATGGCCCTTTACTGGAAAAAGATATTGATCTGAAAATCCAAAAGTGGATATGGAGATGATAGTCAACTCTGGTGAGTTCTTTCACTTTTCTTAATGAGTGTCCTGACATAGCCGACATGGCATGACGTCTTTTCTTTTCTATCTGCCCCAGTGAAGAGCTTTTGTACACATGGTCCTTATTCTCAGTGGGTATGTCATGAGCAATGTAAAATAAGATAAACCCATTATTCACACTAGACAATATTTCCACAAAATATGATCACTGAACTATTCATTAAAATTAAGGTTTGAATTGAGATGAAAATGGAGCAGTGATAATGATGGACTGCAATTATGCATGCCTCATTCTATGAGAACAATGCACCTCATACACCAGCATGAGAAACAATTCAATTATGTCACTTTAGGAAGTACAATTGCATTCAAAAGATAAGAAGACATACTTAGAAATCCAAAGGGTTTTGATGAAGAAAAAATCTTGAGTAGGAATTTGTTAATTACTTCATTATTCAACCAAATAGGACTTAATTAAACAGGCCATGATATACATCCTGTATGTGACTTGCCGTGACACGAAATATAGCCTTTCAAGTAGCTGAGTGAAAAATTCACACTGTAGGAAACTTTTGAAAACTCACTGACATTTGAGAAAAGGGGAGATCTTGAGTGGCAGTGGGCTATCATAGAGGGCTCTTTGTTGAGGTATATAAGTAGTAGTTGTTCAGATTTTACTTTGGAGCAGACTAACACTGACAGAGAGATCACATGTGCATTTGGATAGATAGATAGATAGATAGATAGATAGATAGATAGATAGATAGATCCTTCTTGCTAAAGATATGAACATGCTGAATGCTTTATATCTACAATTCAGCACCATGGACAGCAGCCTCCAACCTCATTATTTCTACCCTACTTTCTACTCTGGTAGAAACCAACATACAGCAGGACACCTTGAACACCCTACTGGTCTCAGTGACATTTTTTTTTTTCCCTGCACACTTGATAACATTTGATTACCTAAAAAGTCTATTGTGTGAACCCAATTCTGGACTCACCACAGTGCTTCTATAAATATGATATCTCCCACATGAGATGGACCCACTGTACTTTGTGAGGCTCACCATGTGGTATCTATGGTAACCACTTACAGTAGGAGAAACTCAGTATATGTGAGGGAATGTGCTTGTGTGTGTGTGTGTGTGTGTGTGTGTGTGTGCTCTTGTGTTTTTTATACTTTTTCAGAACTAAATGTGCTCACAAGGGTATAAAGATGAAGGAAATGCTTTTAGGTGAGGGAGGACAGGGCATCAGGGAGTTTAGTGTTGAGAGGTAAATTATAACTAAGATTTAACATTGTGTTGTTACGCTTAGGTTTAAGGTTAAGGTTAGTCTACTTTCAGGGCTCAGTTTAGAATGAGATTAGGTTTAGGTTAGGTTTACATTTAGCAAATGAACACAGTCAGTTAAGATCCTCATAGGCGTGTGTGTGTGTGTGTGTGTGTGTGTGTGTGTGTGTGTGTGTGTGGGTTAGGCATGAGTGGCTGTGTGTGTGTGTGTGTGTGGGTTAGGCATGAGTGGCTGTGTGTGTGTGTGTGTGTGTGTGTGTGTGTAACCTCAGTAATCTCATTGCTTTTGAGGAGGCAATTCAAACTTCCTTATTTGTAAAGTTTAGGGCACAGTCTTAGTACAGTACTGATTACTATCTTTCTCTCTCTCTATCTCTCTCTCTCTCTCTGTGTGTGTCTCTCTCTCTCCCTCTATCTCTCTCTCTCTCACACACACACTCTCTCTTGCTCTGTATCTTTGTGTGTGTGTGTGTGTGTGTGTGTGTGTGTGTATACATCTCTCAGTACCTCACAGGAACACAGAACAACACAGTTCTTAGCAATCTCTGCTCCTTAGACATGATGTGCTGCACCACCTCCACTGGATGCAACGTAGGGAAAAAAAAAATCCAGTGCAGTTTCCATGGAAACCGAACCACATCATAGAACCACATAAAGTAAATGTTGATTTTGAGAAGCAGTTGTCCTCAGCGCCTTAGCTGACCTATCGCCTAACTGCAGCCAAAAGTTTCAGAGTGAACTATGGCAGACGGCTGCCAGCACCCAGGAACACAGAGAGCAGAAAAGAAAAGGCAAAAACAATTGAAAGTCAATTCAATAAACTGTATTGCCTCAGGGTTTATATTTGTTATTGAAATGTAAATGCTATGCATACAATAACAATTGGACAAACAGTTGATCCTTCCTCAGAATGACTACACACAGAACTGTCAATACAACACTTGGCACCCAAATTTCAGTAAAAGTACACACAAACAGTACACAGTGAGCTGCACACGTGTAGTATATAATTACACACACAGGCACACACTGCGCAAACATTTGACACATACCAGGAGTTGATGAAAAACTCATATTGCATGACAGTTTCTATGGCAACCAATCCCTTTTACTGAGCTCAAGTTAATGTTTGATTTAAGAAAACTTTCTTGCCTTACTTCCTCAGCTGACCTATTGTAAACTGCAGATACACCCCCCCAGAAATGCTAACAGAGTGGAGCCCTGCCAAGAGCCAGCAGTAAAATGCAAAGTGAGCCACAAAGAAGACAACACAAGGCAAAATGAACACTGGCTCCTTCTTCAATGAACCTGATTTCAAAAAGCTTCATCTAGCTCTACCCTTCTCAAGGAAATTTCAATTTCTAATACTAATGAGGACCTTCCACTTCAGCTACCTTCATTCCCCAACTCCATAACCAATCTCAACTCTCATCATTACATGCCTATCCTAACCCTTACTCTAGACCAAAAAAAAAAAAAAAAAAAAAAAAAAAAAAAAAACTAAACCAAATCTAATCTAAAACTAAGCTTAGTCCTAAATAAACCCCTTGAGAAACTAAGGAGCAGCCATTATTTCACTAGTACTCTTAATGCATTACCTGATAAATTTGCCATTCCTTCAACATGCATCTGGTTCTGTTTCATTATGTAAAATGTACACATCAATTAGCAGATGCTAAATTTGTGCAGACATTATGAAACATTGCTGTGAATATAGTAATCCTCCTACAGCATATGTAAGAATAGAGATTTATTACACAGTCTCTATGGTTACTGCCTGTTGTTAAGGAAAAAAGAATCTGTAATGTCAAGTCAAAGTCAGCAAGCCTACAGAGGAGGTAGCTGGCTAACTCTGCGCCATTGTGTCTTCAAACTGAGTTGATCCGATTTACTGTGACCTGGTCAAGGTAACAGCTGGTTCTCCATCAAGACTGCGGTCCATTTGCTTTTCTCTGAATACATTCAGGTGGTTGTTTCCATAAAGTTGAAAAGGTTTTCATTGAAAAGCTATTGTTCCAGCTTCATGATGAATCAGTGCAGATAATTTATTTTTGGACTGCTCTGTGAAGAGATTTATAAATGATAATTTTATTGATTTAAAAAAAAAAAAAGAAAAAAGTCAATCACTTTTCTTTCTTTTTTTTTTTTTTAAAGCTTTTTATTTATTTCATTTTTTTTAGAGGGTAGCATGTGGAAAAAGAAAAAAAAAATGCAGGGTGATATGCCACAAAGGTCCTGGGCTGGATATGAACCTAGATCATCACATTATATGCACCTTTGGTCACTGAGCTAGAATGAAGAGTATCTACCTTTATGTTAAATAGTTTCATAATCTGTGTCAGTTTTGTGCAATCTGTCAATCTGTGAGAACACAGCTTATTTATTTAAGAGTAGCATATCCCATTTTGAAACTTCGATATGCTACTTTGAAAAGACTGAGGTGAAAGCTTCACCGACTTAGCTCTTGATCTTTGTAATCTGCAGGTGGTATGGTGGAATGACAGTGCTAGGGGCCAACTGCTGTGTTATCATCCTGTGTCACTGTCTGAATCACCACCACTGATGCCAAGACACCAAAAGAGGGGCTTTTGGCAGGAACCGTAAAATAATCCCTCTTTCTATCCCTCCTTCCATCGTTCGCTCCATCTTTCCACCCGTTCCAACTGTGGCTAAGCTGACACTCACCCTGGGCTCCTGTCAGCAATTCTGGCAGTGGTGACCAGCGTCTGTCAGGGATGGAGTGAAGGATGGAAAGAAAGCAAATGGCAGTGAGAGGGAGAGAGAGAAAGAGAGAGAGAGAGAGAGAGAGAGAGAGAGAGGAGGGGGATGAGCAAGGAGTTGGCCCAACAAGCTATCAGTTTGTTTTGGTGCTAGCTTAGCGGAGAAGGACGTTACGACCTTGTGGAGGTAGCAGGTGGCGCCTCCTCTGGTGGAGGGAGGCTAATGAGGCATAAAGGTTGGCTGATGGACTCCGTTTGTCCTGCTTATCTACACTTCAGAGGTCGAAGCCACCACCATGACATTTTGCCTGGGACAGGTGGAGATCCTGGCCAACAACAGCCTCCTGGTGGTGCCAGGGCTCGCATGGACACCGTATAGGCGACAGCACGTCCCGGGACATTTTGAGACAATGTTGATGAGCTGTTTTACCATCAGAAATGACAAAGAGAGGACATTTGATGGGGGATAGCATAGTGGACTTTATGGAGGTATAACTTATGAGGACAAATGTATGGTCACGGTTGCTGCACATCATATCATCATTGCCTTGAACCCTGTAAATATAAAAGTGTTGAAAAATGAGGAAACATTATCGCCCAATTAATCATTGATGGGTCAGCGTGAAATTTGGATGAGTATATCTAGAAAGCAGAGTAATAAAAGTGACCTTCAGATAAACTTCTTAACACAGAAAATAAAACATTACTAGAAATTTCCCTAAAAATTTCAAAACTGTTTCTTTTTTCCCCATAGTTTTCTACAGTAGCTGTAATACTGTGCATTAGGAACTGCCATGCTACCTGATATTTCATCTTGCTCCAGAAAACACAATCAAATGCTCAACCACATTGTGTTCATGCTTTGTATATTTGGTCATGTACATTTCCTCTGCAGATACAAGTGTTTCAGGAGAAAAAAAAAGAAAAGAAAGAAAATCATGAATAAATAATACCAAGCACTTCCCAGACAGCGATGATTACAACACACTGTACCCGCTGACTTTTTCAGTTTCGATGTTCTAGTTGCGTCTCATTGACCTAAAGAGCTGAGCAAATACCTTGTCAATAATTATAAGGCCATTATTTAAATGCACCTTCTACAGGCCTTTAATAGAGTTCCCCCACTGAGTTAAGGAGCTTTAATCAGTGATGTCAACGCTATAATTGCAGTGCATAAAAAAGAGAAATACAGAGAGGTGCTTTAATTGCAGGGGAAGGCAGAGTGTGCAATTTTCATCCTTGGCCCACAAGTTCTGTTTGAAATTATTAAATTATAAATGTTATGCATGTTAACTGTTCAGGCTTAGGTAATTTTTGATCTGACATCAAAGCACAATACAGTTTAATGTGTTCATTTGTTTGAACTAAGAGCAAATTTGTATGTAGATAAAATATGTAAACAAGAAGTAGAAGATAGACAGATAGAGACAGATAGGTAGATTTTGGTGTTGCTATTTTTTAATCATTGTCATTATTTATTTATTTATTTATTATGTTATTTTTTTTTCTGTGTTGATGGCCAAAAACATACTCATGAGAATAAGTGGATAAAATGTTACCATCAGATGTTGGCCATGTGCTTTGGCAGTGCCTCGCCTCTCCATCTCTGCTGGTCTGGATCCATATTAAATAGTCAATCCACAGGAGGCGTTACCTGCTGAGTCCAGACCAGGTGCAACTCCACAGTAAGACCACAAGCTGTAAAGGTTTGTCAGGCATAACAAAGTAATCCATCCTCATCCTCGCCGCATTTCCTTTGGACATGCCTGAAACTTGTGAATAAATAAAGGCTGATTGCATTGGCTTTTTTGGCAAATATTTGAGGTGGTTTTACAGCAGTTTTAGCAAGAATTATTTGAGTGAAACATCCATAAATGTCGGCTTATGATATAGTCATAATATTAACCCACGGGCAAACCTCAGTCAACCCTGTCTCAGTCAACCCTGTCTCCTAAAAATTACATTCCAATACAACTAAAAAGCATTCTTAATTATTTTTAGGAGGAAACACAATCCCCACATTTTGTTGGGGATTATGACTGTTTCTGATGCATCACAAATACACTTCCTATCAAAATATCTTGTATTCCATGTAAGGAGGTATTTCAATCAGTTGCATTAACTTTAGCTGCCAAACCTACTTTGTTAAGGTTAGGGAAAGGTTAGGTTTAGGCATAAAAGCAATTTGGTTGGTAACATAACATAATGTAACAAAATGTAATGAGGAATAATCACGCCACTGATGACAAGATTGTTTTACATTGAAAAGTCATATTCTGCGAAAAGTATCTGTTCTTCTAATGTGTTTGTCTGTTCATGTGTGCATGTCTGTGAAGCAATAAAACTTTTGACATTGAAATATTTTTGAATGCCAACCCAGCCAAACACTGACAGTGTGTGACACTGTGCCAGTATTCTTTTTTTTCCTCATTGTGTTGTTTGTTGTAAAAATCAGTAGCCAAAGTCATGGCAGATGATGCACTGAGATGTGTTATCTGTATACACAGGCACATTGTACGCACTGCACACACACACACACACACACACACACACACACACACACACAAACAACCTCCTTCCAAACACATAGATATTTTTCATCATGATGCCAAGATGCCAGCAAACAGACCCTAGTTTGCAGACAAAGGGCAACACAAATGCCTTTTTCAAACACATTGTGTGGACATCCTCTTTATTCATCAGTACAGGGCAACCTAAATTTTCACTGTTTGCAATGCATGTTTTTGACTGAAGGGCTTAGAAATGCAGTCATTATTATTTTCCTCTTAGTGCAAAGATGCAGGAAAGGGAAGATGGAGAAAAGGGAGAAAGAGCCCTTTTGGGAATGTTAAACAATTCAGGAAATCAGGCATTAAGAACAGCACACGAGGTCAAAATATTTGGTTGTTTGCCTCAGAGCCAGTTTCAAGGGGAGGACATCTACTCAGTGACATTGTGGGGGTTATAATAGAGTTCATTTCATCTTCATACTCACAATATTGTCATTGGCTAAACACTCTTTAAGTCCCACCATCTGTTCCCCCCATGATGAATATGAGTGAGATATGGTATGCATACTCAAACAGGTTCTGTCATGTGAACCCATGATTCATAGTGATCATGTACCAAAATAACTACATGTGCTAGTCACAGCCAAACAGCCAAACTCACAACCATTATTCAGAGTCACTGACTGGTACTTGATGCTGAAACGTGTTGAGAACTGATATTTTGATTTTGATGCTGAGATGTGGCTGATAAGAAAACGGCTACAAGACATGGTGCCTGAACACACATGGCCTACCAACTGTTATGACATGATTGTCCAAGAAAAGCTGAATCGATGGTAATGGGACTTGTTTGTAGATTCCAAGAAAATTCCTCAGCTTCTTCAGTTCTGAACTGAAGATGTCTCTTGGAGAAGTGAAACAGATTCAGCTCTCCTTACTCTACCATGACCTGGATGACTGAGGACCTTCACAGACATGTCATGATGATTGGATAATCCAGTAACACAGTCAAATCAATTTGTGTATTATGGATGTGTTTTATGTTGTGATTCCAAAGGTATACATGTAATGATGTGTATAATCTGACACTTTTAAAGAGGTTAGTGTGTGCATGCACCATAGCAGGTTTGCTTCTGATAGGTGCTGGGCAGGGGTGGTGCAAAATGAGAACTGATATAATTTAAATTGTGTCAGCTATGTCAACATTTTTTTTTAAAGAATGCTAATTAAAGATGCATTAACCCACAAGCTATTTAACACTCACTAATGCCCAACTGGGGTCAGATCAGGCCTCAGTTTAAAATGAATTAAACAGAACCGCCCATTTAATTTAAAAAGAGATTTTTTTTTTTTTTTTTAAATCAAGCCATTTATGACCTTTATTCACCTCTGTTGCTTTTTAAAATACAAATGCACTTAAACTGCTGCCAAGCTGTTGCTCAGTGTTTGTGCTACTGATGTTGCCTGGGTGGGCTATTTTTAGACAGCACAATACAGCGGTCCCTATTAGAAGCTGGGTTACATCAAACATTCAAATCAAAACTCAAAACTGTTGTTGTTGTTGTTCCCTGCAAGGGAACAACAACAGGGTTTTTCCCATCACATCAAACTCACTTCGGGGCAGCATGGTGGCGCTGTCACTTCACAGCAAGAAGGTCCTGGGTTTGAATCCTGGCTGGCCAGGTTCCTTTCTGTTTGTAGTCTGCAGGTTCTCCCTGTGTCTGTGACCCAGCCAGGGTTGATCACACCCCGGCTTCTGTCAGAAAAGCAATCGCCCACAGATCTGCCCCCTTGATCCAGAGCCACCTAGTGGCCTTCTTTGCAGCTTCAGTAGTGAGTCTGATGGCCCTCCTCTTTGCCTCCCCCGGTGATAAAGCATAAAGGATTTGCAGAGTGAACACCCTGCAAATCCTCAGCAGCCCACCTCCACAGGCTCACAGTCACTTCAGCAGCCTTGCCTTCCGCATTCTTCCACAAACTCCTAGTAGTTGAACTTGAAATCTTAATTCTTCCCAAGGCACTGTCAGTTCCAGCATGATCAGTTGCTTGGGGGACTTGGTCATGATCATGTCTGGCTGAAGCTGTTTTGATGTTATCTTAGCTAAGTATTTCAGCTGCTTGCCTTGGTCCACTTACAGTTGCTAGTAGGAGGCAGTGGTGAGGAGACTTTGACTTTGCTCTAGGTTGCAGGTGGAGCTTCTCTCCAGCTCTGGGGACTGAGGTGTTGACTCTCAGTCACTGCCTTAAGCACTTGCTCATGGCGCCAGTGATAGTGCCCATCCCCAAGGACTTTTGGGCAGCTGGTGAGGAGGTGTTCCAAGGATTCTGCCAGGACACCGAGAGCAGAAAGGTGTTTCACTTTTACCTCGGATGTGAAGGTTCACTGGGCATGGTAGGCGATCATAGACAGCATGAACCAAGAGCCTGATGCAACCTGATGTGGTCTGCTTGCTATATGTTGGACAGGGTGATAATAGAGATAAATAGTGAAGCTGTCCATTTCGTTACTTCAGATTCATGTAATAAATATACCAATATCATATAAGATGGCCCTGTGCAATTAAAAACAAAAAAACAAAACAAACAAAACAAAAAAAAAACTTAAAATAAACATCCACTTATAGTGATCTATTTGGCCTGGATGGATGTGATCACTCTCAGTGGTTTCCATGGTTTCCACCACTTCCAAAATACGAAAAATATGAAACTTATTTTTTGGTTCAGAAACGTCAGCATTTCAACAATTTTTTTGGTTTGTACTTAAAATGGCAACATTTTATTCTGATGACTGGCTTGATCATTTTACATGCATTTTTTTTGCTCTGAAGCTGTTTCCTATACAGAGATCTAATACATGAACACATGCTCCTATAACAGAGAAATGTTGCGATATGTTATGCATGTACCCCATCTGCATATATTGTTGTTGTTGTTGTTGTTATTATTATTATTATTATTAGTAGTAGTAGTAGTAGAAGTAATAAATGCATGGATTCAGGCAATGATTTGCATGTTTGCAAATCAATATTTTGTGGATATGACTTTGCAAAACACAGATAAAAACATGTTTGTAGATGGTGAAATCATTGTGGTACTTGGTACACATGTATTTTCTTTTGTGAGTTAATGGTTAGGCTATTATAAGTCTCATAAGAACGTCTACAACTGTTGACCCGTGTTTTTAATTATGGCGCCCCATCTGGCCAAATAGGGTGAAGAATTTAACGTGCAAGTAGCAACAACATCATAATAGTCATGGTAATTAAAACATGTACAAATTTAAACATGTGAAATGGTACTTGAGGAGAAGTGATTTCTAAATGTCAAATTGAGGCAGTATCTCAATGGAGGTTAGACATGATGAGTATATTTATTACTAGAGTATATTTATTATCTTCCTGGGACACTTCCAGCCCTTGTCCCTGTCATACTTCTATAGGGTTGCTTGGCCGCTAGGACTCCTACACAAGGCTCACCGCTCTACCATCCGCCTCTGATCCCACCATATCCATGGCTATGAGTGTCCGAGTTTACGCAGTGGCGCACATCCTGCTCACCAGTGCGTGGAGCTACAACCGTGCATGGCTGTGAGCTGTGGTAAGTGTAGGCTTCAGTGCATGCTGCTCTGGTCCATGCATCTCACTTCCTACCCCGAGGCATTTCATTGGCACTGCGCCTCATAGCGGATCCAGAGACGCTTCTCGTTTTCGTCAGAGGGCCTGGATGCGTGGAGAGTGATGCGTGAGCAATCGTTGAAGCTGTAGCGCCTTTATAGTATGGACACACTCAGTGGAGACTCTTACACACACAGTGAGAGAGAGAGAGAGAGAGAGAGAGAGAGAGAGAGAGAGAGAGAGAGAGAGAGAGAGAGAGAGAGAGAGTGTGTGTGTGTGTGTGTGTGTGTGCCCAAATTCAGCACCATGGACAGAGCCATCGACGGGAAGTGCGATTTTTGTGTGTGTGTGTGTGTGTGTGTGTGTGTGTGTGCGTGAGTATAACAAAGTGAGCAAACAAAGAGGCTTTTCTTGCCCAGCAGCTTTCCGTGGGATGCTTAGGACCATAACTGTACACCGATAGAAAAGTAATCTTTGAGTTACTCATTTCCTTTCATTCCCGTCGTGCTGCCTTTGACGGCGCCGTTGTGCGCTCATCCAACCTACAAGCACAGCCTCTTTTTCTACCTCTCAAGTTCAGCCTCTGCCTCTCACACACACGCGTGTACACACACACACACACACACACACACACACACACACACGTACAAGTAGGGACTGATGCCAGTGAGCAGTCTGAGTATTTTGGTGGCTAAAACTGAAATACAGCTTGCAAAGTTGATGTATAATGAATGGCGTGTTATTTACTTTAGTCCAAAATCGTTTCCCTCAAAAGCAAGTGAGAGTGGAGGTTTGTGGTCAAATCCATCGTCTTGGAAACATTTCTCTTAGCCCTTTTCCAAATTATTTATTCAGGCAAAGTCGACAAAGCATGTACTGTATGGTCTTGTTCAGCAATGCCCGACTTCACTTGTAACACACATTTTACAACCCGACTTGTACTGGTTTTCGCTGAGCAGCTCCACTGGGGCAGTTGGGGGTTTAAGTGTGCCTTGCTCAAGGAAAGCTCGAAAGTGGCTGTTAACCCTCTATGGCATGGTGTTGCCCTCAGGCAACAAACCACTATTTTGGCCCATACACAACCCCTTTAATTTTTTTAAAGAAAAACATAACATTAAAAGTCTGAGGACAAGTCTGTGACCAATCAAATTTGAGGTGGGTATGGGTTTGACCTTTCGTCTGGGGGTGGAACAGTCATTTTTGGGACCATAGCCGGCATGGACACACTGCTAGCAGAAGGTAAGATAAATTTCACTTTTTAACATGTTTAGATTTAAATATCTTTGTATAAATAATATGTGTGATGTGCATGAATATGTGAAGAAGCATATTTGATTGAGTAAAGAGACTTTTTGTCTTTATTTATATACTAAAATGGTAGTTTTTCATTCGTTGCCTCAGGGCAACAGTGTGCAGTTAGACCACTTTTGTTTGAACAATAACATGCTTATGGATGGAGATGTGCAGGGATGCATAGTTATCACCATAATCAGTTTTTTTGCTGTACTATCTACTATTAATCACAGGAAATGGATGCACAAACATTTTATGGAGGGGGGGAGTTAATTGTAATTGTGACCATGTGACTAGTGTTGGTCGTTCACAGGTGGCTCCATATGGGTCTAATGACTCTAACGACCGTCATCGCAACAGCCAGGAGTACTGACTAACCAAGTGGTATCAACAACCCTGTTAACGACTCCACAGAGGAAGCTTCTTGGATTATAGGTGAAACATCTTCAGCGTCTTCATGGCTGGATGACTGAGACCAGCCCTGAGTTCCAATACCCATACTACCGTACTATTTAGTATGCAAGAAAAAAGAATTAGTATGTCCCATTACATAGTATGTCAGATGCAGTATGCCAAGAGTACCAGGATGTTGTACAACATCCGGTCAGATTTCGCAGTATGCATGTCAGCATGCTGCTCTGGCCATTCTGACCCACAATCCTTTGCACAGCGGAAGTTACGTGGCACTGACTGAGCTTCATGTACAAGCCACACCCACATCTGGAAGACAACAAGACACACACTCACCTGGCTCAGGGACAGGAGAAGCGGCAGAAAGACAGAAGATAAGAAATATGACAGACGACAGCACATTCAAGTGTAAATGTGGCGCTTTGGATGGCGCCGTAAGTGAGCAAGAGGGTCGGAGTTTAGGGATGATGTATGTATGTATGTATGTAATGTGTCCCAAAAGTATGCATACGCATGCATACTGCATACTACACTACATACTTTGTAAGGGCAGCTGCAGTACATACTAAAAGTAAAAAGTAGAGGTGTGCAATTTGGAACACAGCCCTATTCTGATTTTGTGCTTCCTAGTTTCCTTTTAAAACAGATGGTCTGTCTGATGACACTGAGTCTGTGGATGAAGAGGAAGAGGAAAACGAAGATGATGTATCAAAAGAAAATGCTTGCTGTTGTTGAAATAAAACTTGTTGAAATTGTTGCTGTTGTTGAAATATAACTTCTTCTAATGTATTTATTGCTTGTTTGTCCCTCATTCCACTTATTATATAATATAGAAAACCTTGGCGTTTAGTACCCTGATAGCATGTTGTTGCCCTGAGGCAACAAACCAAAATCTGGTGGGGGGGTGGGCGGGGGGCACATTTTATGATTGATATATTATCAGGGACCCCCAAGCTCCCAAAAACTAGGGTGAAATATTTTTTCCCTCCTAAAATAAAAATTCATGCCATAGAGGGTTAAGGGAGGAAAGGAAAGGTAGAGAGACAACCCCACCCACATTTCCCAGCTGGTCCCTGCCATTCGCATCGTCTTTCCGGGAGCAAACCAGCTCTTGTCACCATACAGGCGTATGGGGTTTAAAGAGATCGGGAAAAAAAGGAGGGAGACCCCTGTTTGCCTCTGAGTAACTTGTACGCTTGATCCCCTTTCTCCTTTAAATTTCCTCCGTGGCAGGGTACTACCTCTAGCACTACCACCAGCAGCATCAGCGCTGCTCCTTGATGTTGTGGTCGGGTATGCGCATGCGCCCGGCATTGGAATTACTGCACTGGCCAGAATAAGTTGGATCTCGTCTGTCTGTCACTAAAAGAAAAAAATCCCAATTCATAACATAACTATGGCAGTGTTCAGAATAAGGAGAATGAGGTGTTTTGGCGTCTGGTCGTTCCCCCTCATAATGGCTGTGGTGTGCGCGCAAAGGTAAGTGGCGGGGTCGGAGGATGCTACACTCGTTTTACTTAGTGTGACTGTGTTACAGACAGCGTGGAAATACTTGGACACTTAATGGTCCAATAACGTCTCGCATCTAAGTGTCTTGCTCTCTTTTTCTCTTTTTTTTCCCTCCATAGTGCCAGTGTCAATGACCCTAGCAATATGTCTTTGGTCAAAGAAACGGTGGATAGACTGTTGAAAGGTTATGATATTCGATTGAGGCCAGATTTCGGAGGTAAATGAACTCTGCTCTGATTTACTTTGCGCGTTGTCAGCCTGCATAACAGTACAGTTTTTCATTCTTACCACGGCAATCGCTGATTCCCCTATTAGGTTTGCATTTTTGTAAAGTAAAATAATAATAAAAGAAACATCTCACACCCGCTTCTGAAGGTAGCATGAAACCGTTTATGTCGGAGCCAAATAGCAACAGAGAATACATCGGCATTGTGGGAGAACACATTAGGAAGTATGACTTATGTTGGGATAGCGAAAAACAGATGACACAAGTTCATGTGTTTGCATGGAGACGAAGGTGCTTATCAACTCTTAAAGCATGTCTCTTGAAGTATTTGGTATATGTGTGTGTATCCATTCTTAGTTATATTCCTATTCAATTATTAATTAGATGCGATGGAAATATGTCTCAATCTAATTGTTTCAATGACAAGAACTTTGAGAGGAATTATTATCACTTTAACTGCAGCCCGGCGCATCTATTCCCACTCGACATGAGCACTCTACACTGTTATCCGGCTGACAACAGCGAAATTCACAAGTGTTAATGTGTTGCCTCTGCGCACACATACAATATTAACTACTTCAAACTCGTAAATTGTTGCCTGCATTGAACCATGTCAGGCTATAGCTGATGCATTTCCCCACTGCTGACCGTTGTTTTGATCTGTCCCAGGTCCTCCCGTGGGAGTGGGAATGAACATAGACATAGCCAGCATAGACATGGTATCAGAAGTCAATATGGTAAGTAGGCCATCATCATCACCTCTCCCTTAGCCATCTTAAACTCCTGATTCCTACTATGCACAAATCTACCAGTGGGAAACACCATCCCAAACCACTTGGAACGCCTGGGATACCCCACCACCCCCACCACCACACACACACACACACACACACACACACACACACACACACACACACCACCCCAATTTGTGGGTATGGGAATGCAAAGCCAATCACCTTTTTGTTTCAGGGTTAAGATTTGAGTGAGACCACAGGGATTTTTGATCAGATGGGCTTGGAGGCTTTTTGCCCTTGGCTGTTGGTGTCATTTAGCTGATTACTGCTTAATTTATTTGATGATATACAGTAAAGTATCACTCAGTTCCCATTACAGTAATTTTGAAAATAAAATTACAGTCTGCTGACATCTTACAGGCTGTACAGAGACTTCTTGTAAATCTCATCAGTCTGTGTCTAGAGGGGCCTGCTATACAGCTGAAAACTGATAAATTGTGTGACTGTCTCTACCTTGTTTACCTGACTTTACTAGAAATAGTAGCTTGGGAAGAACTTGAGATGTGAGAGGTGTGGATGTCATGCAATTGGAGATCAAATTTTGCTTCATACAAGAGCACCTCCTAGTGATGGGATCTCAGAACTGCACCTCAGTTCATAGAGAACCTCAAGGCTTGTTTTTTTTTTCATCATCACAGAAGGTCACTCTTGACATTTATGAAAAAAAGAAGACAAGGTAAGGAAAAGTGATATTTATGGTTATATGAATGAGATTTTGATAGGTCCGTTGTCATCTGGGTTGTCTGATATTGTCTCTTGCTGTGGCTGACCTCCACTGTTGGAATTGAAGTTGTCAAGTTTTCAATCGCAAGTCTGCTACAGTGTGTACAGATGTGTCTTGCTGCTGTAGTTGTTTTGGTGTTACTAGCTGTGATATGACTCATGTTGTGATGTCAGAGAATGATTACACGCTAGAATATTTTTGGCAGCAGTACCCAAAGGCTGTTGTTCACATTGTTATCTTTGCGCGCCTGTAGACTGTGTTGATGAGTGCAGATGAGATGAGAAAAAGATGAAGCTATCTGTATTTGCATGTATTTGCATTGACAGCACAGAGGAGCTGCACATACTCAGATCTGGGTATAGGCACATACATGAGTGTGGGTGCGTGCACATGCACACACACACACACACACACACACACACACACACACACAACACAAACACACATCAGATCCATTTTTAGGGCCCTTCACAGCAGGGCTTGAATTCTACATCTGTTCATCTGGCTTACGCCCACCCCCACCCCCACACCCCCCACCACCATCAAGAGTGACTGAAGCAAAGATTTGAAACTAGTCCTAGTGTGTGTGTTGTGTGTGTTGTAAGCATGTGTTCATGGGATCATGCATGTGTAGGTTTTGCATTTATGTGTTCTGTTTTAGGAAAGCTAACCCAAATATTATGTTAAGGTATACATCTTTATCTCCTTATACAAACAGCTATTTCAAAGTGTTTCTTGGTCGATTTTCTCAGAAAAGTTAGGAACAACTGTTGCAGTTAATTATATTTTTTTATTGTTCAGTGATTTCCAGACACATGCTGGGCAACACTCTTGTCAGCGGTCTCATTATCACAGGTTAATGTCACAGGTTGGATAATGGATCATAGTAGTTTTATTTATTGATTTATCAATTTCTTAACATTTTCAAGGCAACTCTGTTTTATTAGATATCATGCAATAGAGAGGGACGACCAAAACATAAGGGGGGTTGGGTTAAGCTAGGTTTCCATTAAGGATCTTGCAAGTATATGGTATGTGTTCCAGCCCACAGAGCAAACAATTCATTCTATAATTTCCTCAGGCCAACAGTTTTTTTTTTTAAATTTATTTTTGCCTATAAAAAATACATTAAAGTAGATCCCAGCTTCACTATGCTAGCCAAGAAGGAAGTCCAGAGTTTACACACACACACCTACACACATGGCCAAATAACACTTCATCAAGTACACATGCAACCTACTCAGACCCTTCTAAAACTAGATCTCACCATCAAATAAGCAAATCAAAGCTGGCGCCGCTGCCATTGCTTCTTTGATCTAGCTCATCCTTTGTGAGGTTTGGCCCTCTAAATGCTCTCTAATGCGAAAGGTGACCTGTTATCACCTGAATCATTGGAAACTCGTGGAAAGAAGAGGCCACATGTGTGTGTAATGGTGCAGCTTCTTTGATCTGCTCCCCTACCTATAAATGTAACCACTTTTTCAAGACAGCAGCTGGTGCAGAACATGAGCACTTTCCTTTTTTTTTTTTGTTCTTCTCTCCCATCTGGCTCTCTGTCTGCCATTTATTTTGGTGCGAGGATATAACCACACTGTGCACTTTCTTTAGAGAACAGACAAGGCAGGGGGAAGAGGATAATGGAGAGATGTAACTGAGGGATGTATCCAACAGTGCCCTATTACACATTATGGCAGAATGGGACATCAGTGCTTTGATGTGTATTAGAACATATCTCTCTCCCACCCGCTGCTGCTATGTGACCGGCTCCGTGTTGCAGGCCTCCCACTAAAAGCAGAGACATGGGGCACTGGCAAAATTTATTTGATTTTTTCCAAAAAGGCCATTAAAATATGGAGCTGCGAAGAGGTTTGTCTTGAGCCATCTGCTTTAGCATTCTGTTACTGATGTCACCGAGCACAAACCCATTTAGAAACAACATAGGCTTCTAGCTCACATTAAATGAATCACCAAACTAAGTAAGCAAGCCTTCAAGCGTGACGGGTCCAGAGGACATGAGGCCCACTCCAGCCTTTGTCACATAAACAGTGGAGATGCACAAACACACAAATTGAACTAAAGCTTAATGCAGAGCCTGAACCCAAACCTCACTTACGCACTTTTACTGAAATTTAAAGATAAAGAGAAAGTTCTGGAAGCAGATTGTGAGTGGTGACTTACCACAGTGTGAATTTAGAGCATTAATGTAAATGACATGGCCTTTGAAGGACACATCTGAATAGTACCTGATCTCACCAGGTCCAATAGCATGTAAAGCAAACTATACTGGCTTGGGGCAAGGCATGAGGACGCTGTTGCTGATGTTCATTACATACCCAGGAAAGGTCACTTGTTCCTGACTGTGGGGCCCAGGTCCCAAGGCATGTGGGCTGCAAAAAGGTGGACATCATCATGTTAGACCTAGAGGTTAGGTCTTCTACCTGTATGTATGTGAGTGTGTGTATGTTTGTTTGTGTGTGTGTGTGTGTGTGTGTGTGTGTGTGTGTGTGTGTGTGCATGTGAAAGAGAGAGAGCGAGAGCTCTGACATTAACAACTTGCCATGTGAAGAGGCAGCAGTGGTGTGGTGTTGGTGGGAAGGTCATGTACCTAGCACTGCTGAGGGTTCATTCTGTATGACTCAGAGGTGGACATACAGAGAAGGACACCCACACTGAATACCAATGGCACATTAGACATTCAATGCCAGGCAGGTGGCTTGGCAAGCCTTGATTCATGTATGGATCAAAAAGTGGAGGAAGAATGGAGGCTATTTGACTGATTATTTTTGTTTTTTGTTTTGTTTTCTTTCTTTCTTTCTTTTTGTCTTTCTTTCACCATTCCACATCTCTCATCATCTTTGTGCACTTTCTCGCCTGCCATTTTAGTCTGAGTATTTGCTCTTGGTTAAGCTCCACAGTTCTCGAGTCCTAAGCCAACAGTTTTCACGGGGGAAGAAATACTTCTGTCTGAGGATGAACTAAACTTCTTATCCTCCTCCAAAAGGCAGAAATACCATTATTGATGTTCATAAAGGTCAAGAGGAGCTTATTGATTGCATGAGAAGGTGCTTGGAATTCACAGCCTCCCATTTTAGCAGCCCCCCTCTACTCCCCGCCACCACTCAACCTGAGCAGCTCAGCAGATCAAGATATCACTGATGGGATGTTTGCTGTAAGTATGAAAGGACTGCAATGAAAAGTATGCACTATACAGATGGGATACAATATAACAGATGTAGGTCGAAACAGAAGATTATTGCTTGCCATATGATAAAAGAAAAGAACGACTGTGAATGCACTCATATGGTATTTCATAATCTCTCTCTTCCGGACCTGAGAGCTTTAAAATAATATTAAGTCTGCATTTGCAGTTCAGGCTAAATCTATTTCCCAGCAGCACTCAACATTATATAGCTGATGTGGGCAGAATCGCTGTAAAGTGATGAGCAGCTGGTCAATATTTCTTGAATAGGTCATTATGAATTAAATGGGTTTGCATAGCATGGATTAAACCACTTAATGTTCAGTGTATGATGGTGAGAGTGTGTAAAAGAACACCTTAATCAGCGCATTGTGATGTTAATGCCATTGATCAATACAGGGTAGATGGGTGATGTGAATAATCTGTGAAGGCAGTGAATGCAACTTAACTTTGTGTTTTTGATAGGACATAGTGCTGTTAATGTATACATTTTTGCTTACTCACTTTTGTTTTGCAGAATTACACACACAGGTTGATCATTGTAGTTTTCACTAGATGCCATTTTTTCTCCAAAATCATCCTCCATAAGGGCTACATAGTGACTAATGAATCTGTAAAGAGTGCGTAAAGAGTAACAGACTGAGCAATATTCCAGCTGCAAGGGGTAAATAAAAATAAACATTGTGCAAAACTCCATTAAAATTAATGAGCCTTTTTTCTGACAATCACATTTTTTCTTGTAAAACTAAACTGTCAGATCTGTCAAACTGAGTGCCACACAATCTTAAATATCCTAACAAGCCAATAGGCAAACCAGGGTAGACCAGAGAAGACCAGGATTCCTCATCAGTGATTTTATTTAATTTGTAATGGGTAGAATTTAAAATAATATATTGCTTGATCATTGAGTCCAGCTTGCTGTACTTTGGATGTTGTACAACACAAAGAGCATTACATGATTGTCTGTAACTGATGTTATATGACTAGATGTATCTGAAAATATATGCTCAAAAATACTTAAGGTTTAAATCGCTTGGTAGACTTTAGAGTGAGCCTTAAAAGTATTTCCTTCTGATCCAGAGTCTACAGTGTATTAAGTGTAGGATCATATGTTATGACTATATCTACACACACACACACACACAGAGAACACAGAGACACAGAAAGAGACATTCACACTCTCATAGATACAAATACACACATACTCTACATGCACACGTTAACACATCCTAATCTCTCACGTCTCCAGTCATGTTTCGTCGCAAACTGGTAATGTTACGTTAGCCTCCAGGAAAATAGCTGTTTGGGTTATGTAATGGACATAGCAGCGATGACCTTAGCAAGGGTTCAGTAGATAGACACTTAAATGGATGCTGTTATGGAATGTCTGTGGGAGAATACCGGAGGAAATCCAGCCTCTTGGGCCAGGAGTATTGATCTAGGATCAATGGTCAGATTTTATGGCAGTGCAAGCTTCATAAGTGTAAAGAAAGTTAAATCAAACTGTTTAATTCGTTATAGAAGTATTTGGATTTGAATACATAAAGGGATGGTAGTAGCTGACTTGTAATGTGGTGCTGCAGTACAGAAGTTACCATACTTGCAATCCAGATAGAGTAAATGCACACGGGAAGTCAAGGCTTGGTGAGACAAATATTTTTGGGCTCTTACAGTAAATTCCCATTTAGATCTATGCTAAATGAAGTCATTTGTGTATTCAACTATCATCAGTGAATAGTCTTGGAAGGTTTCTCTGGTGTATAGTCAACATCCTAATGGAACTTTATATTTCAGCAACTGTTAGATGACTGAATAATCAAATATTTATTTATTTATTTTATTTTATTTATTTTATTTTTTTTTAACTTTATACAGTATATTTGCAGTCTCTGCAGTCACCAGAATATAAAATGGTAGCAATAGCTAACTCTGCAATCCCAACAAGCAAGGAGACATGTGTAGCATTGCTAGCAAGATGGCTGAATCCAACAAGTACCCAGATGGCCCATGTGTATCTGTCACATGAATGGCAGCACACTTAGTCTTGGGCGACAAAGGACTGTGTCCTCCCTCGTGCTAGGGTAATTGTGCCATAGGTGCCCTATATTTGGAAGGCGAGGGTGGCATCCTCAATTGGTTTACTATAAATTGCTAGGATGTTCCCATCCTGATTTAATTTCTTTTTCTCTTTATTGTCCTGTTAAGTTGTCCTGAAGGTCAACGGAACACAAATGACTCACCTCTGTTGCCAACAATCACATTCACATGTATTTACAGAGGACATTTATCTTCTTATTATTTTCTTTTTTAGTCCCCATTCATCATTTATTGATGCATGGTGCCCCTTATGTGGCAAAATGTTGTATTTTCAGCCCACTTACTCGGTAATGATACTTTGTGCACCTTTCACTTTTACAGACCATTTTCCTGCCAAATCTATTCCACCTGTCTTCCACCTGAAGAGCTTTACAGCAACCTGCTAGGCTCACCTGCTATCAACAGATTCAGGAAAAGAAAGGAAAAATGGAATCACACACAGAGAAGCTGTATACATGACATATAGCTGGGTCATGCATCATTCAGAGAAAATACAGCAAGTTTTTACAAGGGAAAGCCATGAGGGAGGCATGAAGGGAAGGAGTGGAGTGAACAAGGGAGGAGTAGATGGATTGTTTGAGTAGAGTGCGGCAACAACCCACGCTCCATCTTACATTATTCATGCCGGTATGTTTAGATACATATGTCTCCCTGCAGAGTCTTAGTAATCCATTTAGATTACACTCGTATGCCACTTGAATAAAATAAGAGAAGACAGACATCAGTGACTTGGTCTTATGCTAATAGGGAGATTTTTACGTCACTGCTAACAATGCAGAACATATGGGTAGAAGTTTGTTCATTAGCAGACCCAATTATTGTAAAAGATGTTGGAGGTGATGGTTATGTTGCTGGTGATGGTAATAATTTATAGCTCCATATTAGAGGACCTGTGCATCATATATTAGCCTCCTCCACTGTAATGCTTGGCTGTTTAAAATGAGGGAGCTGAGTCCAGGTAAAAAAGCAATACTTGCTTTCATAGCGTGTACACAGCCATAAGACTTGGCATTTAGGTGTGAGCACTTTACAGCACTTTATCAATTTCCTGGTGACTTGGGTTTGAGTACAGCATTTACAAATGTGCGGGAGTGCACTGATGCTTCAGCCTCGGTGAGTCAGACCCATTTTGTTAAACGTATTGTTTGCCTGTTTTTTCCACTACAGGGGAACTTTTAAGAATTAATACAGTAACTCTTGCACTCTCACGGGGGTAATTCCCCTTTCTGGAAAACAGGCCATGGATCTTTGGAGTCTTTATCTTAACACTGTCTTTGAACTTTAAATTGAATATTATAGCTGCTAGCAACATAGCAAGGGTCAAACCGGTACAGCAGCCAAAGTTTAAATGTGTAAGCATCCTATTTGTTGTCAAGATCACTATGAATTTTTGTCAGATTAAGCTGTTAAGACATCAGTCCTCCAGCCACCAAATTCAAAGAAAACAATTGAAAGTATGAGTATCCACTTTAAGTTTAATGCACATTCAAAATGCTGCTGTTGGAAAAAAAAAAAATGGATGCATGTGGCAGACAGTTGGTGTGTGTATTCCACATAACGTTTTCGAAGTTGGTACCAAGATTAACAGACAGCAATAAGTGGAACTTCTCTTTATACTTCTTGTTAAATTAACTTCTCATTATAAGCCATAATATCATGAGTTACACCCACGTTGTGTCAGTCTAAATATTCTTTGGATTTATACTTATGTTTGGCCTGATCATGCATATTAAATTTTTTATTTGATTATATGAACTTGATTCAGCCATATCAGTTTTTGCTATTTGTGTCTCACAGGCTCCACACCTCCTCACAAATGTAAGAGTTAATGTAAGGAGAGAGTAGATCAGAATCTTTAAATATAGTTTAAAGATGATTTTTGCTCATTTTATTTATCGAATGAACTCAAGGTTTTTGTAGCATCTGAAATATTTTATACAATGCTTTTTCATTATGTGGACAGCCCCCATGTCCCGATGAATCACATACTTTACAAATGCTGAACACTATTCCATAGTGTTGATTAATGCTCAACTCTCACATTAATTACTGATTACTGACCTTTTTCTCATAGTATGCCTATATTCACAATCTTTCTTACAGATATATTACCATACAACATAAACGTTATTACAGAATACTTATCAGTATGCAGCTGTAGCTTTGAGCAAGGTGACTGTTTAAATGTACCATGCAATAGACAATATCTAGAAATATGCTACATTATTAATGTACCAATGTAAAAAAAAAAAAAAAATGAATATGAAACAGTATTTCAACTCAATCTTCCACCTGAGACCTGACTGACGGTACACTTACAGTAACCTCAATGGTCAGATACCACAGCACCATGGATTGATGTATTTCCAGCAACCACATTACTGTTACACACTTCAGCAGTGACATTCTCCCTTCTAATTAGTCTAAAGTATGTGTGGGAGCAAAATCCCTCATGCCTTTAGCACCCATAGCTCTTCAGTTCACATTGGCTGCCCATCAAAGAGGGCTATTACTAACGTGGCTTGTAATGGCTGGAAGCAGCCACTTGTCCGCCCTGCACTAGAGAGGACCCTGCCATAGTTCATTAGAATCAGAGCATGTTAGCAATCCCTGTGAGGTCCATTGTACTCCTGTGGTATTATTGGCCATACAGTGTACGACACCATCAATCTGTCTGCTCCTAATATTAACTATAATGGCAGAGAGATAATGGTTTTTCATGCATGAGTGTTGTTGGAGTCAAATGAGAGGCTTCCCTGTTGTTTTCCTATTTTCTGTTCTTTTATGATTTTGTCTATATTCTAGGCTAGAGGCATATGTCCTACCCACGGGCCAATTCCTACAAAGAGATATAAAACAGCCCACAACTGGTCTCTAACTTAATGTAACCTGCACTTTTGTCTTTACAACAGCTCGTCTGTTTGAGTTGAACTAGTATAACATTAGTTTTTAGTCTTTTTTTTTAAAGCTTGTGTAGGTATTTTTTTCCCTCCTAGGCTTAGGGTTGGATCAAGAGCAGCATTTGTTAAATTCTATCTTGGTGCAACTCAAGCAACCAATCACCTCAAGGATGCATCGCTGCCTTAGTCCAGTCATGTCTTTTGTGTGCACAAGATGTGCACATTGACTACTGCTGTGCATGCTCACTTCCCCTCTCCAAAAAACTCCGCCTAACTTAGCACATGTACAGTAATTTAGTTTGGTTTAGAGTAGCTATGGTTTAGCATAGTTTGAGTTACCAGTACCAGTGAGGTACAGTGAGGTAATGAATCTCAGTTGCGTGCTGTTGGACCCATTTCAGTTACAATTTTCAACCAAAGTTTGCCCACTCTGCAAAGTTACTGACCCAAGCTTTAACTGCCGTGAATACAGAATCATACTACTTGGCCATTTTTGCTGCTGTTGGATACTTTTGTTGAATATGTGATTCGGATTGGTCAGTTAAGGCATTCTGCATTCTGCTATTTCTGAATTTCTGACTGTTGACAGAAATGACTGCTGTCAAGGCCATTGTCAAGCTGCGACCTCAGCACTATACCTGTTCATTCCAAATTAATGCACTAATGCATTAACCAACCACATTGGTTGAGGCTACCAGAGATTATTCCTTACTTACAACATTTTTATTCTTTTTTATTAAGTGTGCTTTGCTTTATTTAAATACTGCGGTTACTGTACTCAAAACTTTGACTGACCAACGATTGGGGTTGTGACACACAAGTGACCCAACATCACACACTTCTTTCCCAGCTAGAAGTGATGGACAATTTCCCTGCTGAAAATATCATTGGGCAAATGGAGAAATCTGCCCACATGATTGCATCTCTGTCTGAAGAGGCTGACAGGTGCTATCAGGATTTCAATATTACTGAGGAAGACATTCTGCTTTTCTCTTGCCCTTTCACTGTCGAAGCTGATGATGCTCCTGAGCACCTTCAACAGGGGCTCATAGAGATGCAGTGTGATGCCGCAATGCACAGCCATCACCAGCAGCTATCTCTGACTTCTATCAAGGGTTCGACAAAGACAGGTTCCCCCACATTAGATGAGACGCCAAGAGAATGCTGAGCTTGGTTGCAGCCACATACATATGTGAAGAGACATTTTCCATCACAAAACTGAATAAATCACAACTGAGATCGAACTTGATCAACTCCCACCTACTTGACATTCTGAGAGTGTCAACCACAGCTGTGAAATCTGCCTTCTTCACTCCAGATTTCAGCTCCACAGCTCTCACAACTCACATAAAGCAGGCCTGTCCCTTGAGTATGTCCACCCAGAGAATCTGAACAGTAAGCCAAGTATTTACATAAAAAAGAGACACACTTAATATTCTGGGATGTAAATTGATTTTTTAAATATTTTTGAATAGCCAGAAAATGTGAATACATTCATGGTGCTTACAAAAAGACAACATTATAGCCCTCCATGGAAAAAGTCAGGACATCCTTGTTATAGATCTTTTGGTTAATATTTTTATAACTGATTAATGTTGAATTCCTAGACTTAGATTACCCAACATCTATCCCTACTAGTCAAGTCTATTCAGGTGGGCCAGGTGCGTCATGCTAAACACATTTTATACTCCAATGAAAATAATATCTCTGCATTTAAACTAGTTCCTTGTGGTTGGAAAGGGACTCGGTATTTGTGTTGCGTACCTGCACAAGAATCTCAGCTTAGCATCAAATCCATGCAAGCCTATGCACTTTGATTGGTTTATTATAGTTGTATATAAAGTTTGCATACAGGAATTCAATGACGTACACATTAATGCAATGTCGATTCTTCAGTGTAAGCACTGCTGTGTTATTTACATTCACACTTCACGTTATGTTCAACTATAAAATGTGCTGTAGTTATCAAAGATAGGAAAACTGGCCTGCCTTGCGACAAATATTTGGCAGAAATCAATAAAAACCTCAATAATGCTACCACTGACTTCACCTTGGTGAAGTTATGCAAGCATATCTTTGATACACAGAATTGTGTATCAACTATTTCACATGGATTGGCAACTCTGTAAGTCAGAAGTCTAAACAGGCATAACATAAAACACAGTTTATCAGTTTCTTCATCATCTTCCAGTGTACCTTTTAAAAGGAGGTGTTATGTTTTTAGTTCTCAGATTAAAAGATGGCATTTGCCTTAGTTTAGCTAGACAAGTGCTGAATAGCCATCCTATGCTGCAAACAACATTCAGGACCACCAGCACCATAAAGCCAATCTCTAACTTATCTTGTTATTTTGCTAGCTTGCAGGCCTTTACAGTGGGCAGAAGTACATGGTTGTCAGAAAATATATAGATTCACCATTGAAATTGGACATTTGTAAATGTGCAAAAAAGATTGTATTTATTTATAGCTTTCTGTCAACTTGTTGTTATTCATTATCTGAAAGTCTTATGTCTCTGCAGTATTAATGTCAGTACACTAAATGCACAAAGGTCTCCCAAGAAGGGCTCTCTCAAAATGCCTGAAGGGCTGTCACAAATGAGGGGAAAAAACACTTTAAAGATAATTCCTGCAGGTTCTGTGCAGTCAACAACTCATAAACCATGTGTACTGGGATGTCTGGGTAAATGCTGACTGAAGGTTTAGCCTGCCATTATTTCTGTTCCCACAGCAGGTAGCTTTGAATCTCATCAATAGTCTGTACAACAGGTTACTGCAGAGTCTCCCAAACTTTGGCTTTTTGTGCCTTAGAAGCTCTTTTAGAATTACTTTTCTTCCTTGTTCCAGATTAGTCTGCAGCCTAGCCACTCTCTTTTCAAGCCCTATGATCGTTACCTGCATGGATCCTCATTTCTTTATCTCCATCTTTTATTTATTTACTTCTAGCTCAATGCATCCTACTGTGTATACATTCTGAAATCATTTTGCACCACATTTAGACCATCATCTTTTTGTTTCTTTTCTCTTTGGATCACTCACCCCATTACTTTAACACCTACATATGTTCTATTCTTCATCCCTGTAGGATAAGACATAGTTGGAAGAATGCAAAATCATATATTTTTGTAGCCTTCTCTCAGCTCTCTTCCAGAACAAGTTCTCTGGTCAAAAAACTTTCATAGAAGAATCAGTGAACCAAATTAAGAACATTTTGCAGCCCCTGCTTTTTAAAATATGTTCTGCAATGCTTCCTGTGTTTGATCAGGGCCATCTGAACACACTCAAGGCAGTGCAGCTGGGGAAGCATTCTGCGGAGCGCCTGCACCTCCCCCCAACCCCCTTTTCCCAGTAACCATATCATTTTACTCAACAATGTTTCTTCCGGCTTATTTACAATTTCAACAGTTACTGCATCTTGTCATGTTTCTCAGACTTTTGACATCTTGTGAAAAAATCATAATCTGCAGTATCTAATCTTGATAATTGGAGTGACGTACGCGCATCAAATCACACACACGCACACACACATGCCCAGACATTTGTAAGCTGTGACAAAACACCAAATATGCGCTGCTTACATTGTTATAAATGATGCACACATTGCCTATTGTGCAATTAGTAATAGTGCTCTAAATGTCAAAGGAAGGCAGGCGTGTAATGAATTCCCTCAGGTTAAACCAGGACACTAGTTAGGCCTCTGATTTACTATTACCTGTGACAGTGAATGATGGGGCTGATGTTTAGCCATCAGGCAGCAGGCCTCTCCCTCCAGCTGCAGGCCTAGCCGTTAAGCAGTAGCATCTTGTTTCCTTGCCAGTGGGCTGAGCGTGGGGAATTGACAACATATTGTCGTTGTGCCATTCGCTCATTCCAGGGTGATAATCTCCACACCTGTCTTCTAAACTGATTCCCTCTTGCATGCATTGTTCCCTCAACTCCCCTGTCTCTGTGTGTCTCTCTCTACCAGGACCAGACTGGTGCCATGTAGCAGCGGGGATTAGATCAGGTCACAAGTCAAACTGGGTTAATCAGCTGCACTACCATTTCAAGAAGCATCAGTCAGCTCACTGGCATCACTGTTGTATTTTTTTGGGCTAGGAAATGTCCATACCTACCACATTTGGAGTTGTTTATTCAGTCCCTGAAAAGGAGTGTTAACTCCTTGACTCAGTTTGGGAGGTGAGAATATGCCATTCGAACCTGTGTGGGTCCAAATAAATGCACTGAGATATCTAAAAATGCCATTCCTCCAGGTGTCATTCCTCTTCCACCTGAGCTATCAACCATCTACAGAAAACAACCACAAAATGTCAGGTTTATGGGTATAACAGAATGTATGTTGACAGTTACTCATGCTTGGAAAGCCTGGCATAACACAATGAACCGAGGGCAAACCACAATCCTGACTGATGCTTACACTGAGTTATTTCTTCATGTGTTCCTAGCTGGTGTGAGCACAAGAAATGGTAAATCATAGCAAAGACCACAGACAAGACCATATTTCATAGCTAAAGATAGCAGCAGTAGAATCACATTTGTTTTGACTCTCTCTGTCGCCAAATCTTTATACTTGTGGTGTGACATGTTACCCAAACTGTACAGTAAATAAGCCTTGGTTTACTTGTAATTGGGCAGTGCAAACTTAAATATACCAAACACAAAATTTTAACAAAGCAAACTTTTCCACTGTGGCATGAACTAAAGTGAACTTGCAATATGTGGATTGAGGCATGATCTGCATGTACAGTGGGTAAACTGTGGGTGTGGTCAGTCATTAGTCAGCAAAATAAAGTTATAAATAACGATTCGCAGGTTACAGGCTGAAAAAAAAAAAAAATAATAATAACAATGTAAAGCAATGTAAAGCACCACTCAGAATTAGTAGATTTTGTTCCATACTTTATCCCTGCCAGCATTCTGCAATATTATGCAAGTAGGTTGATGCAGATGTGGGTTTGTCTTTTATCATAATTACCACTGGTTTGGGTGGTTGTGGTTGGGTTGAATTGCTAATGCGGGCAGATTCAGGTGAACTAAGAGCTGACCCACACATCACTATAGGCTGTAGGTATGATCACACTCTAATTCTCAGAAGTTTAGTGCCCCTCATTGTGGCCACCTTATGCAGTGTCATCATGTGTCACAGTGGGGCTGTTATACCCAGAAGTCAGCCAGTATTGCAACATTAT
The DNA here is from genome assembly GCF_902150065.1 of Myripristis murdjan. Classification (NCBI taxonomy): domain Eukaryota; kingdom Metazoa; phylum Chordata; class Actinopteri; order Holocentriformes; family Holocentridae; genus Myripristis; species Myripristis murdjan. The sequence continues at coordinate 9,016,748 of NC_043993.1, read as the reverse complement.
ATGTGAGTTGATGCACTGGATGCACTGACTGTAATGTACTTACGTTTTGAAACCTGTCACAAGTAATTTACCCCAGGACAAACTAGGCTTCGTATCACAGTGTTGTCAGAGGGGGACTCAGCGACACCCAGAGCACCTTCACTGCCCTAATTTGTTCAACAGGGGTGCTGGCAAATGGGTGAGAAAAAGAGCTACTGGTTTGACTGGGAATGCCCAAAATTTCAACAATGCTTCAACCAAGCTTTTTTCCATTGTTGAAAAGTTTTTTCCTTCAATGACACTTATTAGGGATGACAAGTGTTGATTGGAGCGTTGTTTGTTCAGTCATTGAACTGACATGGCTCTGGGGTGGCTGTTCAAAACTATCTAAAAATGTTTAATTGCAGTAACTCTGATGCATGCACACTGGCACAGTAACCATTACCAGTTAAATTACCAAGGATGTGTGGTGTCATTGCTCCAAGGATGCATATTAAAAACTACATAAGATAAGTTCAAAGCAGTACAAATATAGCCGTAGATAGTGCAATAAAGACACATGGACTGGTTGTAGTGCATATAGCCGATGGCTGGTAAATTCTTGTCTAGGCAAATTTATTTATAGAATACAAGTTCTGTCTCTACACTGAAAAAAAAAAAAAATGAAAAAAAAAAATATCCACCTCATCAAGTAATTCAGTCTCACATTTAATCTTACGGTCTTCTTTTTATTCAAAGAAGTGGGAGAAAAATCTACCACTTATCTGCCACTTATTATCTGCCAAAATCTGCCACTTATTTCCAATGCTAATTAACTTGTTTCCAGATTTTTTTTTAATTAGTTGTCATTTTTGTGACATTAGAGAGATCATCTGCATGAGGCTGTACTGGAAACAAGTGGGATTATCCCATCTCACTGACAGTTTTTCTCATTTTACTGTAAGAAGAAACAAGATTTTAAGACTGAATAAATGATGCTGATAAGTTTATAGTTTTTGCAGTGTATCTAAGATTTAGCTATAGCGGTGACATATTTATTAATGATCTCACACAATGATCCATACTTCTGAAAGCACGCCATCTGACCATTCTACCTCCGTGGCTGTGAAAGTGTGCACTGATACTGGTGTGGCTCATCCTGTTCAGCTCTGTCTTACAATATCAAAGCTTATCAGTTGTTTGGGAAGAGCAATATTACATAGCTGTTGCCCTGCTCAGTGTTGTGTAGAGGAGATAGGACTCATGGTAGTGTGGGCTCTATTTTTAGCTTGTTAATCAAGGTAACATGTTCAGACTGACACACTCAGTGTGATATCCTATAAAGTGTGAGATGAGTGAGATTGCTTCATTTCAGCTCACCTACCCGTGGTGACCCAACGGAGGTTGAAACGCTGTGTGTGTGAGGGTGTGTGTGGTTTTGTGTTTGCACATGTGTTTTGTGTGAGATGCTTATGTGTGTTTGCATGAGGTGTTTGTGAATGCATGTGTGCCTATGTATATGTGTATTTGTGTTGATGCGTGTGTGTGTGTGTGTGTGTGTGTGTGTCATTGCAGTTGATACACACAAACAGAATAGATGGATTGTCATTGCTGTGCTGTTGTCATTTGTTGTCTTGTCATCACAGCCTTATAATTGGTGGTCATGTGGGCCACCAAAATATGGCTCATGTCTGGCAGTGACACACAGATTTCACAGGTTCTGGACACTCGCACTGCCAGCTGTCAATGGCCCAACACGAAACAGAGTGTGTTTTATCACAGCTTGTCAAAATGCTAGCAGTTGATAATGGCCAAACAAGAGAAATGGTGGGTGTGGATTGGTTTTCCCAAGAGCTGGACATGACACTGAGAGCTGATACGATAGCATGAAGAGGGATGACGCAGCCAGACATTTGCATCTGTTTTTCCTGTTACTTTTTCCAACACATCAAAATGACTATGCCCATAGTCATATTCCTTTATATTGTGTTTTATTGAAAATCATTGTAAATGAACTAGTGTCTGTCTTTAGTTTGAAACTGTACATTTTTCCCAGTAAATTGATGAAAGTCAATTGATAAAATGACAGTCATATTCACATACACAACTTCACCACACTCTTACATAACAGCTCCCACTGTGTTCCCCCTCTTCTTCGGAGAGGACGAAGTAGAGGGGAAAATGCAGCCAAGAACAAGTATGGTGGTTGTGCTGTTAAAGCGAGAGTGAGATTTTACATCTGCCGCTATGCTAAAGCTAAAGCCCAGAACAATTCCCAGCTTTTTAATTATTCAACCTTTTTTACAAGCTATGGGAGGATACTTAAGGAAAGGAGTAAAGAAAAAAAATGGATGGAGGGTTAGCAAGGCGGAGCCTTAGAAATGAACATAATGTCTTCCACTTACTGCATTTCTCACCCATAGAAATGTGCAAGCATGTGTGTATTCATGTGTGTGTGTTCATGGCTTGTGATTGTGTTCCCATTCTCAACACTCAGGTGTCATGCACTATATCTTGTGATATTGCAACATCAAGCAGATCTTTTATTGTCTTGTCAGTATAGGGAGAGCTGATAAGAAACAAGCAAGGGGAATTAGTTGACTCTACCTTCAGAAAGGTGTTTTATCTCCCTCTATCTACCAGCAGATTAATAGATACAATATTTAAGCATATTAGAGTTTTTCTACTGTTTTCTAGAACTCATTTTCTTTGTGTTTAATCAGTATTCAACTGGAAATAATAAAACCGATATAAAATTGATAACAAAAAGGGTTAGGGTTAGGTTTAGGGTTTGGGAGTAGAGTTTTTTCACAAAATTGAAGAGAAAGTTGATCACTCCTCACCAGTTAAGGAAGTCAGATGAGATGAGGAATATTTCCCCAGGACAACAAATAACAAGGCAAGGATTAGTGTCAACCGTGATTTGTGTGTAGGTTTGTGGGACACACAGTTACTGAGAGTGTGTTAGCATTTCTCGATGCTTACATCAGAAAGTCATCATTATTGCCTTGCGTTTCTTTGAGATAGCCGGCTCCCAGCTTGCATGAAACTGGATTTTTGTGTCCTTTCCCCAAATAATTTCTTCTGTCAGGAAATAGATTGAATTCATCGGGACATTAAGATCAAGTAATAAAATAATCAAATCAAACCGCAGATTATATAAGCATCGGCATGTTTTCACTACACCAGCTAAGATATTTTGCCAGTGTCTGACTTGATTTGTTGAGATTTGTTGACAATACAGTGTTGTCTACTCTACAAGCAGAAGACGTTCATTATAGCTGTAGACTGAGGACTGTCCATTTTTGAAGTCACAATGAAATGGCATTTTGGGAGCTTATTTTTCATAATTTGACATTTTTGTGATTGAAACAGGATATTGGGGCAAGCACAATGCAGGAAAGGATCATTCAAAAGTGGGATATTAGTTAGCAGGAAAAATTTTGTAATGTTTACCATGCCATTTTCCTAACCTTAACCAAGTACTTTTGGTGGCTAATGAAGCTAACGAAGCAAATGAAAGTGGCTAAAGTAGCTAACGAGCTAATGAGCTAACATTAACCAGAATTAAAGCATGTACAAACGTTAACAGTCACATGACGCTGACATCGGTTGTAAGTGCAAATTTTGATATGTGACATATTTTTAGTTCAGACATGTTGACATTTCAAAGTATTTGTTGGTTCACATGAACATCAAATGGCAACATTTTATTCTGGCGACTGGGTTAGCAACTCAACAGGAGCTGGCTCCAATTCATCATTTAGTGTCATATTCTTAAAATCTTCTTCTTATTATTTTTTTAATAAGAGAAATAAATCTGCCTGAGGGATGAGATAATCTCACTTGTTTCCAATGCTAATAAACTTTCTCTTAAAAGAAATTGTTCTAAGAAAATGAATGCAGTAAAACCAATATAGAACTGAAAAATAAACTAAATTAATTGTTCAGTTTTTTTTTTTTTTTTTTTTTGCTGTGTAACACTTTTGCATGGCAGATGTTTGCCTTCAGTTTAGGAGTACCATCTCTAACTACTTGGCAACTCTATCACAAAGTTTATAGAGGTAGGCCCATACTACATTTTCCCTCCAGAGAGCACCACCAAAGAGCTCTCTTGCCATGAATGCAGGCAACATGATCAACGTGAGCCATGGGGTGGAGCTGCTTTTAAAATTGGCAGGAAGTGACTGGCATGAGCAAGTTATTTTAAAGTCTGGAATGAATTCATGAAAGCTCTTGTACACAAAGTTAAGCTCCATCTGATTTGTTTTCAATGACATGCAACCTCTTTCCCCTTTACGCAGAAGCTTGACCCACTTAGTGATTGTGTCCCACTTGTGCCAGCCTCTGTCTGCAGCTTAATTTCATTTCTCACAAGACTTATGGCAGCGCAAGATTACTCTCGATAAATAAATGTATGAATAAATCAGAATGTTATCTTGTATTGAAGAATGGCACTTCAACCCAGCCATTTTATGTGCCCATCAATATCCGTCCTTGTTTTTAGGAAGTGTTGGTTGGTGCCTGAAAGGTGTGAAGATGGATTGAATCACTTACTACAATAACATGGCTCTGCTGTTATCCTTGTATGTCATTGCCACACACAGACCCACACATTCTGAAGCTGACACTTTCCTAAAGCACCCCTGCGTCGCTTGTAGGTCAGTCCAGCTGTGAGGAGATATTGCTTCTTCAAGGGTGTCCTTGCTCAAGGATATATGCAAGCCATCAAATCTGGACAATTCAGATACATACACCTCTGTGCATGAACGCAGCCACACACCAACACACACACACACACACACAAACTGGATTTGTGGGTCAGATCCACGAGATGCTTCTCTCTCCTGCTGATAACCTGTTCTCTGAATTCACTCAGACTCCATACCTGCCATCGATCCACATATGTCTATATATTGCATTATCTCATTGTTGACAATGTGGAGATGTGGCGTGTGCTTCTTGGTTACTCTGTTGGAATAACAATCAGCTAGTTCCTCAGTTCCCAAGCCCTCCATAATGCATGAAGTGAGGGACTCAGTTTCTTCCATTGGTGTGTTTGTGTATATTTTTCTTTGTGTGTGAGTGTGTAGGTGTTTGCGCGTGTGTCCTGTGTATGTGTGTCTTTGAGTGTGGTTGTCGAAGGACAGCTGTCTTGAGCTTTGGCAGCACCAGAAAAGCAGAAGTTTGGCAAGATCGCCTTTAGAAATACAGAAACACACTCCCACGCAATTTCAAACATCAAGCATTGTAGACAAGGCTGCACAATGATTTACAGACAAATAGAAGTGCATGTGCGTGCATTCACACACACATACACGCACACACACACACACACACACACACACACAAAACAACCTCTTCAAGCGGGAGACAGTAAGTGGTACAAATGACGTGCAGCGACACAGGCTCTTATATTTTACTGCTCCTCGTCTCTTTGGCCAGCTAACCTTCCGTCGTCTGTGAATGACAGCTGAGATTGAAACCTCCATCAACTCCCCCCCCGTCTTGCACCAGGATTCAAAAGCACCCTACTAATGTGAGTCCTGCTCTCCCCCTCTCTTCCCTTCTCCATCACCCTCTCTTCCCATTTTTCCACCCCCCTTTCTGAATTGCCACTCCACTCTACTCCTCTCCAGGGACACAAAAGGGCCTGCAGATGCTCCAATCGACTCTAATAAATTGCATGTAGTCAGTTAGCTGCACGGCTGCCAACTGGCAAGCTGTGAACCCCTGCTTTGGGAGAGCACTGAAAGAGGCTCCCTAAATTTGATTCACCTTCAGCAGCAGACTCTTTTGAAAGCTGTGTCCAGGCCAAACTAAATGATGAAGGAGAAGAGTATGGCGAGAAAAGGGGGTATATATTTAGAGAGGGAGAAAAGGGGGGAGAGTGCAAGAGGAAGAGAGAGTGAGAGAAAGAGGGAGAGGAGGTTAGACAAAGTACAAGTAAACAAACAAGAGTCTGTGCTTTATTGAAGTCCGTCATCTACTTTCTGACATGCCATAAACTAAGGAAATGGTCTCAGAAAAAAATAAAAAGTGGACTGACTCTAAGAGCTTTGTTCAGTGAAGAGTAATGGCCTTCTGGGAATTCAATCTCAACATCTGAACAGCACACAAAAAAAAACACTCTTACTGTCCAGTATTTTGTTTGCTATTATGCTATAAACATGCATACATCCACGTGTATGTGTGCATACTGTGCAATGTAGACACACACTGCACATTTTTCCTTAACATTCCCATTAACCTACTGGTCATATTGGTGGGTTCAACATTACAAATTCAAGATGTACAGCTGAGCTTCATAAGCTGAACTGCACGGAAATGTTGCAACTTCCTGATACATAATATGTACGAGACGTTGTACAATATGGCAAAAAACATTTTTTTTACATACATATAACTTTGAAGCATGGTGATTTTTTTTCTTTTTATTTCTTTTTTTTTTATTTCATACTGCATGCAGACAGTCTGTTCAAAATACAGAGCAGAATCCTAAGGACTCCATACAGAGATCTCTAGAGACTGGGGAATTTATGTCATACAGCTGTGTGGGGATCAACTTGTCTATTATTAGGCCACTTTGAAAGTGCTGCACCCTATGCTCATACCGTCGAGGGCATGAAGAGCATGTGAGACGGAGAAACGAGGACCGCTCATTGTTGGAGGGCTTTTTGGAGAAACTGAAGTGGGCGGATGATAGAGTGCAGTATGGGCATATGGCTGAGTGATGGAAGGCTCACATTTCCTTCCCACTAAAGCTTATTCAGAGAGGATGAGAGAGAGAGAGAGAGAGAGAGAGAGAGAGAGAGAGAGAGAGATGGATGGAGAGAAGTGGAGGTAAAGGAGAGCTCAGAATGAGGTTGTTTTAGATTTTCACATTCTTTCTTCAAGGTCATGTACCTTTCCCAATTGTCCCTCTGAAAAGTTTATTGCACAAAATGTTATGTATCCACTCTGGAAATAAATGAATAGATTTCCAAAAGATAGATGTACCAGTCTTTACACTGCAAAATATTTCCATTTAAATAAGTCATCTTGTTTCATGGTCAGTGTTGAAATCTTGAAATTAAGAGAAGACAGAATGTTGCAGTCAGCCCCCAAGTGTTAAGACAAGGACACTTGATTCAAAAACATTTGGGAAACGAGTCTATTAGCATTGGAAACAAGTAGGATTAGAATATCTCATCCCACTGGCAGATTTTTGTTAAGAAAAACCCAATTTTAAGACTGAATATGAGACTCAATGACTTAAGACGGAGATTAAAGTGTTATCAATTTGACAACCAAGGATTTACCATCATTTTGTCCTGTCAATCATTTTTTAAACACCAAGTGCCCTTTTACTTGAATGATGGAAATGTCATTTTGGAATAAAACTCCTCTTATCTCAGTTACCATCTTTATGCGAGTAAGCTTTGATGGTGAGATATTCAAATTCAAATGCTTTATGGGCCCTTCAGAATCCATCTAGCACCTCAGAGGCTGATCCAACACCTGTCATGTTCTCTAGACGGCTCCCTAGGCTGTGTCTGTTTAGCAGTAATGATCTAAGCCATTCACACTCGCCTCCAACGTGTTCCCGCTTCCCGTTTTCCCCACCACATGCAGATAGACGCAACAGGGACTCCGCAGAGATTGAGATGGATGGATGGAGAGAGAATAGAGGAGAGACGGAAGGGAGAGAGGGAAAACTACTGAGAAATGTAGATGTAAAAACATTCATGTGATGGTGTGATGAGAGAAAATAAAAGAGCATGAAAAGGCAGGAGAGAGAGAGAGACAGAGAAGAGGAAGAGGTAGGGCTGATAAGGGGAGGGATAAAGAGGTGAAAAGGGGGGGAGAGAAAGTAGTGGAGGGAGGTCATTGCTGGTGCTGAAATCAGAGCCTGGAAATGAAGAGCTGTGAGAATAAAAGCAATTTGCATCACTGCTCCGCTGAGCTTTCCAGCGCCTTTCATTTCGCTTTCCCCCTCCCGCCCCTCCCCCTTTGTCCCTTCCAGCAAACTCGCCACACCAGCCACTGCTCTGAAATGGAAAACTGGCTTCAAGGGTACTGGATATGATGGGAGGGGAAAGAGGGAAAGATAGAGATATATAAGCAATATATAGTAGTTAGTCATCCCCATTTGCCCTTACCTCTCTGTTTTTTTCTCCCAGTAGACTTATAGTCTGGGACAGTCATACTCTGATTTTGTCTTTCATTTTTTTGCTTAACAAAACAGAGTTTGGGCACTGTTGGGTTCAAACTGCGTGGCAGCAATCGGCATTCACAAAAAAACACAACGCCGGTGATGGGACAAATGAACCGTATGACACAGTATGTGAGCGGTGAAGCTAAACAAACAAGAGGAACTGTTTTGGCCAAAGTGAGAAAGCATGTTGGTAAGTGTATCACTATAGTTAGTATGTTGCTCTTGCCGTTTCTGTGAGGAAACTCTTCTTCAGTGTCCTTTTGTCCCCTGTTTTCCAATTCAGTGTACTGTAGCCTCTCACGGTCATCGTCATCTATGCCATGCTTGTAGTTCCTCAAAGGACTCTAATTGGTCCAAATGTTTTGTAGCTCCCAATAATGCTTTGGTTGGAGCATGGCCAGATGGTTTTGCGAGTTAAAAGAAAGTGATCTCACAAGCTCAGTTGGCTATGCCAGGTTAGTAGGCTTAGCCCTCAGATTTCCTCTCTCTGTCCTTGTTCTCCTACTCCACCTCCCCTCTGTCTCACTCTCCCCTTCCTTCTGCCTCTCCTCCATCCCCTCCCTCTCCCACTGGTCTGTTTCCAGCCTACTTCTTTCATGCCCTCTTCACCTCTTTTCCCTCCTCCAGCATACCCTCCCATCTCATTCTCCCTATATCTTCCTTTTTCCCCTCATCTACTCTGTAGACCTTGTGAACACAGCTCAGGGGCATTTCAGTTTGCCTTGGCGAGGGTGCCAAATTTGTTCCCAATAGGTTCCAAACCCTCAAGATGGAGTGGTCAGAGTGATTAGTCTGTATGGTGCATCGTACCCAGTGTTTCAGGTCAGTGGTAGTAATCGAGAGTAATACACACAAAACATAATACACACAGTGGGAACTCAGCCCTATGAGATTGAACTCCTGAACTATATTTAGCCACCGGTTGTGATGCAAAGTTGAAGCCATATATGGCAAAATTAAACCAGTGTGTGTGTTTGTGTGTGTTTGTGCACCCTTCTTAAGTGATAGCTCAGCCTGCCTCCCCACAGGCTATCCTCCCTGCCACCGTAACTGAGCCTGAGGCAGCTTTTGAGCAAGGACATGGGCCAGTTGCCGGAATGTGCCAAGGCTGTCCTAATTGTTGTTTGTTTGTTTTGTTGTTGATGTTGCTGTTGTTTTTGTTGGCGGTTGTTGCTCGTAATCACTGCTGCTTTTGCAGTGTCCAAGTAAACAACAACAGAACGAGGGAATAATGGCTTTTGACAACAACCCTCTTGTGAATTTAAATTTGTTTTTCAGCCACAGAACACAGAGGTTCTCTTTCTGAATTGTCACTCATCTTATTTCCTCTCTTGGGTGCTTCGCGATCCACTGCTAGTGCTGTGTTCATTGAAAAAGTAGAGCTTCTGTCACCAGTCCTCATCAGAAGGCCAGACGCTGGCTTCTCTGGCGGTCGATAGGACCGGTGTGATCACCTTGGAAACTAATCAAGTGCTGTCAGCATATCGGGTCAAATCAGGCTACTTCTAATGCAGTGACCATTGGAAACAAAACAATGATGGGAACATGTTGAATAAACAACAGGACATTTGGCTTTATGGGTGGCTTGGCAAGTTGAAATACCCTCTCCTTTCCAGGTATTGATGTTTAAATAACCCTTTTCATCCCACAAGTTCACGTCAGTTATCATGGGTCTGGAAAACAAGCAAAATGAGGAAGTTATCAGTCTTTCATGTAGTGACTCTACACATCAGCTGAACGCAGGCTTCGATAATGCAATTTCTGAGACAATTTACCCAAAACAAGACAAGGCTTAACTAATTTTTAGAATCCCCCCCAGACGGCAAACATTAGCATGTGACTTGTCATTCATGTGAGCAGTGTGAGATGCTTAATTAACATCACTTCTGGCATTCACGACTATCACAGGCAGTCACCCCATATAGTACCAAATGAAGTCTAGCAATATTCATGGTATGAAATAGACTCCTAAAATAGATTCCTAAAGGGGTGGTTTCTTTTTTTTTCTTCTTTTTTTTCAATGATGACTGACAAAGCACATGAATGGCATTGTCTGGAATTTCGGTCTGTCTGAGAAATCTGCCCACACTGGTTGTAAACTGTGCCCTTCCAATGATTAAATACAAACTTGATGTTTGCAAGAGTTTGGATCAGACCTTATCAGCTAGGATTGGAGTGGTGCGTGGGTTGGGCTTTGTCCTAGATTGTGTGTTCAATCAAGACAACATAACATTACAAATTTCTCAGGCTTTACAAGGCTACCTGAATTGCTTGGGGCAAAACCTGGTCACAGTGGAAAAGGTGACCTGGGATCCATGGAGTCTCACTGGCTGAGCTGTAGGCAGGGCTCCAACATTTTTCAGTGAGAGGGCTGTGCTTCTTTGAATAGAGATTTTGGTCAGGGTTGAATTTGATGTATGTGGGCAATGACTGGGGAATATCATCGTCCTATCACCTACAGCTTAAGAAACTATTCTGTATGCCAAATATCATATGGAGAATAACAGTGGGTTCACAACTACATACGATTCTATATAATTATATTATTTTTTAAAAAAATTATATGTATTTAACTGATGTGTATGTGATTAAAATCAAATACCAATGATGCCTTTTGAATCAGTATGTATTTACATATTCATTTTTTAATCAATATGCTCAAAGGGGCATTCACTGTGGCATTCACTAAGCAGTGTCCCCCACATATTATCAGTTTCATACATTATGCTTATTTATCAGAGGTGTAGAGACTTAGAGTGTATAGTTGGACATGAGTCACAGATTTAATGGCATGACTTACAGGCAAGTCTCAAACAATTTGTAAATGTCGCATGTGAGAGGAGGTATGATGACTCAAGGTCCCTAGCAAGTGTCGATATGTATTTCAGTATGTGTAAGCAAATCAGTACATTGTTTGTTGCTCATTGTCATCTGATCCATTTCGCTCTGTTTCACTTTGTCACATAACCACAAGCTACTGAGCAAGCGTGATGATGGTGCCTTGCGCGCATCACCTCTAGACTGTATGCCAGGAGTATGAAATGGAGCACACCCACCCGGGCTTTGGGTGATGACGCAGTTGCGTGTGTGTGTGTGTGTGTGTGTGTGTGTGTCCTCAAACTGTTTTCTGAGTGGGAGTGCCAGCAGTATCAACTTTAGTTTGTATGTGTCCCATTTTGAAGGCAAGATGAAGTTACACGTCACAGAGTAGCATGTGAATTTCCATAAATGTATCCAACAATTTTAGCACAGAAAAGTATGTAAACATGTGGATCAGTAATGAGAGACCCTGTTTATGTTTAAATCTCAGTTACCCTTCAGTGTTTGAAGCACAGCTGAACAAAAATACACTGTAGTTTCCCACTCCCACTGATAACTTGTCTTCTGCTATCTAGTATTTTTGTGCTTGAAGAAAGTATGTCTACAAGACACTCCCCATTCTCTCCCCTTCAGTCTTGTGTGTATTGCTTGTGTGCATTATAAAAATGGACTTAAAAAGTCCCATACTGCAGCCTTGGCAATGAAAAGTATTGCATTTTTTCAGCGATCTCAGTATACAGTGTACTATGCATTCTAAAAGCATAGCTTAAGACTGAAGACTGACTTTACTCCACAAAGCTTGCTTCACCACGAGTCAACCATATCATGCAAGGAAGCATAACTTGGTGTCATCTTGGTTATTTGTATTTTACAAATCAATTTTTATTCATTCATAAATGCAAAATATTTCAAGGTGTTAAAATAACAATTAATCAACAGGTTGCCAACCCAGGCAATAAAAATCTGCATTGAGTGAGGCTATCCGTAAAAACTCCACCTGTTAGCATTCAATTGTTATAGTAGCGCAATGTTATAATCACTGCAGAAAGCATTTGATCCGTGTGTTGACTTTGTCATTAATCTTAGAAACTGAGTTGCTTCCTGCTATGTGAATGAACAAAGCACCGGCCTGGAGTTGGCTCATGCTTGTTTTACCTCTGCCTTAATGCCTGGTGTTCCAGTGTATACCATATTTCCCTTAAGCGGACCACTAGGGTGTATGCAGCCTTAAAGGGATCGTTCAGCATTTTTGGCTGGTTGTATGACTTGCTGACCAATAGTGATACAGTTGCATGGACATAACCTCAAGAAATGAGTCCCCTGGTTGGAGATCTTCTGGTCAGTCCCAGCTTGGAAAAACAGCAACTGTGGAAGCAAACAGGGTCAACTGACCAAAAATCACAACCTACCTAAAACATATAAATACAAAAACTAACCTGAAACTGCAACTAAATATATTCCATCTCCACAACAGAATACGTCATATTTTGTATATTTTTTGCTGCTTAACTGTGTTCTTGGACCACTTATATACGAACTATCTTTTTTGTTGAAGAGTATTACCACACAGTTGAGCATAACAGTGCACGTTGCCAAAAGCGTCACACACAAACCAACAATAATAGACTGGCTGCTGTTGAGGTGCTCCTTCCAAGCATGTTATAATGCACATTATATCAATCGCAAAAAGAAAATCATCAAATAGTTGCCATTTAACTATTTAATAACATTTAGCAAATATTAAAATGAAAATAATTATGTGTGTATTCTACATATACACTATTTTTATGTCATGCGTTTAATTTGATATTTGTAGAGTGATAAGAAATAATCAAAATGAGAAAAGCCTATGAGCTCAGAGAGATGCATGTCAAGGCATTGGAAATTAGTTATTAGTTATTATGGAACTGAACAGCTTCGAGGGTGGGTGTGAGAATATAATGATCACTTTGTATTGTCCTCGCCTTGGCAGCTTGGCAGCACTGCACATTCTGCTCTCATAAATCTAACATCATTCTTCCCCCATTCCTCTCTCTCTCTCTCTCTCTCTTTCTCTCTCTCTCTCTCGCACTCACGCATGCGCTCTCTCTCTAACATAGTTTATGTACTGATGCTCATTATGACTGTTGTTATGACAGCCTCGCTTGCACTTACATGCGCACAGCCACAGCAGTTATTCTGGTGATTTACAACCTCCTCCTCCCACAGAGAAAGACAAAACCGAAAGAGAAAGAAGGAGTGAGATAGAGACAGAGAAAGAGAGAGAGAGAGAAGCACAATAGCAGTCTTTGAGAACTGCTCTATGTTCACCGTAAATTGGCCACAGTGGCACCTCCATTGGGCCTGTCCCACAAAGCAAACCACAGCCACCTCAGGTAGACGGCCCTCCAACACTAGGCTCTCAGGGATGACAATGGCAACATTCAGTCAGCTTAACAAGTCTACCCCCACGTCATAATGCACTCCTTATCCCACCATGGCTGTTGGTCACGCAGAAGTTTTGACAGCCACTTAAGAGTACTTTGGACTGAAAAAGTGGATTCTGTGGGTGGGAGAATTAGGCATATGCCAGAATGGCTGAAGGCCTCTGTGACTGCAATAGAGCTTATAATCAGAGTGCGAAGGATATGAGTGATGTAATACAGAAGATCATGACACTTGTTATCCAATTTCTGCTGTTATGTATTGCAAAGGATTTTATAACAATGAGAAAGCCTGTGCAATCCCCAATGTGAGGTCAAAATTACAGCTGCGCTGTTACCGTGATCCTTTTTCACCTCAGTGTGCAATCCCTGAAGCAGAAACACACACGTGTCACAACATTTACACACATGCACACATATGGGTATCCAAGTTCATACACAGCACAGAAACGTTGTTAAAATGTTCAGCGCATCTCTCATTTTTTACTGAAGTTTCCGTGCATGTGATACACAGCACTGAGAGAAGCTACAACTGTCAGAGAGAATATTTTCAATGCACAAGTTTTCAGAGATAGAGAAAGAGAGAGACAGAGGGTGTATGCATGCTAACAGGAAAGGGAGGTAGAGGCCCCCCTGATGTTTAATACATCAAAGAAAATCCTGTTTTGTGGTGTGTATTGATGAGTGCAGAGAAGATAGATTTAGATGACTGTATGGCAACAAGCATCTCTCCAGCCACACGTGCAGTGGTGTGCAGCACGCCAGAATGGAGAGGAATGCGAGCTGTTACATAACCACCAACCAGCGAGGAACTAAATTGTTGGGAATGGAGCACGTGCAGGCAAGGACTGGTTGGTGCAACTGGATGAAGCAGTGCTGATATGCATGTTGTCCTTAGATGTCACCCAACAGTGATGTGCGAGAGGCTTCCATGTGCCAAAAAAAAGTGAAAAAAAGCTACTTCTGCAAAAATGCTATCGGGTTTCCCTGTAGAATGAGATTTCTTTGAAAAAAATAAAATACCAGAAAGTAAATCAAAAACTTTTTTTTTTGTCTTGCAGCCAGTGAGAGGAGGGCTGTTTTGTCATCATAAAGATTCAAAGTTTAGAGTTTGACAGAGAAACTCCAGCCACACGCTGTGATGATGCTGCCTTTCTGAAACTGAGGAAAAATGTAGCTTACTATATTCTGTAATTTGCATATTTTTTGTTATATTGGCAGTCACTGGCTCATTTTTATTGTAATGTTCCAGTACAGTGCTAGGCATGCAACCCCTCTCTCATTTGACTTCAGAACACCTTAGGGAGGCACTGCAGTGTCACGTTCAGAGCTAATTTTGACAGGTATTTGAATTTTACTTTTAGTAAAAAGTTGCTGTCTTCAGAGCATCGGGATGTGAAAGAATCATCGCTGACACTAGTGTTTACTGTGTAAACTCAGGAAAACGGATGCTCTCTTCCTTGGTATTTCCTGTGGAGGAAATGAAGAGTTTCTTCCCCTTGAAAGCATGAATTTCTGCCAAGGTTACATCATGAACACCACGTTATCATCGTGGCTAGAAATTTACAAGCGGGATATTCCGCAATTGGACTTTCCATGAAAGCAGCTAGTTGTCTGTTAGGCTGTCTGTCTAGTTGAAGGAAGGGGACAAATTTTAGGGGCAAATTAGTATGCCTCTGACATTTCTGCTATTTCACTGGGGGTAAATGCAAAAAACTTTTCACTTTAGTATTTATTTTCACTGAGGAACTTGTTTATGTCATCATGTCATCATCATCATTACAAAAAGGTCATCAACAACTATTTTTTTTTTGTCCAAAAATGACAACATTGGAAACATAAAACATGGAAAATAAATAAAATAAAATAAAATAAAATAAAATAAAGGGAAATGAAAAAAAAAAAAAGAAATTTTGGAACCACTAGTGACTATTGTGACACTAATAATAATAATAATAATAATAATAATAATAATAATTATTATTATTATTATTATTATTATTGTTGTTATTATTATTATTATTATTTTCCCCAGTGTCCAGTCCTATTTCAAACCCAACTGCAGTGCTGAACTCCAGAATTGCCATTCATAAGCTATACTGTTGTGCATGTTTTTGGGAAGTGAATTTTTAAACTTGTGGCTGTCAGCACCCCAAGCCAAGTAAGCTACAAACAACAACATGACAAAACCCATTTCAGTCAAACAATGACTTCACTGTGCAAAGCTGTTCCTTTTCCCCGACTCTATCCAGTCAATATCCAAGCCTCCAGTTCCCAAGGTGCAGAGGGATGTCAGAACTGTGGCCGACAGGCATAGTCAAAAATGCAGGTTCAGCCTCTCTGCTAGGAAGTGGATGTGCCAGTCATGACAAAAAAGTTCCCTGAGACAGCAAGTTTATTTAACTTAGTTTTTCATGGATGGATTGTCATTTGTCTTATTTTTAATGTGCTACATGAGCAGCCGACTGCTGGCTTGACTGTTCTATCTTCTCCAGGATTTACAGTTATGAAATTTTAATGTAAATGATTAAACTTCCTGCATTTTGTACAGAAGGGAAAAAGATTACCTGTGTGTGTGTGTGTGTGTGTGTGTGTGTGTGTGTGTGTGTGTGTGTTAGCATACAGTTGCCTGAGCATATATGCAGTGATGCGCATTGGTGCGGATTCGTGTGTGTATTCTATCCTTGCATTTAATTAAAATCACTCCTATCATTTTGAATTTTATATTTTCAAAGTTTTTGCAGTTTTAATTGAAACGTTGACATGTAGTGAATCCACTGGCCCACACAGTACGATCATTTAATTTTTCCAGGTGCAATAAATGTACAAAGGCTTGTACTGGTTAACACGGGGACATAATGAAACCTATCTGCATACATGGTATAGGCAGAACAGGGAATAGAGTTTCTTACATTCACTGAAAATATATCAAGCCTCTCAGAGGAGCAAAACTGATTTAGGAATATTAACTGGGGATACTTTGCATATCATGACTCATAGTACATGGATCCCACTTGGCATATGAATGAATCTGACCAGAAGCTCCCCTTCATCCTTGTCATCCCTGGATAAAAAGTATAAGAAATTTGCTCATTGGCTCATGCAGGCTATTTTCTTAAAAAAAAAAAAAAAAAAGTTTATAGAGTTTATATGATAAGGAGACCCCTACCTCCATCTCCTTTTTATGGAAATGTGGGTATTATGTAATGGCAGCAGCATATCTAACACAGTTTGAACTCAGACTCTGCCATGTAATGCAGACATATAACTCCAAGGCTATGCTGTCTATGCTGGGCTTGATGCGATGTGAGTGCACTGAGAAGAAGGGGGATCATCTGCCATTCTGGTTGTGAGCAGAACAGATAGCAGAAAATGAGTGAATATGTTATGCAAGTGTAGTGAGCCCATTTCACAAACAATACTAAATCTCAATAAGACAACTACTGTCAAAATAAGTGCAGTGTATTTGACATATTTTGTAAAACCTATTTTTGGGGTCGTTTTAGGGTTATCTTCCTTCATTGGGACCATGTGGTTGCGCCATCTTAATCTTTAACTATTGCTTTCAAGCACAAACACACACATGTAGATACACACACAACACACCCACCCACCCAGCTTTACACACACATACGCACACTATACATCATCACCACACATTAACACACATTACATCCAAAACCCATCTTTCTCACAATCTCACCTTCTCTCACTCTCACTCTCTCTCTCACACACACACACTCACACTTTCACACTGCCACACTTACCTCATGTTTCTATGAACAGAAGGAATTCCCCATTGCTTTGTACTGAGAGTGTTTGGTCTGTACTGCCACTGCTCCATTTGCTTTTAAGTGAACTTCATCCAATATTGAAGCCCAGTCTGGTCTAACCTGAGAGCTCGCAGTGGAAAAGTCTTACAGCACATCTGTATAAAATGGTTTGCTTTTTGAAGTAACCCATTTCTATCCTCCTCTGCCCCTCTGTTTCTTTTTTTTCATTTTCCTATTTCATCCCTGCCTCCCTCACTCTTCACCCCCTCCCTCCTCCTCTTTTTCTTTTCTCCCTCTATATCTTCATTTTTGCTTACCTCTCAATACCTCCCTCTTTCCACTATGGTGTCCTCCTCCCTCTCCTCTCTCTCTCCACCTTCCATCCATCTCTCTCTCTGCTTTTACAGGATTACACATTGACTATGTACTTCCAGCAGGCCTGGCGAGACAAGCGGCTGTCCTACTCTGAGATCCCCTCAACCTGACCTTAGATAACCGCGTGGCTGACCAGCTCTGGGTCCCGACACCTACTTTCTCAACGAAAGAAGTCCTTTGTCCACGGTGTCACAGTGAAAAACAGAATGATTCGACTGCACCCCGACGGCACTGTTCGTGTATGGCCTAAGGTGAGATTTTTAATCTGACTGCACCATTTGTTAAAATAATGCCACTGAGTAGACAAGATCACATGTTGTGTTCCTCCTCATGATGGACTACACTGCGGAAATTGTGGAGGTCTTCATCTGTTTTTGTTACTTTTTAAATTTGATTTTTTTTTTTTAAAGCAAGCAAGCAAGCAATTAAACCTGGTAAAATAAATAAATAATAAATAAATAAATAAATAATAATAAATAAATAAATAAAGTTTACAAACTTTAACATCACAGTCAGTCATCAGTGACTACTGTGCTGCATTCAGTAAATAGTTAGCTCATTAGAAAACCAGTTCAACGTTGCCCTTCTGCAAAAATGATAATGTACAATGTAACAAATAATCCGAGTATTGTAATGTGTTTCTTTGTTTTACCCCTAACATGGATAATGTTGAAGTGACCTACTTGTGACACAAGACATATCACCAAATAAATGCTTCTTTAATACCAAAGGCTTCTCATCTGTTGAGAAGTCTCAACATAACTTAAATTATCCAGAAGTATAGGTAATATACACTAGCACACTGTTAATGCAGTCTTGTCAGATGATTGAAACAGTTATCTTTCTTAGTCAAACATCCTACCAAATAATAGTTTTCGAGCAGATGGTTCCCGTAACATTCTTCTCAAACTCAATGTGATGAATGAGTTTCTCAAACAGCAACAGCTGTCAACATTCAACATGTCGACTCAACATCTACACGGCTTCAAAGACGGAGGTCTCATTTTTACAAAACTTTTGGTGCATTCTTTCCACATGTGCATGCATTGGACAGAGATCACTTAATTTCATCGGCTGAATATTTCCACACACTCAGACTGTGAAAATTGATTGACCCATTCCAACCATTCCATTTTCAGCCTCTGAAAGTTAAAGTGATGACAGTACACTTCTTGCACCTCAGTGATGTCTCATCAGTTCATTTTGCAAATAGGCCTCTGATGCCCAAACTCTATAAAACAGTTATTGAAAACCATAACAACTTAATGGCCATCATGGCAGCACATTGGCACAGCTGTGTGGGAGCAAAATTAAACTGAGAAGGGAAGACTGAAAGAGAGAGATAAAGAAAGAAAGCGACACAGGTTGAGGAAAGAAGCAAATTTAAGCGTTAGCAATCTTTCCAATATTGATGTCGTCCATCTTCTATTTTCATTAATCACCCTGTTTCTGTGTTTTTACGAATGTATGTTAGTATTTGCTGTGGTGGCTCTGGGTTCTCAGTCAGTTTTTCGCCATGCCTCTTTATCTATCAGAGCCTGCAGAAGAGAACAATTGCCAGTTGTTTTAGAGAAAGTGGAATTGTTCATTAACAAAATGTCAACCATACAAACAACATCTCCGCCAAGGGTAGATTAAAGTTAGGCGTTGAAGTCCAAGGTTGTTTCTGCTCCAAATTGTGAACTGTGCAACAAATAAGTAGTGGAGGGGGGAGGAAGGGGAGCGAGGGGGGAGGAGAGTATAGAAGAGCAATTGAAGTGTGCTGAGATGTGGTGGAGGAGAGAGGGGGTAGACAAACAGGACAAAAGAAATGAAAGAAAGGGAGCAGAAGGGAAATACAATGAGACATACAATATTTTGCCCTTCTCTACAGATTTCACTTTCATGGACTAAGTTCCTATTTTTTTTTTTTTTTTTCTACCTACAATGATCCATTACGCTTTCCCTTTTCACAAGTGCTAAGGCCTTGAGTTGTCAACAACAGATTGTGGTAAGACACTGTGCTATATCTCTAATAAGCATGTCTCTTAGAAACACTTGACAACCAGTGGAGAAGTTCTCTGCCAAACAAAAGCATGGTAATTAGACCCTCAGGCCTTTAATTGTGTATTATTACAGGGGGAAATGAACTCTTACTCCATTATGGCAAAATGCCCAATTATACCTGAATATTCACAATGTTGCAAAGTGAATCCCCTCATTCACATTTGGATTTGTTGCAAGATAATATTGTCCTCTGGCATCAAAAGTTCTCTAGTAAACTCCAAATTTCTAACAAAAATAAATTAAAAAAAATAAATTAAAAAAAATAAATAAATAAAAAAATGCCAATGTTTTTCCCTGTTTTGTCTGGCTAAATAAATAAATAAACAAACAAACAAATAAATACATAAATAAAATGACACCCATGAATACAACAAGAATTACAAAATAGTGTTCTTTTTCTCTTTTTGTCTATCCATTCACACACTGTGATGATTCCTCCTTGATTATGTATGTGCATTAAAGTCATGGTTTGCATTCTTACACAAATTGTCATGTTTGCTAGTGTAATCAATCATCCAGTCAGAATATACGCTTCATCAGAAGTGTGCTGTCCCAAAATGCAAACATACGGCTTCACCTCGGTGCAGAATGTTTGTTTACACACCTGGAAGGTGAAGCTGTTGCACAATGATACAGAAACAAGGTATTTCCACCAGACAGCAAACAAGAGGGATGGAAAAGAGTGTTGATAATGAATGCTTAAGAAACCTGTGTTGCTGTGCAGCCTTCAAAACATTTTTTTTTTTTTTTAGTTTCGGGTTGCTGCTCAAAATCTTGTTTACTGGTACTGACTGCTGATGCACATGCATACATTTTGGAACAGTGCAGTCTTGGTTATACACCCGTTCTCACAAGAGGGACTAGGTGACGAGTCAAACCTGGATGATTGATACACTTCTATGGAGTAGCAAATATGACTATATGTGTAAGAGCCCCAGCTGTCACTTTAAGTAACGCATAGACACTTGGCTTGGTAATGTAGTGGGGCCATATAAATCAGACTGCTGAGTACAACAAAGTAAATACACTATCAAAATGCTCAGTGAGTATCTGAAGAGGTTTGATAGGTTTATGTGCTGTGTTTTCTAAGTCACACTGAGGTCCATTGTAGCTAGGAACCAAATATTCAAGAGTAACATAAATCACCGGTAGCTGTGAACATACTGAGAAAACCTACAATACTTTGAGACATCAATTTTAGATCTGATACCTATTAACTCATACCATTCATGCAGCAAGCCTGAGGCATGGATCAGATTTGCACGCTTGCCTCTTGCTTCAGAGCAAAGAGCACACTGATTACAAGTTCAAATGTGGACAAAGGCTTATAGTAGGCAGACAAAGAGGCACCAGCAGGGTCAGATTAGGACTCAAATGCCAAGAATTAGGCCTGCATCAGGGCATTTGATTTAAAACGGATAAGCGACAGTATCAATCTTACAGCCAAATCCAATATGCAAATGAAAATAAACACTTAGAATAAGGGTTTGAATATCTCCTACACATAGTTGAAGTTGTGACCCAAAGTACTAACCAAAAAAAAAAAAAAAAAAAAACGTCTCTTGATGATTGGGATGAGTGGGATTAAATTGAAACTGGGAGAAGAAATCCATCACCCTTGACACTCAATATCACCCTAACCCTAACCCTAAGGAGAGTGACCAAACTGGGACATGAGATCTCACAAATATAGTTGCATGCATTTTGTCTACACATCACTCAAAGATCCAACATATTAAAATGTAAGTGAATAATTTAAATGTGTGTGTGTAGCATGTGCTGTAGGCTGTCTAACAGTTAAGTTACCGATATGCAATATTGCAGTACTTCAGGTATGTAAGTCATGTCAATAAAAAGGATTACAGACACCAGTTGGACACTGCAGGCATAAAGTATCAGCACAAAAAGGCTGTACAGTATGGAAGGCGAACTGACATACATCCTTTTCCTGTTATAAGTTTGTCTAAATCTCTAGGGGCTCTAGTTTCGCAGACCTGGTGAGGCGGGGGCGTAGTGCAGATGCGCTTCGCCAACTGGGTGTGGCCAGGCGGATTTTCCAAGTTTGGCACGCCGTTCTCAGTGGCGCAAGTACTCCGCCGTCCCTCCTACCGGCGGAGGGGAGGAGAGAAGGCGTGGAGTGGGTTTGACACGGCCGATTCACATTTAACCAATCAAATGAGCCCCTGTCCTTGCCTTTAAAATGCGCTGCGTGAAGGCGTAATGAAAGTTTACACAACTGATATGGAGGTCTACTGCCGCAGGTGGAGCGGAGCTCAGGAGACAGGCGCGGAGCGGAGACCGGCAAGCAGTGCGGACATGTCACCAAAACCTTACAGGCAGGCTTCTGGAATGTCAGACACATGAACAATCTCCATATCAACTGTCCCGTCACAACTGATGTCAGATCAAAGGAGATTGGCACCGTTTGTGCTGATTGTGAGGTTTTGGTGATGTGCGCCAGGCAGCCAAACTTCCACTGCGCCAGCTCCGCTCCGCCTTGCGCTGAAAGTAGACGTGGTTTCAGATGGTGAGCTTTTGGCGCACCTCGGCGAAGCCTTTTGGCACGAAACTGTCACTGCGCCAAGCTGAATCTGTCGGCACCTCCCCCCGCTGCGCCGCCACTCCCATCTCGGCGCACTTTGGTCTGCGAAACTTGGACATTGTCTGCCTCTCCCGTTTCGCCGGTCGAAACTAGCTCTGCGCGGGGTTCGCCTCACTGCGCCACCCCGCGCTGCGCCGGGAAACTAGAGCCCTAGGTGTTTCTGTTAGGTGGGTTTGTTGAAGGAGTGTCACATCTAATGGTCCTTTCCTTCCCTGGTCTGTGGCCTGTAGTCATATGTGCAGTCATCTCTGCATGGGACTCACAGAGTTTATTATTTACCGCCCTAGAATATGCAAGAAAATAGTGGCCATGTAATTCCCATAGACCCACAGTGCAATGCATTGTGGAAGAGGGACTCTTTTCATTGAGTCTCTTGATTGGAAATGTAATTTGATGCAGTGGGTCCATAGATGCTGATAACACACACAGCCAGACACAGAGGGTGCACTAACAAAGGATGAATATTCACACACACATTTATTTGCCACTTGAGCTGCCAATTCATCCGAGGGATTCTTTATGGTGGCTAAAAGACAAACAACATCAACCCTTTTTGCAGGTTGTTGTGTATTCGTATCACACATCTGTTGACATACAAGGTAGTATTTCTTTTTTTTTCTTTGTTTCTGTCTCTCTTTTGTTTTCTCTCTTGCATTGATATTCAAAGCTGAACCCACTATTTCAAGGGTATTCTTTTTGCTGTGACTAAACAATGGCAAATAGCAGAAATTGACTTCAGAAAGTGGAATACTGGCACAAACGCAAATGGCACAAATAATAAAAGAGCATTTCTACAATTTTCAGGCAGGTCTGGCCTGTTCAGCCACATCTAAGACCGTCTTGCCTTTGTTCTTTTTATGGGTTATTTGCTGCAGGCTAGGTCTCTGATTTGAAAGTGAATAGTCTTTGCTGAACCGGTGTGTTTGTCAATTAGAATTAGCAGGTATAGGGAGACTTTGGGAGGGCTGCAGAAGCAAATAGGTTTTGAGAAAACAAAAGCGTATAAAATGATTTTACAAATCATTTTTGTAAAATATCCCATTTTCCAAATCAACAACCGATTGAACAGACAGTTTATATCTAATATTATAGGGTGAATGTTAATCTTATTTTGCCAATGAAACATTTGAAGATGGCGGGGGCTGGGTGGTGGGGGTCATCATTTTTGTAGCAGTTTTATGAACCTATGAAATGTTCTGTGTGAAACACAACTGTAATATTTAAATGAAAGAAAATTGTGAGGAAATATTTTAGGTAACCCCTTATTTCCCAGGGCTCCTCTTGCACCTACAATCTAACATGCTGTTTTAGAAGCACTAGTATTAATGAGCTACTGCCTGGCGATTGGCAGATGGTATTGGCGGCCCCGCCCTCCTTACAGACATTAACAACAGCTGCTAATAATAATAACATAGATAAAATACCAACATCCATGCCAATATGAATCCAGTTCTGCAGGTCATTGAACCTAATGCTTCTCCTGCGATGCTAGATGAGTATCCCTTGCAGGCTAAGTAAGCAAGGGATTTGTCTCTGGGACATCCTCCCAACATTTCCCTGGTGGGCTATAGGTAAGAAACAGCTGTCTGGGGGGTCTCAGTGCTCTCCGAATGCTGGCATCCTTTTAAGCTTCAATTAATCATTCAGCTCCAGAACATGTACTTCATACCTGCTGCCTCAAATGGTAGAACTCCTGGAGGCTATGGGTGAAGTATATGCATGGATCCTGAGAATGTGACAGTTCCCACTGTTTCTTGGCTTGATTCACAGTGGCTGCAGGAGGCACATGAGGCCACTTGGACTTGATGTGACCTCACAAGTTTGACCCATGCAGAGACTGAATCTTGCAGCAGAATGTGGTAAACACAGAGGGTCACTGCAGGTGATACAACATATGGGACTCAGTTGGCAGTGCTCTCAGGCAGTAACTAAGCAACCGAGAGCTTTACAGGGGACTATGTGAGAAATGCTGCTGTGCATCATTTAATGGATGAGACAAGAGGGGAAGAATGAGAAGGTAAATAAAGAGCCTTTTTAAGGCATGGCATGGGCAAACAACCTTGTGCACATGTATTCGTGCAAAGCAAATATCCAGACGTGGGTGTCTGTATATTTCAGACATGTAGAGAAACAGAAGCAGACACAGTCAAGCAGTCTCACAAATGCACACACAGACACACACACACACACACCCTTAACCTTTATCACACATAGTCTTTCCTCTGCCAGGGGCACTTGCTCTGAAGTTCTACACCATTGACTCCATCTTGACACAAAGATCAGAAAGTTACCAGAAAGTAACCGGCAATTTGCTCCTTGGTTAAACACTTCGAAGTCACAGAGCCACATCACCTGCAGCAAATGCATCAGAGAGAAATAAATGCTGACAAAGACAGGACACCTGAAATAAAGAAGAGGAGAATCTTTCTAAACCTCTTAGGCTCTCAAAGAACCTTCCTGCCTCACTCTGAAGGGCAGAAACCCCTGGTGTGTGTAAAATGAAACAGCAAGTTAATGCTCAAACTGCTTTCATACTTCTGTATTGCTAAACGGCACTATGATCACAGACTCCTTGTTTTCTCATCTCACATGCTGACATCGTCCCTCCTCTCCTCTCCTCTCCTCTCCTCTCCTCTCCTTTCCCCTCTTCAACTTTTTTTTTCTCTCATCTTTTTTGCCTTCTTGTGCACCCTTCATCCAGACATTTTAGGAAACTTCATATCCATGTAAATGCCCATAACATCCCATTCAGTTAACTATGTCCCAGATCTCTCCTTTTACACTGTTCCAAAGGAACAACACAAACCAAATCCATCTTAGGCGGTTTAAACAGTGTACATGCTTCCATTTTACTCGAGCGAGAGAGAGAGATACACACATGATTCACAGACTGAGTAGGGTGGCAATTTCTTTTCTCTCAGTGATTTTCTGAGAAGCTGATCCATTGTTAGACAGAAGAACCCAGAAGACATATGAAAATTACTTTGGCTTTCACTGTCCACCAAAATAGCTTTTGTTAATGTACTATTGTATGGCAAAGCATGTCTGGTATTATATCATTTTATAAGCTTGTTGCTTATCAAATATTTTGTTGTTGAATATGGAATTACATGCATTGTATACATATGCCGTAGGCATGGATTTCAGAATTACGTGGTAGGATGGGACAATTGTGTTACAAGCAATTGTGACAGGCCTAATTGCAAAACAGGAATTCAAAAGATTGTCCAGCGTGAGGATATGAAAGCACAGAAGCAGCTGTAGGCCTGAACGATAGGAGAGAACCAGCAAACAGAGACAGAAAGAAAGAGAAAGAGTGAGCAAGAGAGAGAGAGAGAACAAGAGACACACAAGGGTGATTATCTGTGCAGTGTAACACACAGGATTGGACTCAAGATGAGCCTCTCCTCTGGCACAAATTTATCTGTGTTGTCAGGTGTGCCTGGACGATTACCCACCATGCCGTGCTGCTCTGTGGCAACTCCCACAGTGGGAGTCAAGTTCTCACACAAGACCTGAGCCATGAAAAGAATGGCAGCCTATTACTCACAGCCTCCTCCTTATGTTCCCTTTGCAAACTCTGATGGACAACATAACCTTATCTATTGACTCATGGCTGGCTGGTGCTGCTGTCCCTTATCATCCATCCCAGGCTGTTTGTTTTGATTATAATTGGAAGGGTAAATGCTATTATGCTGATATTTATACACAAAATGCAATATAGACATTAAAGCAGAGAGATTACTCCTTAGGCACTGCTATTTGCCACTGATATAGTAGCATTAATCTAGCATAATTGGAGTAAGCTTTTTTTTTTTTTTTTTTTATTTCCCCCCTTGTGAACCACAGAATGGTAGGCATTCAACTATATTCATTTTTTGGTATGTTTTCATGTCCTGTACCTAATAAAACTGGATGTGCACTGGATGTGGATGTCTACCCTTTTGTATAAATAACAAATAATGTTCTAAATTAAAAGGTATACTGTTTTCCATGCAATTAATTCCATATAGTCCACACAGGTTATTGAAACAACATTTTGGAAACACAATCACACATACATATACTCATACCGATAGATAGATAGATAGATGATAGATAGATAGATAGATAGATAGATAGATCAAGCAGTTTCTCATCATCATTTCCCGTATGACTTGTTTTTTATGTCACAATCGGGCTTTTTGGAGAAGAAGCAAAACAGTCTTGCCTCAGGTGTCAGCTTTATGCTCCACTGTCCCTTTTGGGTCAAGCTCTTGTATCTGTCTATACAATCATCCTGCTGGCTATCCAGTTAAACAGAAGATAATAATCTACAAACGTATTGATCTGACACCATAGAGTCTGATATCGTACGTTTGATAGTGTTGTGCCACCTCAGGTGCTACAGATGAAAGCTAGATCTATTTCAGCCTCCCCCAGGGTAATGTGATTTCAATTTGTCATTTAAGTACTTCCCTAGATACAAATCAGCAACCAAATTATAACTCTGAGACCTTTGTTAATGAACAATACAGGGATAAGAAATATGTCAAAGCGTTAATATGGAAATGATTACACCAGTCTTGTGTAGTGCAGTGTGGTGTGCTGTGGAAGTCCAGCAATTACAGTGTTGCCATGGCTACAATAAAGTCACTGTTCAGAAGGAACTTTTTTTTTTTTTTTTTTTTTACTCATTTCATGTGTGCTGATGTACAGCGAGCTGATATAGTAATTTAAAGCTGAAATCTTGAATGACATTGCATAATGTATCTATGATACTTATGTGTGTGATGGATGTAGTAGAACTCTAAAACAGACACATGTAATGGTTTGAGACCTCCATACTCTGCTATTGAGAAATGTTTAAAGTACCAGTTGGTTTGAAAGGTCGCAACTGCAGTCTGTTCAAATCAGCGCCATTACACTATAAATCAGATTAATCAACCAGAGACACTCCAGTGACACTACAGTGAGCAAAAAAACCGTGTTAAGAGGAAGGTGGGCGGCAGATGGCAGAATTAACAGGGCTATGATTCTGCAGACTGGGGTTTGATTCCTGTGTCAAGCAGGAGCTGTGTTTGTACCTAGCTCTTATTAACAAACATTAGCTACATTTTATGCAACATTTTATTCGGTGACTGGGTTGTCGCCAAAACATTGCTCATGTAATCTCGATGCATTGCTCAAAATTAAAGCTGTAGTGGCACGATAGTGATGAAACATAATTGATTGCTGAGTGATTTCATGTACTTGAGGTCTACAGTTTCAATTTTATATCGTACCTTGTATAATTAATGGAATGGGAATAATGAATGTTGATGTAACTTTGCACTGTGAAATCTGTTTAAAACACCTCCAGATGTGACTGTGAGCAAACTCCCAATACACTACAGTATGCGTGTTTGACAGATACACAACTTCCAGGCAGGCATCTCTTCAAAATTCATTGAAATGTCATCAGGCTATAATCCCATGTAGTGCATGAGTGAATGACATAGAGTTGTCAGCGTATCAACACCACCACTGTTATCTCCAGCCTATTGCTTTGCAGCTGTCCCACAGACTTTGCTCCCTACTATGTGTAGCTATGATTCACCTCCCAGGTAGGGCCTAACAGAGGACCCATAGGATTATCCAAACAATGCTAGAACTGGGACACAGGGATTAGCTTTGGCCCCGTAATCCCTAATGGATCCCCCCTCCACCCCCTCATCCCTTCAAGGCTGCTGCATTTATCCATACAGTGTGTGATCCATGTAAGACCTGTACAGTTACTCATAGTTACAGTATCTGAATATTACATGTTCATCAGAATACCTGGAAAAATGTGATTTGATGTAATTACAAGTCACATAACTGCCATCCAGTGGCCATCAGTCCCTGCAATATCAATGTTCCCATCATCTATTAACTTTATCTATACACTCCATAGACAAGGCATAGAGCCAATAAATTATAGAGGACACTCGTAGTGCAGCTATAAAAAGCAGAAACCATTAAACAGTATGTGCCTTTAATTGCCTTGATGGTGCAGTTACCTGATACTGAGTGAGATTGTGATCAGGGACACCTGATCATAATCGCAACCCCAACCATCAGTCTCATGTTTGCAAGAACGATACAAGTAGGGCCTCATGTTTTTGATACAGATAAAGATAGGCCTCATTTTGTTTCATCAGCAGAGAACAACTTGACTGGAAGAGGATCTTGACCTACACAGTGTAACCGTTTTGCAGCGGTGCACCTCACATTACATTTTTTTGGAATTGTAAGGAATTTTACATTGTAAAGGCTTGCAATCCTATCGCAAAATTCTGCCAATAGTGTCTGGCGCCGTACTCACGTACTGATCTGTTTTGAATTGTTGATACAATCCTATTTTTATTAAAAAATAATAAATCAGAGTTCAAAAGATTTGAGGGGGCACGTCACCCCTCAGTTTGAATGGCCGTGACACCACTGAATGTTAATATGCTAGTTATCTAGTGCACTAATGAAAAATGGTATGTTCGCAAAATGACTGTGGCTAGCTGAACAGATATGGTTAACTAGCTAAATAAATCTGACATGACTTAAACACAAAATCAATCAGACACACGACTACACAGTCCCATATGAAATGAAATTTGCATGGCCTCCAAAATGCTGATTATTTGTATTGAACACAAGTTAACAATACATCCATCCACCATGAACTGGTAAGTATATCAGGGGATAAGACAACATGAGCTGAAATGGACAATAATATATGATTACATCCGTTTCTTTATACCTTTCAATATTGAGTTTGTCTTCAACATTGCAGCAGAAGACTCAAATTAAGTGAGGTAGGGAATACTTTCTGCCTCTGTGTATGGAGCTTACTCTTCCTCTGTAGAAATCAATGAACATCTTGTTTGCCACACCACAAGCCACTGCAGTGTGAATGCAGTATAAGAGTGTGAATTCTCTTTTCAGGATAACAACTACTGCTGCTTGTATGATGGACCTGAGGAGGTATCCCCTGGATGAACAAACTGCACACTGGAAATAGAGCTGTGAGTAATTCATCCTTTCACTCATTCCTTCATTCACTGCTTCATTGTTTCTTTGTCATTAATGAATTGTATAAAATTCCTGCCACTGTCAGTGGTTTTGACAGATAGGCATTGGAAATAATTGTAGCCTTTCAATCATAATTTTCCATCTGCAGCTTTATAAAGTGATGTAGCCACTATTTTCAGTGGGTTCTTAAAAAACAACCTGTAACTGGGCTCACAATGATTCCCAGAAATTTGCTACCTACCGCAGTACAAGAATTTTCTTTAGATTTTTAGTATTTTCAACAAAACCACTCCAATCAATATTTGTATTTTTCTTGGTCAATGGAGAAATATTTATCTTCCTGTGTGAACAATAGCCTTAAGCTGAGTAAGTTAGAAGGAGTGTGCTGGAAGAACTCAAATAAATATGATGGAAGTGTTTTGACTGAGCAAAAATAGATCCAAGGAAGGGGAGTCACTTTCACTGGGAATAGTACCAGGGAAGTGGAGTTAAGTATTTCTGATCAGCCTGTTTTCTATTTTGGTGCATTTCAGTGTGAGTGGTGAGTAGCCTGGTGTGGATGAACCAGTATTGCTGTCAGATACCCAACACCAGATGAGCTGCCCGCCACCGATGTGCTATGGGCTACTTTATGTAATGTGTGCTGTCCATGGTACTGAAATAGTGCTGCAGGCGGCATTGATTTTACTGTTGAAAGGTATCATTTCTTGGCAGATGCTCTCTCTTTCAGGTGACAACAAATGGCAGGGGGGTCATTGTTAGTCACAAGCCTCTCATACTTCAAAAGCCATGGCAATCTACGATCAGTTACATCACCAAAACGTTTATTATTTTTGTAAACAAAAATCCATGAAGATAAGGCATATTAGATAGTAGGCAGAATATGCTGTTGCTGCTGCTCAGTAGGTACAAATTATCTTGTGCCAAGCAAGTGGATCCTGTTGCAGCTGCTGTCTCCTTCTTTTTTTATTCTTCTGAATTGTTTTTGTTTTTCAAATTTCAGCATTCAAGAGCACTTACATGTGCTATTGTTTTCTTTTCTTCCCTTTTTGTGGTATTTTTGCTACCTTCTCTTACTTTACAACTGCGCTTGGATAGTTTATTATGGCCCATACAGTTGATTGCCCTGATGCTAGCTGCTGTTGTGGGATCACCTACCGCCTGAGCTGCTGGCAAGCTTAAGAACGAAGAAAGCAGAGTGAGGTAGAGGCAGAGAGTGAGGAGAATGGAATCTTGCCTTCCATCTATCATCATGGGGAACCTGAGATTGCTGGCAAACAAGATGGATGAGCATGGATAAGCCTAGTCCAGAGCTCACTGGAATACTGACCATGCAGCCTAATGTGCGTCACACAGACATGATACAGCGTGATACACTAGACCTTGTTCTGAACTGTGGAACTGTGTTCACGCTGGAAGGCATTCAGCTGGTGCTGGAAAACAGCGGGAAATAGAGCATTAAAAGGAAAGAAGTTGGCTTTTCCATTTTTGTGAAGTCTAAATGGTGAAATCCAGAGTTTGAAATAAAGAAGGTTTGTGTAGCCCTGTTGCTGAACTGCTGGTTGTGGGCTTGTGGTCATATTACCAGCCACAGTAGTTTTCACATGCCATTGTTCAAGCTAACATTCTGCCTTTGGCTGATAGGGACACAACGCCTCACATCATTCACTCATTTGCCACAGCATATTCATGGATAAGATTGCATTGTCTTTTATTCCATGGATAACAGAAGAGCGTTAGTGGTAGTTCAGTTTGTACTAGGATTTGTACAAAAAAAAAAAAAATGAACAATCTTATTCTTAAGTTTCCTGTTACATAAAACTGTGTTTTGCTCTCAGACTAATTGATTGATACTTTTAGTGAACCCTCCTTGCATTATGTCTCAACCCACTATCCTGTTTCAACAGTAAATGCATTGCATTGAGGAAAAAAGATGTTCTCAACCTGCAGCTGTCAGAGTGTAGGTTTTGGTTGTCTAGCATCTCTTCAACCTTACTGAGTCTCAAAAGAGCATCTCAGTAATGGAAAAACTTCCTGCATTGTCCACACCTGTCTCCCCTTCCCAATGAGAAGCTCAGTGATATAGATTCAAAGTTTCTTGAATTTCTGATGACCGCAACGATGGGTGACAGCTAACTGTGATGCTGTAGAGTAGCACAGGGCGTCATAGGAGACTGTAGTGTCACTTTTCTTGTTCACTGTCAACAATTATGCACTATGTCACCTCCAGATCTTGTTGAATGACTTGAACTTAAATTCAGTGTCAGTAATACAAGCAACTGGGGATTCAAGCAGGATCAACAAAAAGGCTGGCTCAGTCAGTGGGCTGAGCCTGGACGTCCTGGAGGAGGAATAAAGTTAACTCCTTCTGCAACACTGCCCACACCCTTTATACGCCTTGAAAATATACTGTTGTTCAGATTTATATTTCGTTCTCACATTTCTAATTTATGCATACAACCCCATTTGCACTCCGTCTAATATTCTAATAAATTCCTCTCTTCTCTTCTCTTCTGGTATATACAGTAGACACATTGTTAGTCAGACATAATATATATTTAACTTGATAGATACCTAGAGTAGGATAAATCAATTCCGAAATGAACATGATATATTTGTCGATTTATACAATTCAATATGCAATATAAGTAGCCTTTCTCAGAATATAATCCACAACTAATAAACTGTGTTACACAGGGATACAACAGGTTGCCCTAAGGTCTTTACAGAGTAGCTCTCAAGAAGAAATAGAAAATTTTGTAAAGTACAATATACATTATGATATATTATAATAAGAAAGGAATGCACAAATGTAAAAAGTAAAAGTAAAAACAAAAGTATATCTATATAAAATCCAAAAGCCCACAGTCAGTTAACAGTTTTTTCCCCCTCTACTGTTCTGTTGCAAAGCAGCAAAGCCATCGCACATAAGGTCACTGACCAAGTAAAGATGAGGACATAAAGTATTGTAGCAGCAATATGTTCACGCTATCCTACTGACGATGACCTTCATGCAGACATTATTATTAAACACAATACTGTTCACCTGTCATCTAAATTGTTTCTCTAGGTTAGAAATGAGCAAAAATGCCCTAATAAACACCTAATTGGGAACCTAGCTGGTATGCCTGTGGTTGGATGGCATAGAGCTTGTATCTGCAAATGTTACCTCATACTGTGAAGTGTTTCATTTTAAAAGTACTGTTTGAACATAGTTCAGTGGATGATGGTACGCAAGTGAGTGGTGAGAGAGGGACATTTGGAGTTTAATGAGCATCTCTCACAGCACACCTAGTCATCAGCACCCCAAGCACACATCCTTCTCTTTTAATTTGGTGACAGGCTTTTTCACCAAGTTTATACCATACTGACAAGGGAGTAGTAAATACTGTGTGTGTGTGTGTGTGTGTGTGTATACGCGTGCATCTGTGTGCACGTCCATGTACGTGTGCTTGTATGCACTTTATGTGGAGTGAAAATGTGATCTTTATGGCTGATAAAACTTTGAAAAACACAAAAGCCCCCTCTTCTGCTTCATCTGTTTGTGGGTTTGTGGAGCTGCAGTGTGATGGGGGTCTCTGCTAATTTGGACTGTTAGATCTGGTCTGTTGCCTCAGTGGCTCTACTCAATGGGCTGGACTTTCTGTGCAGCTGTGCTCTTTCTCCGATCTTCTCTAACCCCTGGCTCTCTCTCTCTCTCTCTCTCTCTCTCTCTGCACATCTCATTCTCTTGCATATTTTCCATTGTCACAATTTCATACTCTTTCTCTGTTTCCTGGATTGTTTCCAGTGAGTTTGATTGCTCCAATGTCTCTTAATACCCCTGGAATTAAGCCACTGAATGATGTCTGTGATTTAACGAGCTTTGACAGGTTGAATATAACTTCAGGCACTTTCAATTATGGATCAGGCTTTCATCCCTTCATGCTGACCTTTTCTAATTCTTTTAGACAAAAGTTAAATTGCTGACCCTGATTTAATTAGCAACTTTTAATCAGAGAATAACAAGCTGTTTCAGCATGGTTGTTGCTGTATCAGCATGGTTATTTTTGTGCAAGAGGGATAGACTTACCGTATTGTTTTCATTTCCACAAAAGTTAATTTTGTCTGTTATAATTATCAAATCACAACGCACAAAAAACTCAACAGAATATTAATTATGTTGAAATGTTTCAAAGGTCTGTTGCCTGTTGAATGAAAGAGAACAGAAACATTGCAAGTAACTCAAATGTACACTTACAATTGGAAGGAATCTGAAGAAATTGCTTACAATGTGAGAAATACTGCTTCCCTTGTCTGCTCAGGTGTTACAAGCACAGTTTTGATTATAAGTTCTACCTTCACTTAAGCATTAAGTATCCAGTGTATGTACAGTTTTGTGCCCATTACCCATAAATATCCTTGTGTAGATCTCGGTGGTGTATCAGTTTTTTAAGACAGAATGATAAATTTGAGCACTAATAATCAAGGCACAATAATAACAACAGTTGTAAGACATTAAGAGATTACCAGCTTAAGGTACCCAAGAAACTTCCAAAGAGGCCAGCTTCTTGATATCACCAACACTTACTGAAGTATATCTAGGTGATTTAGAAAAGGACTGGACCAACAATAGATCCCTAAAAGACACCACAGGTAGCTTTTGCCAGTGATGTCCTGAATTTGCAGTAGCAACAGAGAAAGTACAGAGTTACAGAACTGTCTTTGAAACCATCAAACTAGTAGGGAATGATCTACCAAACCCAAGGCTGTCTTGAGATGGAGGAAAATAGGATTTCCCAGCATCATACACTAAAAATAAAATATCAATGAGACACTTAAAGGGCTTCATCTTTCAAATGGCCTCGACTAAGGAATCTATAGAGACAAAACCAAAAGAATGTGGTAAAGTAGCAATTTCAGGAGATGTTGTTGGCAGTATGACACCTACATTTTTGTGTCATCAATGGCTGTGGTACTGACGAAACCCCTTTGTGGTCTGAACCATGAGAGCATTTAAGACAGAACAATACAAAACAGTTTTTTGAGTGTAAGTGTAAAAAAAAACTGTCACTGGGTTGACATCATTTCAATTTTCCAAAGCAACGCAATCTATTCAAAATCTGTCTTGAATCAAAGGGCAGTTCCTTCTGTTAGTGAGTGATCTGCCTCATCCTACCTTGTTAGATATTGCCAGCATACAGCTCAACAGACAATGAGCAGGAGGCATATTTTCCAGACAAGCCTTCCATTAAGCTTTATTCTGAGCCATGTGGAGCTCTATGTTGGATCTTAAATAGCCATGGACCATAATGGATCAGTTAGAAGTGATCAGGATTCCTGCCCCACTGGATATGAGAGCAATCATTACCCAAGAAGAAACACGATTTTCTTTTGGTGAAAAACTTTGGACATTGGAGTAGATCACATTGTTTTTGTTTTTGTTTTTTTTTCTTGCTATGATGTGATAAGAGGAATACTCTTATGACTGAAATATATATTTTTATATAAATGAGCCAAGGTAGACTTAATTCAAACCCCTGGCCTAAACACCACACTACCTCAACTGGTGTTCAACAATATTGCATGAGGGCTAGGTGTATGACCTTGCAAGCCAAACCCCTGCCAACCTACATTTGTTTTGTAGCTTCTTGCTCATCCTCTCTATAATGCATGTGTTATCCAGGGCTTCAGCTGATGCAGTAAGCCACACAAGACTATACCCTTGTGAAATGAAAGACCCTCGCCTGCATTATTCAGAAATGTCAAACTCTTAATGTTCTGGGTCACTGTTACAGTAATGTACTTTACAATGTATATGCACTGCCACAGATTCACCTTCACAGTGGGCTGGTTCTAGTAAAAGTGGATGCAACATTAATTTCACAAGTATAGCAGCTGTGCTCCTTTTCAATAAATCATAGCAAAGACACCCATTATAAACTGAATACTTCACGTCAGGAAGTACTGCTTGGGGTCCATTCTTTTGAACTTGCTATATGTCTTAAATGAGGCTTGATGAGAGGAAAAGCAAATAGAGACATTAAAGTAAAGTCATTTGAAAAAGGATAGAGAGATAATTGACACTGATTCAGACACATCATCTCAGGCACACTTTCATCTGAAAATTTGCATCCACACACATACCCACAGATACGTATACACACTAGGGTTGGGTGATAAATCATATAATGTTCTAACACTGAACTGAATGTGTTGTCAAACACACCCCAATTCAATCATGAACAGGTGTGTCCAGCAAATCACGTGCAAATCACCAGTCCTATAATCATGCCCACAAAGATCCCCATCAGTTAGTAGCTGTATTTAGTGAAAAACAAGAAAAATCAAACGATGAATTGTTTGAAAAAAAAATTGAGAATTTTTTTTTTTTTTTTTTTATGTTGCTGTTATGTTGCTAATACACACACACACACACACACACACACACACACACACACACACACACACCCCAGGATGCTGCCATAGTCTGTTTTTATATAGAATCCTACAGGAAGCTGCAGTTCAAACTCCCAGAAAGTGGTCCTTCCAAAAATAGCTTCTCAAACAAACAACGCTTCAAGCATTTTTTAAAGCTGAAACAAGTTAAACTTAAATAAAACAAGTCGATAATGTCAGCAGGTATTTTATCAGTTGATATCTTGTTTTATCAGTCAGGCAGGTAAACGACTACCTTAGTGATAACAGTCTTTATGAGCATCTAAAGTCTGGCTTCCTGACCAAACCATAGCACCTACAGTAGCACTCTCAACAATTTAGCAGTTCTCAACAATTTAAAGGCTAATAAAAACTTACAAAAGTGTCCATTCTAGTCCTCCTTGATGTGGGCATTATCTTTGATAAATGACCATGAGATCCATCTCGACTGGCTACACAGCTGGACCCACCTCTGTTGCATTTCATAAATTGGTCCTATCCTAATGACTGAAAATGCTGAAAATGCATTAGACTATCTTATCTCTGACACACATTGTTATGCTGGGCCTGGTTTGATTACATCTTTACACACTCTCCCTTGCCTGCATTATCAACAAATACAGCATCTGCTTTCATCGATATGCAGATGACAACAATCTTTATCTGTCACTAGCGCTTCATGTGTACAAATTTGTGGAGTCCCTTTCAGGCTGTATCAATGACATTAACTGCTGTTAATGTTACAGAATTCTCTTCAACTTAATAAAATACAAAACTGAAATCCTTGTAATTGGCATGATAAGAAAAAAAAAAAGAGATTTAGTTTTTTTTTTTTTTTTTTTTTTTTTTTTTTTTTTTATAAAGGCCAAGTCAGGTTGTTGGTGTCATGTTTGATAGCAACCTTAACTTTAAGAATTGCATTAGCAATATATGCAAATGTACTTACTATCACCTATTATCACCTATACAGTATCTCCAAAATCAAACATGCTCTCTCAGGCTGACAGTGAGAAGTTCTTGCATTTGTTTTACCTACACTGGACTGAACTTCAGTCCAAAATCTTGGACTGTAAATTATAAATTGTGACTTGCACTGTATAGACCACATTACACCAGCTATTACAGCCAATTCACTTTCAAGAATTGATTTTAAAAGAATTCCTTTCTTTTCTGTCTTCCGTCATGCAAGAATTGTCCTTCCTTTTTACTTTTTTAAAAATTAATTAATTTCCGTTGTTGTTGTTGTTCTTTTAAATGCCTGCATAGCTTCTCAATTCCCTGTAACAGCCAGGTCTCTTAGATCTTCTAAGCTGTTAGCCCTCCTTGACACTCTCAAAAAACATCGGGGAAAAAAAGTGGGAAGTCTGCCTTTTTCTAGTATAGCTAAGCCTTGGAACTCTCCCTCATTGTGCCCTCTCAAGAGGCTCCCAAAAACACATGAAAAGGTGTTTTTGGGAACCTCTTGGAACCTGTTAATTGTAGTATTTTTTTCTCTTACTGTATTTTTATTGTTTATATTGTTTATATTCTATCTAATCTAATCCTTTTTAATCTAATCTCTGGACTTTTTTTTGGAAGCACATGAAATTGCATTTTATGAATGTAAGTGTGCTATATAAATAAGGTTACCTTTGCTTTTGCTTTAATAGTTATATTTTCTGCACCAGCGATCCAGATCATATGGACCCAGCCTTTATTGCTTTTGCTATCTGTTCTTATAAGAGCCCATTTTTTAGAAACTGCAAACAACCGCTGGGTTGTGAACAGTTTGTTCACTGGGTAGTTTATTATTTATCCAGTTGGCTTTAGATGTTCCAGTTCCTGTCCTGGCATGCAATCAGCTGCAGTTTAGTGTGCTGCAAAAGTTTGGAGACCTTTTAATTGGACACCAGGAGTAAGATTAAAGTGGCTTTGAACTGGGTGAAATCAAAAATTCATCTTAGCCATACTTAAGAGTGGAGAAGCAGGGCTTGGAGTCCTCAGTGCATGAAGGGGAACAAGAGGCACGCAGTTGTTCAGTGTTTTGATGTGACTTCTCCTTCTCCTATGCACATGTGTTTTGCAAATTTGTGTAGACTCATACACACTGCATCTTTGTCTGCTGATGTGTGTTGAGTTTGGCATAAATTCCATAAACTATGAAAAACAGCAAGCCTTCCTAGACCATCCAAACCATAGCTAAACATACAAGTTTGAGTTGGGAGGTCCAATGGTATATTTAGCCCTGATAATGTATGTATGTAATGTCTCCAAAGCTCCCCTGGCCTCCTTGTGTTCTTTCTAGAACTAATCTGGGGTTTCGTTGTTAGTGCGGCATTGAAATTTATACAATTTGGTATTCATGTTGCATGACTCATGGGAGCTGTGGCATCTTTGATCTTAGGGTTTGCTGTTTTCTTGAGAGGCTTATACACAACTGTGTGTGTGAAAAGCCATCTGTTCTCATTTTGGTGTGAAGGAAATCGGATAAAAAGGCTTTTCTTATTGTTGTGTTGTTGTGCTTTTGCATGGCTTGGAAGATGTATGCCACCATCACAATGATGTTTATTGCATACTGGAAAACAGTGTGCTATTGTCTGACTTTTTTTTTTTTTTCTTAACAGGTATAGGGTTTTTCACAGTCTCCTTTATAACTGAAAAAAAAAAAAAAAAAACTTTCTCTATCCCTGATTATGTTTTGCCAAGAGCAATATCAAAGCCAGCGTTTTATCTTCCTCCAAAATCCTTCTTTGCCCATTAAAACAAATCAAATGAGACATTATTTCATAAGCTTTATAAAAGGGCCTAGAGTCAGATTTGGTCAGGAAGATACGCCAGAGTCCCAGTTAAACAGCTTTAGTATTGTATTGCTATCTCATCTGATGGTATCATGAACAATTCCATTTATTTCGGGCCTGCCAACATTCCCAGAGTTTGCAATCCATGAAAGAAGACTTTGTGTGAATGTAAAATATGCATTGTTGTATCCAGAGTTTATACTGAAGTTGTCTATTGAGTATGCATCTCTTTACACTGACTGAAACCATTCCAGTGGGAGTATTCTCTGCTACTTTCTTTTCTTCTCTAACCCCACATTCATTTTTATTCTGCCATTTCATCACTTTTATTATGCATAGATATACTTTAGAGTGCTTCCCTCTTGTTGTCTGTGATGTATTAAATACCCCCTATATTTCTTTCTGACTCTCTCTCTCTCTCTTTTTGTTTTTTATCCACTGATGTCACACAGGCCATGAATCAGGAAGATCTATCCGTACCAAATGCTGTGATTTAATAACTATGACAGAAAATTGAGGCAAAATAGAATTTGCAAAGTCAGGCTCAGTGACGTAGAAACAATGGAGTTAAGTGGATGGGAGCAGATTTTTCAAAGATTTTAATCAAAGACTTTTTGATATGTGCATAGTTTTTGCTGCTTTTTACAGAAAATGTGTGTACACAGGTCTCCGGTATTCCTAATAACTGTTGTGTGCTGGCAGTTACAAATTATGTCAACAAATTATTCCTGTTAACAAACAGTAAAATGATCGGACAGTGTAACTCTCTCCATCTCAGATACTTAATTCATGCAACCCATCAAATCACCTGTCATATCTTAATGTATTCATGACGCATGACTTGTATTCTTAAATAAGTTTTATGTCCTCCACTGAAACAAAACCTTGATACTTGCTTATCGTCATGCGGCTGTGGATCCAGTTCACTGGTATTACATTCCAGGTTTTATGGATCACTAGATCCACTTTCTCAAAGAGTTCATTCAAAGAGTTATATTTTAAAAATTAAGCAGTCAGCGTAAGGAAGAAAAAAAAAAGCTTCTGACTATCACATCCTTATGTGATTCTCTTTGAGTCATTTTTAGGACTTGCTCATACTCATTTTGTGAATGCAACACACATGAACGGGGAGGCAAAGAAGAGAAGATCTGTGTTGTACAGCTTCGGGTGAACCCAAGTGGCAGAATATAGACTTACAGTGAGCTCAACAACATATACAGGCAAAACTATTGCATTCCCTGATCTCCTCCTCTAAGTCTACAGCAAGGCGGCAGCATAATAGTGAGTGTTGGGTTTTCCCTCCATGCCATTTTCTTCTCCACTGATGGACTTAGTTGACAGATCAAGCTTTTGCCAAATCCAGTAGGATGAGGAATGAAAAAAATCTGCTTTGACAAATGTTTTCAATGCAATATTTCTTTTTATGTGCTGCTATCCATTACACATACTGTAGATGGGATCATTTCCAACAGTTGAATCCAAAATGCAATTCAGATACATTCTATCAGCATAATACTTATTATCTTAAATTTGCACTATGTGATTCTAGGAATTAGCATTCCTTAAACTAGTCTCCTGTGGCTACTTTTAACGACGCAACAATATAAATGAGTGCCAACTCATGCTGACTAGCCATGTTGCAGTTTTGCAGCCCTTTTCTCTGTTCTTCAGTATTGTCAAAATCCTTGCCAATCTCGAGGTCCTCCCACTCCCTCTCCCTCTGTTTAAAAAACACTCTCTCTCTCGTGTTCCTAAAACTGCACAATAGCAGAATCCATGAAGTGAGTGCGAGCAGCAACCAAGGCAACCGGTGGCACTAATTTGAAAAGGCCATGTTCTGAGTCAAAAGGAGAACATAAAAAATGTAACAAAACACGGATCGATATAGGAAAGTAACTCAGTATAACTGGCCTCTGTATCTGCGATGTATGGTTTTGGGGTGCAGTGGTTTTGCGAAGCATGTTAGTATACACTTCCTTGGTTATGTTGCTGGATACTGGAAAATCTGCACTGAAAATAGTTTATATTTCTGAATTTAAAACCAGCTGACCATACATGAACTACAACTGATACTTTTTGCTTTTTGTGAGAAATGCGAGTGTGAGTGCTCCTGTGTTGAAACAAACTTTTTTTTTATTGCTTTTTTGATTTAGCTGTTATTTGTTGTTGCCTTGTGTTTGTGTATTGGAAAGCAGCGCTCCAGGCAATTTGGAGATATGAAAGCTCAACAGTGACGTAAGTGATTAAATAATCTTTAAAAAGTATGATAGTTGGGCAAAAAAAAAAAAAAAAAAAAAAGTTATTATGCTTTATGTTATGCTTCAAGTTAAAGGACAGAGCTGGCTTCTTTCATGTTAAACCCAGCATGAGCCTTATTGTTATTCATCTAAAGAGCTTGTGAATAATTACACTGTACTAGATAGATAGATAGATAGATAGATAGATAGATAGATAGATTATTGCATTATTGTTTTCTCCCCACACTGTGTTCTGTGTCTTGAACACAGCACATAGCTATTGAGAGAGTTGTACATAGTTAGTGTATATTTGAATGCTGAGAACTCACAATTCTATTACTATTCAGCAGGAACAGGGGAAGTCATAGTGTGAGGATGTTGGAAACAGTCACTGAAGAGTCTGCTTTAATATTTCATAGCAACTAAATAGGTCACACAAGTATTAATTAAGGAGAACAGGGCATGGGGGAGGTAAGGGAAAAGAGTATAGTATAGAGAGGGAAAGTGAATAGCGAAAGACAGGGAGATGCACATTAGAGTGGTGGTAACATAGCAGAGAAAAGAAGTATAAAGAAAGACTGAGAGGAAAAAAGAACAGCTGGAAAAAACAGTGATAAGAAGAAAAGGGGGAGAAGGAGAGAATAACCGAGCAGACAGGAGGAGAAGGGAGGAAAGAAATTAAGACCAGACAGGAAGATAAGAGGAGAAGGTACGGTGAGGAGGCTTGTATATTCAGGACTAATCAATACGACCGTGTGGGAGTTCCCTCTGAATTATTTTGCCAAACATTCTTTTAGTCTTGATCCAACCCCGTGCTTCCGTCACCACCTACACCACCCCCACACACATATGCATATTCGTGCAAAGCAAATACATGTTCACTCTCATTTTCTCACTGTTAAATCTCTCTGTCATCAGCATACAACCTAATATAGATGTAGTAACATCACACACGCTAACACAAAAGGGAATCAGCCGAGTGATTATTGCTGCTTGCAGCAGCAGTGATTAGTGCTGCCAGCAGCAATAATAAGTTTGACAAACTCAATAGACATATACAGACATGCAAACACTATATTGGCAAACATGTAGCAGTTACAGCAGTTGCAACCATCATAAATGATTATGTTGCATGCTGAGATAAAGCAAAATATTCATGACTGTTGTTTAATCTGTCTCCTGTTGTTTAGTTTAAAAGGGGTACAACACATGCACATTAACACTGGTAATCATCAAACCAATATTATACAGCCTATAAAGACTCAGCAGTCCCTCTGTTTGGAAAACAGGAAAATATTCAGTGTTATGATTTAAAGCTACAATACAATTGCACTACTACAATGCAATATTTTATTATTATTATTTTACTTATTTATTTATTTTTTCCAAAGTTACCATGTATTGTATATCCCGTCCTCCGTACTCTCAAATGGGGAACACTCCAGTAATACAGTAATTGACTGACACTGCCCCGGCCTTCTGGAAAAGCCTGTCTCGGACATGGCAAAGCCACATTTTTGAAGGTCGTAGCATAAAAAGTAAAGGTCAAATTGCTGCAACCCTGGAATGGTTTAGGTTCAACAGAAGACACTAAAAATGTGCATAGGTAATATGTATGTTTGTTTAAAACTGCGGAAATGAACACACTGAGTAGCCTATTATTGAATTTTACTTTCTCAGTGGCTGCACACATAAACCTTGTCCAACCCAGCAACAATAACTAAGGGGAGCAGGACTTAGGGACACTCAGTAGTCACCTATCTTGATGAACTGTCAATGGAATAACCTGTAATAAACAGGATGCTTAGATCCTGCCCCCACTTCCTGGTTATCCCTAACGAACTTTGGAATTATTAGTAATTTGTCTATTGCTAACTAGTTCTTATTTGATATATTGGATTGTACATTTTTAAATGTGCATATGGCAAACATTAGCATTGTTTCTCTAGAGCTGGGCTTCACACCGGGCTTTATGCAGCCGCTGGACAGACTCCTGGTGGTTTCACTGATCACCTCACCTTCAAGCAGAAAGGAGGAACTAATCAATGAAATCACCAGGTGGAGTTTTTGGTTGGAATGAAAACCTACAGGCTCAGGCTCTCAGCTATGGCACATGGTTGCCTACCCCTGCCTTAGGCTAAAATGTATTTTTTCTACTAAAGATGCAACTTATAGATTTTGTCTTTCAAGCTATCTAATGTTACAGGTGCTTCCATCTTGGACTTACTGGAAAAAAAAAAGTAACACAATTCAACAAACAATCTCTTCAATTTTTGTTGGAACTGTTTCTGCAACATACAAGGTGAACTGCACAACATATTTCTCAGCATGGTTATGTTTACGTGCTAATTAATTTTTGATTTGTGTAATTGGTAATGTTTTGGGATGGACTCATGAATGCCATTTTCTTAACATGTGGGGAAAACAAACA
Source organism: Myripristis murdjan (assembly GCF_902150065.1). Classification (NCBI taxonomy): domain Eukaryota; kingdom Metazoa; phylum Chordata; class Actinopteri; order Holocentriformes; family Holocentridae; genus Myripristis; species Myripristis murdjan. The sequence goes on along the minus strand of NC_043993.1, from coordinate 8,973,666 downwards.
AACAAACAAAAAAACTGGCAAGTTCAAGTTTCGCTTTGGTTTCCCATGGCTTGTTAAGTAGAAAATGTGACAGGGGCTGGCAACCTCACTGTTAAGCAGTACACAAACACGCTCTGTGTCACTTCTCAGGTCTTTAACATATCCTTAACGGTGAAAGTAGCGCCCGCATCCATGTTATCGAACGAACCTATCTGCCACATATTAGGTTTGCTGTGCTTTCTTTTCTGACTGCCTTCTCTTATTTGTTGTTTTATTTGTCTCTCCTCTGTTGTTTTAAGTGCCTCAGATGATAAGGTGCACCTGTATGACACACCTACAGCAAACAGTAAACACTCTGAATGTGACTGAAAAGTCCTTTTCAGGCAAGCATTTAGGCATGCACTGTACATACATGATCACAGGCAGACACAGACTAATTATTATAATCCTGATCATAATATATACTATTGTTCATGTAAAGTGAAAAAGTTGCATATATAGCTTTATGTAAGTTTTGTGTAGTTTAACACAGTTTCAAATGGGAAGATGCCCCTCTGTAAAAGTGCATCAGTCCCAGTCGTCTCTACTGTCTCCTTGTCTCCTCATGTTCCTATTTCTATTCACTCTGAGTCCAAAGCTCTTATGGTCTCCCGAAACCAGAGCAGACAGTAGGCAGTGGATTATGCAAGAACCTAGTTTCATGGTCTAATGAAAATTCCCTACTTTTCCTTTTCCTTTTTTTCAGTATATGTCATCAGTTATAACTACAGCATGCCATGTTACTCAATCATTTATTGCCCCCGTCCACCGGCCGCTTAGCCGTCCATGTCTCCACTGATTTGGCCAGAATGAGAGCAAAAGCAGAGGGAATAGCTTTCTTGCGGATGAATATTAATGGACTCTGCTCGTCCCTCCATGGTTTTTTACTAGGTTTTAGTGATTAAATTGAATGCTAAGTTTGGTATTTGATCATTCTTTCTATTTGTATTAATGATTTAGAGGCACATGGGACAAAAATAATAATGTTGACTTGTATATGTTTAGTCAGCCGCTCGGCTTGTGAAAATAATACCTCAAGTTATATTTTATATTCATTTGTGGGTGTAACTTAGGTGATCATGATACTGATGATGATGATGATGACGATGACTAAAAATGACAATAAGGATGTTAGTGATGATAATGATGGTTTTCTTTCATCACTACATACATTTGCCTGCATATTCAAGTGCCTCTTCATTGGTGTCAAGGGGTGCCATTACGTGAAAGGATCAAGCAGATGTCAACAGTAGGAAAGTGGGCTTTTGAATGTCCAAAAAAAAAAAAAAAAAAAAAATCATGGGACGAATCATCTAAGAGCACAGGAAATTTATGCTGCCACTTGAAAGTGCCCAAGCACCAAAAAAGGCTTTGAACCACTTCCATTAACTGGATGATTGTGAGATAGTTAAACTAATTTGCAGTAACATGGCAAGCAGATATGATTTTGCAGGTCAGGCTCACTGACCGTCATTCTCACCACTGAGTCTAGTCTATTGTAGATGACACCTTATGAATTTAATGTAAAAAAAAAAAAAAAAAAAAAAAAAAAAACAGGTTAGATAAGAGATAACACTTTTGTACACAATCTTTTCTCTGTGGATTCCACATGGTCAGGAAATTGTGCACTCATTCATCCATTCATCCATTCATTCTCATTTGTTTTGTTCATTTCAGTGTTTCCAAAATATGCACATTCCATGAACAAAAACAGGCAGGAAGAAGAGGAAATCCTTATATTACGGGCCCCTTTCCTCAGAAATCCCTTTATGCATATACACATACATACACATGCACATTTATACACATCTTTACACATATGCTTATGTATACTTATACAGAAAAACACATGTAAGTACCCGCACATACACATATCAGTCAACCAAACATCTATCTCTGGTGTTTTTTTTTTTTTTTTTTTTTTTTTTGTCAGTGCGCCATTTTATTAGCCGTGCTGACATTTTTGGCTGTGTCTGCTGTCAACAGACTGTAAAATGATGAGGAGTGACAACATTTTGATGCTTGATTTGTGACAACTGTTTGATGATGATCGATTAACTGAAGTGCTAGACGGGACATAATTATAAATACATAGAACCCGCTAACAGTCCTTTTCCTTTAATTCTCATGAACTCAGATGGTTACACAACAGATGACATTGAGTTCTACTGGCGAGGTGGCGACAACGCAGTGACGGGAGTGGAGAGGATAGAGCTGCCCCAGTTCTCCATTGTGGACCATAAATTAATCTCCAAGAATGTCGTCTTCTCCACAGGTACAGTTCCATGCAATTGCGAATTACCCCACACCTGTATCTGTAGTAATATAACCAAGTCTTGCCACAGTTAAATCTGTAATCTAAGTATTTTTACATTTTCACTGTCTATTTTCACCCTATTTCTCTCTGAAAATGAGTACAAATGGAAATCCAAGAAATTGAATCTAAAGTTCAGGATGCAAAGAGCCTGTGCAGACCATCTGTGGTTTATTGAATGTTCACATCCATAAATGTTGCTTTTGCAACACTTAGAAGCAACTTAGAGGTCTGCCATTTTGTGACAACTAATTTCTTGGCAGAACCAGCTTCTGCATTGCAAAGAAATGTCATTTTAAATTAGTCATAATTAGTCATTCAGTATGCCAGAATCCAATCCAGACCACAACACTTTTCAGAGACTGTAATGCATGTGTACCGTAGTTCTGTTTTCTACAATGTGTATCTGTGTGAGTTTTTCTGTGTATGGGTATACATTTAAGTGTGTGTGTGTGTGTGTGTGCGCGCGCGCGTGCGCGTGTGTGTGCATCCCTTCCCCCCTCACATCTTGATAAAGTGGTTCCATTACTAGGTCAGACTGAGATCTCACTCTTTGATCTCACATGTCATTGTGAAATTGACTTTCCACTGACCAGCCAGCACATACATGAATAGGTACACCGAACTGCAACCACCCTTTTCTGATATTATGTTGCACTCCCTTCTGCACAATTCATATCTAAATTGCCTCAATCTGTGAAGATTCCCTCTCTTCTTACTTTCATTTCATTCAATGGATGTAATCAATATGTGGTCTCAGATTTCAGCTAGATTAAACTGACCAGTTTATTTCATGGACAGACATGGCAGTGTACCACTGTGTGTTTCGTGGTACCTTTGTAAGGCAGGAGAATTCAGTGACTTAACTATCCATACATGTATATTCGGTATATGTATACGCACACACACACCCATGCACATATTCATGCACACACTTTTTTTCTCCCTTCATTTCCATAAAGATTACCCTTGTAGTTTTTACTACTGTAGCTTTTAGGTTTGTTGTCCTTGGATTTCTTTGTCATTATGCTCCTTGCAAAGATGACAATACATAAATGTTGACTCATTTTGCTGTTTGCACCTATTGTTATTAATAAGATCATCAGCTAATTGCCAAAAACGTAAAATGTTATGCAAATGTACAAACACATATGAACGTTCGAATTAAGCCCTGCCCTCAGAGACGGAAGACCCTCATGACTTATTTAACAGCAATAAACAAAAAAAGAATGCTGTCTGATACCATGATTTATTCATCTCTCCTACATATTCATATTTATGATTTTGTCATGCAAGCAGTTGGGAGAAGTTCTGCTGAATACAGTTTCTTGGGGAGCTACTATACTGAATAACAGCGAAACATTAATACAATAAGGGAGACGGGGAGTGGGCCTCCAATGATGACAGTATCAGGGGCCCGGAGACAAGCATAGCTTCCACATAGCCCTGTTAATAACATAACAATTCCTGATGAATGCACAATTTGTGTGTGTGCGCGTGTGTGTGTGCTTTGAAAATAGATTGACGTGCATGAAAACAAATCAATGTATCTCTGTGTGCATGCATGCTTGTGTCCATGTGCATGTGCATCCGTGTGCATGTGTGCCTGTACACTGTAGTCAGGGCTGTCTTCATTATGTTATAAGGATATATGGAGGATGGGGGGATTCCTATTTAATGGGTTGTCTATTACAACAAGGAAGGACTGACCCTTGGGTTGCTGAGAGAAGCAGACATCATCAGAAGTACTTTGGCATTTATCCAATGCGAGTGCTTTGTTGCAGTCCGAGGATAGGCAGTGTCCTTGTTGCCCTTATGAATAATAAAGGTTTACTGTTGCGCCTTCATTCTGTCATTTTCTACCCATCCAGTTTCCTTACCTCATGGGAAAATAATTCAGTGATTCACTTGGTAGCTCAGCTGACCTTACCTAACTGAAATAGCAAAGCTAAGTGGTGACATTATAAGTGGAGATGAGCCTGGGGAATTGTTTGGTGCTTTCAAGTAATAGATTTAATCCTCATCCTCTTTCCTGTTCTCCTTTTTCTGGATTACTTTCCATTATATATCGCATTGTAGGTTCTTCTGTGGTGCCTTCCCCCATCCAGTTGTAATTTGGTTATGCAGCTCATACCAAAATACAGCCAATTCCCTGAGGACACAAATATGTGTGCTGACAGAATTTGGCTGTACCAGGGCCCTGCCGTGAGCTTATTTCAAATAGAGCATAGATAAGCAAAAATGAAACTCTCAACAGACAAACCATCAACACTTTTGCTATATTGAATATAAACACAGGCTTCGGAGAACAGGTAATTCTGGGGAGTGCTGATGTTATAGTCCTTTGGAGACAACAAATATGGGTTTCTGCTGAGTGCTTCTGCTATGGGAAATCCAGTGATGAGGGAAAGGTACTCCTTGAAAAACCATAGGTAGGCCCTGAATAGTCCAAACACTAGTTATGTTCTTGTCACACGGGGGAATCCAAAGTCAATAAAACTACCTTGAGGAAGAAATATTGAAGGAGAGGATTTTCTGAAATAGCGTAATCGGGATCCATAAAGCCCTGGAGGCCCAGTGCCTGTGGAAATTCTTTTGTCTAACACTGACTCTACTTGCTCCTTTTCTCCCTCCCTTTTCCCCACTTTTTACAGGTTCTTACCCTCGTCTGTCACTGAGTTTTAAGCTTAAGAGGAATATCGGCTACTTCATCCTGCAGACTTACATGCCTTCCATCCTGATCACCATCCTCTCCTGGGTCTCCTTCTGGATCAACTATGATGCTTCTGCTGCCAGGGTGGCTCTGGGTGAGTCATACAGTACAAATAGAATAGACATTCACAGGACAGATGAAAAACAAGAATTGACACATTAAAAGAACTAACTTTTTAGCTCCATGCAATAAACTCACTAGAAGAGTTCAGAGGGAGGCTCTGATCACTCATACCTTAGTTGATTTTATTACATCCATATCATTCACAAGAAAGGGAAATGGAAATGAAGATATGGAAATATGTTTTCAGAAACCTTTTCAAGCCATGACGGAATTGCTATACAGACAGAGTAAAGGGAATTTCATAGATTCAGTGCATACATTACAGCACATTTCACCTATATATAAGATCTGAGAAGTCAGAGAGGAAAATCCATTCATATTCATGGAGTATATATAAGTTAGTATATCTGTGTGTATGTTAAACATGCTTGGCCTCTGTCTTGCTCATCATCGCCTGGATCAAACATGATGCCTTAGCTGCCTGATTGGCTATACTGATTGATATTTTTCAACAATATCCATCACTATATCATATCCTCAAAATACAACAGCATAATGTTCTCCTGCAAAATTGCTGCAAGCTCTGAGACTACAACAACAACTATACTTTAGGGTCCCAAATACGTCTGTCACTGCAATAATATACACACTTCACAATGCATGCTAAAGTAAAAAGACATTTATCAAGTTGGGTAACCTCAATATTGTAACATGATCATTTTGCAGAACATTGAAAAATTCTCCACAGTTCATAATAGAATCAAAAACAAACAAACAAACAAACAAAAAAAAAAAAAGACAAAACAAATCAAAAAACATCAGACTTGTCCACACTGGTATATCACGTTTACTTTTACTTTGGGTATGAGCACTGTAAAAGATCCATTGTCTGTGCAATAAATGCTGCTGAAGCACAAACAGGCATTGGATGCTTTATGAAGGAAAGTGATGGATGACCTGGTTGATTTGGTTCCACTGTTTCTACCGAATGCCTGGGTGCTTGTTTGGAAGTCACAATTTCCACCCGTCATCCTCGATTATGTAAACCCCATATAGCCTATGAGCTTTGTGTTATGGTTCTAGCTTACTCAGTGTTTATCGGAAGCTCCGTGTCTTCCATCTATCTGTTGCTCCGTCCATCCTTCTACCCATCCATTGCTTTAGACGACAAGGCAATCTCGCTGATTGAAGACTGACCCGCATTTAGTGATCCGAGGGGGGAGCATGCATGGGATTTAATGAAAAACAGTAATGCTCCATAATGGAGGCAGGTGGAAGCAGAGTTAGATTGGGAGATGTTGGATCTCTCCCGATCTACACTATGTTCAGGAGCCACTTCACTCTGACCTGGTTTCAGGCATTAAAATGGATCTGTAAAGGCTGCATCACATGTTGCCGTGGCAATTCTTTGTTGTTATTGTGGAGCTGTTATAGCAACAGCTTAGGAAATTTGCCTGAATCCTATTTTGAGCGGTGGTTGCCTGACAGCTTTGTGACAGCTGTGTAACAATTCAGTAATTGTTTGCTCAGACGCTCAATATACAAATTGCCCTAAACAGCCACGTTCAATGTGTTTTGAAAGTACAATATACAGGTGTGTGTGGGAGTATTTGTGACGTGCTATAGCAGAGGGCCATGGTACACAATTATTTAATCATGCATGGCAAATCATGTTTAAGCCTTTGAAGCGGGTTTTTCGTGCCATTTACAATGCACTGAAAATATAGATTTTATTGTACATTGTGCCTGCATATTGTAGATTTCTAATATATATATATGTATATGTATGTATGTATATAGAAAATACCATGTAGGTGCACTACTGAATACATGGAACATCCAATTCCCAATGCCAAGGTGAAAGAAAACAAAATATTGCGACCAGATTTATTTTTTTTTAAAGAGAAAAAAAAATCTTCAACTTTAATTATTTGTATTCATTAAAGTTGCCTTGGACTAGTGCACTAGTAGAGTCAAAATCTAGTTTTTCCTTTAAAGAAGTGGGGGATTTGATGAGGTAATCCCACTTGTGCCCAAAGCAAATGAATTTATTTCTGTAGTGTCATTTTCTTGATACCAGTGGGGTATTCTGTAATGTTATGTATTTATACTAAAATCCAGAAACAAATGAAACTGCACTGGACACAAGTGGGATTATTTCATACTGTACGGGCAGATTTTTTTTTCACTTGTTTTAAGAAAAAAAAAAACAGATTGCACTGAATATAACACTAAATGATTTGTTAAGATCTTTTGTGGTGTGTTTATCTTTGGCAGTCTTTGCCGCTGCCAGGGAAAGTGTCACTCACAATAAGCAGTAAGCCAACACATTGATATGTGAAGTCATTCTGACAGTAACTCTCCCCTCAGCTTGCTTGGGGAGGCTTCTGAAGGTTTTCAACAACTTTTCTCGGCAGGAGTTTTCTGTAATGAACAAGGCCGAAGTTGAGATATGAATTTCAAATCATTTAAACGCTTCAGGTGCACTCCTTTCGCCTTATCTCCCATGCATAGTTTGAAGTTATTGGGCACACCCAGTGGGTCCATTGATCGTGGCAGGTTTAATCAAGTGCAGAAATGTCATCAAGTTGATCACAAAGATGACTCACTTTCAGGGAGATTAAAGCAATTTCTCAACGACATGTGAATCAACCACACAACTCTTACATACTGAGATGCCTAAAATAAACTCGGCCCCGAATGACAAGATACCATGTAAAGTTTTATCTTGTCAATCAAGTGTTTCTCCTTCTTGCAGGTAAACATTTAATATGCACAACTAGGCTGTATCACGCATTACACAGAATACATTAGCATGTAGAGCACGCTAAGCATGTTGCATAATTGCAGCTGCTGACATCTGCATTTAAAAAGAGCCCTGTCTCCTAAAAATAGCCATCCCATACGACTTAACTGCATTCTCAGTTAAGTTTCGAGGGGACTGTGAATTGCGTTTGTTTGTAGCGCATCAGAGGAATGTTTGTAATCCCTTCGTTTCAAGGTCGTAGTAGGAACCTGGGGAGCTGGCCCATGTGTCAAACACTATTGCCCAATCTATCCAAGTTTAAGTCCTGCGTGAAGTGATAATGGTGTGGTTTGTAAGCATAAACCTTCTTTAACCTTATTATCCAACCACTTCTGGTGACCAAAGTAACAAATATACCTGAAATGCCACCTGGCATTATATACAAGATATGTTGATTAGAAATGTATTTGTCAACATCAGAGACAAACATAATCCATGACAAAATCTGTTTACCCCTAAGCGTAATTAAGAATGCAGTGTAGGTTTATGGAAATATAATTCTTGGGGTTGTTAAAAAAGGAGCACAGAGTATGGGAATGTGTACACACTCGTCTATTCTAGCGCTATTCCACACTAACACTGGCAATTTCTCTATCACACTTTCAAAGTTCCCACTTCTTACCACTTTTTATGTATTCTAATGACTGTGGTATGCCTGTGCAGGTATCACCACGGTGCTCACCATGACTACCATTAACACCCACCTGAGAGAAACACTGCCCAAGATCCCGTACGTCAAGGCTATAGACATGTACCTGATGGGCTGCTTCGTCTTTGTCTTCCTGGCTCTGCTTGAGTACGCGCTGGTAAACTACATCTTCTTTGGACGGGGCCCTCAGCGCCAGAAGAAGGCGGCTGAGAAGACATCGATGGCCAATAATGAGAAGATGAGGATGGATCCAAACAAGGTTGGAATAGCTAATCTTCATTTGTCAGCTATGGTGCCATGGTGTCATCTCCCTAACCAATATGCTTTTAGTTTGCTTTTTTCGGCATTTTATCATTTTGCAAGTTTTCCTCAAACTTCCACACTAAGTTTAACAAGCATGTGTATCAATTAAGAAAGAAAGGAAGAAAAAAATCCTCTTTGCAAACACATATTGTAGATAATCTCATACATGTCGTTTTCAAATGAAAGCAGTCCCATCACTTTATTGTAGATTAAATGAAATCAGATGTTTTATTTACTTTTCAGTGAATTATGTATTCAATTATTCATAAAACTTTCTAAGGGGCTCCGAATAATTAAAACCAAAAAGACGAGATGAAATGTCACCACTTCAAATGGAGGGTCGGCCTAATGATTCCTGCCTGCTTTGTGCTGAGTAGAGCCAGCCTAATAAGCTTGTGCAGCCCCTGTATGAAATCCAGATGAGACACGTTGCCAGCTAAAGCAGAGGAAAAGACACTCTGCCCATTGCTCGGGTTCTTTGTCTCAATAAAATGGGCTGTACTCACTTCCCCATTTCTTGTTCCCAATTGAATTGAATGAAAGGGTTATTATGAGAGATCCAAAATGGCCACAATAAAATGGCTGCATATCATTTTAATATTAAACACCCATTAGGAAAGCTTCTAACTGGCCTCGACAAAATAGCTACATCATTGTCTTATGACACCAAGTGAACTGAAAAGGATGGCATTAAAAGAAGATAGCCTTGTATGAACCTTGTAGAAAGCGTGATGTAGACAAGAGCATTATTTTAAGAGCTATGTGGTTCACGTTCACAAGCAAGCGTAGGTATTATGATATCTATTATGATATTAGATATTTGTGAACACAAGGATGAAAATATCTCATTAAATGTACATTGTTGTCAATTTGTGCCACCCTCCACAAACACAGCCCCATATATTTTAATGCCTCAAATAACCATGGCCATTTTGTATGCTTTCAGTGGCTCGTGGGGAATGTAGTTGGGAGAGATGATACTCTGTATGCCAGAATGAAGCAAAGGGACCTTGATGGTCATGACTCGATGTGGGAACCAATCTTTGTGGATGATGCTGCAATAGGACTAGGTGATCAAAAGAATAAGGTACTGGTCTATTTTGAAAGTGAAAACATCAACTTGTACCAGTGTTAAATCAACTCAGTTGAACTACGTTTATAAACTGCAGTATAAACCACAATTAATTTAATTTTCCATACTTCACAGACTGTGGATTGCTTTTATCTTCCCCATCAAACCATATAGAGACTAATCAACATTCCAAAACCCTTCTCCTGCTTTTTTAATAAGATTCATCTTTTCAAAATCTTCATCTTTTGGAAACATGACTTTTAGATGTTTTAAAAATGCCTCTGCTCCATGTTGTTATACCAGACAAACTTTATTGCTTTCCTTTGGCAGATGGACCCACATGAAAACATCCTTCTGGGCACCCTGGACATTAAGAACGAGATGGGTGTTTCAGAGCTGGCTTTGGGTCTTAATGACCCACGAAATACAATGCTGACATACGACAGCTCTACTCTGCAGTACCGCAAAGCCGGGCTGGCCAGGCACAACTTTGGGCGGAACGCGCTGGAGCGCCACATGACTCAAAAGAAGAGCCGTCTACGGAGGCGTGCGTCACAGCTGAAGATCACCATCCCAGACTTGACTGATGTAAACTCTATTGACAAATGGTCAAGGATGATCTTCCCAACCGTATTTTCCTTCTTCAACATTGTTTATTGGCTCTACTACATCAATTAAAAACAGGACATCAATGAGGGCAAAAAACAAACAACAAAATATGTTGCTCATTTCTGTTTTGTATCTGGTTTGTTTCATTTTTTTTGTGACGTCACAACACAAGACTGAAAATACTACACTGAACATCACTGTCAGGACTGAGTCCATCTTACCATGGAATACCGTAATTGCTGGCTAACACGTGCAAACCTTATGGGAGAGAGATTAAAAACATATATGGTGCCTGTTCCTCAGTAATTGTTTAGAATTTTACAGATTTAGTGAATTGTGTATTTTGCCATTTTTAAATGTTTGGTTGCATATCTTTTAATGTTTCTATTTTGTTACATTTACAGTATATTTAAGTTGTTGCCAAAATGTTAGTTAGAAACAAGTTGATATATTGGTTTTAAATTACTTAATAAGTTTATTGATACTTCCTGAGACAGACAGAGCAAGTTTCAGGTCAACAGGGTTTTCTAAGACTTGTTCCTTCAGAGACAAAATCTACTGTTACTAGAATTTACTTCATGTTTCTATTGTGAAAATCTGCATTTCACATTTTACAGTATAATGTAATGTGAAATTATTGTGAAAGGGATTTCAGATCAACCTTTTTCTACTTTAATACGACGGAGACACTGTATCATTTATTTCTAAGCATTGTTCCAATTCCATAAGACCTTTTGATAGTTTTTAAGACGATAGTAGGTAATACAAACCAAGATCATTCCAAACATTCCAGGTTTAGACACAGCCCATTTAAAAAGGAGCTCATCGATCGACAGCACACAGCACACAGCACACAGCACACAGCCATAGCACAGAGAAGCCTACTTAGACAAAAAAAAAATAAAAATGGATTTGCATTTTTTTCAGAAATATAAAATAAAACAAAACAAAACTGAAGAACAGAGAAATGACGAAACTACGGGCAAAAATGACATCAGATAAGATCCGTTAAGCCAAATTTTGCTTCGGCTGAAGAAACATTAGCATGGTCAGTGACACTGAGTTTGATGCAAAAGCAACATGTGCATGTCTTTGAGGAGGATACTATTGAAAGTAAAATGTTTCCACCTTTCTGTGTAAATAAAATCTATAGCCTATATGATTTTTTTTTTACCCTGTACCCAACAAAATCCCCCCTTTCAGCTCTAAATGCTCCTATTTACAATATTGACTAAAATAGTATATATATTTTACACAACTGATTAAAAGACAGTTGTCACCGATTCCTGCCAACTACATCGGTCCTATCTTTGTTCACAGAGAAGCCAGAATGTGTAAAAAAGCACAAAACTATAACGACTTTTTGTTGTTGTTGTTATTGTTTTTTTTTGTTTGTTTGTTTTTGGTTTTTGTATTTGTTGTTGTCAATGCACTTCCACTATTCTACTTCTCCTTCCAGATTATTAGAACAACTTGTTATCTGATAACAAGCTGCGAAGAGAATATTGTTTCAAGGTGTAAAAATGGGTTGATGACCCTAAAAGAAATGCCAGTAAATTATTTAAAAAAAAAAAAAAAAAAAATCTAGACACCACTTTCTAAGAGATGATTGCAGATTATTGAATACTGATGCTCCATCTTTGAATACACAGCAGGTAGATTTTATACAACGTTTTGCACACACGATCTTGAAAGCCATAGTGGCTGTACAGTAGTTGTTCTAACACCTGGTGCTTATATGAGGCTCTGAATCCTCAAGAGGCCAACTCAAGAGGAACATCATAAATATAACAATGCTTTCTGTAATGGTTTCAGTTAATATTTCAGTCATGCCAAGATGTACTAAAGCTACAGGATGCAAAATTTTGTATGTCAAAAATCTCATTATACTAAATCAAGGTGTGGCTGCAATGGTGAAGGTCCCATTTTTTCCTAATGGAAACCCTATAGATTTTTCCTATTTGATGATTCAATTAATGAATTCTGGTGTTGCAATGCGCACGTATATGTCCACAGAAAGTGATCAACAAAAAAATCAAGAGCAAAAACCAACCTGTCTCTTAAACAGCAGTAAATGATCACTTTGTGCGGGGAAAGATGTTTTGCCTCTCTTGTTCTTTTAGTGTAGCTTCATCAAAAATGAGCTTGTGCAGTCAATTGCAGGCCTTGTTACAAAATTTCAGGGCATTGAAGTTCACATTTTTTCAATTACATCTCACTGCCAGTTGGATGCAGCCACCTGAAGTTGCCCTGTGTAGTTTCAAGTAACACGAGTGGATGCTAAAATACCAGATTTTGTTACAATATCAATGTTAAAGTCTCAGATTTGAAAAGTGCTCAGGTTCATTTTGATTGTAATTCTGTCCGAGCACACCCCAGCTGCCCTGAACAATATAAAGAAATGGAGGCAGGAAAATGTCGTATTTATGATTTATTATTTATTTATGATGAGTTTGGAGATTTCATGTGATTAAGTCTCATGGAAACCAGTAGAAATCTCCAAAAGTCATGTTGGAAAGATAGAAGTAGCCTTTATCTCGCTTTCTCTTGATGAGCCCATCTGAAGCAGCAGGGGCCTAACACCGAGGATTAATTTAGCCTGGTGTCACATTTGACTGTGAGAGGCTGGGCAACACACAACCATGGATATTTTAATTGGTGTTTTACTTCAAATGTAGCTCCATTATCTCACACTGCATGTACTAATTCCTTCAAATTCACAGTTTTCAATCACACTCATGGTTCTTAGTTTTGAATTAAAACACACTGTCTCATCAAAATGTTTTTGTTTTTTTTTTTTAGTAGGTCTATGTTTGTTTGTTTTTTTCCCCCACAACTGAAATATTATGTGTCACCACAATTTTACTGCACTAAGATAATTAAAGAACTAGGTAATTTGTTTGACATAAATGGGACAGTTGTGTTCTTCCACAGTCTTAGAAAGCAGGTATGGTTGCCAGTACTGTTAATGATTATTTTAATAAAAGAGCTTTTCTAAGCAGCATTACAGTAATAGTCAAGACTGCACTGAAAATGCAATTATTCCAAATCTGTAATTAACAAAGAATTTAATTTCAAACGCATTTCCAGTGCGCTGTCACACAACCGTCACATAAAAATTGCAGTCAGCATTACATACAGACATTACAGTTCCAACCTGCAACAAAGTCCAATTCAGTTTGACCCTTGGACATTTACTGCACTTGTATTTACTCACCTGAAAACTATATATGACTTCACCATGTTTAAATAACTTATAAGAGAAAATAACATAAAATGAATGAAACTGACATTTATAGTGTAGGTGATTATTTTAACTTACAATAATTTGAACAGAGCTTAATTTAAATATTTCTTTATTCTGAGACTTCAGTTTATTTCTATGAAGGTTTATAGAAAACAAACTCAAAGGACAATTCTGGCTAACTAGATTTTACCCTCTATTGGGAAAAAAAAATCATTTTGGCATTGCTAATTTTTCTACGGACAGGGAGATTTGGAGTCTGCTCCCCAAAACATGTTTTAATGAGCATGTATATATCAGATAATCTACCATCAATCATTAATTGGAACAAATTCTTCCTGTAAATAAATTAAATTACTAATGAAAAGACAAAAGGACATTTTCAATGTGATTCGTATTGTAATTTAAGGAGAATGCAAAGGCTGATGTGAAACAAATAATGTAAATAGACTATTTTACAGTGTCACTTGATCACCTGGTGAAATTATTATATTTGTTTTATTTTTGCTCTACTTAGTCAAGGCACATTTCTTTGGTTTTGCCAAAATGTAAACTGTTATCAAGAATGTAGTTGACGTTATTTTGCAGCACGCGTGAGCTGTAATGTGTCAGAAAAGGTATTAACATTTGTTGTACCTACGATCGGCTAAATATATTACAATATAAGCTACTTTTCCAAACACACAAACACACACACACACACACACACACACACACACACTTAGGGTCAAGTGAAAAAGAGACTGAAGCTGCGTCTCTGTCAGATAGTGCTAAATTCACCAATCTCAGGTCAGCACAATTCACACTAATAAACCCAAAACTATATTTTCGAAAAAAGTACCTTGGTCAGTCTTGGATCAAATAGTATAAATGAAGATTGTTTCAGATATTTCATGAGTAACTGATTGGCTTTAACAGATGAATATGAGCTAGTATGATATTAAACAAATAAATTAATTTTTCATGTACTGTCCCAGGCAAACAAAAGCAAAACCCAAACCAAATTTTGTGTATTTTTACAGATGTCGAAGTACTATTAGATCCAGGTCTGCCATAAAAGAAAATTTTATTTCTAAACTATCAGAATAGTATTATTATTATTATTAGTATTATTATTATGATACGATATGATGTTGTGTGTTTGAGTGTGAGAGTGTACAGCCTGATGGATGTATGTCAGCCAGTCATATGTTTCTATTGGACATCTACAACTGAAACTGGCAAGAAGAGTCTGCTTCAGTAAAAAAAATAAAAGGCTCTACTCTTTGAATATGTTTCTACATCACAGCTCTTTTTTTCTTTCTTTCATATATTTTTATACCTATATACTCCTGTGTAAAAAATAAAAAAAGAAAAAGAAAAAAGAAAAAGAAATAAAGAAAACACTGTTGTCAGGCAAAAACCTTGTAAATCCAATTTTGGTGATTTTCACATTTATACTTGAATAGGATGATGACATTGTCCTCTACAGGTTAGAAAAATTTCATGACATTTGCTCTTGTGAAACCCTTTCATAACCCCTTGTATAACCACAAAAAATGTTTGGTAATCAGAATTTTTTTTTTTTTTTTTTTTTTTTTTTAATTCCTGAAAAGTTGAAGTTTTGGAAGTACAAGGTTTTCATCAGACAACAGGGTCCTTTCTGGAGAACAACAAGGACGGACTGACATTTGTAAAGCCTAAATGACACATCTTGGTGACAGTGTATGTTTGCACACACTCACAGAAGAAGCCTTAGCCTCCTGCTGCCCGGGACTTCACTCCAAGCAGCATCTATCCTGCTTATCCTCCTGACCCCCTCCACCTTGAAATATCCTTGTACGTGCCACTCACAGGAACATTCCCGGAAAACCAGAGCTGTACCTTCTCAAAGATAAGCCCTATGGAAGTCAGTGTCTGTCTCTACTTCTCTACTACATGAAAAACCTATGGAGATTATTACATTGTCAATAAATATTGTATATAGCTCTAAATATGTGGGTTGATTTGATTCTTTTTGCAATGCCACTTTTGTGACAGGACACACACACACACACAGTGAGAACAACATCTCAGGTAGGATGTGAAAGATTAAGAACAAATTCACACCAAGTGTGTTTGGATTAGTTCATTCAAATTGTGGCATATTTGTTCCTTTAGTTTGCTTTATTTGGGCAAATAAGAACCTTATGTTTCACATTTTGGTGTGCACCACACAAAGGGCCTACAACACCTGAAAATATGGGTTGTAGTCCTCCAAAGTGAACTGTGATGTGGTGCATTAGGAATGCAAGGAACTCCAGGAAATGCCGGGGAAAATGCACAAATGCAAACTAGGACAGCATATAGGGAAAGCACAGCTCATACGAACTGTATTGTATCCCAGTGAAGTATTCAAGCATGCCATGGGTCACAGTTTTGCCTCGGTCAGCAATTTGTATCATCACAATGAACAAAAGAATCACATGGAGTTTAACAAAAGACAGAAGAATTATTTGTTTTCTCTGGAAATAACCACAGAGACGACTCATTTTGACATAACCAGTGTGTGGACCAGTTCCCGACAGGCACTGGTGCTGTGTTTTGGGTCTTTGCAACATAGAAAGACAAGCAGCGGTGACGTGGCTGGAGGTCTGTGGGTGCCTTCATGCCTGGAAGGCAGAGCATAACAAAATGAACTGAGAGCAAACCACAAGCTCGACTGATGCTCATATTCAGCTATTTCTTCATTTTGTCTGCAAATGTGATTGCACCACAGTGTAAGAAAGTAGAGATTGTGTTCTTTCATGCGATTCATACTTCATTGTATGGCCATACCACTGCAAGTGCACTGGCTATTCAGAGTCATTATTCTGAAGAATTGTGTAGGTAGTGAGGAGTTTAAGTTTTCAAATCTGCCCTTAAAAGTACTTCTACTGCATTTACATTTTCAAAGTTTTTCACCACAGAGATCACCATTAAACATTGAAATGTTAAGGCAAACGAGGCTCACCCACAACTAAGAGACACTTCTGATGCTTAAGTATCTTAATAAAAACAGCTCGTGGACCTATTTTATAACACTCATCTTTAATTGCACTACCAAAACTGCGCAGGATCTGAAAAGGTGAAAAAGTTGTCATGCAAAAGACAAAGGCCCAGGGTCCATCAGGCAAAGAAGACAAAACAAGAAAGGCATATCTGAGTTTGGAAACCAGAAGAACCACATGAGAGAAAAATTGAGATCATGATTTTTTCTTTATTCCAGGGGCTACAATACAAATACCCAAATGCTTTCTGCTGTTGAACAGATGAATCTACATTCTCGTTCAGCACTACTTTCAAGAGGCAAGGGGGATTCTGAAAGATTTTCTGCCATACTGTCATATTTTAGATCCACCCCTCATAACCTATGAAACGGACTGGTGAAGTCTGACTTTTCTCTACCTCCAAAACTTTTGTCCCAATCTACTATGAGTCCCATACCAGAGAGAAATTGCTGATGTGGTACATGTAATCAATTCAGCTACACCTACCGTTGTTCCTTTATCAGACATCCTGGGAAATCCATTGCAATCTAAGGTGTAATTAGTTGCAGTGATCTATCTCATAACCTATCCATGTGGATACTCATATGCAGGTAAACCAGTAGAGAACTAAGAACACATAAAACCAAATGTCAGAATGCTATTAGATGTAGAAATATAGCTCAGCCTCTAGCAGTACATTTCTTGGACAATAATCATCCAATTTCAACTTTATTCTTCCTAGGATAGGGGGTGATCCTGTTGCTTAAATGTGTCTTTTTGGATACACCAGTTAAAAAACACTTTCTTCTCAATAGTTTGATTGTTGATTTTGAACTCATACATTTCTTATTAAAATCTATTAATCTATTAAGTTACAGTTATCTCTGTTTTTGTTTCATGATGATTTCATGCCTAAAAAATGGTCTGATTGCTCCAGCTGATACACTAATATCAAAACCACAAGAAGGTTGCAGACAGTGAGGGCTGACTTTCAGAGATATCCAGACAGAAGATGATTTTGTCTTTGATAACCAGAGGTACTTGCAGGTGGGGGGAACTACCATGAGCCAGAAATGTTTGTTTCTAGATGATATTATAAGGTCTTGATCAAACAGCAGAGCTTCATTACAGAGTTTCATCAACACGCTGAACAAACATTACCCATCTGATAAAGTTAAACGTACCACTGATCCCAGCCTGGTTAATTTTCTTGATACTGCAGATATGTTTGCACCTAATTGATGAAATTCAATAAAAAAGAAAAGATTACTAAAGTGTATTTCAAACTGATAGACACCCTTGCACCATTGCACAAAGGTTAGGGTTAGGGTTAAGAGAGATTTGGAGGCATACTGGGACAAGATGAGGATCAGGACATGTATCACTAATCCACTAACTGGACAGGGAGTGTCAGTGAGAGGTTCCTTTGAACCAACAAACAGATTTTGTATTACTTTGAGTTGTGCTGCAGGTTATAAGCTTTGGCTAAAACAACACATATGCACAATTAGGAGTGGATCCTAAAATGAAATACTCCTACATCAAAATATTGCAAGGAGGCCAATCTAATGTTTGGGATGCTCTATTTCTGCAATTTGGCCACAATGATGGGGTTTCTCTTGCATGCATGGGAGTCTCCTTAACCTTGTGTGTGTCTTTCTTGTGTGTGATTTATTGCCTGTATATAGTATTTAGTGGGCTTTAGCCTTTTATGTGAAACATTGAATTTTGCTGGAATGGAAATCCCAACATTTAATATAGACCTAGGAACCCTGCATAAACAATACATCCCCAGTGATTGGGTTTCTCTTTTGGTAGTATATATCTGATGTGATTTACATATTTTGTGTGACTATACATTGCTTAGCACTTATTGGGGTCATGCAACTGATTTAGCTACAGCACGTGTTATTATTACTGTTTGAGTGGAGGATCCCAAGTTATTGTAACTGTTGATAATTATGATCAGGGGAGTGATATATAGGGTGGAGTGTTGGGGAAAAAGGGTGAGGGGAAACAGTGACCCACACTTTCCCTGTTGCCTGTGCAAAGAAGCCTATACAAGAAACCATAAAAAACCATAAACAATATTCAGCCTAAACCATATTCTTTACCTAAACTTTAATCTTTAACTAAGCTTAGCCCTTGGGTTAGGTTAGGAAACAATATCCTCAAGTTGGTCACACCTACCCAATCTCAAATTTCAGTAGTACAGGAGGTGCAAGGTGATATAAGAAAAAAGGCCCTGACCCATGTTTGTTACTTAGTCAGCATGTAATTGTGGTAGTTTTTGCAGAATTGCAAAATGGAAAGAGCCCCCAGTAAGGGTCTGTGTGGTACACTGCCCCCTGCAGCATCTCCCATATCCCAATATGCTATTGCAAAGGTCAGTGACTGCTGGTTATGTTATATTTTAATACCGTTATTAGGAAGCGAGTATGAGGGAATTGTCTCAGGTCATTTGCAAAATGATCTATGCAAGATACGTCTTGATGATCATAATAAATCTGTTACTGGACTGGATGCATGCCAACAGCCTCTACAATGAAATAGGCTACACCATTTCCTAAGTGAGGCAATCAAAGCAACATAGCAGAGACATCATGTGCTGCCTTTCCCTCAGCTCAGACAAGTAAGCAGTGTTGGAGTTATGAATGACGCATTCCCAAGCTTCAAGAAAACATTGAGGGCTCTAGTTTCGCAGACCAGGCGAGGCGGGGGCGTAGCGCAGATGCGCTTCGCCAACTGGGTGTGGCCAGGCGGATTTTCCAAGTTTGGCACGCCGTTCTCGGTGGCGCAAGTACTCCGCCATCCCTCCTACCGGCGTAGGGGAGGAGAGAAGGCATGGAGTGGGTTTGACACAGCCGATTCACATGTAACCAATCAAATGAGCCCCTGTCCTTGCCTTTAAAATGCGCTGCGTGAAGGCGTAATGAAAGTTTACACAGCTGACATGGAGGTCTATTGCCGCGGGCGGAGCGGAGCTCAGGAGACAGGCGCGGAGCGGAGACCGGCGAGCAGTGCGGACACGTCACCAAAACCTCACAGGCAGGCTTCCGGGATGTTAGACACATGAACGATGCAATAAATACCGAAAAAAACACTATTCAATGCAACGATCACAATCAGCACATACATATATCTCCATATCAACTGTCCCGTCACAGCTGATGTCAGATCAAAGGAGATTGGCACCGTTTGTGCTGATCGTGAGGTTTTGGTGATGTGCGCCAGCCAGCCAAACTTCCACTGCGCCAGCTCCGCTCCGCCTTGCACTGAAAGTAGACGTGGTTTCAGACGGCGAGCTTTTGGCGCACCTCGGCGAAGCCTTTTAGCACGAAACTGTCACTGAGCCAAGCCGAATCTGTCGGCACCTCCCCCCGCTGCGCCGCCACTCCCATCTCGGCGAACCTCCGCCTGCGAAACTTGGACACTGTCCGCCTCTCCCGCTTCGCCGGTCGAAACTAGCTCTGCGCGGGGTTCGCCTCACTGCGCCACCCCGCGCTGCGCCGGGAAACTAGAGCCCTTAATGAATCAGTAGCAGCACATGCTACCCTTCCACATACCACTATGTAGGTTTTCATCTTACTAAATAAATAAATACACTTTAACAAATTAATGGCAGTGGATTTAGTCGTTTGTTATCTTTGATCTGTGAACGTAACCTTGTTCAGAGTGCATTTCCAAGAGAGTCTCTTTTTTCCGATTGCTTGTAGATCAAACCCACAGAACCTAACTCTCCCATGAGGAGGCCAAACTCATACATCCGTATCAAGAAGAATCCTTGGAGTAACATGAGGCACGGCTTCAAACCATGTTTGCTTCACGCACGTATGTTCAACGGAGCCTTTTTACATATAGAAACAGGAAAAACCTCACACCCCCTTTTCTATATCTAATGATGACTGTCAGAATCCACATTCTGCTAAATGGATTGGAATGGAAAAAGGCTGTAGCTGACAAGGTTATGTATTTTTTAAAGCATACTTAAAGGTGCATTGGCATGGAAGCTAAATGAGAGGTTTTAGTATTTTGTTCGAATGTGCTGGAACCTATGGAAAACCTTAGGGTGTACATTTAGGTTATGACCTTCAGAAGGGAAGGATTTTTTTTTTCAGTATCACATTGTTTTTTTAAAGACTTGATTCCAACTAAATTAAACAATACATGTGAATTACTTCAAACCACATATAGTACTGACCACCGCGGCAATGTAAAGCCTTTCCTTTGGGAAAAATTGCATCGCTGAAAGCAGCACATTTATCACACTGTACACTTCAGTACATTCCAGTGCATTAAGACACCAAGGATACTGAAATATTGCATTTTTGCTGGTAGAGAAATGCCTGTACCCAGCCTCATGGAAATAGGAGACAATTATCATTTATCACTTTATGTATAATAGAGAAAAAAAGTTACATTGTAAAAGTGAAAAGGTTCGTGTAGCACTGAATAAAACTGTTACATGGGCTCTGGAAACTGGAACTGGAGCTGCATTATAGGTTCTGGGAGGTGGAGCTGGAGCTCCAACATGGGTTCTGGGAGCTGGGTCTAGAAGTGCAGCTTGGGCTTGGGATTGTGGAACTGGGACAGAGAAAATTGCACAGGTGACAGGAGGCCATTGCAACATAGGAGCCCAGAGCTGCTGCAGTTCTGGGGACAGGGTCAGCTGCAATAAAAACACTGGAAACTGAGGCTGCTGGGGCTTCTAGCTTGGCTGCTTTTGGCTGGCATGATTGCTAGAAAGCTGACTGCTAGAGTGCTGGTGGCTGGCAGAGACTGGAGCTGGGCTGGAGTGTAGGTGATGCTCTAGGGAGTCCAGAAAGATGTCACACTGGGGATACATACACTATATTACCAAAAGTATTCGCTCACCTGCCTTTACTCATACTATGAACTGAAGTGCCATCCCATTCTTAACCCATAGAGTTCAATATGATGTCGGTCCACCTTTTGCAGCTATTACAGCTTCAACTCTTCTGGGAAGACTGTCCACAAGGTTGAGGAGAGTGTTTATAGGAATTTTGACCATTCTTCCAAAAGCGCATTGGTGAGGTCACACACTGATGTTGGTCGAGAAGGCCTGGCTCTCAGTCTCCGCTCTAATTCATCCCAAAGGTGTTCTATCGGGTTCAGGTCAGGACTCTGTGCAGGCCAGTCAAGTTCATCCACACCAGACTCTGTCATCCATGTCTTTATGGACCTTGCTTTGTGCACTGGTGCACAGTCATGTTGGAAGAGGAAGGGGCCCGCTCCAAACTGTTCCCACAAGGTTGGGAGCATGGAATTGTCCAAAATATTTTGGTATCCTGAAGCATTCAAAGTTCCTTTCACTGGAACTAAGGGGCCAAGCCCAGCTCCTGAAAAACAACCCCACACCATAATTCCTCCTCCACCAAATTTCACAGTTGGCACAATGCAGTCTGAAATGTACCGTTCTCCTGGCAACCTCCAAACCCAGACTCGTCCATCAGATTGCCAGATGGAAAAGCGTGATTCATCACTCCAGTGAACGCGTCTCCACTGCTCTAGAGGCCAGTGGCGGCGTGCTTTACACCATTGCATCCGACGCTTTGCATTGCACTTGGTGATGTGTGGCTTGGCTGCAGCTGCTCGGCCATGGAAACCCATTCCATGAAGCTTTCTGCGTACTGTACTTGGGCTAATCTGAAGGTCACATGAAGTTTGTAGCTCTGTAGCAATTGACTGTGCAGAAAGTCGGCGACCTCTTTGCACTATGCGCTTCAGCATCCGCTGACCCCTCTCCGTCACTTTACGTGACCTACCACTTCGTGGCTGAGTTGCTGTTGTTCCCAAACGCTTCCATTTTGTTATAATAGAGCTGACAGTTGACTGTGGAATATTTAGGAGCGAGGAAATTTCACGACTGGATTTGTTGCACAGGTGGCATCCTATGACAGTTCCACGCTGGAATGCACTGAGCTCCTGAGAGCGGCCCATTCTTTCACAAATGTCTTGTTTCACAGTCTGCACGCCTGAGTGCTTGATTTTATACACCTGTGGCCAGGCCAAGTGATTAGGACACCTGATTCTGATCATTTGAATGGGTGAGCGAATACTTTTGGTAATATAGTGTATGTCTCACCCATGGTCCGTCTCTTTTCCAAGTGGAGAGGCCACTCTGCTGACTCCAGCTGTGGTTGGTTCATTGTGCTCTGGTTGCCTGTTTGATTGTGTTATCCTGAGTACCTGTGTTCCTGATTACCTGCCTTCATTTGTAGTGAAAGATCTTCGCTTCTAGTGTGTTTGCCTGCCGTCTCCTGCGTTTGGGTCTTCCTGCTCCATCTCATGTAACAGGAACATGTGTTGCTAAAAGGTCAAAGGTGCAATGTTATTTTGACTCAAACATATGTAGTGATCACTGGTGCTAACAAGAGGTCTTGTCACAGTGTCCTGGAGCTTTTAACTCAACAAAGAAGCTAAGCAGTTTGGTTCATTAAATGTGTGAAGAAGACAATAATAGCTGCATGTTCAGTACTGGAGGTGTAAAGACCTGGCTAGTCTATATACTGGTGACGGCTTATTAGTGATGAGAAACAGCTGTTGCAGGGAGGAGATGGGCTGGTTTTGAAGGAAACACTGAGAAACCTAGTACACAGTCAGCTCCAGCCTCGCATTCTGATTGCCTGAGAGATGATTGTAAATAATGTAATGTAATATAATTTCACTATGACTGCTTTTCTATAACTGTATCACTCTGCAAGCAGCTGAGACACGGTAGTTTGCCAAACCAACAGCAGTAGCAATTAATTACAACAATTTTTGAAAGTTGATTTATAATGAAAAAAATGAATTTGAAACTGGTGACCAGCCTCCATTTAAAAATTCCACAAACTAACAGTTTACTCAAGTCACCAGTGAGGATCTGGATGCTCTCCAGATGGAGAGAAATGCGACTAACCCACCTAAAATAGACATCCCAAGTGAATACATGTATCAGCTGGTGAAAAAGTACTACATGGCCAGTCAAATAAATGTATCAGGCTTATTATGAGGCTCTGTTGCTTGATGCTTAGCTACATTGTTGCCTATAACAGAGATACTTTTCTTTGGGGAATCATTTTCTCAGCAGCTAATAATGAAAAATACATAATGAAAACTGATTGTGGTATACTCAAAATATTACACTATTGCTTACTGCAGAAATACAGAGTTTCAATTTGTGTTTCTGTAATGTGGCAGAATAATCTAATTTGATGTGTTTTGTTTTTCATGCATATTTATTAGTTGGTGTGATTTAATTATTTTAGATAATTTGGCTTTAACTGTGTTTTTTATTATTATTCTTTATTTGGTTTTAGTTGGTTTACTTTGAACAGTTTTTGGGATTGTATAGTATTATGTGTTGCAGTGTTTTCTCTGCCATTGTGTAACGTTAGAGCTAACTGAACAAACAAATTGCAATGGACTGGACAGCAATTAACCTACTGGAGCAATGGGACTGAGGGCTAGGACAGCCAATCCTCAGTTGGGGCAGGACACTGAGAAGTCAATCATCTACTAGGAAGTGGAGGTGGGATGAATTATTTTTTATGCAGTAAGGATGCCAGTCAAGTAAAAAAAAGAACTGACAAAAGGCCATGCTACTGCAGCTGCAACAATGACTGTTTGCCTGAAGCCCACTGGACATTGATTGAGCCAGACATTTGTATCTACCGGCCGAGTTCAGCAGAGGGCAGAGGCTGGAGCCCAAAATGAGTGAGCATCTGTAGCTTTGTGATACAACAGATGCACTAATGTCAGCAAAGCCAGGAGTTCCTGAGCTACAGCTAAAGTTAAGTAAAAAGTAACAGTCATCTTAACATGTAGTGAGTAGACCTGAGCAACCTACTGGACAATTTTTTAAAAAACAAATTTATTTATTTTTTTATTTTTTTCATTTTAGTGTCACGCACCGCTGGGCCACGGAAGAAGTCTTTCACTGCAGAGGAGGACAGAGTTAACGAACCATGTCCATAACAAGAACGCTGTTGGATCTGGCCTTGGTAGAATTCTATGCCAAAGCTGAACTGTGAGTCGCATTTTATGAGCTTAACATCTTTTAAAACACTTCATTCCTGGACTTTTAAGCTTTTATTGCTGAACTTTTAGATATTTTAGTTCCTTCAGCTTTCAGGATATTTCCCCTTTGTGGACCCTATTTTAGCTGGGTCACTTGGGGAAAAATAAACTACTCTTTCTTTCCACTGTCCTGCTCAGTCTCGGTCTTTTGAGTTACTACACACTGCTCTCCCTTGTTGAACCATAAATTGAGTTAAAATAAATTATTATTAGTTATAGAGAGTTCCTAGGCTCTTACAAACCTAGGTGGCATTGTTTATCCGTTATTTGGATTTTTCCTTCAATGATGATCTTAGGATGTAGCCAAACTTATTACATGAGATGAGACGTAATCTGTGATATCTGTCTCTCATGCTTTCAGGCATGGAGACATAATATCAAGGGACTTCTTTTGCCTTGGAATACCTCTGTCCTAATCACATGGATGAGATCAAAGATTCCCAATATAACACGTTCCTGGGTATAATATTACCCTACCATGTACCAATAAACTGGGACTGACATGGACCTAGCAAGTGTCATATGTGAACAAAGGTAGTCTTTTCATGAGCAAGGCACCACAAAACTACTTCTTGGGAGTTTTCCTTGGTATTGGCAGGTAGTCTGGGCTATTTAGTATGGAAGGCTTGCTGTATCCCACAGCTTGTTATTTTGTGTCTTGTGCTTTGCTTCGCTTCCTTGTTTTTCATTTTACTACACTTGATTGTTGATTTGTATGATCTAGACACATTCTTTGAGATGTGCTTGTGATGAAGGGCTAAATCAATGAACTTGAACTTAAACTAGAAGCAGACTTAAATCCAGAGTGTCCATGGTGAAATCCTGCCAATGACAATCCTGAGAAAAGAGATGGGCATCAGTAAGACAGGGATTTCTAGAAGAGAGTCACCACTGACTCCTGATATAAAGCAATATCAATAACAAAAGCAATAATTTTCTGAAATATCTTACAGAAAGTAGTTTCTCAAGAACTAATGCTAGGATGACAGAGATGCTACAAAACAGCAGACACTTTCCCCTTGGGCAAGGCACTAAAAAGAAGTTAAGTGGATCCCACTCACTGGCTGATGCTAACCCCAATTTTGTAATGTTTTTTTGGGAAATTCAGACATAGATAATAAGCCAACAAAGTCAGAAGTGAGACATTTTCTTTCTCCAGTCAGCACAGTGCGTTGTTGTCATTTGAAGTAAAGCCATGTTGCCTTAGAAATGAAGCTCTGGGGGCTCTGCATGGGAGAATGACATGAGTCATGACACAGCTTTGTGGGCAGGTCTGGCGTTACTACAAAGACATAAGGGGGTCTGTGATGCAAACACTCCTTTATATGTCACCCACAACATTCTTTTTTAGTCCTCACCCACAGCCTGCGTGTGTGTAAGTGTCCATACCACTCATGTCATCTTGTTCCTAGATTATTCAGTGTTTCAGACTACACTGACAAAATGACAGCATTTGCTCAGTAAAGATAACATACCAGCATTTTTGTTAAGAGGTGACTCACCTCACCCCTGTAGGAGACTCACAATATGCATAATCTCATGGATTTGGAGGCGCAGAGGAAGAAAGGCCACAGTGTGGCTGTGCATGTGTATAAAAACCAGCAACATTTTTTCATACATGACTAGTGTGAATCATGTACTTAATACCAGAAAGCAAGCTCTATCACCATCTGTTTTACTCACAGTACTGCACTGTGACCTGCTTACAGTAGTTTTAGCCAAACTATCCTCCAAGTTCTCCAACGAGGATAAACAAGGAGATCACTAACAGAGTCTGGGTGTTGGAGTCAGGCAAAATTATTGCTAAGGTCAGATAAATACAGTGGTGTAGTCTAGTTTATTCTAGTGGGTATATGTGCGCGCACACATGCATGCGCACACACATGCACGCGCGCATGCTTTCTGAAACGTTAACGTTAGCTCCAGCTGTAGTGTCCCCCGAAGCGTCACCATACAACTTCACTGCTTCAGTAGTTTATGTAGGGTTCACGTCACGTCTGACGGAAGCCCCTATGGTCAAAAAGAGCCGGCTTCGTAACACAGAGAAGGCAACTTTATGAATGGGAAAATGAATGTTATGTCAAAAAATATACTGATACTTATCTCTGCGCATTTTGAAGTGGTTATACGGAAATTCGGGACCTTTTCTAGTGGGTATACGGCGTATACCTGTGTATCACGTAGACTACACCACTGGATAAATATCCATAAAGAGACTGTTTGTTGATAGCCATGAATAATACGGTAGCTACATTCCCCTCAGTTTTACCTATTAATACACACAAGCCAACTGAGTGGTTATGGACCATTAGTACAATTACCATGAAAAAACAATGAGACTCATCACAGAGATCTGTAGTTACTACCAGCCTCTGCACTAAATTTTACATTTTGTTGCACTAGTTTGAATGTTATGAGACATTTCTGGTTTGCTTTATGGCATAAAAGGATTTTCTCTTGCTTTATTGCACAACAGAATGAGAGTATTTTTCTTCCAGCACACTGAGAAAAAGCTTTCAAGGGTGTCTTGTGATGGCAGATGGTGGAGCCAGTGAAAAGCCTATAGAAAAAAAAGGGAAAAAAAAAAAAAAAAACCTCCAACATGTTTATCCTCATCAGTAAAGCAAAATAAATAAATAAATAAAAAACCTTGGACCAAAGAAACAAAGAATAACATTAACAACACATCTGACATAAAGCAGAGGCAACCAATCATCTCAACCATAGCTTTAGCTGGGTACTGTAATCATAGCGAGGTCCCATATTAATTTGCCAGTGTTTTGTTTTGCACCTTTAACCCTCAGGTGTGTGTGATGTTTCTGTGGAGACAAAAGATCTTGACACCGAAGCTGAGTGAACTAACTGCGTGTTAACCGCCTGACTTGGCAAGGCCAATTACGGCAAATGCTGACAAACACTGCTCGAGAGTGCTACAGTAACAAAACTGACTATCCATTCATTTCATTGGGAATGCAGGGAG
This sequence comes from Myripristis murdjan, assembly GCF_902150065.1. Taxonomy (NCBI): domain Eukaryota; kingdom Metazoa; phylum Chordata; class Actinopteri; order Holocentriformes; family Holocentridae; genus Myripristis; species Myripristis murdjan. The sequence continues at coordinate 8,945,826 of NC_043993.1, read as the reverse complement.
CTATTTTTCTGTCAGAATTACAGAAAGAGCACGTAGGTTGCCAGATTAAAGCTCTACATGACGCCACCTGTTGACATCAAATGCGTCACCATGGGTCACAGAGTACATTCAAAAGGATGAGGAGATTTTCTTGTGCGGGCGAAGGGGGGGTTACTTCATCTTTTTTTCTGTTTTGTTATTTTCTCATCTTCTATGAAACTTCAAGCAGCATCTTTTATTTCTGTCTCTTTCGCTGTCTGTGTGTGTCCCTGGTTAATTAGGAGGAATATATGTTAATAGGACGCCGCTAGCAGACTAATTAAGATTCTGATTAGAGCAAAGATACTGTCAGCCAGTCCCAATGTGTGTGCTTGTGTGTGAAAATGACTGTGTGTGTGTGTGTGTGTGTGTGTGTGTGTGTGTGTGTGTGTGTGTCTCACTGCTTGCTGGCTTGTCGGGGAAATCACCCCAGCTCTGACATGCACTGGGAAGAACAAGATACACAATGTACTGTATCTGTTTGTTCTCCTGTTAGGAAATGAAACTGATTATTTTTTTCTTTTCTTTTTTTTTTAATAAAGTTGGAAGAGTGCGCTTTGTGAGAGTTTGAAAACTTATTCAACAATAGTAATGAGAGAATATCGAGCTTGACTTTTCCAAATAGGGAAATCGTTGCCAATTGGATGCCAACTCTTAGTTCTGGCTGTGGAAGGCCACAGGCTGACTTCATGTCGGGAACACGCTGTACCATCTAACTGTGTGTGCATGTGTGTGTGTGTGTGTGTGTGTGTGCATGTGTGTGTGAACCCATGTGTATTTGCGTCCCCAAGCTGCTGTGCTGTGCTGGAGGGTGTCGTATTGAACATAGCATGCTAGAGTTGGCAGGCAGGCCACGTTTCTCACTGGTAGAGAAAAATCAACTTTTTTCCCGTTATCATTCATCCACCATAGCAACAGTGTCTTGATGAGAGACAAAAAAAAAAAAAAAAAAAAAACATACTAAGATTTCTCCATGTTGGTCCCTGCCTTCATTTGTTTCTCTTCTCATGTATTGCTGTCTATTGCTGGCTTTCTAACTCCATAGTTTCTCTGCTGTCTCTCTTTCAGTCTCTATTTCTGCTTCTCTTTTAATTTCCCTGTTCCTCTTCCCTGCAGCTTCATATATTTCATCACATTTTCTATTCTCTGATGCATTTTCTCCTATTTTCTATCTCCAGCATTGCCCACATGCTGTGCCGTGTGCATTGCTAAGCTCAAACGTGGGTCTAGCAGCTGCAGGTTGGAAGGACTGACAGTTCTCTGGTGTGAACAGCCACACTGAAGAGAGAAATTAAGTCAAAGTTTCACTCCGCTTTTACAATTGGCTTATGTGTATGGTGCACACATAGTAACTGTTGTGTCCATTGCAGGCTATTGAAGGAATGAACTGCAGTGTTGATGAAATTACATTACCAGCAGGATGAGATACAGCACCTTCTGTTTTCAGTAGTTTTTAATGCCAATTAGATTCAATTGAGCTTCATGAACCACTGAAGTCTAAACAAGAGACATCTATTCAACAGAATGAAATTTCACTCGCCAATTTTCCACTGTTGTGTAGACAATAAAAAAGACTGATGTGAGATGTGATGTCAGTACCTGTCAAATAAAATGCAGTTGCATTTTCAGGTTTTCAAGAAAACACTTTGATGACAAGGAAAACAGCTAAGAGCTCAGACATGACCATCCATTTTTCTCGATGATTACAGATTCAGGCGATTGGACAGATCAACATAGGAGTCAGGGCCTATGATTATCAGCCATGTGTATGCACGGGTATGCGCTTAAATTGTATGTACGATCATTTCTGTCAGATGGTGAATGATTGGTGTGGGAAATAATGGATGGGCAGTCGTGTGCTGAAGATAAAGTCTGTGTGCTTGTGTGTGTGTCTTTATTGCACGTCTCATCTCATAATTGAGATCACTCTCATGGCTGCATTCAGAAGGTCAAATTTAGCTCATCTCTTTCTCTGCACCTCTCTCGCTCCCTTTCCTTCATCAGGAATGACCTATTTGCATAAACTCTGTGCTGCTATCTTCCATGGATGGCAGCACATACATAAAGCTGAGCATGCTGTTACATTGATGCTCATACTATACGCATAGACATTTAACATCAAAGGGCATTTGATTAATATGCATGACCAAGACAGCAAAAGCGGACCATGCCTCATGGAAACAGTGAACTGGAAAGACCATCCTGTGTGTTTGTATGCGGGTGCACATGTGCGTGGGTGTGTGTTTGTGTCTGTGTGTTCAATGCCCTCTGGTCTTTCTGGCTCTTGGTTGATAAATGGCCATTTGGCTTTGGTCACAGCCTGGCATCCATTCATAAGAGGATATACCAAATTAGTCAGTAAAAGCATCTATCATGTAAGGAATGGCCTCTTGGTTGGCATTTACTAAGCTGAAAGCAGAATCATTAGAACAGAACAGATTACCCTTATTGAAATTCATATTGGTATTAAGGTTCATAAGCAGCCTTTTTTCATCATCTATAGAGGATCCTTCTGTCAATCTCAAGTGAGAGGATGCTTTTTAGATGAGCAAGGGTGGAGATGAGTGGCATGGTTACGAGCGGAGGATTTCAAATGGCTGTGACGGCCGCCTGGTGACAGACGGCATGACTCCAGCCCCGTTGCCTGAGTGGAATGGAAAAGAAGGAGCCCATTATTGGATAAATAAGGAGAATGGTGTGTGTGTGTGTGTGTGTGTGTGTGTGTGACAGAGAGAGAGAGCGAGAGAGAGAGAGAGAGGATGAGAGAGAGAGATGAGAGTATGTGTTGTAGGAACAGGGTGTGCAATGATGAGAGAAGAGATGGAGGGAGTTTTTTTTAATGATTTTTTTTGTAGCTTCCCTATGGAAAAGGCCCCCTGAAGGGCTTAGTTAAGCATGCATATGTGTGTATGAATTTGTGTGTGCCTGTGCATGTGTGTGAATGCATATATGTATCTTACCCCATGGTAGGCAAAGATGAGCCTCTTCGGTGTCACTGGAGTCACAAGACCTTAGTGCTAAAACTTTGAGATAGATCACATTTACTTCACACAGACTGCCGGGGGCCGCTGCTCCCTTGCCACTTCAGTGTCACATGTACGGCTTGTACTATATAGTGCTGCTGTGGCTGACAGAGTGCCAACTGTGAAGGCTCACGCAGACTTCCTTCATTTTTTTTTTTTTTCTCCTCCACTTTGGTGACTTCCTTCTTGAGGTTAGTGGGTATAGGGAAGTATAGGTATTCTCCTTATGAGGAAACTGCTGTGCTATTGAAGTTGGGGAGGCAAATTCCAGCAAGTTTGGTTTAGTTATTTTAAATGGAAAAAGCTTAAAAAAATATATTTGAAAAAAGTTAGAAACTATAGGTAAAGCTATTATTATATTCTATTATTTCAGAAATATGGCCTCTAAAGCTCATTGTTTTTGTCACCAACTGGCCTGTATAAGTGGTGTGTATTCACTGTATATTCACTTCAGGACCATTAGTAATTATGGGTTCAACACAAAGTTCTATTTTTATACAAGGACGTTTATTTGTCATTATACAACAGGTTGAATAATGAAATTAAAGTGTGGTTCCCTCTTGATTGATTAAATGATTGTATAGAAAATAAAATTATTAAACATGGAGGAGTGCAGATGGTGCATTTAGTAGTCTCACAGCCTGAGGGAAGAAGCTGCTCTGTAGTCTGGTTGTACGGCAGCGAATACTTCTGTATCTTTTGCCTGATGGCAGCAGGGTGAACAGGCTGTGGCTGGGGTGGGTGTTGTCTTTTAGGATCCTTTTGGCTCTGCGCAGGCACCTCACCTCCCCGATATCACTGATGCTTGGTAGATGGGTGCCAATGATGTTTTGGGCAGTTTTAATCACTCGTTGCAGAGTCTTCCTGTCCTGGGCCGTGCACATCCCATGCCAGTTTGTGATGTTTCCAGTCAGGATGCTTTCAATCGCTCCTTTGTAGAAGCTGACAAGAACTTGGCGTGGGAATTTTGCTTTCTTAAGTTTCCTTAAGAAATACAGCCGTTTCTGGGCTTTTTTAACCAGGGCAGAGATATGTGAAGTCCATGTTAGGTTCTCTGTTATGTTGATTCCCAGGAACTTAAAACTGCTCACTTGCTCCACCTCAGCTCCATTAATGTAGACAGGGTTGTGTGTCTTTGCCTCTTTTTTTCGAAAATCAACTATCAGCTCTTTGGTTTTGCTGACGTTGAGCAGAAGGTTGTTGTCTGTGCAACATTCTGCAAGATGGTTGATTTCCTCCCGATATGAGAACTCATCATTGTTGGAAATCCGGCCGATGATGGTGGTGTCATCCGCGAACTTCACAATAGAGTTCTCTCCATGTCGGGGGTTGCAGTCGTGGGTGTACAGCGTGAACAGGAGGGGGCTGAGCACACAGCCCTGGGGGGCTCCGGTGTTGAGCACTAGAGTGGGGGAGGAGAGACTGCCAATCCGAACTGACTGGGGTCTGTTTGTGAGGAAGTCCAGTATCCAGTTGCAGAGAGTGGTACTGATGCCCAGAGTGTTCAGTTTTCCAATCAGCTTCATGGGGGAGATTGTGTTGAAAGCTGAGCTGAAGTCAACAAACAGCATTCTGATGTAGGTGCTGCTTTTCTCCAGGTGAGTGAAGACTGAATGGAGAGCAGTGGATATGGCATCCTCTGTGGATCTGTTGGTTCTGAATGCAAACTGCTGAGGGTCCAGACTGGCAGGGATGTTGTTCTTTATGTGCTGGAGAACCAGTTTCTCAAAGCACTTCATCAGGATGGGGGTGAGTGCCACAGGGCGGTAGTCATTTAGATTAGACACTGCAGACTTTTTAGGCACAGGGATAATGGTGGCTGTCTTGAAGCAGGTGGGAACACTCTCCTGTGACAGTGATATGTTGAAGATGTCAGTAATGACATCTACTAGCTGGTTGGCACATGTTTTTAGTAAACGGCCAGGGATGTTGTCAGGCCCAGCAGCTTTAACTTTGTTTAACTTTGTTATTATTATTATTATTATTATTATCAATCATTTTGTAAGAGTAGATGTCACTTTTTATTTTACAAACTCTTTCTAAGTACAATACAACAGAATGTCCTTGCAAACCTGTTACGTTTTTATATGCATGCAAGCCTTTTTGCTTGTGTCTGTTTGTACATGTTTGTACATGCTTATTTAGTTTTATTTATTTTATTAATTAATTAATTTATTTATTTTTTCACACTTGAGGTCTAACAATAATTGCAGAGCACAAGGCAGCCACCATATGACATGTGAAGGATGCTTTTTATCCAAAGCACATACCATCAGTGCATACAGTTTTAATACGGCTGTTTCCAGAGTGAATCAAACCCCTCACCTTGGCAGTCTTAGTGTTCTATTCATTAAACTATAAAGGACTGTTTTCAAAAGACTGCCTCTGTAGTGCTTTACAGCTATGCTGAGTGTGAATGTAGATGAACATGCTGAAACAAAATGAAAAACTTTTATGTCTAAATACAGTTTTTAGTTCTTATGTAGTATTTGTGAAGTGAAAACAGTGAAAACAACCAAACCACACACACACACACAAACACACACACGCGCGTGCGCGCGCACACACACACTCAAGTAGAGCATTGCATTGTGTCAGGCATGGCAGTTTGCACAGATTTCAGGGCTGCAAAACAAAGAAAAGGCTGCTCTCTTCCAGGAAAGGAACTGGATGATCAACCCAGTCAATGCAAATAAAACACGTCTCTGTAAACCAACAAATATGTAAGAATGTCAATGTTTCTGAACCAAAAATACATTGTAACATGGTGGAGCCTGCATCAGTGTCACATGACTGTTAAGGTTTGTGCACAAACGCAGACTAACATTAACTTGTTTGCTTTGTTAGCTTTGTTAGTGACCAAAACGGTTTGTCATCATGGGTAAGGATAGAAAAACTTCATGGTTAAGGGCACAAAGTGTTTTTTAGTGAATTTTAGCTATCCTGTTGATTGTGCCATCCACAACCCCACCTACCACCTAACACAGCATTTTTCGCTTGTTTTATATTGTGTTGTGAAACTTGAAAATGTGACATTTCAACATATCCTTGGTTTGCAGAAATGTAAAATGCCAACATTTTTTTTTTCCTGGGCAACTGGGCTGGAAAGATAGCATTTATTAAAGGTCAAATATCTGATAGAAACCAAACAAATTTGGTATTTTCTTTGATATATGCATGTGGATATTTTTTTTAAGTCCTACCGATTCCTTCACTGTCGCCTCCTTTTTGGAATGAAAACTATTTAGAATTGATATTCTGTTCACCCTCAAGCTGCCACACTATGAAAAGACTTGTCTAGCAATGCCTCATTTGAGACAAGGAATTTGTTTAAATATGCAGGAAAAATGCATGTGTCACACAGTGAAATATGAGGCGGAATTGGAGACGCTCATCACATCTCAAGGCAATCTGTTTGCAACTTTAATGCTATCACTTGTTGAAAAATAATCTGTTTGGTTAGCTCTGCACTGGGATCACAACAACAGAAGTTACCTCTGTCTTTCACCGGCACGGATATGAGGGAAATGAGATTTTGATTATTTGACAGTTAGCATAATAGACTGCCAAGCATGTTGCCAGTGGTGATGGAGAGGTTCCAAAATGTATTCAGAAATATGTGGGTGACATATTGATTTTCTCTGCACATATGCTTACTCAGTTTTGCTTTGGGAAAAGAATAGACCACATGAACCCACCACAATACAAATATAGAACTAATCTATATTTAATCAACCATATAGTACAGACATTGCCCATAATGCAAAAAAATAATGGCCAATATCCACACTGATCAACTAAATGAAAAATGACATGGGTCATTTACCATCATCATTATCATAACCTTTATTTATTCAGAGAGGGCCAATAGAGAGCAAGCTCTCATTTTCAGTGATACTCTGATTACAGGGATCATAACACTGAATTATTACATACAATAGTGAAAATGAAGTACACGTAATATGCAGGGGTTCAAATGACTCACAGGGCACAGGTCATTGCAAAGTGTCATATAAAAAAAATAAAATCTATCTATTTTTAGCATGCTTGTCAATGTGTTCAATTTTTTAGTGGTGTGGATTCTAAAAGCAAGTTTTCCTAATTCAGTGCCAACACAAGATACGTCTAAAACCAAATAGTCCGGTGACTGTGAGAAGTGCATGGTTGTTTTCTGTTTAGAAGACAGGTAAGGTCATTTGGTCATTTATTAAGCAGTGATTTGGGAATGAAAAGAATGCAATCTCTTCTCAGAGCCAAAGAGAAGCAGCTTTCAGTGTTTAGGCAGCAGAGTGTATATAAATGACCATTTGTTTTTACTCTCCTAAGTAAAACAAAACATCTTTCCACAGGAGAACGCAAGCTTTTGTTTTCAGTTTCAGTTCAGTTTTTAGTTTTCAATGTCATTCAAAACAGATACTTGTTCAGTAAATGCTTCTGAGTCTTTGTAAATCACAGTGACCAACAATAGCAAGAATGGAAAATTGCATGCTATAACAATCCAATCCCCCACTGGCCACTGGCTCTGCTTTCTAAAAACAGACTCAAAGGTTATCATCAGCTGCGTACTGTATACAGTAAAGACAGCCACAGAGCGCTGGGATGATGATGTCATCACTTTAACATGACCCCCACTTCCTGTCAGTAGCATGTGCAGAGGAAGAGAGGCACTGTGAAGGCCGCACCGTGGGCTGCTTGTGCCAGGTGGGTCCCACTGGGCGCCCTAGCTGCGCACAAATGTTGTATAATTATGTGTTAATCTGCCAGAGTGGACAGGAAAGACAAGCGGAGGGTGGAGCTGACCTAACGGACGGGACCAGACTGTCTGTCAAGCAAATGCCACATCAGCCACGTAAACACCACGGCGCACGTCTGAAGACGTCCGAAAATAGCTCCACTCCCACATGCCTCAGCCTCATTTGCTCAAGGTGAATTAATAGCATGTGAATGGCCATCAATTATTGCACAAATAGCAAGACAACTGGTTGTGCGATGAGCCCTTCCTCTTTGTATGTTTGTGTGAATAAATGTCATTCTGTATCATTTTTTTTTTTAAATTATTATTATTATTACTTCATCTTTAGTTTAGGTTTAATGAAAAAATAACAGGATGATCCACAAAATGTCGACAACAATCGCTCATGCAGTCTTGTTTGTTCCTAATCTTCAGAAGCATTTCATGTCAAGTGCTGAATACAGCCAGCAATTATGTAATTATAAAATCCTTTCATTCTGCCAGAAATACATTTCAGTGAGGCAACATGTGTCTCTGATTGTGTCCATTTTGGAGTGATCTACCAAAAAAAAAAAAAAAAAAGGGTAAAATAGGAATGTGTTAGTGTGAGAGCATCTCCCCAGTGTCTTTACATTAGCAGGGATTTTGGAAACTGCAGGCATCTCTAGCATTTTAAGGAGTTTTTGGAGAGTGGGTACTTCATGAACGCATTAAACATGAGCGCCATGAATTGCCTTCATGTTACTTACCTCGTTATGTAGCACTTCTGTTCACATTTTGAATGACAGACTATCACTTTTTGATCAGGACACTGTATAAATTAAAGCCTCCAACTCTGAGCCTATACAGCTGATTTGGACGCTCGTAATGTACAACGGAACAGTTGATGTGGCAGCAGTGTGGCAGATCCTGTCAGTCTGCCAGCATGCATTTTATCAAAGATGATGGCTCTCAGCTTTTATAATATTATTTGTCAGCATTACTTTCCAGTGAGGTTCACATAGCAATTTCTCAAAACAGGATAGGAGGATCACTTTCCCCATATTTGATTGGTTTTGACAGTACAGGAATTGTCTGAAGAGGACGAGGAGTATCAATTAACAGGTAATAATACTGTAGGTATACTGCAGTGAAATGCATTTTTTCTACTGTGATTTATTTCATCACTCTGATTTGATGTATTGTCTTCCTCTGGCTACATTCTGATGTCCGTAATGATATTGGAGGGCCTCTGTTTCTTTTCCCTCCACAGTCGATCTGATTATACCAATAACTATGACAGGTAACAGATGTAACATGCCAGTTTTTTATCAAATAAACACAGGCACATTTTCCCACACCTCTGTCTTCACGACATAAATAAATAAATCACACAGGCAACAAATAGGATGATCAAAACCATGCACAGCGCTGACACCTCATCAGATGTAGAGCTGGATGTACCTTGTATGCGGTACTGATGGGAAGGAAGTGGGGAAAAAAGTCACATTCACAATAGATAGAATTCGCAATATGTAAGTCACATTCACAATTTGGCTTGCTTTTCTGTATAGTGCTGGTTATGGATTAAGACTTGCAGCCATAATCATGAACACACATCATTTGCATGTATATGATTAAAAGCCAGTGACCTTTTCCATGCTGATGCAGTCACGGTGTGTTTTCACTGTGCTCAGTCTTGTAAATCAATCTGATAATATGCATGTCACTGCTGACATTTTACTTTAAAAAGGTATTTATCTGGGGCAATAAGATATTTACGGTAAAGTTTTGTTTTTTGAGTTTGAGTTTGTGGAGTGGCAATTGGATGTTTTCTTACAGATGGTTTTCAACAGATCAAAACATATTGATCATAAATGTTAAAATTCTATCACTAACAGTATTTAAAGGCCAAACATAAAATGTAGTTGGTCATCAAATCGTTTGGCTTATTCTTTAGATTTGTGAGTTGCTCATGGCTCATACCTGGAAAGTGAGCTCATGAGATCTGACATTCATAATTCCTTAAAACTCAAAACACAGGTCTGTTAATGTGAACTGTTTATACAGTTTATCAAAGACAACATCTTAAAAATGCACGAAAAACATGTTTACCTATCACAAGATTTTGATCTCTTGTATCACAAGTTCAGCCACTCAGTTTGAGAGTGAATATGTCTTTAATCCAGTTAATTTCACACAAATGTCAGTTAGACTTATATGCAGCCATAAAATCTGAATGTATGGTTTGGAAATAATTACACAAACAGCAGCAAATGGCTGTTGCCACTGATGTAGGAAATCCATTATTTGCTTTTTGGAAATGTAAAGTTGCAGGTTTCAGTTCATTTCAGATTTCCTAACATTTTCAAAAAAAAAAAAAAGTTTTCAAACACCATTTTTAATAGAGAAATAAAGGCCTTGTCATCAACTTGATTAGTTTGAGGAGTCAAACCAATAGTAAATTAATTAAACAATCTAAATTTTGTCTTGTTTATCCTAAAAGGCAAACCAGTTTATCTTTACTTACTGACTCCAAACGCTAAATTAAATGTTTGAATTATGTATTTTTCACAACATGTATCACATATAGTACATGGTATAGTTTTCTAAGAAAAAAAAAAACTGCTAATCTGTTTTTTTTTATACTTATTTAGCACATGAATGTTTCCCTGCAGTCTTTTCAGTAGCTGTCCACTGCCACCTAGTCCATTAAGCATGTCCTACTATACGAAGTGGTGCATCTGGCTGATAGTTTATGCATGCATGGATATATGCTGATTGATGTGAATGTTAATGTGCCATACCCGCCCTACATACACAAACACCTCCAATCCCATGTTTGTGTGGCCTCTGATTAAACCATGTGGCTGTGCAGAATGAGTCAGTCAGTCGGTCAGTTAGCCAGCCCCTCTTGGCTCATCCTGAAGGCCATTTGGTTACAGTGGATGCCTGGCCATTTAACTGGCCAATGCCACCATGGCGCCAGAGCACAGACGGCTCCTGCTGAGTGCCTGCTCTTAGCTCATCAGTGGCAGCAGGCTCATGTCAGTCATCACTTCTGTACTCACTCATAGCACGCCTGCTTCCAGCCAGCAGTGATTGCATTATGCTGGGTTTAGATTATTGGTTATTGCCTATTTATATGGAGATGCAGACCTGAACCAGATATGGTGCACAGTGTACTGAATATGTCAGTCTGGAGAGTGTACAAATGATCATTTGGCAGGAACCCCAGAACCACCCACAGTTCCACTTTCTATTTATTTGCAGATATGTATTGCAGTTTCTCCTGTTAATAATAATATTATTTATTCATTTACTTATTTATCATCATCATCATCTTCTTCTTCTTCTTCTTTTTCTTCTTCTTCATTATCATTATTATTATTAGTAGTAGTATTAACCTGGAAAAGCTATTTTTGAAAATCTGAATGTCAAAGAACTATTTCCTGTGAAGTTCATCATTTCTTTTGGTAATTTACAGTGTATTTTAATCTTTCCATACACAGTACAGGTAGGGTGGGTCTGTTTGACCCACATGTATCTAAACATATGATAAGGTACAAGTCTGAACCTAAATAGTGTACCCTGATGTAAATAAAATCAACAATGTATGTACATTTCTATATCATTTATTGTCAAATTTCCGGTGTTTTCAAAGTAATATACTTTTAACATACCGATAAGTATAAACTTGTATGGCACTTGAATGGAAAACAAAACTGCAGTTGTCTTTACTACATTTCAAGTAACAGCAAACAGAGACTGAATTTCTTCTGAATAAAATAAATAAAAAGTCCAAACACAGTGGTCTGCTAAATATAGTTTCACAGCTCCTCTCTCTCGCCTTTCTCTTGGTGCTCTGGCAGCACGGTTCATTCAGCCAATCAGAAGAGAATCAGCACCTCTCCACTGATTGGCTGACTTTTCTGAGTGACATATGGTCGGGCCAATCACAGGCAAGTAAAGAAACCTACGCTGCTCAATGGTACTCACCAGCAGTGCAGTTGCTAGGAATTTTGGCCCCCCTGAAAGAATATTGGTGTGGGCCCCTCTACCCCATTCATTGCCACTTTTTTAACTGTGTGTGGGCCCTAGTGGGCCGTGGGCCCTTACAATTGTCATCACCTTTCCCCCCTCACCGGTAAACGGGACCTGGGAAAAAAATAACATCAGCCACTGGTCTCTAACGTGTTTCTTTTGGAAAACTGTGCAATGAAACATGAGTCTCCTTGCATCCGTCTATGGCGCAGCAACGTTTCTTCGACACGTCGTTAACTTGTTAGCTTGTTACCTGGGGAGTGGAAGTGGGCTGGCGGGCTACGTAGCCTTATGTGTGACATCACAGAAAGGAGGAAGTGCTGTCTGCTCGTCTTAAAGGGAGAGTTTCAAAGAACGTGCATTTCTCTGTTTATCACAGGTTTAATGCATGAGACAGTATTTATGTGGACCCGAGACCTTCCCTATCATGCAAAAACAACAAAAGTTGCATTTTTCATGCCATGGGACCTTTATTAAGGCCTATATTTCAAGTAATGAAAAAAACATTCAGAATCTTTTGAATAAAACATCTACTATCTACTTTTCTCATTTTGGAGAAAGCCATTTTCTCATCTCATTTCCTCTCTTCCGCTATTCTCTGGTGCTCAAAGGTAAACGATCAATTTGATTGGCTTGGCTATTGATGACTGTTGTATTAGCTAGATTAACTGCGCATGCAGTCTTTAGCCATGACCGTCAGAGAAAAAATAACAAAGAATGATTTGTTTATTTATATTAGAATTGTCACGGGTCCAGACTAGGGTTGCCATCTTTCACGCAGATAAATAAAGGACGCCGACCCCCCCAAACACAGAGAGAGACGCAATCACGGGAGGTGGAGGTCTATTCATTTTCCATTCCATTTTCCTTTTCTCACTCGCGCCTGTATTTTTGAAGCCTTTTCACCTTTTTTCTCAGCGCAAAAGTGCTTTATCCGTACTGGATGCTCGTTTCAGCCGAGTATCCGTCTGACACCCTGCCATTTGACAAAACATCCGGGAACAGCTTCCGGAACAAGCTAGAGGGTGGGTCAAATACCTTTTCATGCTAAAAAAAAAAAAAAAAAAAAAAAAAAAAAAGATTTTATTTGCTACCACATGTAAGTCGCTTCAAAACTGTGTCGACTTGAGGTGATTTCAAATCCTCCCACTATACTGGATTGCAAAAATGCTTTGTGCAAGTATTAAGTATACAAAGCAAAGCCATGTATTTACTATTTTAGTGTACATTCAGACTTTAGGGAGTAACTCAACACTGAATAATAAATCCTAGAAACCTTGTGCTGCGCTGCCTTCTAAGGTTTGAAATGTGGCAGCAAGTATTTTTCGCAGCAATGGCAAAGTAACTGCGACCAACGTGACTGAAAGTTTCAACCCCTAGAGGGCAGTGCAGCAGACATTTATTGCAGGTGTTGTATGCTGTAGCTGAGGCCCAGTGGAAATTTCACTGTCTGGCATTTGACACATTTTTATATCAGTCCTCTTTGACTGAAGACCTTCTCTGTAGATATCATTTTCAGCTTATCTCAATTAATATCCCTCCTCATAAAAATGCATTCACTGCTAAAAGAGAGCAAGTGGTTTACCAAAAGAGCTGGGGGCCCAGATCTGCCAAACTGAGCTGGTTTAAGGTGCAGGAGTCCTTCAGGTGTTCAGTCAGGCATAAGAGCTGCTTTTCAACAAGGACAATGAATGCACTCCTATTCCATCAAAAATTCACAAAAAAAATTAAATGCAGCACAGAGTAGCAGTGTCTTTGTGGCCACAACATATTACAGTTTTTTTTTGATTGCTTGAACTCATTTTGCAAATGCTTTGCTCACTGTGCCAAAACTCTACACACCACGCAAATAAGACACAACACCTGGAAATAAACCATACACATTTATGGCAAACTGAAACTCAGTCATCAAAACTTAAAAATCCTTTGTCAAAATGCAACTCTGATAACAAAAGGATACACATTTCTATAATATGAACACACTTTCACAGCAGCAAGCAACACAATAACATACTTAACACAAAACACTGCAGTTTTTACTGCTTTTCATTTATTTCTTCAAAAAGAATTCTGCAAAGCTCAAAACAGAAATTAAGCATCTTTTCACAGTAACAGCTGTTTCCAAAATAACCAGAAAATAAAAATAAATAAGAAAGGTGTCAACTCTGTCAACTGTATACAGTATACAGTATATTGTACTTTACAGTACAGTTTTTTCAATCACTTTTTCCAGTTATAATGAAACTGGGATCCACTTTGCCATCATCTTCACCTCCAAACCACAGCAGAGGTTTTCTTTTGCAAATGTGTTCATACCTTTTCATTGGATTCACACATTTTTCACACTCTTTTGCACCTGCATCTCTATGAAATCACTAGTGCACCTGCATCACTGCCCTGTCCACCAATCACCAATCAGTCAGTATGCACCAAAAAAAAGGGGCCTATAAATTATATTCTGTATTTTTTTCAACTCCTTTGAGTTTTTCTGTGTAATACTGTATGTGAATTATAGTATTTCAGTTTTTCCATCAATACAGTAAAATTTCACTTCAAAGTCTTTCTGAGTTTGGATGCAGTTCTTTACTGTAAGTTCACATTTGAATGTGCAGCACACAGGAGAGCCTTGTTCAGACTGACAGCTGTATTTTGTATTCTGCTGTCAGCTGTGTTACAGTACAGTAGAGCTGACTGAAGGAATCTACTCATTTGGGCAGAAGTTGAGTTGTTTGAGGGAAATATTGGATTTGCTACTTGCTTTACAATATGTAACTATGGAAATTGTCAAAAAAATATGACTGCAATACACACAGGAGATAGTAAGGTTGAACCTGCTCAGACTGAAAAGGCTGTGTTGCATTCTGGTGTTGAGTATGAAGTGAGTGAGTGGCTGGATTAGTTGTATTGGGCAGTGACAAAATGTGCTTTTGCTGCATGTTTGAAATGTTTTGTCATGGTAAGAGCCTTTTGCAAACAAAATGTGTTATTTTGGGCAGAGTGTCTCTCATTAGGCTGATGGATTCACTGTTTTGAAACCAGGCTTCGTGAGTTGACAAACATAAATAAACATACATGCATAGTATGTAAAGCAAAAATAAAACAGTACAACAAAATCAAACTACGTACAGCTACAAAATATCATCCACATCGCATACGATGTCTTCCTGTGCCTCTTTCTCTCACTGCCTCCACGCAAAGTACTCAACATGGCTGACCTGGGGTCTGTGTGTAGAGCTTCGGCCCTGAATGATTGGTGTTCAGTTTTCTAAGTAAGTGCTTTCACGTGTGTCTCAGGTTTTCTTATAACCTGATGTTATAAGAAAAACTTTTGAACATAAGTGTTTTCCCAATTGTAACCACATGCTTTCATTTTTGAGCGAGGTGTCTTCTGTAGGAAATAGTGTCTGGTGTTCAGGAGGAAGTGTGTTGTAGAATTGCAAACACAGTTTAAAGCAGCACTTGTGTCTAAGGTATGGCCACGCTGTGTTTAAGGTTTAGTTCCAATGACTTCAAGTTTTGTCACATTGGTTTAAGAGTATGTTCTTAGTGTGTAAGCAATCGAAAAAAACTGTAAGATGAATCACTTTTCGACAAGCATTTGATTTTAAGGTCATGGTGAATAGAATGAACTTACATCACTCCGGATACACATGTTAACACTTAAAAATGACAACAACAGAATACTAATAATTACCATAAAATAAAATAAACAAATAAATAAATAAAAGTTGAAACATACAAAAAAAGTTACGAGAAAATTATTAAAATAATGTATTCAAATGTTATGTCAGTGATTCCAGATCAGATTTCTTATGTTTGGGCTGCGTTCAGGTGCTTTTCACAAGTATGTAACGCTGAAAATAAACAGAAATATCTCTTGATAACAGGGTCTTCAGTATTCTTTATTAAAAAAAAAAAAAAAAAAAAAAAAAAAACATGCAAACAATGATAACAGATGCTTAATGAAATCTCTCAGTTAAAAGCTATATTATTAATTGGAGTAGCCATGTGAAGCCATAATGAATAAAATCCTGAATCCTTATGGGACAGGCCAGCGAATGGCATCACACAATAACAAAAACACATTCATTCATTCAATTGCTGTGAATATTCAGGCGATCCCTGACGTGCAGCTCAAAGCGCTGGAGGCACAGCTCTGTAACACAGCAGAGGGGAGGGATTAAGGGATTAAGACAGTACTTTGCAGAGCAATAGAGAAACAACAGGACAAGAGTGAGTGTGCAAGCTGAGATGACGGCGTTGCGTGCTCAGCTCATGAACCAAACCTCACCAAAGTGTTGGCGAAACCTCTCCGTCTTCTCGGCATGGTGCTGCAGGTCCTCGATCAGCTGAACCTGGCAACATGAAGCACCACGTGCCTTAGAGGACAACCCGAGCATTTAAAGTTCAAGGGCCCAGATTACAGAAACATCCTATCTTAAGTGAGTGTTAACCACGGTAATGAGGGTTAGCGCCTGATTCAAGAAGTCATTACCGATGAACAGTTACTAAATCATTGTTCCTATTCTAACTAATCTGAATAAAATCTGTGGCGTAACACTACCTGGTCAGGACAGTTTAACACTAATCCTGAAGTGAAAAGAGGTTTTTTTTTAAGATTTTGGGAAGTTAGCGTTGCCTTTGTAATACACTTTTCTCATCTTGTATTGCAAGGAGGGGTTGAAAAAAGAACTCAGAAACTCTACAAAAAAATATGAAAATAAATTGGGAATCTTCTTTTTTTGTTCTCTACCTCAAAAGTCTGTCCTGGTCCCATAGCCTTCCTTCAGTCTGTATGTACTGCCTCAAGTTCTCCCAGTCTGCAAGTACACACACACACACACACACACACACACACACACGTAATTTTCTTGATCCTAGTGCGCTGTTCTGCCTTATTCTGTTTTGTTTCCACATATTCATACTTGTTCCCAGAAAAAAATCCTGAAACAAGTGAAACTCTTGGAGATTTTCTTTTTCAGTGTATGTTTGTAAGAATTGCAGCGGCATCTTCAGGCTGTTTGGGTTATTACAAACAGGGACATAATTTTTACATGTGCGGACTCAATATCTAAACACCTGAATAGGGCAAAATAATAATGAGAGATACTGTGAACATTTACCTGGACTGTCCTCTTCAGCAGATGCAGGCCTCTCCCTCCCTGCCCTTCGAGCCTCTGCTAACTCCACTGACCTGCAGAGGTAAACCACCACAGGACAACATTTTCTACACAATTTATTACAGAGGAAAACACCCTAGCAGACTAAATAAAGAGAACAAAAGCAGCAGCATTTTAAACAGTATTAATGTGTTTTATGGTTGAATCTTCCTTTAAGTAAAACTTTACCCTGAATGTGTGATTACTGTATCAGCTGTTGCTGCTTTTTCATTAATAATGACAGCAGATCAATGGGTGTGTGTCTATGGCGTGTGATCTCTGATAATGTCAAGAGAGTCTTGTCTCCTGCAGATATACTGTCAGGATGTTGGACTAACGTAAACTACAATCTACAGGATGAAGTTTTCTCACCGTTGCACTCTTTTGGCCATGGCGATGTCTTTTTCGGCCTTCACCCTGACCCTTTTGTTTTCCTTATCCAGGTGTTTCTGAAAGCTTTGAACATTTTTGACTTGTTGGACAGAGAAGAACACAGCAAACTGGTTTCAGACAACATCTGGTCCATATTTGTCTTGCTACTGCAATGATCTGCTCCTGTCTCCACTGACACTCAACATCCCATATAGTGTCCTCCTCCCCCAGTGACTCTCTCCCTCTCTCACCCCAGCGTGTGTGTGTGTGTGTGTTTGAGTGCATGATTGCCTGAGTGACACAGGTGTGCTGGAGTCAGAGCATAGCCCCACACAATACTGCAGTCAAGCACACCTACACTACATATAACCAGTCACCCATCACTACGTCACCAGATCTTAGTCTCTTTCCAGTCACTGAACTTCAAGTCTCAAGACACTTTTTGCATTTACATTTCGTCTGCCCTGTCCATCAGCCTCAACTGCAAACTTCCCTCGGTGTTCAACTGATCAGGTAATTAATTACAGTCTCCTGGTGTTCAAAGATGTAGGTCCATCCCCTTTAGGATCGCTAGACTAAAAACCAACAGGACTGGATCCTGAGGACCAGAGACTTAAAAAGGAGTAATTCTTACCACAATGTGAGATTTACAAATGCTGCAGTTTCTGCCTCTGGCCAGTTGAAGCACCGTACCTACGATACACAGCATCACGTTGCTGGTGAAGACGCCTGCTATCAAAAGCCACAGAACGATGAAGCCTGTCCAGTAGGGGTGATCTTCTTCCGTTGTTTTCTTGAAGATGTAGCGCAGCACGTCCGTCCAGTGGTCAAATGTGAAGAGGATGGACAGCGTACACATAGTGCTCGCTTTGTCACTGTTGTTTAGAGACACAGACGTATTCATTCATCAGTACTCATATGATTTGTTGTCAAGCCTTGTTCGCCAACTGATGAGGGCTTAATGTATAAGTAAAAGAATAAGTAGACAAATTACTTTTTAGAGAGAGTACTTAGTAAAGTAATGTGATCATGAGTTTGTGAAAAGTAACGAGTAACTTTACTCACTTACCGTTTTTAGATTAATCAATACAGTAATCTATCAGTTGACTGATCACTTACTTAAAGTAGTTCCTGTCGTCTGACTCCTTCGGGTATTTCTGAAACTGTTTGACTGCCACCTCAGAAAAGACAAAGAGCCACACCAGCAGGAACGCAAGAAACGAGATAAGATCCTGGACCCAAGAAGGACAGAGAATTCAGTCCTAATCGTACATGCATCTGATGTTTGATTCATTTTAAAAGATAGAAATATGCATTTATGTACAAATCTATTTATTTTTATATCTGAGTGAGAGAGAGCGAGAGATTGAAATTGAACACAAATTAACTCTTGGTAGTTTTGTCCTCTACCTTCGTGGTTTGGTAGACAGTTTGCGCAACAAACTTAGCTCTGCGGGACCTGGCAACTGTCTTGAAGGTGAGGAGAAGGCGAAGTTCTTTCAAGACGCGCAAAACCTCCATGGTTCCAACGTTTGATCCAGTGGTCATCATGAGGGTTGGTACAAATGACTGGGTGGGCAGAGGTCACAACAACACTGACTAACAATGTTTTTAGATAAACCACATGACGTGAATTCATGCATGAAAATGCAGTCATTACGTAGAGCATTAAGTACATGTCATTTCTCATTATTAAGAACCAACACGAGTTTCAGTGAGATAAGAGAATCCTGCTTGTTTCCAATGCATTCTCATTTGTTTCAGGATTTTTTCTGGGAACAAGTATAAACATGTTGAAATAAAGCAGCCCATTGGGATCTAGAAGACACTTGATTAAAATGACGAAAATTGGACACAAATTGATCTGCACTGGACATTAGTGGGATCATCTCATCCCACTGGTAGATTTTTGGCCTTGTCTAGGGAGAAATACGATTTTAACCCTGACTATGAAGCTAGTACAGATTTGTTGCTGCAGTGTTTCACTTCTTTTGTTAAAAAATTGAAATTAGTAAGTGGACATCCTCGGCCCACTGTCCTTACCAAGACGGTGATGACGAAGTCAGCGATGTCCCACTTCCTTTTCCAGAAAGTCCAGAAGTCGTCCACCCACTTTAGGATAATCTCTATGAAGAATGCCATAGCACAGATCCAGTCCACGGCTCTCAAAAAGTAGTAAAGTGTCTTCCATTCCTCCTTTGGGACGTCATTCCATTCTGGAGGTGTGAGGATGAATAAAAACAATGTCTTTAAATCACATAAATAAGAGGTATCATCGCAAAATTGTCACGAGACCCATACCAAATATGATACCCCTTGATATTATCAAGATATGGCATTTTTTCTAAACATTTGTAAATATATTATGAAGGTCAAAGACACTAACCTGCTTCGATGCCCAGCAAAATGGCATTCACTATGATGAAGCCGATCATTATGCCGTTGAACCATTTACCTGAGAACATGTTGTTAAGGTAACAACAACTTTGACAATGTATCTCAACAGGCAGGAAAGTAACATAAAAAGTCTGTATTCTTTTCAGAGAGGAGAGCCAAAAATTAGATTAACTTTGGCTCATTTGTTGAGAGACAACAATAAGGAAGAGTTGCAGGTGTGAGATGGCACAAGGGCAACAGCACCCTGACAATATTCCAATGCTCCAAGAATGACAAGACAAAAGACAAATGCTTCAAAAGAGTATGACTGAAAAAGTAACTAATGAGAGAGGAAGGAGCAGCTGAAGTTGCTGTGTGTGATAAAATCAAACATGTTGTTAAAGCATACTCTCTAGAATCCTGCGGGCACGCAGACTGAGACCAGACGGTTAGGTGGGTGGCTGTGGCGGGTCCTTATCCTGCAGACTGGTGGGGGCTTCATCATCTGTCATACAGACAGAGGAAAATATGCCAATACACACCCACAAAAATACACACATGCATGCATATCAACATAGTGTGGCCATATGAATGGCACACATTCACATTTTGTAGTTTCTATTGTAATAAACCAAAATACACAAAATTACAGCCATTTCTGATGGCTGTTCTCAGAATATGTGAAAATGTTTTCAGGTGATGTGTCATCCTATCACATTCATTTGCGCAGAATTATTCATGTAAAAATATGCAACAGCGCCCTCTGTGGCCACAGACTTGGGTGGTGCCCATTGTTGTATGTTTTGAGCTAAAGGGAATACCACAGCCAACTTTTTTTCTGTTTTTTTTTTTTTTTCCGGTCATGTATGTCTGCATGCATGCATGTCTATGTCCATAGACCTCCCAGTTTTATGAAAAGAATATCTTTCCACCTGTAAATTATTCCATTAACTTTTAAAATGGCTGCCTTTTTGGGATGGATTTGAAAAAAAGCTAGCTTTCTGAAATGCAAATGAATTCTCATCTGATTAGGCCTTGGGCCCACATTTTTAACCAATTAATTGATTAATTAATCAAATGGTAAATTTTGGGGGGTTGGGGGTAGGCAAGCATCATCTTGGTTGAATTTTGTTTTAAATCTCTAAACTTTAATCTATTAAACCAGGATCGGCAGCAAACACATGACTGCCATTGGTCAGTGATGTGCTTGCTGTTGTCCTTTCAAAATGAATTGACACTCTGCAGTTCATTCCACATTTATCAAACACACAATGCAGTCTTTCTCCTATTCTTTTCAACATTTATAAATGAATTCACCAAAAAAACAGGCACATTCTATATCCCCTGGTAACACCCAGCAAAAAAAATGAAATCAAGTGTTTGCTATATACTGATGATCTAATTTAGTTCTGCTGACTCCTACCAAGGAAGGCCTACAGCAACACCTGGGTCTCCTGCACAGTCTCTGTCAAACCCAGGCTCTGACTGCCAACCGAAACGATTCCAAGATACTGATTTTTTTTTTTTTTTTCCAGAAAAGTTCTGGGAATCACAACCTTAAACATCAGTTCTATCTAGACACAGTTAAATTACAACATGCAAACAACTAGGCTACACATATTTAGGTCTCAGTGTGACTGGTAGTTTTCAAATGGCTGTGAGTGAGCTGAGAGATAGATCAAGACAGACATTTTATGCAATTAAAAGAAACATCAAACTCATTGCTGCATATAGCAATGGTATAGCATATAGTGCCCAGGTCATTTGAAATTTGCTAACCGGGACAATCACCCCGTTTAGAAATTCAATGTTGAATTTTGCTGAGCAGAAGTGGGCCAATATCCCCTCCTAATTATAACTGAAAAAGAGCCATTCAATTGAATAAGCACCTGAAACCAAATAACCCCAACAGCCCCCACCACAAAGCACTAAACTCCCTAGAAATGAACTTGGAGAAAAGCCTCTTTACAGCCACCCTGTTCCCTGACATCGACCAAGCACCCACTTCCTCAGGACAGACCCCAAACCACATGGCTCCACTAAATTATGAGCAGACAAAAACAAGAAATACTGCACAACACACCACAAAAAAATCAAAGCAAAATGGATTGTTATTTAGCCCTAAAACAACAACACACAGTGGCAGAATACATGACCACTGTCTTTTAGGAGAGAAACCAAACTGTTGCACACTGACAGCTGAATATGTCACCTAGTACCACCAACTGAAGGACGACCATGGAAACACAGGAGGAAACCATCACTCCTGACAAAAAGGCTCATCTGGATCAATATGTCCATGTAAAGAAGTTATTGATGAATAATACTGCTAAGTTCTTAATGGTTTTGTTGTGCCATCATGTTCATTGTGGCTTTGTGATTGAAAATGTTTAAGCTTGTTATTGTTTACATGTTATCATATATATGATGCCAATGAATGTTACTCATTTTCTTTATCTGTTATTTGCTCTGGCAATATAAACACTGTGTCGTCATGACAATAAAACTCTGTGAATTGAAAATTCAAAGAGAGAGAGTGTATAAAGGTGCTGAGAAAACACACTTCTGATGTAAACAGCCAACCTCCTTGATATACATGAGTTTACGCTTCGCAGCATGTAAGCAACAAGACCGACTCTACATGGCTGCTTCACATGTACAATGCCCATGTGACTTCGCAACTTGCTTTTTTTTTTTTTTTTTTTTACATAGATAGATTATCATCTACTACACAACTTTCACAATTCTCACATTGTATCTCCTAGATCCAACCTTGCGCATGACACTACTTCATCCTTTTTTACCCACTCTGTGTGTGTGTGTGGGTGTGTGTGTGTGTGTGTGTGTGTGTGTGTGGACGCAAGGGGCAGGACTAAGTAAAGATATTAAAAAATATTACGAAATGGAACCAATTAAACAAGGAAGTAGGCAAACCACCACAGCAGCAAAAGTAGTCCTGATCCAGCTATACACTCAGTTTAGGCCTTTAGTTCATGACAAATCAGAGTATTTCCGGGTGGTTCACTTCGCCATGGCAACAGCTGTAGCATTTACTCATGTCACCATGTCGGCAAAGGAGTTTGTTTGTGCAACTTTATTGACACTTCCATCGTGACAAAACAAGCACCTGGCTGTTCAGCGGCTCTCACAGTCACGAGTGCGCAGCTTGCAGCAACAATGAAGGGGGAAGTTAAAGTTAAAGCATGATATTACGAAATGAAAATTATCTGCTGCTCCTGAAGTTATTTAAAAATGATGCTGCGTATCGGAAGTTAATTTACAGCCTGTTAGCCATTTAGATGTGAGCTAAGTTAATCCCAGTTAGACAGGCACTCAAGGCTGCTATTATTTATTTACTATTTATTAACTATTTACTATTTATTTACTATTTAAGCTGCACAGTCACTTTCTTCTGCACTGACACTTCTGCAGTTTTGGACACTTTTACAGCTTTCATAGCTGTCTTGTTTATTGTTTTACTGGTGGAATGTGTGTTTTTTAGATTCTAAATATTTTTTTATATCTTTTGTTTTTATATTGAGAGAAGCCAACGGAATTTCATTGTACATTTTTGCATAATGACAATAAAGATCCATTCCATTCCATTACCTGTATTCTTTAAAAAAAAAAAAAATGAATCAAAATCATTTTCCAATGTGAAGCTGCACAGGCAGAGGATATACAGAGAGAGATATGACTGTTCTTATTACCTATTAATGTTACTATTATTAACATTATTATTTCAAAATAAAGGCCCTCTGCAATAAAAAAAAAAAAAAAAAAAAAAATGCATTGTCACAGTTTCCAGTGTGCACATTACATAGAAATTCACAGTCAGTTCCATTACATATGGTGTCATTCCTTCCATCTGTTGCTGTTTTTATTCAAAGTTGTCATTGTTTTGGCAAGCAAAACTAGACTTTACAAGAAGAAAAAAACTAACTGAAACAATACTGTGTAACTGAAATTGTGTAACTAAAACTAATACACACACACACACACACACATACATACATATATATGTCTTTAGTTTTCATCTTTGTCAATTTGGTTAAATTACAAGTTACTGAGACTGGGACGTCGACATGACTGGGAGTGCTGGGTTTGTGTTGTAATACCTGTTCTAACTTCTTACATCTTGCCTCAAATACAATAAAGAAAAAACTAAAACTAATACTGAAACATAAAATGAAATAAAAATTAAAAATTAATGAACAATACTTGAGCTTGCTGAAAGTAGTAGATAAATGTTAGTAAAGACCTCAAACGTCTCTGTACCTGCTGTATCGCTGGGCTCCTCTGGACTCATCAGGCGGAAGGTCCTGATGATCTGGAGCCTGACCTTCTCTGCTCGGGACAGGCCCGGCTCGCTCTGGACGTCCTGTGGCACAGAGGGCAGGTTGATTCACTGACTGACACCAACCAGGATTAATTTAAACGCTGATCCCTGATTTGTTCTAATCAGACTTTAAAATTAGACAAGGCTCTGTTGCACAGTTAAAAACTGATTCTGATCGAGTAGCTAAATCCAAGTTTGGAGATGTAATGAAACCTAAATGAACGTTAAACCAAGTTAACCCAAGATGGAAAAGTGATGACTTTCTTCAAGAAGTTACCGTGAGAGCTGGGTTAGCTGGCAGTTAACGGCCATGAGCAGCTAAAACCAAGTGTAAAGTGAAATCAAATTTCAGTTTAAATCTCTAAACATGACTTTATTGAACAATAAAAAAAAATAATTACAGAAACTAGCTTACCTGTGCCTCCATTTGTGTTGAACTACCAGCTAAATCTAGTTTGTGTGTAGCCAGCTTGTGTTTTCCAAATGTAACATGAAATACCAACTACTGATTTGAAATGTGTTGAATACTCAGTGCTGATTGGTCAGTTGACAAAATAACAATGACATCATCATAACATAGCATAAACAAGTTTGTCTAATGTTTTCTTTTAACTTGAATTCTCATGTTTAATGTTTAATCTCCATTTTCTGGCAGATGAATTTTACATAATCAATTTGATTATTATTTTGACTAAATATTACATTCATAAAATGATTTGGCTCTAAAAAAAATTACTCTCCTTTTTCATTTTTAAAGATGCCGATGGTAAAATATATTGGACTACTGAAAATTCAAAACTTAGAAATCACAAATTGAAAAAAAAAATGACAAACATTATTACTTTTCATCTTTCAGATTCAGACATTTCAAATGTACTCAAATTAGTTAGCAGATGCTGAAAGCTGTTTGTTTGTTTGTTTGTTTTCCCTACATTTTGTCATTGTGATTTATTTTTAAATTATTTTTATACTTACAGAAACCTTTATAATAATAAATATATGCAACATGGACCTGAATTTAATCAAATAAATAAGAACAATGGGGGGAAACTAAAAACAACATTCTGTTCAGTCCTCACACTCAACCCAGATAGAAAAATATAACTGGACCAGACATAGGCCAGATGTACTCCAATATTCGGTCCAAACTGGTAAAACAGATCAGCTCCAGTGTCTTTTTGCACAATCGGCCTGATACGGTATGGACTCATTTGCCAGATCTGCAACAGTTTTGGGCAGGAACTGGTCCAGAGAAGCAAAAATGCAAAAATGCAAAAAAAAAAAAAAAAAAAAAAAAGCAAAAAAAGTTAATATATGGTCCAAATCTGGCACAGATATGATCAGCACTGGGCTGAATGTGGTCCAGATTTGTACCAAAGCCATTTTCCATAAATTAATGGTCTGTTTTATTAATGTATCATACTTTAATGTGTTTAAATGGACAATTAAGTTTGTCTATTTATTAAGAGCAATAATGACAATACTTCCCTTCATTAAAGTGCCATTTATTCATGGTAACATTAGGCACCACAACATTGTACAAACTGCAATACTTAACACATAACATTGTATGTTGTATAACACTGTAAACAGCAGAACCAAAAAGCACAATTCTACCAAAGTATTCAAGTACAAACTGTAAACATGAAAATACAACGGGTGTAAGTGATATGTTTTACTCAATTCTGCTCTCCAGCTCTTAAGTAAACTGAAAATAAATGTTCAGTTCGGGATACCAGTTTTACTCAGAGTGAGAACCCGACAGATCAACCCTAACCCTAACCCTAACCCAGGTGGTTTTATAGTGCTTCAGGTCCAATTTAATCTGCTCATGTTTTTGTTTCATCAATTCCAATTTCACTGGTTTATCCTGTATCCTCTATGAATTCTCTCTTCTGATTGGATAAAAGAGCTATTTTGACCCAACAACAGGTAGACCTGTTACTTAAACTCTCTTATGATGATTAATTGAAAAGAGAGAAATGATTGCAGCACTTGCTCAAAATAAATAAATAAAAATTAAAAGAAAAAAAAACAAAAAAATAAAATGAATTACTTGCACACCCCACAAATCAAGTCATACAAGCCATCTCCATACAACACACATTTTCATTCGCATAAAACTGTGATGTGGAGAGGAGGTTGTCACAGATGATTCTGGAGTACAACAGTTTTTTTGTTACAAGTTTTTTTTTTTTTTTTTTTTTTTTTTTTTTCCCTTTAAGATTATTTTGGTGAAACAAGCAAATTTACATTTCAGATCAGCCTTTTCAGATTGTAAAAAAAAAAGCAAAAAAAAAAAACAAAAAAACAAAAAAAACAAAAAACATTGCATTCTGAACCATGAAATAGTCCAAGAACAATATGGAGAATGTTTTCTCCCTGAACAGGTAGTAGTGTAGAACAAATTCTGATACATTAACTTTTAAAATATTTGTGATTACAAATGATTTAAGGATTAGGGACGATAAAATAGAACACTCAGTTATGGCTATTAACATTGTGACTAAAATACCAGACCACTCAAACTATGACCTTCTGCAATACTGTATAATCATGTAGACTGCAAGGCAGTAACACAAACATAATTAGCAGTGGTAACAGTAGTACACATTCATTTAAATACCAGCTGCTTCTAGTGTTACCTGCGCTCGCATCATGCGGTCCCTACAACCACCTCCGTGGTCTGATGCCAAGTTGAACCATCTGATGATCTGTTTATTGATGTCCATGTCTGTGGTTTGCTTTGCCACATGACTTTTGCGTACAGCACCTATACAAACCACACCAACGGCAAATTAATGCAAGTACCACAAAGTGAAAGTGCATACTGTTCAAAAAGACATGTAAAGCAGTTTCTAAGGATTTAAACATTGCAACCTCTTTTCACAAATTAAGCTACTGACATGTTTATGCATACTGTACTTACGTTCAAGTACTGCCTTTATTGCCATTTGCCTAAAAGCCATCTTGCCATTTGCTCCCTTCAAACTGATTTTCTTGGCCACACTATCACAAAAAATGTGTGACAGGATGTTCCAGGTAACATGCTTTGTGTCCTGTCCCGCAATGGACCCAGGGCAGAAATCTGGGAAAATTAAAAATCAAGACAATTTGTAACTACAAAATTACATTTCCTGTGATTCCAGTCATTTTAATGAATTTAAGGCTGAGAGAGACAAAGGGGGAGGATAGAGGAGCCACAGGAAGACAGGAATCAAGTACCAAAAATACCTTAACATCAATCTACCAATCAAAACAGAGGAATGAACTATCAGCATTAGCTGTGTGTGACTGAGAGTGCAGATATACTGAAAAAATGGAACAGGCATGAAAAAGTATCCCTTGAACAACAGTGAGCGCATGTGTGAGGCGACACAACTGTCAGTTAGAGGAGCGCCGGCATAGCAAACCAGCCATGAGCAGCTGATATAAGACGGTCAGATCCACACTGGAAACAGACCCTGCGTTCCAATACTCATACTACCATACTATTTAGTAGGGGAAAAAAAGATTTAGCATGTCCCAATACATAGTATGTCAGATGCAGTATGCCAAGAGTACCAGGATGTTCTACTACATCCGGTCAGATTTCGCAGTATGGATTTCAGCATGCTGCTCTGGCCATTCTGACCCACAATCCTATACGCAGCGGACGTTACGTCGCACTGATTGAGTTGCGTGTACAAGCCCCACCCACATACGGACGACAACAAAACACACATATTGCGCAAAACTCGCTCAGTGACAGCGGCAGCGACAGGAAGACAGAAGATCAGAAATATGACAGATGACAGCGCAGTATGAAACAGCACCGGCATTTTGACAACAACATTCAAATTTGCCGCTACAGATGGCGGCGGAAGTGAGCGAGAGGGTCGGACTTCAGGGACAATGTGTGTAGTGTGTCCCAATAGTATGCATAGGCATGCATATTTCATACTAAACTACATACTTTGTAAGGGCAGCTGCAGTACATACTAAAAGTAAAAAGTATAAATATGCGATTTGGAATGCAGGGAGAGTCTGCTGGAGCTTTGACAGTCACTATAAAAGTACTGTTATCAGCATCCATCTTGTACTTACATCTTCAGGATTCAGCACAGGAACAGTTGTTGATCGCAGACCTACCGGGAGAGAAGAGGAAGCATTTACAGTGTTTTCCAACTCTAGGCTCACAGAAAATCAGCAGGCATGCAGTACAAATTTAACGGTTCAGTCATACCGACAACATGTTTGTCTCCCATCCTACAATGTTGAGTGAGGCTAGAAACAATATTTTTCAGCATATTAATACCTAAAAATGGCTTCCCACATAAGGCGTTTTTGAGACTGTAAAAGTTAAAGAATATAGAATATCAAGAATATCAAGGGCAAAAAATACATAAAAACATTGAAATTGAACTCAGATATTTTACAGGCCTTAGTTTTGGGTCCAAAACATTATATAGACAAACTCGGACAACCTTTATCCTTTGCTGGCCAGTTAGTGTGCTAGTTGGCTAGCGCTTTTATAACGCTTGATTAAATTATTTTTAATAGTTCTGTTCTGTTCTGTTACAACAGAAACAGAAATGTTAATTCACTAATACACCTGTGTTGTTTTAATATAATGGTTTAGTGTTTTAACATCAATGCAACTAACATTATCTAACGCTAGCAATGCTAAATAATCTCCGAGCTAATGCTAACTATGCTAACAGAATACACTACTCACAAAAAGTTAGGGATATTTGGCTTTCGGGTGAAATTTATGGAAAATGTAAAAAGTTCACGCTACAGTGATATTATATCATGAAAGTAGGGCATTTAAGTAGAAGCATGCACTGGTGATTTCCTCATCTCAAACAATTTCTTGAAACAAAAGCCAACAACAGTGGTGGATATACCACAACAAAAAATGTCAATGTCTCAATAACTTGTCATGTGCCCTTGAGCATCAATTACAGCTTGACAACGACGTCTCATGCTGTTCACAAGTCGATTTATTGTCTGCTGCATCCCACTCTTCTTGAAGGGCGGCCCTCAGGACATTGAGGTTCTGGGGTACAGAGCTCCGAGCCTCTACACGGCGACTCAGCTGATCCCATAGGTTTTCTATGGGATTCAGGTCTGGAGAAAGTGCAGGCCACTCCATCTGAGGTAACCCAGTCTCCAGCAACCGTTCCCTAATGATATGACCTCGATGAGCTGGAGCATTGTCGTCCATGAGGATGAAATTAGGCCTGTGTTGTTCATGCAGGGGCACAATGACTGGATTAATGATGTTATTCAGGTAGTATGGGCTTGTCACTGTACCATTAGGGCAGTTCTGTATTGACTAGACACACCTGCCCACACAATAACACCACCATCACCAAAGGCTCGTCTGGTGACAACAGTGGCTGATGCATAGTGCTCTCCTTGACGTCTCCAACATCGTTGGCGGCCATCATTTCTGCTCAACATGAATCGGCTTTCATCAGAAAACAGCACTGAGGCCCACTGGTCCCTCGTCCAGCGTAAATGCTCCCTGGCCCATGCAAGACGATGACACCTGTGCCTGGTGGTGTGGTCAGGTACCCTTGCAGGTCGTCTAGCACGCAGACCATGCTGATGTAAACGGTTTTGAATGGTCTGACGTGACACTTGGGTGCCTCTCACCTTCCTTAAACGTATCTGGAGTTGAGTGGCATTCATCATCCGGTTCCGCAGGGCACTGTTCACAATGAAGCAGTCATCAGTGTGGGATGTGGCCAAAGGACGTCCACTTCTATGCCTTTCTGTGACTCTTCCAGTCTCTCTGTATCTCTGTTGCAACCTGCTGATGACACTCTGTGACACTCTAAGCTCAGTGGCCACTTGAGGACATCCTGTTTGAAGCCTCGCAATGGCGAGGTGCTGCTGATCAATTGTTAGGTGTCGTCTTGGTGTCATGATGTCAAAATGTGAACAGCATGATGAGGAGGACTGTTTAAATACCAATTCTAATTGAACCAGGAAATTTATTGGTTGATTCATGGATCAAACACCTGTTGTGAATTTTGCCGTTAAACTCCTTGTTAGAGAACAGCAACTTGTGCAAAAAGTACTGAAACACTGAACAGTTGGACATGTGCATTCAAAAGTTTACAGAAGGTCACATTAAGTTCACCTGTAAAGGTTATAATGCATTTTAGGTTCATCCTGAAATTTCACCTGAAAGCCGAATATCCCTAACTTTTTGTGAGTAGTGTATGTATATATGCAAAATATTATGCCGACACTACATATCAAACAAAAGCCAGAGGCTAATGTTACATCGTTTGAAGCTGCTTTGAACTGTAAACACGCCATTTATAAGCAGAAAGCAGCACATTTTCTCAGAGCCCAATGAGCACCGGGGTGGCCTTTCCTCTATGTTGTCCTGCTCCAGCCGCCGTCACACTGATTCAGGGTTGCCAGATCTGGCTGAGTTTCCAGCCCAGTCAGACCTTAAAATCCGCCCAATTCAGTAAAAACCAGCCCAAATCATAACCTCGCCAGAAACCCATGCAAAACCGTAAAACTATTACTTACGCAACAGAAAACCAATCATAAGCATGCAAAGCTTCATATCTGCATTAAATAACCAAATAAAGAATGCACTGAGACAACCAAATACACAAACTGCAAAACGCACCTCTGGCATCGTAGCTTAACCACAATCAAGGAATCAAATACTGCAAAGAAATGTGAGCAACAAAAAATCTGGTAGGCTCTCTCTTTCTCGCACACACACCTCAGACCCAGATTAACAGTGTGGTGCCCTTGGGTGACCACACTTTTTAGATCCCCTCCTCTCACTTCCACTTCCTCAAACGTAAAAAAGTGAAATTTACTATGGATAAAGACCATAGATTTACATGAACTTATTGCTAAAGTACAGTTCTGTTATTGTTCTTTTGTTTTCAGAAACAGAAAGTAAAGGAATGAAAATGCAATAGTGATTTGATATTCAATTAAAAAACACAAACAAAAAGCCATTCTCGTTTTACTGGTCTGAAACGGCAGGCACAAAAATCTAAAGGATTTTTTCCTTTTCCTTCCTTAGTAAAATGGTCTTTGAACATATTTTCTATCATAAATAAACTGTACCATTATTAATGAAATAAACACCGTCTCTCTCTCTTTCTCTCCTCGCTGCTCTATACACATCCGTGACATTCAAAGACACGCAGTGCCGTTGTTATGTCTACACAGCAATAAATGATTAAGACACCGACTTGTCATAGATGCGCTCATGTCAATCAAATTTTCCAAAATAAAACGAGTTTCACAATATTTTAAAAAACCCGCCAAATGTTGACAAAAGCAGCCCAATTTTTAACTACCCGCCCAACGCGATTTTTCCCCGCCCAACGCAATTAAAAATAGCCCAATTGGGCGGAAAACCGCCCAATCTGGCAACCCTGCACTGATCCTGTCGGCGCCGCACTGCCTCTTTCACTTGCCGCTGGCTGTGCAAACTTTCTTACTTTCTTTTTATGGCGGTTGACATAAAAAGAAAGGCTAACATTAAGAGTGAAATACTAGTATTATTCATGTAATGTACTTGCCGATAACTTTTGCTACACTGACGACTCCAGACTGCCCAGACCGCGGTCCGCAATTTGGTGATGCCCGCTTTAGACTCACCTCCAGGGTTGCCAGATCTGTGAGACAAAAGCAGCCAAACAGCAACTCAAAACCAGCCCAAAACCCGCCCAACCGGGTATAAAAACGGCCCAAAAATCAGCCCAATACCAGAACTCAAAATATGCCCATAAAAATCCATATATGTCCATCAGCATTGCTATAATTGCAAAAATGCACTATAATATCTATAAAATAACATCATAAACATTAAAGGCAATTTCCCAGGCAAAGGCAATTGAAAATCATTTCATCTCACCTGTTAAACTGCTGGTTGTCTCCAACATAAAAAAGAACGGGAAAAAATTCCATGAACTTGAACTATTTACAGCGTTGTCTAGTTTCTTTTTAGACATGTTGAGATCCCTCGCCCTGGTCCCTGTCATACAGAACTGTACTGAACAAGGCCAGCATCTCTCTGGTGGGCTCAAACTCGTGGCAGCAGATTTCATTAGTCATTCAAAATATAAATCTTTATTCATAGGCATTATTCATCATCTGTATGCCACAGGTCTGCCCAAGCCCAACCCGCGGACAAAATTTGTTACCCGCGGCAACACTTAAAAAGTAGCCCAATTTGGCGGAAAAAACGCCGACTTGGCAACCCTGCTCACCTCTCCAGTAGAGCTCTCTCTCCTCTCATTCTCTCTGCTCCTCTGCCCTGACTCCTACAGGTCAATAGGGGTGGTGGAGTGATTATTATTAGTGTATTCTTATTATTCACTGATGTTTATGATACGTGAAGGAGCTCAGCTCCCTTTTTTCAGAGGTAAAATAAGTGACAGAAATCAACATCATGCCAACAATTTAACTCCTGTGTGGGATCAATAAAGTTCTTAGCCACCTGAGAAGATCAAATACATCGTTTTTGGTGCCTAACTGTTTCCCAAGTATATTAGTGCGTGTGTGAATGTATAAACGAGAGAGGCATTAACTTAAATTTGTTTGTAGAAAGGCGCTTTATGAAATTAAGTACATTTACTTGTATTGGTTGACAGCGCAGCCTTGCCCCATCCAATATGGTGGCGACGTTGACGTACAGCTCAGCACTCGATGCAGCGTCTACGTATATGTCTATGGGGCTCTCTACCTTACACTGTGAAGTGAGGGGAAACCAACAGATTTTTGATCATATTCAAGTGAATAATTACAGGTTATATTATTATTTATTTAAACTCATATTCTTGCATCTTTATATGCGTGCTGACACACTACAGAGAAAGAAAAAAACAGTACATCAGTGCAAGGTTTCCCTAGATAATTTGATGTATTAGATGCTTGGCCACCAGCAATGGTTTACTGTATGGTTTATCCTTCAAATAGAATAGTAGCCCACCTTGCTGCCACCATCTTTTCTGCTTGGCTGGAGTGGCCATCTATAGGCTTTAGTGAGCTTTCTAACGCGGTGTCTACAGTATCAGTTTCCTATCCGTGTCAGACAGTAGAGGGTAGTTAGTGGTCCAGACATTGACCCTTTGTATAGATCTGTGTTGGAAAATGGCAAAGCACCGGGGCTGATCTGATAAAGCTCTGTGTGACTTCCTAGTCTGATAGATTATAGGGGAAATAATTAAAGCTGCAAAGGACAGAGGGTAAAAGTGCACGGTAGGGCTTAGGGTAAGACTGATATATCACTTAGCTGATGTACGGGGCCGATTCAAGCTTTAAAAGTTGGCCCTATTTAAAAATGAGTCTTATAGTCTACAAAATGTAGTAAGTCCTGGAAGAGATGGACTGGCTTCCCCTCTGTCTAAAATGTTGTTTTATTCATTGGACATTGACGAATAAACTTAACTTAATCCAAAATGATGATAATAATAATAATAATAATAATAATAATAATAAAAATAAATTATATTTAATCTAATTGATATATAACAAGGTAAACTGATGACACCTATCAAATGTTTGGCGATCTGACCTGCAAGCAACAACAGAAATTTTCTGTTTCTGTTAGCATCATTTGGCATTTGCTACTTGAGCGTCTAAATGGGGAATAATACAAGCTGACAGATATAAGAGAGGCAGTCACTGCTATGTTAGTATGATCACTCTACATCAAAATTTTAATGTGCCATGGTTTAAGTGGTTTAGCACTCAGAAACAGAATAGAATAGAAGGAAATACATGAGGTATCACAAAAATGTATTCCTTTTGCAAGCTCAAATTAATCAAAATACTAATAGCTTTGAACCAGACATGTACTCATATATTCTAAGAATCACTGAGAGTGTATGAATTGGTGTGAGGCCATATGACCGCTGAATGATACATGGGTAAAGCTGTACAACAAGTTAGTACATACATCTTTGGTTGGTTTGCAGGCCACAGGAAAAATATTTGGGTTTATAAGAAAACATGTGACTGTGTCTGTTTGTATTCTGTTCTCAGAGCTAAGGTAGCCCCTATTATTTTGAAGGGTGATTTAGTTAATGGTTATGTGTCTGTGGGTTCAACACCAAAAACTGTGAAGTACATTATACATAATTACTAATACATGCATAAGTTGCTGTTGCTATTCTTGGGACCTCAAATGACTTGCACTGGGCCATGAAGCAGAAGAACAAATAACAGAGGTAAAAACATTCCATTAAATTCTTTCATGTGCCCGTGAGGAAAAAACAATAAACAGTCCCTTGCTTTGACTCATCTCCCAAAACTGGTGTCGAGTTTGGATAGTGAAGCTATGTTGGCATTATTATGTTTGTTCTGTTTGGAGTGTCATGGGAGTCTGAGATAAGAAGTGGGGAGAAAAGCTTTCAACAAGATGTCTTACACAAAGTAAATCCCCCATGTGGATTGTTAGCAAAATGAATAAAAGCCTACATTTATTATATACAAACACACAGGAGTATATATATCTATATCTATTTATCTATCTATCTATCTATCTATCTATCTATCTATCTATCTATATATCTATCTATATATATATATATATACATATATCTATATCTATATATATCTATCTATCTATCTATCTATCTATATATATATATATATATATATATATATATATATGAAGAGTTCATTTGCAAAAACAGATAAAAGCCATTCTTAAAATGAATACACCTTTTTCCCTGATACTGCTTGGAGTACACACACACATACACACACACACACACACACACACACAAAGCATGATTTAGGATAATAAAAATGATGCCAGGCTAAATAAACATATAAAAATAGAAATAGATATAGTGATATAAGTGCATTTTAATAAAATCCAAAAAAGTTTTAAGAAATTCAAATGGAGATATCTGTTTTTGCAAACAAGGTCTTCATATATATATATATATATATATATATATATATGTGTGTGTGTGTGTGTGTGTGTGTGTGTGTGTGTGTGTATATATATGTATATATATATATATATATATATATATATATATATATATATATATATATATATATACATATATGTAGATAGATAGATATACACTCATCAAAATCTTAAGACCAGTTGAGAAATTGCAAGAATTTACATTTTGCACTGTTGGATCTTAAGAAGATTCTAAGTAGAGCTTCAAAATGCAAAAAGAAGAAAAGGGAGTGAGACAAAAAAATTTTTTGAGTAAGCAATTTATTGCAAACAACCATTAAACTGAAATAGGCTGTTCATCAGCTGATCAAAAGTTTAAGACCACAGCCTTTAAAAGCACAAATCTTGGCAAAAATGTGGATTCAGTGTCATTTTCTGTCAGGTATCCACACTGTCATGACCTCCTGTACTTTGGTCAAATCTTGCTGCGTTAAGGTCCTCTAGCAGATAGCAGAATCTTGCTGTTTTTAAAAGTGCCATATAAACAAACTTTTTTTTTTTTTTTTTTTTTTGGTTTAATTTGATTTGATTTAGAAAAGAATTCAAGATAAGGTTGGCTGAGGGAACATGCAAATGTAAGAGCAAACCTCCTTTGACCGAGGTCTTTCCACTCCACAGACAGAAAAATACAGAGAATGGAACCTTGTAATGCTTTTACACAATATTTACTAAATGGTTTTGTCACCACAGGGATCCAGCCTTTACCACTGTGACAATATTTCATCACATAATACTATCTGCTGCTATCCCTCACCTCAGATGACTTGCAACAAGCCAGACAGAGAATAAAGGAGCCTGGCAACATTGGAGCAGTCATCATTCACATTTAAAAAATGAAAGAGTCTTGCTTTGGTTCTCCTCCAAATCCTAGTAAAGTATAATGATAAACAGGGTAGGAACTGAGCCCCAACTCTTGCGGCGTCCATGCAGAAATGAGGTTGGGCGGTTGCTTGTAAACAGCCACAGAATTTGATGACTGAAGGGGATTATCTGAGGTTACAATTGCAACAGCACGTCCATGTCCATGTTAAAAGTTCAAGTCCATGTTTATTTAAAGTCCAATATCAAAAAAATAAATAAATAAATAAAGTCCAATATCACTGTTTACAGTCTCAAATGACTATGTACTCTAAGAATTGCACCAAATAGTTCCCTCTAAGAGTGAATTATAATAATTAATTACCAGCAGTGCCACAATCATTTCAGAAGTGCAGGGGCCAAAAAGTGTGTATATGTGCGTGTGTGTGTGTGTGTGTGTGTGTGTGTGTGTGTGTGTGTGTGTGTACTGGTAGATACACCAGAGAATGGGGGAAGCAGTTACAGCGCCTCCCAAAAGTCCACTGTAAGTTACCCAACTATTCATAGAACCTTCATGGCTGCAATGCTAAGTCAGTAAAATTAGGCTTTATAAACTGCTTATCACAGGTTCCATTGTGTTTGTGGCCAGAGCAGACTGATTGTATTTTAATCTCTGCTGGAGAGAACACTGTTGCCTTTCCAAAACTTTTTTCTGTTTCAGCTGCAAACTGACATCAACTTTTACTGTAGCTGACTGTCTAGAGATAAAAAAAAAAAAGAAAAGTAGTAGTAGTAGTAGTAGTAAATTGTAGATACAAAATAAACTGTGATGTTTCATGGTGTTCACGTTTATTGCAACCCACATTCATCAACCAAACAGTACAGTCTGGTATTACAATGGGTGTGCCATTACTACAGCAATATTCAATATTTATTTTTGTTGCAGCCCGCCCAAAGATCGTTTTTAACAAATTCTGCATTTCTGGTGCATATAGAAAACAACTGGAATTACAGAATATTATTTCCTCATGAACTAAAGACCCATGACATTATTATTTATTTATTATTTTTTTTTCACTGCATATAAATTTGAAATGTAATATTTAATGGTTAGATTTTTAGGATCAAAAGCCTGGCAGAAGCAATATGGAGACATGGATTATAAGTGGATGATTGGACCCTGTGTGCTTTTTTGTAAATAGGCCAGTGCCTATGGCGAAGCCTGGTATCTGCTAGAGGACCTTAACGCTGCCAGTTAATGTTGTGACTTAGTTAATGCTTGATCTCTTAATTTCAACAAAGCAATAGCCAATCATCCTTTTTTTCTCAAGTGATGACTTTGAAAGAAATCAGAACATTGCCAGTAAACTCACTTATGAAATCAAAAAAATAACTTGCGCCTGTGGGCCTTTGTTCACTTTTTAGTGAGTAGATCCTGTTGAGGCAAGTGTATGAAATTCCCTGTGTGCATAATAATCCTATTATAGTGCAGACTTTTACAGTCATGCTTTCACAAATGATTGTGTTTGTATTTTTTTCTGCTTCAGGAATAAAACTCACTGAAAGAGAAAGTTCAAGCAAAATGTTTGAATTGATTGATGGTGTGAACACCTGCTTTATTTGGTGAAATTTGTATTTCATTGTATGAAGTGGCACTTTTTATGATTCTTTCTGACTGGCTCTAATGGAAAGAAAATGACTTCTGAGCAGATCAAGCCTAGTCTAATTTCCCATTGTCACAAAGCTTTATCAAACAAAAGGTGACCTTCAGCTTCCTGCACTGCCATCTCTCTTTGTGTTGTTAGATAACCAGCTAATTGATGGATGCAAAACACATACTGCTTTGCTCGTTTCTTCGGCTTGCATGGAAGGAGGGACTGGTAGTTGAGGCTATAAAATACAGACCTGCTTGTCTTACACTATCACAGAGGTCAGCAACACAATTTCCTTTGCCTGAAACAAATTAAAGTGGTGTGCCCCTCACAAGAATGTCAGTTTAAAATAAATCAACTTTAATTAGAATTGCCCTGCAGAGAAATTTCAGTTTATATCTGTTTTCTGGCTATCTTTCAATTGGAATAAGCCATTATGCCTTCCAACGATAAAATTTGGCTTCACTGGTGATCTTTTTCTAAGACAGTGAACTATAATTTGACAAAATATAACAGTCATTCTTTTATTAAAGATACTTTTGTTTCCTCAGAAACAAAGAGTATTCAGAGAGTGTGTTCAGTGAGTGATTCATTCACTGTGGTTTTGAACTGTGCAAAGAGTTATCTCATGTTCCTCAAATTTGGTTACAAACTGCCAATTCAGTGCTGTAAATGGCTGGTGTGATGTGACATCATAAATTACTTTTAAGTGATGCAAATGCAGTGCTCATGGAGTACAAAGAAACACTGCAGTGTTTATGTGGCATTTCTTATCTGGCACTTGGGAGAATATTTCTGAGAATGATAGAGAGTAGAAAAGCATGGTTTTTGTCACCTTGAGCTTTGCCTTGGGGACAAATTACCCAAAATATAAAAGCCAATCTCGAAGCTAATTATAACATGTAACCTGCTCCTGCATGCCATGAGAATGGGGGATGCTCATCAGAGACCATACAACTTTGAAAAAAAAAAAAAAAAAAAAAAAAAAAAAAAAAAAAAAAACATGTATTAGAGACCCTTTAATTAAGGTAAATGTGATGGGAAATTCATCAATCTCTTAAGCAGCACCTAACTTTGATTAATTAGAGCACTACTACCTTTAACCATAATTGGATTGTTATAAGCCAGTGGGGAAATGTTTGCTACATTACTTACTGGGAATTACACACGCTAACAAACTGCTGGGGTGCTATGGGAGTTTTTACTATTCTGTGTCATAGATCATGTTAGCACCTTGATTAGTCGTCTAAAAATTGTGAAATGTTGCCTCTTAGTTTGGAAGAGTAAGACCAGATGGAGTAGCCGGGAAAATGAAGCGAATCCCTTTGTGCTGCATTTATTTATGAATACCAATTAAATATCAGCATCAGTAATCAGCTAAGCTGGAAGGCAGCCAAGGATGCAGCTTTTCCCCCAACATTCAGCAACATCTCATCAACATGTGCGTACACGTCTGCGCGTATGTCGTTTTGGAATGTATGTAAATGCATATTAATGTAGCTACTGGGATTTAAAGATTATTTAATATTCATGGCATCTGAAAGAAGTTTCTCACATTTAATGTAAAATAGATATTCACTTATGCTGAAAACCAAATACAACGCCTAAAAGAATGCTGCGACAATGCCCATCGTTGGTAGCAGCAGCTTGCATTGGATTAAAATTGGTCCCAAATCTGCTTAATATGGATTTTTCTGTACCATAACTTGTGATTTTTTATTTGTTTGGTTTGATATCCTATAATTCCAGTTGGGTAATACTGTATGAAACTATTTGCAGAGGCACAACACATGTTCTGTATGAGTCAAGGTCCCCTTTAAGACAACATATCTGAGTACAAGACATGAATGAGGTAAAATAACCATAGCTAAGGGGCTTATTTATCCATGGCTGAAATGCAGTGGATAATATCCACACATTTCTGTCCTTTGGATGACATCTTTCAGTCCTCCCAGTCACTTTAATCATGTGAGGTTGAGCTGTATAATAGCTGTAAATCATGCTTATTAAAAAGCAAAAGAGAAGAGAAAAATACATGCTTTTTCAAATGGGTTCAGGTGACCAATAAAAGAGAGACTACAGTGTCATTCAAAATAAGCCATATATTAATAGCAAACACAAACTGAAAGGCTGTGGAGCTGCAGTCTGAAGAGGTGTTATTTTCACTGCGTGGGGTGACATGTAACATGCTGTTTAGGAGGTTAAGCCCAGTTGTGTACATTTGCTGTTCAGTATACATTCTGTTGTACCTTCTTCTCGCCAATGCACCCTAAATCTCAACATACAAATATGAGTTCTGACAGCACTGTGAGCAGCAGG
Source organism: Myripristis murdjan (assembly GCF_902150065.1). Lineage (NCBI taxonomy): Eukaryota > Metazoa > Chordata > Actinopteri > Holocentriformes > Holocentridae > Myripristis > Myripristis murdjan. Next base: position 8,906,055 of record NC_043993.1, on the reverse strand, counting down.
GCAGCAGAGGGTGCATGCTACTCTGTCGGCAAGGATCTGCCTTGCTGAAGGCAATGAATCTCAACCAGCTGCAGGTAGCTGACCCAGCCCTCTCACCTCCTGGTTTAGGGAGGAAGCAAAAAAAGAATTTCCTTCAATAAAACAGCAAACCTTTACATCATATTAGTGCACTAGTTTTGTGGCAGAGTAGGTCTGCTTGCCAGTGTACAGTACAAAAACACTTAACATTTGATGGCTTTGTGCCAGCAATTCTTGATTCTGAGCTGTGCTGGTTGCCATCCTAGCCATCTAATCAGGGACCTTTTACATGTTCAACATCAGGTGAATGCAATTAACTGCAATTACTTGGCATGTCACATTCATGCCTTCTCAGATTTACCAAAAAGACCTGCAGCCAACTGAAGAAATGTTGATGGAGATTTCAGGTATTTATTTTATTTTTATTTATTTATTTTTTATTTATTTATTTATTTATTTGTAAGAGACAAGCACTTTAATATGTAATGTTGTCTGTTTTAAATCCTGCCTAGACAGCAAGTATCTCAGACATTTTTTTTTTTTTTTTTACTTAAGCATCTAGGAGTCTAATAAATACTTTTGTTGAAAAGAAAGAATCATGTGAGAGAAATGTGATCTCAATTCTTAGACAGACAAATCAGGATTCACGTTTTAGCAAGAATCATGCAGCCCTAACGTCAAATATCATATATATATATATATATATATATATATATATATATATATATATATATATTTTTTTTTTTTTTTTTTTTTTTGTTTTGTTTTTTTTTTGTTTTGTTTTGTTTTTTTTGTTTTTTTTTTTGTTTTGTTTTGTTTTTTGTTATGTTTTGTTTTGGCTGTGTTTATGCTGACTTGCTGTCATGAATTGTGGCTGGATGTTACCATAGCTGGCAAACGCTGCAGTGAACCCACTGATGCTGGCAGTCCAAGATAATAAAAATCTAAATGAGCAAATATTTTACTGACAGCAATACAAATGGACTTGTACATGAAAAGCTAGTTTTGTTAGCTGCAGTTTGTTTGAAGTTGATTTTAATTTCATAAATAGAATTTATTTTGAATGTGGGCATTCCAATGTGTTAAATAAATGAACACTTCTAAATTGCTGCAATGAGACATCATGCAATTCATTCATTTCTTTTTTGTTCCATGAAACCATGGAAACTTTTAATGGCAAATCAGAGTTTCCTTTTTAGTTTTCCTACTTTGTCCTTTGTTTAAGTATCTTGGTTGGTGAGTGACATTGCTGTACTGCTTACTCTCTTTTATTTCTTCTGACATGACACGAATGTGGCCATGGAAACAGTTCTTTGGAAAAGTCATTTTGTAGAGGAGAGTTTTTAAGGCCAAGACTGGCAGACCTGAGGGGCCTATTCGGAGGTAAGGTATATGTAGCTCCATTACATCCTCACTATATCATTCAGTGCCTTGTATGTGATTAAAAGTATGTAAGTAGTAGTAGTAAATGACTTCTAAAAGAAACTGCAAGCTAGTGCAGTGAGGCTGCTCTGGCTCACACATTACACCAAGACTGGTGTGATGTGTAAGAATCGCTTTGTTTTGGTCAGTAGTCTGACTCCTGAATTTTGGACTAGTTGGAGTTGCTCCATAGCTTGATTGTTCAGGCAAGTAAAGAAAACATTACAGTAATAGAGGCAGGAGGCTATAAGAGCATGTATGATTTTCTCTGTGTTGCTGTAGGACAGAACTTATCTAATTTTGGAAATATCCCTCAGTTTATAAAAACATGACTTGACTGCTTTTTGTACATGCTGCTCCAGCTTCAACTTACAATCTGGGATAACACTCTCATTCTTTGTAGCTGACTTTATGTTTGGGGTGAAGGGGCCAAGGAGTGGTTGTATTTGCTTTGAGACATGCACAGGACCAATGATGAGAACCTCTGTCTTGTCAGAGTGAAATTTTCAGAAGTTTTGGGACAGCCAGCTGTTTATGTCAAATAGGCAACTATGTAATGAAGCTAATGTACTGTTGTCTGAAGGTGTAAATGACAGGTACAGCTGTGTATCATCTGCGTAGCTATGGAAGGGGATGTTATGGTGACAAATTATCAATCCAGAACATCCAAGGAGTAGTGTAGAAGGTCCTCGGTAGAGGTTAGAGGATTGATGTTTGTTCTAATATGATTGATCTTGTCCATGAAGAATGTAAGTTTTTTTTTTTTTTTTTTTTTTTTTGCAGTTGGCTGGAGAAGAAGCGTCTGCACCAGGGGAAGGAGGGTTTACAACTTGATTGATGGTATTAAACAAGATTCTGGGGCTGTGCTGGTTGGCAGAGATTAGTTGTGAAAAATATTGGTTTCTGGCTTCCTTCACTTTGCAGTTGTATGAGATTAATAAAACTTTGAGCAGTGAGTAATGACCCTGCAATTTACTGGATTTCCACTTGCGTTCAATTTTTTGACATGTTTTTTTAAGGTTATGAATTTCTTTGTTCATCCTCGGGACCTTTCTGAGGGTGGACTTGAGTTTAGTCTTGATAGGAGCAACCATGTCCAGCATAGATAAGTGTAAGTGATTAAAAACATCCAACTGGTAATTTGTATTACTAAGAGTGGGCAAATTGTTGCTAACCATGCTAAAAATTGAGGAGAATGATTGAATTGTGTAAGAGACAGCAACATCTTTAATGGAGAGACTGTTTAGAGTCAAACCATGGGTAAACACCAGGTCTGGGGTGCGTCCACGGTGATGTGTTGGACCATGCACAGACACAAAATTGTAGAACTCAGTTATATTTGAAAACTCAGTTGTCCCACAATTACAGGTATTATCAACATGAAAATTAAAAAAAAAAAAAAAAAAAAAAAAAAAGTCAGCAATCATAATGTGAACCATGGAGGCTAAGAATTCTGAAAATTTTGTTTGGGGGCGATGACTAGCAATACAAAGAATGACAAAGTTCCATCATAACCTCAAAACTTGCTAAATTATTGACAGAAATCAGGCTGCACTTCAAGTGATTTTTATTTTATTTTATTTTATTTATGTATTTATTTATTTTTTTTTTTTTAAATAAAAATTACAGCAAGGCCTCCTCCATGACCACTTGACTTTTGTTAGCTGAAAAATTCATAATTTGGCGGACAAATTTCATTCAAATGACTGTGATCACCAGCTATCAGCCTTTTTAAGTTATAAAGAAAAAAAAAATAATGTCCTCAGTAAAAACAAAATCATTTAAAATAAAGGTTTGTTGGAGACTGACCACACATTAAGTAGGGTGATTTTGCTGCAGTGGGAAGCACTATGCAATGTAGTAGGTTTTGATAGTTAATACCACCAACCAGTGACAGTACAGAACTTGAGATACTGGGAGCAATCCTAACAGAAGAGGCTGAAAGTGTGTGCTTTTTACACCGTTGGGAGGAGCTAGTGAAGGAGGTGGGGAATGTCAGTAGCAGCGAGGAAGAATTCCCTTCAATGACCGGTGTAGTGTCCAGGTCTGCTGCAGAAATGATTCGGCATGCAGTTTATTTTGCATTTCTTTGTTAGTGCACGTAGATGTCTGAAAAGTATGTGGCACTCAAAAGAGCATGCTTTTTGCTAAACTCTTAGGGCTCTAGTTTCCCGGCGCAGCGCGGGGTGGCGCAGTGAGGCGAACCCCGTGCAGAGCTAGTTTCGACCGGCGAAGCGGCAGAGGCGGACAGTGTCCAAGTTTCGCAGGCGGAGGTTTGCCGAGATGGGAGTGGTGGCGCAGCGGGGGGAGGTGCCGACAGATTCAGCTTGGCGCAGTGACAGTTTCGTGCCAAAAGGCTTCGCCGAGGTGCGCCAAAAGCTCGCAATCTGAAACCACGTCTACTTTCAGCGCAAGGCGGAGCGGAGCCGGCGCAGTGGAAGTTTGGCTGGCTGGCGCACATCACCAAAACCTCACAATCAGCACAAACGGTGCCAATCTCCTTTGATCTGACATCAGCTGTGACGGGACAGTTGATATGGAGATATATGTATGTGCTGATTGTGATCGTACCATTGAATAGTGTTTTTTTCGGTATTTATTGCATCGTTCATGTGCCTGACAATTCCGGAAGCCTGCCTGTGAGGTTTTGGTGACGTGTCCGCACAGCTCGCCGGTCTCCGCTCCGTGCCTGTCTCCTGAGCTCCGCTCCGCCTGCGGCAATAGACCTCCATGTCAGCTGTGTAAACTTTCATTACGCCTTCGCGCAGCGCATTTTAAAGGCAAGAACAGGGGCTCATTTGATTGGTTACATGTGAATCGGCTGTGTCAAACCCACTCCACGCCTTCTCTCCTCCCCTCCGCCGGTAGGAGGAACGGCGGAGTACTTGCGCCACCGAGAATGGCGTGCCAAACTTGGAAAATCCGCCTGGCCACACCCAGTTGGCGAAGCGCATCTGCGCTACGCCCCCGCCTCGCCTGGTCTGTGAAACTAGAGCCCTTAGTCTTACATTACAAGCCATTGGTTTACTCACAATAGCCATATGCATCCATCTGGGAAAAAAATGGGTAAACAGTGTAGCTGCATGTGCAGTATACACAGCAGCCTATAGTAAGTAAATAGAATACATAGCTTATATGACATTGAAAGATTAAAGTTCTGTAATACTTAAACCTTATGGATAAGATCTATAGCAAACTGACCAGTTGGGGATCCCTGGAGGAATAGTTTCTCTCACATATTGATAATGTGGCTTGTATGAAACAATGTAATGTATGCTGTTAAAAAGGCAACAGCTGGCCATGAAACCCAATTATCCTACAAACTGCTGTTACCTGATTTTCAGTTCAAAAGAAAACTCTTGTCCTGTTGCCAGATGACTGCGCTCCAACTGGCCCAACTCCCTGCATCGTCTGAATAATGCTGATCTACAATTAAAAAGAGTGAATGTTTGTTTAGTTTGTTGTTGTTTTTTTCCACTGACAGCTTGCCTTTGTGATAACTATTGTTTGGAGAAGCTGGAAGCAGTGTAAATCAAATTTTGGCATTCATGGTGTTTTGATACTTTTAGGTAGAAATGAATGATTACACAGCGGATCAATATTTAATTTAAGGTGTGTGTAATTATGTGCACGCTTGTGCATGTGTGTGTGTGTGTGTGTGTGTGTGTGTGTGTGCACAGCATATGCACAATGTGTGCTCATGAATGCTGTGTTGCTTTGGTCAAGACCCTTTCCCACACTGGAGAGGTCCCTAGGTATCATCTTGTCATTCTGACAAGACTGGCATAGTGTGTGGGGGTGTGTGTTTCTGTGCATATTCATTAATATGCTGTGGCTTTCAGGTGAACAACCTTCCATGAAGGCCACAGCTCACGAAACTAAGCATTCATGCCGTTCTGCTCTGCTTTCAGGCTAACACACTGACAGACGGTTGATCCTGTTCTCCTACAGAGCCATCCACTTGTGTATGTGTGTGTGTGTGTGTGTGAGAGAGAGAGAGAGAGAGAGAGAGAGAGAGAGAGAGAGAGAGAGAGAGAGAGATTTTGTTTGATTGTTTGTTTACATGTTGCTATTTTTGCACTTTCACATTGTGTGGAGAGCAGGGTTGTGTGGCCGGGGTGTGGTGAATGGCCCCAAGCCCTCAATATGCCTCCGGTGAAGGACAAGGTAAATTAGAGACTGTATTGGCATTCCAATCTTTAAAGCAATAAGCACAGCATACAAAGCGTGCTCTGAAAGAAATTGTTGGTGTAGATAAATTGTTTGATAACCAAAGAGACAAATCAATTAAAGGCTACTAAAATCTGTAGTCTGTATAAAACAACTCAATAAACAAACCACAGGAGTTCTGTTGGCAATTGTCCAGATATTTTTATTTATTTATTTTTTTTTGGGGGGGAGGGTTTTGTTTTGAATTTTGTCGGTTGAAATGATTTAAAAATAAAACGGTTTCAGGAGAGTTCGGGTACCTTTGTTTTTCAGTCAATAGAAAGTCCCATGGTGCCAGCCATTGAAGGCAGAAGCAAATCAATAAACACTGCAAACATGCCCACTTAGAAATCAATAGGGGGGCCTATCATGCCCACAGCCACACCCCTCTGTTCGACTTTTCTTAAGTTTGATAAATGGCTCCGCTCATTACCACAAATCATAGTGCTGTTAAAGTTATAGCCAAGCAGCTACATTTGTTTGTGTGTGATATATTTTTTTTTTTTGCTCACATCAGATGGAAGTACTTGAAAATCCAGCATGTGTTTGCCACTCATCGAAGACTTTGTCTTGGTGTGAGGGGTTTGCAGATTCATATTGACAGACTGATCTGAGACGCCCCTTTCATGTCAAACAGGTTTGATATTATGACCCAATTTTTGAACAGATCCTGAAGTGTGTGGGGATTACAGATTTGTTTCAAGAGTGGACACTATAAATTATCAATGAAGCCAAGTTTGCAGATAGGTGAGGCAGACATGCTATATTTAAGTATTGGGTTATACTGTGATGTTAATAATGCAGGGATAGATATTTGGGTAAGTCCTGCCTTATAATCTGTAAATTACTATCCCAACTACTGTTACATTTTCTAATGAACTGTACCCTCTCACTGTACTGTACAGCCCACACTGGGTGTCTCTGGACACGGCTTCACCTCCAGTCTCTTTGCAGCCCCCCACCACCCAGCACACACTCACAATATGCTATTACCGCATATTGCATTAATGTGAATGTCGATTCACATGGGTGGAAAATAACAGGTATATTGGTGAGTGTGTTGTTAAAATCTGCCATCATATGCACACTGCAATGCATTTTCAAAATTGTTTAGGGTGTATACAACAACACGGTGGTGTGTTCCCAGCCTTACATACTCCGTAGAGTCCCTCTTGAACTATGTAATGTGATCCTTGCCTAGAACAAAACATTCATTCATTCATTCATTCATTCATTCACTCGTTGTTTGATGTGGGTTTGTTTTGTTTGTTCATATATTAGATTTCCATATGGGATAGATTATCATCAAACACAGCGATTAGAGAATAGTATATTAATCCCATTAATGGGTCAAATAAAATAAATAATTTATTCAATCATATAGTGTAAGAGTAAAGGCCTTTCAAAATTCTGGCATTTGGTCCTCTGTAGAGTACCTCACTCCTCATACCTCACTTCCCTGTGGAGGAGGACCAACTGTTTTGATCCCTGCAGGATCAATACAGTGTCACATTATCCTTTACCTGAAACCAGTGATCACTGGATAAGTGCCAGGCTTGTGAAATCACAGGTCAATTAGGATAATCACACTCCATCTCTGCATGCCGTGATGACTCTGCTGTTGTACAAGGTCATTTGTCATATTCGTGTCCCTTAAGATCACTGAGATTTTCAGATTCTGAACCTTGGTGTTTTATTTTATATCCCTGTATAAAAAGAATGTGATAAATTGAAACTGGACTCCATTCTATTATAGTATGCCTGTCATTCATGGTAAAGGAGGAGAGAAACAGAGAGACTTGTACTGTCCAGTCACTGTAAATGTGTGAAGCAGTTTGGTATGTCAGGCAGACACAACATGTCCACACAATGTGTGTATGTGCATGCATACACACACTGCTCACACATTTACACACAAACATGCACAAGTGAACACCAGCATGCGCCCACTCGTCCGCATATGAGTCGACCTGTTCGTTCATGCACATGTGGACACACACACACGCACACACACACACACACACACACACACACACACACACACACACACACACACAGAAAAAAGAAGTGGTTGCTAAGCCGTTCTTATTTCACACCTGACCTGTGTTTAGATGGATGGCCAGCAGGCTGCCAGTGGAGGAACCGATTCGCTTGTTTGAATTCTACTCTGTTTCCTCCTCCCCTTTGGCTGCAAACATCACTTTGTGAGATGGTGAGGAGGTGGAGGAAGAGTAGAAGAGTAGAGCAGAAGTAAATGAGGAGTAAGAGAAGCAGGAGTAGGAGGACAATGATGAAGAAGAGAATAAGAAGAGGAGAGAGAGAAGGAAAAAGGGAAGAAGGGAGCCGGCGGTTTCACAGAGATTAAATGATCAGTATGAGGGAGGTGACGAGGGAGGTGACAAAGTTTATGTCAATAGGCAAGGAAACAAGGTATGAGGGCATTCATCAACATCTTAAATGTAAAAAAAAAAAAAAAAAAGGGACTCATCATCCCTGAATAACTCCGGGATGCTGGCTGAGAAAATCTTTGAACTGGCAATTTGTTGAGGAATAAATCATTAGCCCCCAGTCCAAAGTGATCACAACACGATTTCCTTTATTCTCTTTGTCTTTCACAAACAAGGAAAAGTGGGAAATGAGATTTCAATGGTTTGACGGTTCTCACAATATACTGCCATGCATGTCTTCAGTAATGACAGGTTGTCTCAAATGTTTTGATGGTGTATTTGCTTTCATTGTATATAACGTTGATAATGACAGATGACAGAGTTACAGACAATCAAGTTGCCAATCATTGTTAACTCTGATTGTATGAATACATGGTTTTCTTTTAACTTGTCCCATCTGTTTTAGCTACCTACTGTTTTTCTGCCACTATTGCCTGCCCGGGATGCATATTGACTTGTTTACTTCCTCAGCACAAAGTTGAATTCGTTAACCCATGTAGGAGTGTGTTCTTGTGTAGGAGCGGTCTTGTTTATGTGTGTGTGTGTGTGTGTGTGTGTGTGTGTGTGTGTATGTCAGGAACATGCCTATGTGTTTTTATTTCATTGTGCATGTAGCACTGTACAAGTGTGTGTATTACAGTATGTGTGTGCTTGTGTGCATGAATATTGCCATGGCTGATTAACATGTGTACACTAGTATCTGTCCCAGCTTCCCTTTGCAGCCCCCTTGTTCCTTGTCAAGTTGTGCTATCGTTGGTATTTATATCCCTTTTTCTTGTTTCCTCCACCAACATTATAAAGATATCCTGTTCCTTTCATGATATCATTCTGAGGTCATAGCTCTGGGCTGTAAGGCTGACTGTTGCTCTCACAAGTGAAGCATTACTTTGTTTTCAGGTTTCGTGTTGCAGAGCACATTATATGTTCTTGCCTCCTTTCTTAAAGTGATGTTTCCCCTTGCTACAGCAGCTTATTCTCTTTATCATAACACACCTTTAACAAGAAATGCAAAGAAATTGTTGACAGCATTCATGTTGTTGTATTATTAAGTCAAAATCTCCTTTTACTTACTGAAAAAAAGTATACTGCACACTGCTTATCTCATGGTGTAGTAGCAGATGTATTTAAAAATTCCAACCAATAATAACATCACAGATTTTTAAGTGATCGATCCCGCCCATTCGCCTTTCCTATTATATTAAACCCATAGCATAACAGCTATCATAACTTTCAGAATGAAATGAGTGATGACATGGTACAGCTATGCATTTGTATTTTGGCCTAAAACTGGATACAAAAAAAAATAATAATAATAAAAATATATTTTTTTTTTAGTTTTCAGCAGTGGCCTCCTGCTTCTTTAAAGCGAATGACGGAGGAGGTGAACCATCCTCTACAATATCATAAAGGCAGGCTGACAGTTTCTCAGTCTTTCCCCATATTTGTTATGTTGTTCCTCCCTGAATTATGCTCCACCTCACATGCCTGATATAATCACTATTATGTCAAAATAGGAAAGCAAGACAGTATCGCAATGTCTTTTCATTGTGGCTTTAAACTGTCATGGTCATGTTACAGATTTTGTTACGATTCAGATTCAGACTACTTTATTTATCCCTGCAAGCCCAATTTGTAACATCTTACAGGACTGTAAAAGAACACATACCAGATATACAAAAACAAGACAAAAATTTGTCAGTTACACAGTTCCCATAAGATACAATAAATTAAGTAATAAAAGACTTATAAATAAGCGGAGAGACTTTAAATTAAAGTTAACATGCTTGTGAAGTATCTTAACAGCAGAGGGGATGAAAGATTTTTTTTTTTTTTTTTTTTTTCTCCCAGGATATTACTGTAACAGTTGGGGGTACAGTGCCTTACTGACAGACATTTTTGCTGTAGTTCTTCAGGAAAATTCAGCTCACTACTCCTAGATTTTACACTTGAGCTCAGAATTTGAGCTGGTGCTTGTCTCCTCATGAGGCCACTTCCCTGACCCTCAGGCCACCACCAACCGTAACATCACCATTCTTAATACTTATGTGACTCTTGTCCACGTGTGATGTGTGGGAGCATTCTACAAAACTCAAGTCAAACCCTCCTATATTGAGAAAAAAAGGTTTATTAAGCATCATCAAGCATCTGGAATTGAACAACCTGTGGGCGTGCTCTTGGGGATTGAGATTGGTCTCGACAGTGCTTGACAGAAGCATAGCAATTCTTGAAAACACATTAAAGCTAGCCAGAGTGGTGAAAGAAACTCAATCTACACCACAAATACAGCAGGGACAGACCCCTGGCTTTGACGCTAATAAGAAGCTAAGGAAGTAATTTCAGGGTGTGTCCCATGAGAAGTGCAGAAGTCATTTTGACCCGTTTACAGCTTCAGGGCTCACGTTCAGCATCAGAGACCTGAAGTGTTCAAAGGGAGTAATTATTCTTCAGACTTCTTCTCAACGAAGCAACACAACATGCCAAAAGGCATTTTGCAAGCCACACAGAACAAGATGATTCTCTGAGAAGGTGCTCGCTCCTTAATATTGTAGATGAAACGTTGAATTAGGGGAGAGACCAAGGTGTAACATGCTTCAGTGACCTGGAGTTCAGTGTGCACACCAGTGCATCGGTTGTTGTTGGTGCAAGGGTTCTCTCTCATTCCCATATGAGACCATATTTATATTCATAGTTTCTCTTGCTCATTTTCTCTGTCTCTCTTTCTGCCCTCTCTCCCTCTCTCTGAATTTCTATTTTCTCTTTCATGAGTCTCTCATTCACTCTTTCTCCATCTCTCTACATCTTGTTCTACATGGCATAAACAAAGTAGTTATTTGTCATCTTTCACACTTTGTTTCTCTTCCATAATCAGCAGCTTTGTGCCAGAGTGGAAAACCGAGGCCTCAGCTTTGAAATGAATTTTACTAAGCAGCGTGAGTACGACTAGCATTTCTTATGTACATTTGGATCACATAGCACTTCGGGGCAAAGTTGCAAATTGCACATTTCAGGTTGGATTATCTGGTGTGCACAGCTAATGTTTAGCTACTGTAGCACATAGCTGCTTTTGCTTTTATTTATTTTTGTTGCCCAAGGCAATGCTTTAGCCCAGGAGAGTTGACACTAATTCAAAAGTGTTTTCAGTATAAATTAAACTCCACTGGCATGACTTTAATGCTTAAACAGTGGCATGTAGATATGGTCAGGGGTTTCTTTGTACTACTTTACTAATATTCACACTGAGCTGCTAGAGTTTGTCATTTTTATTCAATGTTCAACTCAAACAAATTGCATAATTATCTTGGTTTAATTAGTATGTACATTGTAACATTGTGACATTGACGCAAAGAAATATGCTGTGCATACCAACACAGCATATTTCTTTGCATCAATGTCACAAAGACAAATTATTCTACATTTGTCATGCTTGTCACGGTTATTCTCACCGAGTTCTTTGTTATTGTCATTCTCATATTCTTCAACTCTGGGAAAAAAAGGTATCAAGGATTTGCTCATCTCTATAAGCCCCTGACACACCAAGCTGACCGTTGGCTCGCATCGAGCCGTCACTGGTTGGCCGCCTGTGAGTGACTATTGCCTGTAGATTGTGCAGTGTGTCACTCTTCCTCATCAGCAGGCAACTCGCCAAATCAATATGCTGAATTGGGAGTGAAGGCTGCTGCAGGTAAGGGAGGCCCTTCTAATTGGCTGTGCAGCTTATGCAAATCAGAGCCAAAAAAAAAAAAAAAAAAAAAAAAAAAAGCAACTAAGTTAATTATTCACCTTGCCATTACTTGCTGAGTTTTGCCATTATTACTTGATGTGCATTGAATTTTTATTCTATGTATTTTTACTAGTTGCCTGTTTGATTTAATATTATGCCATTGACCATTTTATTTTGTTATTGTGATTTTAATGTCTGTTACCTCTGAGACTTGTGTTGGTTTTAACACTAGTACCCTCAACTGGCCCCGGCTTACTTGATAGTTTTGCGATATCCTCTCACAATGGAAGGTTGATATGTAATGAGCTCTGTTCATATCATTTATAACTTTGTTTTCATGAGTCAAAATTGTGTACTTTATACACTATATTACCAAAAGTATTCGCTCACCCATTCAAATGATCAGAATCAGGTGTCCTAATCACTTGGCCTGGCCACAGGTGTATAAAATCAAGCACTCAGGCATGCAGACTGTGAAACAAGACATTTGTGAAAGAATGGGCCGCTCTCAGGAGCTCAGTGAATTCCAGCGTGGAACTGTCATAGGATGCCACCTGTGCAACAAATCCAGTCGTGAAATTTCCTCGCTCCTAAATATTCCACAGTCAACTGTCAGCTCTATTATAACAAAATGGAAGCGTTTGGGAACAACAGCAACTCAGCCACGAAGTGGTAGGCCACGTAAAGTGACGGAGAGGGGTCAGCGGATGCTGAAGCACATAGTGCAAAGAGGTCGCCGACTTTCTGCACAGTCAATTGCTACAGAGCTACAAACTTCATGTGACCTTCAGATTAGCCCAAGTACAGTACGCAGAGAGCTTCATGGAATGGGTTTCCATGGCCAAGCAGCTGCAGCCAAGCCACACATCACCAAGTGCAATGCAAAGCGTCGGATGCAATGGTGTAAAGCACGCCGCCACTGGCCTCTAGAGCAGTGGAGACGCGTTCTCTGGAGTGATGAATCACGCTTTTCCATCTGGCAATCTGATGGACGAGTCTGGGTTTGGAGGTTGCCAGGAGAACGGTACATTTCAGACTGCATTGTGCCGACTGTGAAATTTGGTGGAGGAGGAATTATGGTGTGGGGTTGTTTTTCAGGAGCTGGGCTTGGCCCCTTAGTTCCAGTGAAAGGAACTTTGAATGCTTCAAGATACCAAAACATTTTGGACAATTCCATGCTCCCAACCTTGTGGGAACAGTTTGGAGCGGGCCCCTTCCTCTTCCAACATGACTGTGCGCCAGTGCACAAAGCAAGGTCCATAAAGACATGGATGACAGAGTCTGGTGTGGATGAACTTGACTGGCCTGCACAGAGTCCTGACCTGAACCCGATAGAACACCTTTGGGATGAATTAGAGCGGAGACTGAGAGCCAGGCCTTCTCGACCAACATCAGTGTTTGACCTCACCAATGCGCTTTTGGATGAATGGTCAAAAATTCCTATAAACACTCTCCTCAACCTTGTCGACAGTCTTCCCAGAAGAGTTGAAGCTGTAATAGCTGCAAAAGGTGGACCGACATCATATTGAACTCTATGGGTTAGGAATGGGATGGCACTTCAGTTCATAGTATGAGTAAAGGCAGGTGAGCGAATACTTTTGGTAATATAGTGTATGTTGAGGTGAGCTCCCTAATTACCATAGCAAATGTTGTGTGATTATATTGGTTGGTTTTAATTGCATGGAGTCAGTAGTGGAGCACACCAAGTTTTCAGTGACTTAATTTTATCTTTGTAGGTAATCATCATCATGTAGCTTGTAAACCTGCAGCAACCTATTGTGTTTTATTTTAGTATTTTTTTAAACTTGCTAGCGTCAAACCCGCTGTTGGCAGATTGGAGCCAAAAGTGATGGTGTGCAATTATTCCTCACATAACATAAGAGAGTTTACGGCTGCTACATTAAGTTGCCAGCAAGCTATCCTAACAGAGAAAGTTTAGTTGTGGAAAACAACCCTTTTCATACACGCAAAAGACCTTCAAGGTAATACCAGTGGCACTTACAACTTCTCATCAGACACATTCCTGATTTATTACCGTATAACAAAAATGATGGTGGGCCTTTCATTTCTCTTACATGGTATAAGTTTTTGTTTCAGGCAATTTGAGGCAATGCACAACAACCAATGGCCTTAGTTGGCACCAGTTGGACGTTAACTCGGTGTGTCCCAGTCCATACACTGTCTCATAGTTACAGGTGGAAGTGTGGTCCTATTTCATGTAGTCTCTTTGAAACTGATGCTGGACCACCCCAAGCTAACATTCAGGTCACTTTGTTCTGTTTGTCCCTCGTGTGTTGTAGAAGCCTAATCTGCAGATTAGGTGGACACTCATGGAGAGGTTTGTTTTTGTTTAGCAGTGATCTTCACTCAACTCACTGACTTGGCTCAAAACAAGCCCCAAACCATTTCTAAATCCCAAAACTGAGAGTTTAAATCCTCTTTCCATTCACTGTGTGACTATGTGTCGTAGCCCATGCACATGCAGCCACATCTTCATGAATCTGTATGCAGCAATAAATCCAATATAGTCAACACATACACAGCAGGTATCTGTCTTTTTAAGCACCACCAAACACATCATTTCCTTAATTTATGACTTTTGCAAAAAAAAAAAAAATGGTATGTTCTTGTACCCCAAACATATACATAGAAACAATGATGCAATCCCACACAGTCACATGTGTATGCATGACATACACATGACAAATGTGTGTCTCTCTCATTCTCTCACAATCAGACAGGCAAACAAAAGACAACCAGACAACCGTGTGAAAGCTCCGGGCAGCATGTATGGATGGCCATCTGGGGTTTATTAATCTTCTTGGTTGTTTGAAAGTCTGAAAAGAAAACCATAGCTTGTGGTTCGTTGCACACTATCTTCTGACTTTTGCTATGTTTTGACACTTCAATTTGGGCAAATGTTTGTATTATAAGAACAAATATAATCAGGTTGAGAAGACAGTTTACTGTAGATGAGAAAGCTTCTCTGCATTACAAATCCTAAGATAAGATAATGCCTGAAATGTTATTAGTGTCATAATATAGTGTGCATCGGCAGACTGGTATGAAATGAAATAGTAACATGATAATATAACATATTTACCACATAACAACATATTTTAATATAAAAATCAAAGTGGTTAAAAATTGAAAATGAAACGGTTTGGATCAGGATTCAAAGAAAGATGAGGTTTCATTACCTTTCAAATATTTATGCGTCCACATTATGGGAGGAGCATGTATGTACAAATAAATAATAATCTCATATCAACGACTGACGTGGACCCACTGCAAAAGGGAAAATAGTGGGCAAAGTAGTCCCCTGCTAGGCTGCACCATATCATCCAGTCAATGAGCACTGTGCATCACTGGCAATGCTGGCAGGCATTTAACAGCAAGCTCTGCACTGGCCCTGGCTTCAACAATAAACCCTCCAGTCACACACACAGCACACAGTGTGACTTATTTATTTATAAATGTCTCCAGCAATCTATGTAGTTGTTCATTTATGACTGATGGACTGATTTATTCATTTGTTTGTTCATATATCGATTCATTCATTCATGAAACGCCATTCAACAATACTAAAATGTAGACTGTATATAAAGTTACCTAACAAGTCCCCCAAAATAAACAACTCAGTCTCATTGCCATTTGCACAAACTTTTCATTAATCAATTAGCAATGCATTAAATCAACCCATTGGTTCGACAAGGAATGTGCAAATATTGGTTCATTACCTCAGTATTAGTCTTCTTAACATAGCAGCAACCAATTTGGTCTCAGCTTCTTTCACGTATCTGCTTTGATCCCGATGAACAAAGAATGTGGAATAAGCATTGATTGCTTGTAGCAAATGAGACTGTGTTGCTTGATCACAGGCATGGGAAACATGTTGGAGGTCCAATACCTTCGCAAAGCAGAGATTGGCTCGTCATCGCATTTAATCATGCCTCGCTAATTGACTGAGTTCTTCCTTCCACAAACTAAGAAAACTCTGAGGGCCATATGGCAAAACCTAATAGAGTTGGACGAGTGAAGAAAAAGCATAATTTGTTTCAGAAGGCTGCGTCCATTCTTCTACAGATGATAGTGCATATGGAGGATGCATAGATGATTATTTTTTGTAGGGCTAAAGCTGCCATATGTATTTCCTGAAAGGCACAGTCAGATAAATAACACAGAAAAAAAGGGCTATGGTTGAAACATGAACAGTACTGAGGGCAACCCCCCTGACGTCCATGCCCCATGCCCAAGGATGTGCATTGACTTGTGAGCTTAATTTAATGCATGAAGCTTGCCATTCATATGTCTAATCTTCCAAGTGTAAATAATTGCAGTTGGAAATATTGTGCCAGCATTATTTGCAAATAATTCTTAATGTTTGATATCAAGCGCTTGGAATACCAGATGGGGGGGATTAACCACATCAAAACAATTCAGTTGTCAGTCACACAAAAACATTCCAAACTGATTTTCAGCAATTTTTCCTTTTCTGCCACTCATATTATCCTGTGTCAACTTATTTTATCTTTTTTGCAAAAGTTTTGTGTGCCAGGCATATCCATAATTTCAGGACTTTATTTATTTATTACAAGTACATAGTTTGACACAATTTTTGGACACTCAGCCAAACAGTTCCAGCAGTTTGGGCAGGTTTAAAGTATGCTTGAGAGTCTTTTTGTATGGGTGTCCCCTGAAGCGGTCTACTAGTTTTAGTGCTAATAACATAAAAACTGAAAGAGCCTTTTGGAAAAACTGTTTTGCATAACATTCAAAATGGTGGAAAATAAAGATAGTGAACATGTAAAGTTCCACATCTAAGGAAGTGTGTTAAGCTTTCGCTCCGGAGAAAGCGGACCCACAATGCGAAATGCGGTTACAAAAAAAGCACACTTTAATACAGAATTGGGTGGTACAAAAACAGGAACAAAAACATTGAAGATCCACCGGCGAGGCTGGACGTGGCAGGCCGGGCAAGGAGAGACAGACAGGGCAAGGAGAGGCAGGCAGGGCATGGAGGAGCAGGCTGGATCTGAGGGAACAGGGACATCCAAAAATCACAAAATACAAAGTAGGAGAAATAGCAAATGCTAACAAGAGAGCCGAGTAGTTACCACGCATGGCAAACGACAAACTGGCGGAGAATGAAGGTCTGAACCAGGGTAATATACTGTAGCAGGTTGGAGATAATTGGAGATGCAGACCAGGTGTGTGAAGGAACAGGTGAGGGAGATGAGCCCAGCCTGCAAATCAGGAAGACAACACAACACAAGGGGAGGGGAAAATGGAGGGAAAAACACACACACAGGCTACGTTTACACATACACGGGTATTTTAAAAACGGAGACATTTCCCTTTGTTTGTGCCCTTCATTTAAACGCTAACGGCGAATTCGCCTCTGAAAACGATTCTTTCTAAAAAAAAACTCCGGCTAAAGTGGAGATTTAGGAAAACTCCTGTTTCGCGTTTGCATGTAAACTGAGAAAAACGGAGAAATACAGAGTTTCAGGCAGCCGACGTCACATTATGCGCCAAAAGTGCGCGCAATGTTTACATTTGGCTATGGTGATCATAGACATGATATATATTATATCATGTCTATGATCACCATGTATATTATGTCTATAATGGTGATGATTATGGATGCATTCACAGTAGCAGTCGCATTTCTGTCCATGTTTGCATTTTCAAATACAGCTGCTTTTTTATATTGAGGAGCAGAGATGAATAAGGGCTCAGAGGTCAGCAATTTTGCAAATTGTCCTCCCTCCAACACAAAGAGCCAGTCCGCGTCACCGCCAGCATCGCTGGTTTTGGGTCCGACCTGGGCGGACTGCTGTCTGGTTTGGCTTCTGATTGGCTTGCATGGCTTTTTCCTACTTCCTACACCGCTGCCCATAGGCTTGGGGTTGTTATGATGGCGCCTGACGGCGTATTTATGCGGGTTGATGTAAACGAAAATTTTTTTGAAAACGATTCCTTGCGCACAATGTTATTTTGGAAAACAGAGGGAGGGAAATATTTGTTTCTCAAAATAGACAGGAGGGATGCGGCACCTAACAAAGTGTGGAACTATGTTGTGTGCCATCAAGAGTTACAGACCAGCAGGCTGCATGCCCTTGCTACACTGCAGGTATGAAAAATGGATAGATAGACAGATGGATGGATGGAGTTATGGACCATAATGTAAATATATGCGCTGTAGCACCATCATATCTAGCAAACTGGCTGTCTTGCTTGATCAGTGAGGGATCATAGAAAACCTCTAGCCAAATACTGTTCCTCTTGGACTTACAGTTTTTGAGTTACAGACATGTTTATCCACGAACAAGAACAAAAAAAAAAAAAAAAAAAAAGGATTAGAATTCCAGCAAAAATTTGTTCAGGTTTTTACAATGGATTCAGCACAATGTGTTTGGAACCCTGGTAAAATACATTGTTGATCCCCAAAGGAAAATTCTGTTTTTACTGTTTTCAGCCATAGCACCTGCTGAGCTGGAAGCGGTTCGAGAGGCCTGACTAAGGACACTTCCGGACAGCAGATGCTTGCCGGTATTTTGTCTGGTGATAAATATTTTCCTGTGTAAACAAAAACATCTCTCGTGAGAACAAGTCTCATAATTTTCAGATATGTGGGTGTTTTCTAAATGGAGAAAATGAGAAGGTGATACAAATCTGATGACGGTGGAAGTCTCGCCTGTCCATTCATTTTATCATTCCTGACAATCTATGATTATAAAAGAATACAGTGCATGTGCATTGACACACAGACACAAACACATTCACGCACACACACGAACACACACACACACACACACACACACACACGTGCATGCACACAGGCACAGATAATTTAACCTGAACAAACACCATCAGAGTTTTTATCCAATAAAGGCCTGCGACAGCAACTTTATCTCAGTCTGCTGCATTTCCTTGTTGATGCTCATGGAGGCCCTTTTTTCCTGACGGGCGTAATGAGATTAGAAGGCAGCAGGAACCGAGGGAGACATGTAACGCCTTTAAATGAGATGGAATGAAACTCCTCTAAAGTATTCATCAGCTGAGACTGTTAAATGCAAGCGTGCGAGCACACACACACAAGTACACACGCTCATGTAATGTAAGTACCCCATCCTTGCCTTCCTCCCTCAGCACTCCACAGCACCCTTCCAAATGGAGGCAGTCATGTCTGAGTGTTGTTGGAGTTACTGAGAAACATCAGATTGCGTGCTACTTTGACGTTCCAAGATGATGCTCTACAGAGGTTTACCCCACTTGTTAAATGGAAAACATAATCAGCAATCTATGCCCAGATTTCAGCTTTTCAGTATAAAAGTAGGTGCAAATGCTACCAAACATATGACTGTCATAGACATAATAATGTGATGTGATGTTTTTCAAAAATGAGCCCTGCATTACCAAGAGGTTGGGGTTGTAGAGACTAGGGAACATGATTCTAGTGTGAATATCTCCAAAGCAACAATATTGGCTAGAGATTTCAAATTCTAGTAGTTTTACTTTACTATGGAGACACTAGGCATGCACAAATGATTTTGCTTTACATATCTGTGGGAGGAGCAAGCATTTGCAAATGTTGATGTTGCTCAGAGGCAGGAGGATTTTCATAAGTTCCCTGGTGAATTGTGCATTCTGAAATGCCTGTGGTTGTAACCTTTACAGGACCTTTATTGGCTAATAAGTTACTGCTCCTGTTTTCACTGGTTTATTTTATTTTTCATTTTTTCCCACATCACATTTCTCTAGAACTAAAATTGCTTGGGGATACATTTAGCTACCAAGTATAACATTTGGTCACACTGTATTTCAAAGATCCAACGTTATTCAACTTGCAATCAATGGTATATGTTGAGTTTTGCAATTGAGTCAATGCTTTCACATGTTACATAAATAATAAATGATCTATGAATTTGAATACTAACCATTATGGATGGAAATATATATTTTTTCTCATTATTTCTCAAGGTGCAGCAGTACTACAACACTAACTTGTCCATTGTGAAAACAGTTTTTTTCTTTCTAAGAGGGCAGGCATGTTTACAGTTTTTTTCAATCGCTTTTTCTAGTATAATGAAACTGGGATCCACTTTGTCATCATCTTCACCTCCAAACCACAGCAGATGTTTTCTTCTGCAAATGTGTTCATACATTTTTATTAGATTCACACATTTTTCACGCTTTTTTGCACAACACTTTTCATGTGTCATTTACATGGCCCTGACTCCATTGACTTCACTATGGTAGTCAAAAGCAAAACATCTGCTCACAGCTGATAGAAATGAACTGCATCACTGTGAAATGACTAGTGCACCTGTATCACTACCCTTTCCACAAATCACCATTCACCAATCAATCAGTATGCACCTACAAAAAAGAGGCAGTTTTGTATTGCTGTTGGCAAGCATGGATCCCAGAGGTCTGGAGCAAGTGAGAAGGCAAGTGAGGATAAGAGGTGGAGATGTCCAAGGAGGAGTGTGTGTACATGGTGAAGGTGGACGTGGTGGTGGACGTGGTAGAGGTGAATGTGGTGGCGGTGTACGGCGAACACGTTTCAGAAGAAATCCGGGCCACTGTCATAGACCATGTAATCAAAAATGGCCTGTCCTACAGAGAGGCAGGACAACGGATTCAACCAGTTCTAAGGCAGAGCACTGTTGCTTCCATTGTTCAAATTTTTCTAACTTAAAGTAGTAAAGTAACATTACAGTGTATTACAGTACTGTACATTACTGTATACATACAATTCTGTAAACATGTTACAATACAGCACTATAACTGTCTTTACAGAAGTACTGTGATTGTTCTCTCATCTCTCTTTATTGAATCAATAGGCTACCACATGCAGGGGGGAGGGGGAAGATCTTCAGTGCAGAGCAGGAGGCTGCCGTTGTGGACATGGTGGTGGCAAACAATGCCATCAGACTCCGTGAAATTCAGGCTGCAATTATTGATGATGAAGGCACCTTTACAAATACAATGTCAGTATATCCACTATAGCTAGGGTTCTAAAAAGACATCATATGGAAATGAAGCTATTATACAGGGTTCCCTTCCAGAGGAATGAAGCCAATGTGAAGGAGGCCAGATACCATTATGTGCAGTTAAGGATATTACAGAACTGTAGTATTGAAATGCTTTGTGATACTACTTTATGACATTCAAACTGAATAATCATTATGTGTGTGTGTGTGTGTGTGTGTGTGTGTGTGTGTGTGTGTGTGTTTGTGCTGTATATAGAGAATCATGGAACTTGAAGCTGAAGGGGACCATATTTTCATTTATGGTGATGAGGCCGGGTTCAATCTGAACAGAGTGAGGAGGCGTGGAAGGAATGTCACTGGGCAGTACCAGGACAGAGGGGAGCAAACATCACAACAGGACGGTGTCCTGTGCTCTATTCCAGCTGTTGGCCCATACAACTCAGATCGGCTCATCACTTTCCTCACTGCACTACATGAGAGGAGAGAGAGCTGCAGAATCCGGGCAGGTTCGTCATCATCTGGGATAATGTGGCCTTCCACCATGCTCGCTTTGTGAATCAATGGTTTGCCGAACATCCCAAGTTGATGGTGCAATTCTTACCGGCCTGCTCCCCGTTTCTCAATCCTATTGGGGAATTCTTCAGTGCGTGGCGATGGAAAGTGTATAACCATCACCCCTATGTCTGAATGGGTTTGATGGAAGCCATGATTTCTGCTGTCCAGCAAACTGGAGCTGACGAATGCCAGGTTTAGGTTTAGGTTTATTTATTTAGCACACATTAAAGCTCAATGGTGCAAGGAGGGAATGAAGCCCAATGGGCTTGTACAAGAGTTTCATCCCTTTCAATAATTACAATCACTTCAGATTTATAAGGCTAACAAATAAACATTGAAAAAGGAGATAAAGTACACATATAATCAATGTTATATGAACAAAATATGGAGATAGAGTACAGAATAATCAATATCAAGTAGAGACAATGGAAATAAAGTCTATACATAGGGGTTGAAATCATGGAGAAAAGGCATAGAATAAAGATGTGGGGCAATGGAGAGGGCAGGAAGTGACTATATGTAATGTATGGAGGATTCGTGAAAGGTTAAGATGTTTTTTTAGCTGCTTTTTAAAGACTGAGTGGGAAGATTTGGATCTTAATGAGGGAGGTAATCCATTCCAAAGCATAGGACCTCTATAGGACATGTTAAACTGATGGTGTGATGTGGAGGTAAAGGGTAAATATAGAGTAATATTATTACTGTCTAGTACGGTGAGAATGTAGATATAAAGTGAGAGTAAAGAGACTTTGAAGAGTGACAGGGATATCTTGGTTTCTGTAAGTAAACTTGTGAATGAACAAACATATCTGATAGTTATTCAGTTTGTGAATTGGTAAACGAGAATACTTTGTAAATAGTGGTGCTGACGGAGCATATCTGTTTGAATGTGAGATAAATCTTAAGAACCTCTTCTGAATAGTACATAATTTCTTGAGATGGTTAGGATATGAGGCTGCCCAGACCATATTACAGTAGTTCAAATAAGGAAACAGAAAAACTATAGTATAACGTTAAATGAGCAGAAGGATGAATTAAAGGACACACTTTTCTTAATATGCTCAACATCTTCATGGATCTTTTGCAGACAAGGTCTATGTGATTTGACTAATTAAGTTTTTCATCGACTAGTATTCCCCAAAATTTAGTGGTTTTTACTTGCATGATTTCTGTTCCATTGATGTATAATTTTGCTTGCTCTTTGGGGTAAGATTTATTTATGTTGCAAAAGATCACAAAGTTACATTTCTTCATGCTAAGTGTTAATTTATTGAGTTGAAACCATTTATAAATTGAAGATAAATCCTCGTTCAAACAATCAATCAAAAAATTGAAATCATTATGAGTTACTATCAGATTAGTATCATCAGCAAATAATACAGGAAGAAGATGTTTGCAAGATATAGCTAAATCATTTATATAAATCAAAAATAATAAAGGGCCCAAGATTGAGCCCTGAGGCACCCCATGTATGATTCTGGAATTGGTAGAGGAGTGGCCATTAAATGACACATATTGTTCTCTGTTAATTAAGTAATTTTTAAACCAGTTTAGGGCAATATCCTCCACTCCATATCTGTTTAATTTGGAGATCAGAATACTGTGACTGACAGTATCGAATGCTTTGCTTAAGGGCAAACTTTCTTTGGTCCATTGCGGTTCAAATTATATTGGTTAGCTGGAGTAATGCATGCTCTGTTCAATGTTTTATACGGAATCCATACTGGTTAGCAAATAGAATGTTATTTTCAAGTAAGTGCTTGGATATTCTTGAATAAACTAATTTCTCCAATAATTTAGAGATGCATGGCAGGATGGATATAGGTCAATAGTTGCCGAAGTCATCAGTATCACCTGTTTTGAAAATGGGGATAACTTTATCTATTTTAAGATCATGGGGGATGTTTCCAGATTGCAGTGATAAAGAAAGAATGTGGGTTAAAGGATGAATTAAATGATCAGTGGTTTCTTTAATCAAAATGGTCTTTATGCCATCGTGACCTAGGGCTGAATTTTTTAATTCCATGATGATATTATGGACTTCCTGTATAGCTGGAGGATCGAAGGTATTGAAAGGAGGATATTGCCCCTTAATAAGGCTACAGGGGTTCTCATCGGCATCCAAAATACTCGATGCCAGAACAGAGCCAACATTAACAAAAAAGTTGTTGAAGCCATCCGCTATTTCATTAGGGTTTGAAAGGGTCCTCTCTTTCCCACACATCACCGTAGGTGCTGCTGCTGATGACCTTTTACTATTCAGCACATGATTAATAAGGTTCCAGGTTGTCTTGATGTCATTATGCATGAGCATGAGTGAATTTATCTGCATAGTATTTTTTTTTCTTAGATCAGCTATGAATTTGTTTTTAAATTTCTTATATGTTTCTATATTTAGAGGGGTGGGGTTTTCAGTGGCTTTCCTATAAAGTTTGTTTTTTTACAGGAGCGTTTCTTCAATTCTTTAGTAATACATGGTTTCCCTTTAGAAGAATTAGTCTTAGATTTTGAGCTGATCAAGGGAAAAGATTATTATAAAGCAAATTAATGTGTACTAGAAATAAGTTATAAGCTGCATCAACATCTTTTAGCCGGAGAACCTCATCCCAAGAGAAGTGACTGATGGCTGTTTTAAAAGATTCCAAATTATTTCTAGTGAATTTGCAAAATTTTGTTTGCACACATGCAGAGTACCTTTAGGGTTTGGAGGATCAGTCGCATATACAATCTGGAATACCGGGAGATGATCCGAGATATCACACATCAATAGACCCCAAGTGACTTCAAAGTCCAGAGAGTTGAAAAGGATGTTATCGATTAATGAGGCTGAAGATTTAGTGATTCGAGTTGGTCTTGTAATTAAAGGGAAAAAAAATTCAGAGTAAAGTGTGTTCAGAAAGTCAGTTGTGGATACCAGATCATCTTTGAGCAGATTAATGTTAAAATCCCCCAGTAATGCACACAAGTTATGTTCCTAGTTTATGAGTTCTAAGGTAGAGTATAATGCGTCATTAAACGTATTTATATCGGGTGGTCTATTAATACATCCGACTATAATGTTTTTTCTACCGAGTGCAATATCAATAAATACAGATACCACAAGCATCGTGGCGAAGTCAGCACTCAAATCCTTTCTACTGGTGAAATTATAAGCTTTCGACACGTACAATGACACTCCTCCTCCTGTTCTGCTGTTTCTGCAGGAGTGAATGGAATTGTAATTTGAAAGAGGAAAAAGACTGAGAATATCATGGTTAACATGGTCAGTTAACCATGTTTTAGAAAAAGCTAAAACTGAAAAGGAGTGAGTCAGAGTTGATAAATAAGTTTTCAGACAATCATAGTTTTTAGACAAACTGCGGATATTCAGGTGAAAAGTAGAAGAAACTTTGGCGTCTCCCTCATGAAACAGATTATTGAACTGGCTTTCAGAGAAATATTTGCATGACAGTTTAGCAGAGCTTGAGTCAATATAGTTTGTATCAGGATTTAAAAAAAAGTCTCATAAAATCCATCATTGTCTGTATTGTGTTCAAAGGGATTAAATGCTAATGTATTAGAATCTGTGGGGGGAATCGCCCCGAAGTTTAAGGGGAATGAGTCAATGGAGGACATAGAGAAAAAGAAGTTCTGCAGGCCTACCTGTGGCGCAGAATGAACTTAGTGATAATGATCCATTTAGAGCAGTCACTGGCGATGTCACGGTCCATGTCGAAGGTTAAATGTAATAGATCCTTTTCATGTTCCCAGCAGTAAATCTACTGCAGTGATTGACAGGCAGTCCATCATTATTTCACATACTGCTCCAATTCCTTGATCTCTCTTACCGCAAGCACCTTTACTTCCTCCGGTGACGCTCCATTAAGTCTTATGAAAACATTACAATTCCTTGCCCATGTTGCCTTGATCTTATTTTCTTTCTTGAGTTTGCGGGCTTCTCGAGTGATATCAGCGTTTTTTTTTTGGGGCTGCTGTGCGTTGGTTTATTTTCGACTGAGAGTGTGACAAGCCGTGATGTGTTGGCTTTGAACGGGCAAGTTCCTGCCACCGAGGAATTGAACGACCTGGTTCTCCAGCGTTTCCAACTCGGCTGGTGTTTCAGCCGAGGCTGTGACGTTTGCATAGGAGCAGTGTCTTGTCTTCAACCCGGTGATTATCACATCATCAATACATGAGTATTGTTCCATTTCGTCGATTCTCCCTTTCAGATTTTCAGTTTCCCGGTCCTTCTCTTTGTTCTTGTTTTTATGACTGTCCACTTGCTTTTGGAGGCCTTCCACCTGTTCAGTCAGCTTGATTATCTTTGTTTGCTGCGTGGCAATTTTGCCAATCTCCTGTTGAATGGTGCACAGAGATTACTTAATGTCATCCATCTCTGTTTTTGCCTTTTTGGTCGTATTCTCCTCTCAAAAATTGTCTTGAAGGGTACTTTTGAACTCCAAATTTTAGTTCAAACAGCTCAAACGAGCTGCACAGGTATCACAGGTAACCTCAGTGTCGGCCATTTTTTCATCGGACAGTAGATCTGTCTCTGACCCAGACCAAATCACACAGATGGGGATGGATAAGGCATTGTAAGAGGTTTTTCCCCTGTTGTATTTGTAGGGAAGACATACAGTGTGATGTGGTTGAAAACATGTGGCCCCTTCGCCGTGAGCGCATGTAGCCTAGTGAATACAGTAGGGCCTATGAATTGTATTCTGTATTTTTTTTTTCGACTCCTTTGAGTTTTTCTGTGTAATACTGTATGTGAATTACAGTATTTCAGTTTTTGCCATCAATACAGTAAAATTTCACTTCAAAGTCTTTCTGATTTTGGATACAATTCTTTACTGTAAGTTCACATTTGAATGTGTAGCACACAGGAGAACCTTGTTCAAACTGATAGCTGTATTTTGTATTCTATTGTCAATTGTGTTACAGTACAGTAGAGCTGATTGAAGGAATTTACTCATTTGGGCATAAGTTGAGTTTTTTGACGGAAATATTGGCTTTTGCTACTTGCGTTACAATATGTAACTATGTAAAGTGTCAAAAAATATGACTGCAATACACACAGGAAAAAGTAATTAGTAGCATTTTGGTGTTGAGTATGAAGTGAGTGAGTGGCTGGATTAACTTGCTTGACTGCAAGTTGTATTGGATGGTGACAAAATGTGCTTTTGCTGCATGTTTGAAATGTTTTGTCATGGTAAGAGCCTTTTGCAAACAAAATGTGTTATTTTGGGCAGAGTGTCTCTCATTAGGCCTATGTATTTACTATTTTGATACCATGGTTTCTGAGTTGACAGAGGAGGTAAAGCAATTGAAAAAAAAAAGTATCCAAGTGATATAAAAGGCTTAATAACATTCATTCATTCAAAAAAGAAGAAAAAAAAATCATTTTACTCCAAAAATGATTTATCTTAATATTTTACCATTTTCAGTATTTAATAATCAACTGGGGCATAAACTTAATGGGTCATACTGCAGAGAATCAGCCTGAGCAAAAATTGGCTGAAACCACACAATGTCTCTGCTCTTTGGCTGTAGATGAAAGGTTAAGCACCAGCAAACTCATGCATTCAACACTTGTGGGCAACTGTGAATGGGAAGCTAATGATTGAACGGGTCAATAACATTGAGTGAAGGAGAGAGGGAGTGACTGAGTGAGAGAATGAGTGAGGGAGGATGACATGGAGGAAGAGTGATGAGAACAGGGTAGGGGATTTGTGAGGAGAATAGAATGATCGCTGCGGAGCAGTGTGTGTGTGTGTGTGTGTGTGTGTTTGTGTCTGTGAGTTTGTGTGTGAGCATGTGTGTGTGCGAGTGTGTGTGTGTGTGTGTGTGTCAAGGGTGAGGGAGGGGTGGAGGGTTGTCCTATCAATGTCTAATTGTCTTAAATTGTAATTCCATTGGTTTTCCAGTGGCCCCATTAGGATGACCTTCAGTTGTTAATGGAGGGGGAATAGGAGAAATGTTTCCCATGATGGGGAAAAGGAGGAGATAAACGTGTGTGTGTGTGTGTGTGTGTGTATGTGTGTGTGTGTGTGTGTGTGTGTGTGCGTGTGTGTGTGTGTGTGTGTGTGTGTGTGCCTTGCGTGTGGCAAGAAGGAAATGGGGAAACAAGGGAAAGGGCTAGGGTTAGGTTGACAGCATGAGATAGGGAAAAATCCTGCAGTCATTCCGAGTTTGAAACATTTAATGGTAGGTAACCAAGGAAATAAGCAGGGGGGAAAGATGGGAGGACAAGGAGCTGGAGGAAGGTCTTGGTATTAGAGACCTAAAGTCATAGTGTGACAGTCAGAGCTTCAGGGAAAAGACCTGTCTGCCACCAGTTAACTGCTTGCTCTCTGTGACACACAGACACACACACACACACACACACACACACACACACACGTACACACGCAGACACAGATGCATGCACACAGGCATGTCCTGTACAGAAGAAACATACACTCCATGTCACCACCCACATACCCACACACACAAACACAAATATCGATACATTTAAACATATGCCCCCCAGCAAATGTATATATGCACACACACACACACACACACACGCAAATATCGATACATTTAAACATATGCCCCCCAGCAAATGTATATACGCACACACACACACACACACACACACACACACACACACACACACACACACACACACACACACAGATAATGCATGACTATTCTGTTTACATAGCCACATAATACTGCCTTGCCTCTACACACACACACACACACACATAAACATGCAGATACATAAACACCAACCCCCCACACACATATTTATGCATAAAATCTCATACACATTTTAAACACATATGCACACACACGCATACAGTAAACACACACATACATATTTAGACATACACACCTCCAAACATACATATGAGAATGCACATGCACACACACCCATACACACACACTTAACATGTCCCTGGAGTCCCTTTAAGGAGATGCAGTATATTTCAGTCACCTCAGGGCTTGTCCACCACTATAAAGTGTCCCTTTGCTGAAGAGCATTTAAAGTCAATTTATTTCCTGCCTTAATGTGATGTGTTGAAATGATCGGCTTTGATGCATGAGCATGGATAGTAGAGTGACACTGAACACCTGAGCAAACCAGGACAAAATGAAATCTAGGTAACCGCTGCACAAGCACACTCACACACACATACACACATGCATCCTCACAACGAGAGACAAACACAGCGTTATTTTTGGAGTCAATAGAATAGCAATGTCCTTGACGAAGAGTTACGTTTCTTAAACAGAAATCAATCACGTTAAAAAAACAATTAACACCCACTTTTCTTTTTCACACCGAGTCTCCCTCTCATTCCCCCTGCTCCTCTGTCGCTCCCTTTCTATACTTGGAATATTTTATGAAGGAAAATCTTTGAAGAAAGTCACTCTAGAAAGTCAAAGAGCTCTACAGAGAACAGTGTCACCTACTGGCTTACCCTGCATTTCTGTGAAACACAACTTAGGAGAATATAGTGAGCCAGGGTCAGATGTCCAACATCCTTTCTAAAGGTTAGGGGCAGAATTCGGGGATGCAGTGTTGACCGCTTATCAGTTTTCAAGGGCAGCTTCACTAAAAGGCCTGAAACCCCTTTGTTTCCTTGCTGATGGCTCCCCAGCCAATCCACTTTATCTGCAGGCAGAAGATGTGCAATATGATAAAACTTGAAGCAGCAGGGTAAGCAATTTTATTTTGACTTTTTCAGGTTGATGCCTTTTCATTTCAACTGTTCTAAGTAGTGATTTTCAATCATGTGCCATCATAACCCAAGAGTTTATTGATTAGTTTCTGCTCTCGTGTTAAAGGTGCACTATTCTGTGAAATCAATGGGTGTTTGGCTCAACTCCTCAAATGATAACCTTATGAATTATCTGAATTACACTCATTCTGAACACTGAAGTCTTCCTTTGTGCAACCATGTCACAAAGCAGTTCTTATTAGTTTGTCATTCTGGTCAGCTATACTTTCCTCCTAGAGTTGAGATCACCAATTAAGCCACACAATAGTTTTTCACTAACATTACTGTTTTATGGATTGCTCAAGTTTACATTTTGATTGTTGGTTAAAGGTTAAATCTGTGACCTTTCAGTCATAGGTCAATCTCTTATGCTCCGATGAGGCATCCTGTCACCCCGTGTTTATAGATGTGTGTGTAGTGGATTGAACAAAAGGGAAAATTAAACTATAATTATGAACAAGTGAAGGAGATTGCTCTGTGATAGAAAACCTCTGTGATGATGAAAATTCTTAGTATATTCATGTGAGGCTGTATTTTTCCATCCTTTTTTTCAGTTTATCAGGACATTCAAAGATTGCAAACCAGATGTGTGAGTATTACATTAAAGTAAAATCCTCCATATCAGTGTCCTCCTCATAACAAGGGTCTTTGTCTTCAGGAGTGGACAACTATATTGGTTTCTGTATCTCTGTCACGTTCTTGATTTTCACTTAGACTCCCTCCCTTCCTTATCATGCGCCTCTTCAGAAACACATGCAGTCTGAACACCCACAGCAGCCCGCATGACCACACAGATAAGGGAAGATACTGTTCAGAGGTGCAGAGCATGATATTAAATTGCCCATTTCAGTGGTTTTCCTTTTTGCCGGGGACCGAAGTCAGGAATGCGTGTGATGTGTGTGTGTGTGTGTGTGTGTGTGTGTGTGTGTGTGAGAGAGAGAGAGAGAGAGTATGAGTGCTTGTATTTACAGTAGGTTGGTGAGTATGTCTTTTCCACCTGTATTTGTGTTAGTGTATTGTGTGCAAACAATTAGTATACACACTACGCACATGATGCACAGTTTTGCCTGTATATATTCAGCACATACAGTTGTTTTCCCCAGTGTCTGTACAGCACATGCACACACATCTGCACGTGGTATCACGGTTTCAGCGTATACTCCCAAGTGGCTCGCATCATTGAGCATTGGGGGCAGGCTGCTTGTCCTCTGTGCAGCAGACTGGAAGGCCAGGGCCTCAAAGGTCGGCTGCGCTCCACATAAACAGACATGAACCACTGGCCCGGATGTTTTTGTTAGCACGCAAGCCAGGTCACAGCCAGACAAGCACAATCAGAAACAGCACCATCTGGTTTTAGACCCATCCAAGAGAAGCAAATCCCAATAACTTAGTGGGGAGTGCAGGAGGAAGAAGAGGAGAGGCAAGAGAGAGGGAGATAGAGAGGAGCACAGATAAAGAGTTGGATGGAGAGAAAGAGGAGGGATTGAGAAAAAGGGGATGAGAAACACTCTTTAAAGTGTGTGTGGTGACAAACAAAGACAGGGATTAAAAACGACAGGGATTTTTAAACTTTATAGTGAGAGGACAGGTTTCTGGAGGGATGCACAGAGTGTGAGACAGGGTGCAGGAGACAAGAAAAGACAAAATGATTATCAGAATTGACAGTAAGAGGGTCTGCTGGCACTTACAGCTAATCCACCCTAAATCCTGTGCAAGTAAACCTAGCCTTTCCACAAGACTTACGATGCCCAACATATATCTCAGAACATCGTCTGCTGTTGACTAAGTTTTGGTTGATTTCATTTCAAAGTGAAATATATCTGTTTTGGAGCAAAGTTACTTGAAATTCATCACAAGTACAGATGCAGCACATTCCCACGGCGCCAACCTAGGTGTGCAGTGTTGCAGCATCAGCCGCTGCTAAATTAATGCAATTCTGGCATAATCAAACCTAGCTGTAACGGTGGTTCTGTCTTGAACAGAGCCTGGAGAGAGTCTTTTGATCTATGTTGGCAAATCCAAGATAATGAGGTGACCTTGTCATCATAGAATTAATGATCATTGGATATCCAAGCCCTCAGTTCAATGAATCATGACTTCTGTCTTTCCAAAG
This sequence comes from Myripristis murdjan, assembly GCF_902150065.1. Lineage (NCBI taxonomy): Eukaryota > Metazoa > Chordata > Actinopteri > Holocentriformes > Holocentridae > Myripristis > Myripristis murdjan. The sequence continues at coordinate 8,874,817 of NC_043993.1, read as the reverse complement.
CTCCATCTTGTGCCCCACTTATGCAGAACCACATGTGAAAACACAACTTGCTCTTTTTGACAACGTGCTACTAGCTGGTACATGAGGCTTTTACCAAATCCAGGTGGGACAAAGGCAAACACATTATTATCCCCTAGAAAAGCCCTCAAGGCTTTCATTTGCTGCTCTTTTAAGACAGTATCATCTTAGAGGTCTGCACGGCTGATGCTACAGCCACAGTGGTGTACTGTCAGTAGCCATCTTTGCTGCGTGTAAGGTAAGTAAACAATGAAGAGAGAGATTTTAGAAAGTGAGTTGATGGAATGATAAATATTCACAAAGAATTATTTTTGAAGTGACAGCAAATCACTCAAGCAATTAGCTCAAGCTGTTTTGGCTTGAATGTTATATGTAAGTACTGCTTGCTAACCAGATGAGTCAACAAAGGGGACAGGGCAGTTAGTGCAGTCCATTTATATAGCAATCGACTAATCATGGCTCCAAAGTGCTTAACAAAAATGAAATACATCCATAAAATCCATAAAGTAATAAAGGGCAGGAACACAACTGCTGTTACACTATAAAGCGCTTCACACACATTAAAAGCAATTTGAAAACAATAAAAAAAATTCCAAATGGAGCAAATAAAATACTAATAAGGGAAAACGCATTCCACAATAAGTAATAAATTATAGTACAACAGGCTGTATAGAGAAGTTTAGAAAAATAAGTTTTGAGACTACAGGGGTTCCTGAACAAATTTCCTCAGGTAGGTCTCTTCCAAAACCCTGATCCGTCCCAGCCTTTAATCTAGACCTTGGAATTGAAAATCATGCTTTAGCAGTGCTTAGCTGAGCAAGGATACAAGAGCTCTGAAGGGTAAACTGGCTTGGGACCAGTTCATTTAAAAGTAATCAGCAAAATTTTAAAACCAATTCCAAAACCAACTAGAAGCCAAAGCAGGGAAACTAAAATTGAGGTAATATGATGTGTTTTCTCAGCTCTAGTTAGAAGTGCAGCTGTCACATTCTGCATGAGACGACAGCAACCTTTGAATTGGAGATAAAACAGAGTTGTGATTGAATTGGCATAACTTTTCATGTCTGAAGCACATTAAAATTACCTTATTTTTGAAAGCTCTCAGCTGATGGAAGCGACAGTTTCATTTAGGTTCTAAGCTACCAAGATATTTTCAGCTCTATTGGTTTGAGACATCCAACTGTTTATTTTTAATGTCACAATGTGAGGAGATGATTGTACATTATATAGCCAAATATATAATATATAGCCATTATATGTAGCCATTATGTAGCCATATTATGTATAATATTAATTCATATGATTAGTTAATTACTTATAAATGACTGACAGTCCTTCAAAAAGATTTTTTTTTTTTAAAGAAACAACATAGGAACTGTCTAAGGCATGGTTTATAAAAGAAATATTATCTAGACAAGTAACTGTTGTGTGTAATTGTTATTCAGAGGATAAGATTCATACCTTAGTTGTGAAGCAAGTGGAATATAATCTGCTTTCTTATACTGCCTACCTCCAAGGAGGTGGCAGAGACAATCTAATTGTCATGTCTGTCCGTCTGAGTTACATCAAACTTTGCAGAAAGGTTTGTCCTGAGCCAACAAAGAGTTTATTAAATTTTCACACCAAACAGCCAAAAGATACAACAAGGACACACAGAAATGTAACTATAACCTTGTTGCAATTTGGCCCAATCACCTTGGTGCCTTAGGGTCACATATTTGTCATTTCAAAGCCCTTATTAAAGACATCAAATGTGTTTAAAATGCATATTAATGCATATAAAATTAAATCATTGCAGGTGAATGGCTTTTATCTGTTGACGAATGGGTGTCTGGCTCTCCAGCTCAGAGATGCTTTTGGTGTATTCCAGACAGCCTGGGGATTTAGGAAAGAAGCAGAAAAATGGCACAGGCTGTCCAGATAAGTGTCCAGAAAAGTAAAATCAGCAGCTCACTGGCCATCTGTCTGGGAGCAAGCCAACAGGACATGGCAGCAATCAACTACCTGAGCTGGGTGAGACTGAAATGGTCACTAAGACAGTTGGACTCAAATGGAGAATCTCCGTGAAAGACATTAATTTTGAAACAGTCCAGCAAAACTCAGATGGAGTCCAAGTCCAACCAATACATCCAACCTGATCTCACAGAAATCCGTGAAATGAGCACGACCTCTTAACAACGCATTGCGTGCTCCTGGCACATAACCTGTTACAATTACGTGTGGCCACCACAGAAACAGCGTCCACTGAAAGTCAATTAGGATCCGTGTCGTATGGCCACCACGCAAACGCTGTCCACTGAAAGTCAATTTCACGTGGGTGGTAGTTCATAGATCCCGGAAGTGCAAATTTAATCAAAATAAAATAATAAAATAAAAAATAAAAAATCGCCAGTTTTCTAGACTAGGCCTACCATATTGACCCGCATAAAAGACGACCCTGATTTTAAGATGACCCCTCTTTTTCAAGACCATTTTTTGGAAAATAGGCTACTTTTTATATGGACAAAATCTTGTTTGAATAAAAAAGCCACCGGCCTGCATCAGGCGGGTCGGCCGCGGCACCGGCTGGTACCGCGCCCACCCGGTCAGGTCTGCGGGATCTGACAGGTGAGCGGTCAGTGCCGCGGTCGGCCCGCCTGGTGCCATGGCCGGTAGGAGTAGTATCTAACATGGAAGGGCGCAAGCCAGTAATTTCGCCTAGGGCGGCACATAGGCAGAACCGCCACTGTATAGTTTATAATGTCATCATTTTCATATTTTTCTAGTCCACAAAAATCACATTTTAAGCCATTTTGAAATCAATGAACGAAATTTTATTTTAATCTGAAAAATACCGGCGTTACCAAGGCAACGCGCTTCATGCTACCTGGTGACTCCCGGCTTCTCGGCTTCAAAGACGTCACGCCGTGGGTGGTGGTTCATAGATCCCGGAAGTGCAAATTTAATCGGTATTCTGAAAAAAAGGTCTGATTATTAGCCATAACGTTGTAACCACCCAAGGCAGACTTACCACGAGCTATGAGGATGTGTAACGATGGCATGTGTCCACAAGTCCCGTATAATATCAACTTTATTTTAAGAAAACACGTTTTATTTGCGATATCATATCACGGAGAAGCACTACATTACCCATAATCCTAGTGTTTATCAGCGACGTGTCTGAATCGACAGCTTTCATCAATAAAGTCAATAAAATCTAATAAAGTGCATGAAAGTTGATAATGTGCTGATATGTTACGCCATTGAACACAACCCTTTCAGTCAGCGAAACAGAGCGGGTGGAAAATCCGTCGAAACACGTCAAAAATAGCACTAAAGATTTATATAGTCTATATATATTTTTTTTTTTTTCATAACACATCTTTACTCGTGGTATAAACATAGGCTACATGTTAAGGTTATGCTTTTGCTGTTGAAAAACTACCGTATGTATGGTTTTTAAACCTAAATTTACACAATGTTTATCCTAACCCGGAAGAGGGGTACCAGAACTACAATTCGTGCAGAGTTGCAACACACAGAGCTGTCCTGCGCCATAGCTTTTGTAGTTCTAACATGCTATGTCTATTATATGAAGTGGTGATCACTAATTTTGCAATCTTAATCAAAGTTTTTGGGTGTGGAAGAACGCCTGAATGGTCAGATTTTAATTTTTTTTTTCTTAAGATAGTGAAATCATGTTTTTTCCATGTTTTGACACTAGTCGGTGGCGCCCCCTATTGGTTTGCCATCGGACATGATAGTAGAGGTCAAGAGCTTTCCAAAAATGTTGACCCCATGTCTGTGCCATTTTTTGTTGCTGCACTGTAAGCCTTTAAAAGTGTCTCAGGTGGCCATATTAAATTAATGGGAAAATCTGAAATATGAAACATTGAGTATTTTATGGGGAAAAAAGCTTTGAAATGGTCCAAATTGAAAAGTATGACTGTGTATATGACTAACATCAATATTCTAAATCAATTTGGCCATTACATACCCCCTTAAAGAAGTTTGACTGATTTTATCAAGCTTGGCCCTAAAAGAGGTCTGCAGATGTACACCTGAGACAGCCTTGGCTTGGAGCACGATGAAAATCAAACTTTGTCACAGAACAACAATGAAGACATCGTTTGAAAGGTCTTGACCTATGGAGTAACATATCTCAGTGTGAGACCAGTGGGCAGTTCCTGCTCCCCACAAGTGCCCTTTGAACCTTGCACCTGAGACACTTTTAAAGGCTTACAGTGCAGCAACAAAAAATGGCACAGACATGGGGTCAACATTTTTGGAAAGCTCTTGACCTCTACTATCATGTCTGATGGCAAACCAATAGGGGGCGCCACCGACTAGTGTCAAAACATGGAAAAAACATGATTTCACTATCTTAAGAAAAAAAAAATTAAAATCTGACCATTCAGGCGTTCTTCCCACACCCAAAAACTTTGATTAAGATTGCAAAATTAGTGATCACCACTTCATATAATGGACATAACATGTTAGAACTACAAAAGCTATGGCGCAGGACAGCTCTGTGTGTTGCAACTCTGCACGAATTGTAGTTCTGGTACCCCTCTTCCGGGTTAGGATAAACATTGTGAATTTAGGTTTAAAAACCATACATACGGTAGTTTTTCAACAGCAAAAGCATAACCTTAACATGTAGCCTATGTTTATACCACGAGTAAAGATGTGTTATGAAAAAAAAAAATATATATATAGACTATATAAATCTTTAGTGCTATTTTTGACGTGTTTCCACGGTTTGTCCACCCGCTCTGTTTCGCTGACTGAAAGGGTTGTGTTCAATGGCGTAACATATCAGCACATTATCAACTTTCATGCACTTTATTAGATTTTATTGACTTTATTGATGAAAGCTGTCGATTCAGACACGTCGCTGATAAACACTAGGATTATGGGTAATGTAGTGCTTCTCCGTGATATGATATCGCAAATAAAACGTGTTTTCTTAAAATAAAGTTGATATTATACGGGACTTGTGGACACATGCCATCGTTACACATCCTCATAGCTCGTGGTAAGTCTGCCTTGGGTGGTTACAACGTTATGGCTAATAATCAGACCTTTTTTTCAGAATACCGATTAAATTTGCACTTCCGGGATCTATGAACCACCACCCACGGCGTGACGTCTTTGAAGCCGAGAAGCCGGGAGTCACCAGGTAGCATGAAGCGCGTTGCCTTGGTAACGCCGGTGTTTTTCAGATTAAAATAAAAATTTCGTTCATTGATTTCAAAATGGCTTAAAATGTGATTTTTGTGGACTAGAAAAATATGAAAATGATGACATTATAAACTATACAGTGGCGGTTCTGCCTATGTGCCGCCCTAGGCGAAATTACTGGCTTGCGCCCTTCCATGTTAGATACTACTCCTACCGGCCATGGCACCAGGCGGGCCGACCGCGGCACTGACCGCTCACCTGTCAGATCCCGCAGACCTGACCGGGTGGGCGCGGTACCAGCCGGTGCCGCGGCCGACCCGCCTGATGCAGGCCGGTGGCTTTTTTATTCAAACAAGATTTTGTCCATATAAAAAGTAGCCTATTTTCCAAAAAATGGTCTTGAAAAAGAGGGGTCATCTTAAAATCAGGGTCGTCTTTTATGCGGGTCAATATGGTAGGCCTAGTCTAGAAAACTGGCGATTTTTTATTTTTTATTTTATTATTTTATTTTGATTAAATTTGCACTTCCGGGATCTATGAACTACCACCCACGTGAAATTGACTTTCAGTGGACAGCGTTTGCGTGGTGGCCATACGACACGGATCCTAATTGACTTTCAGTGGACGCTGTTTCTGTGGTGGCCACACGTAATTGTAACAGGTTATGTGCCAGGAGCACGCAATGCGTTGTTAAGAGGTCGTGCTCATTTCACGGATTTCTGTGAGATCAGGTTGAATACATCAGTGCAATCCAGAAAACCAGCTAGCAGTGCAGGGGAGGTAGCATCTTTAAGCAAAATGGCTAACAAGTACAGGTTCTCTGCAGTTGACTAACCACAGCAGATAAGGACAGAACTGGAAGTGTTGCAACACTCCATTAGATTAACTGATTATCTTAACGAAGTCGATGTTTTGTAACATATGTTGTTAGAACTGCCTAATCAAATTAGCTCAATCACACTGTACATTGCTTTGTTTTGAATTTGCTCAGATTACACACTGCAGTTGCAGTAATTACACACATTAGTGAGATGGTAACACCAGCAAATGCGAACATCGCTTAAGATGAGTTGAGACCAGTGTTCATTTTGTCAAACAATTTTTGGATGAAAAATATCCTTTTTTTCATGATAACAATGAAACAATGACATGTATGAGTTACTCTGAAAACAAAAATTAAAATACATTTTTCTGTTATTTATCTCCAACAAAAAATAACGACATGAAAATGTCAGTGATTGACAGGCACAAATAAACATAACCGTGACCCTAACCCCCAGTTGGCCAAAAAGACCCAAAAGACAACTAAGGTGCTTTCAAGGGAGGTCTGACTAATAACCCTCTTTTAAATTTCTAACCACAAGAGTTGACACAATAAACACGGTGTTGGTAGAATTTTGTACATGATACTCTTCTTGTGAAGGCAGCATGAAGCCACGGTACAAACTCTCCAGCTACAGAAAGCGGACAGAAAGACTGAAGTAAAGACAGACGTTGCTTTGGAAATGATACACCATCATATTTAGTTTCATTAATGTTAAATTTTTTTCACTTTCTTTTTGCAAGCAAGTTTCAACTCGTCTCGTTATGAATCCTTGACTAAACTCACCTGCAATACATCAAAACTCTAACAATCACATTAGCTAGGAAGAGAGTTTACCAAAGCTAATGTAGAATAAATTATTAACATCTGACTAAAACAAGCAAACCAGTAAAACAAAAAAGGAAAAAAAAAAATCAAGAAATGAGTAAGACTAATGGAATTAAAATCTTTGTCAGAATGAACACTGGTTGAAAGAGTGTTATGTTACGTTGGAACAAACTACGAAGGCACAAAAACTCAATAACTGTCAGGCACTCACCAGCAGTGAGGTACAGTGACCCAAAAAAATCACTTCAGCCACAATCAGACTGGTGATCAGTTAAGTGTCTGAGTGACTGATGGACTGACTGCCCTGACTTTGGCTGCTGGTGCCCATGTTTTATGAGCTATTAAAATGGGAGGTCTCCCATCATCAGATTATTAGTGTTTAATAAGCAGATGCATAGATGTTGAATTTTAGCATTTGTTGGATTGAGTGTCGCCTTTTTCAAATGCATGATTTCTCACTTTTTCAAAATCAAAATGTTCTCTTGTATTTGCACACCACTTCATTTGGGAAATGGGCAGTGGGAATCCATTATGCTGTGTTGATCATTAGCACCCTCACCTATCCAGTTGGTGCTAAATGAAGAGTAAAAATCATTTATCTCAGAGGACACTACTTGGCAAAGGTCAAGCGCCACAATGGGAGAAGATTGGTAATTGTACATCAATTAGGGGCCATTGTACTTGTGAACCTGGTCACAAAAGCTACATATCAAATCCCTCATTAAACAGGAACTACTGCCAATTCCCTCACTCTTTGCATACTCCTCCACTCCTACTTAGAGCTCAGTGCATATCAAGCCTCAATCTTCTGGTCCAAATGAACTCACACACACAGTGGGGAAGGTGTGAGAAAAGTACACACACACACACACATAAACACACACACACACACAGGATTTGTCTGGCATCCCTCAGTCTGCCTAATGATGTCCACAGAGCCACAGGAGGAGTGCGGGGAGAAATGAAGGACTTTTGAAGTCTCACTAATGCTCACTGTGTTCTCAGGGTTAAGGCTACATAATCAGTAATATTCCGTGCAGAGAAACTACACTGCAAGCATAAAGTTTTGACAGCTTGTAAGTCTTCTAGTATCTTTATTATAGAAAGTCCTCCATATATGCCAGCTTGTGGCCCTCACAGTGTCCCTGCTGTGGTGGGTAAAGAATTAGTTTGTGCAAAAGTTGTTTACAGAGACAAATATACAGTTGTGAGTGACTGTAGTGCTGGGGTGGCAGACCTCTGTTTGCTCCTGTGAAGTTCTACTCGTGTTCTCATTTCATTATCTTTTTTCATTTTCATCAAATATATTTCTGATAAAACCAGAATATATTTGAATATTTGACAATATTGCCATTAACTCAGCCAATATTTAGCAGTGCTTTAAATAAATATATGTGTATATATAGGTAAATGTAAATATTTTTGTCATCCCATGTCATGCATGTGACAACTTCCATATACATACATACTTGCATAGATGCTGAAGTGTGCAGATGCAGTTTGTTAGCCAGGCTATCAGTCCGGACGACTGACTGAATTGCCATGGCAGAGTGAGGGAAACGGAAAGCTAAGGACAAATATGAAGAGGAGCACAGGAAATTCTTATCTGAATGAGAGAAAGTGTACTTTTGCAGAATGAAATGCGGAACCCTTTTGCCAGACTTCACTGTCACATTTTAAAGCTTAAAATTTGGACCACCATTTCGCCTCACTCCGTGTCAACATGGCCCAAGCTGCGAACCTCACAAGAACAAGGTAAACACCTTGAAACTCTGCTTGATATTGTGCCGTTAAAAGACAGGACCAATGGCATGGACCTGAAAGAGACATGCAGAACTGTTGTTGAGAAGGCCAATTTGCAATTGTCAAAACTACGAGCAATAGCCACAGATCGTGCATGAGATATATTGGGATCTGCAGATGGCCTTGCAGGGCTGTGTAAAGCTAATGACCATTTCCCAGATTTTTGGACATTTCACTGCATCATCTATCAAGAGCACCTGGCGTCTAACAAGCTGAACTTGGACCACATCATGAAACCTGTGCTAGAAATTATGAATTTTACTTGTACTCTTGCTCTCATCAGTGAGTGGCTTCATTTGGCCATGACTGAGCACAAGCCAGACTTGAAAAGCAATGTGGAAAATACAGCCAGCCAGGTGTCTCACTGAATAAACTGAAGTTAGAAAAGACCTTTGAAAACTGTGATTAGGCCTATATGTCACTGTTGCTGTCGTATAGCTCTTGCAGCAGTGTGCTTTTAATTTTTTTTTTTTTTTTTTTTTTTTTTTTTTTTTTTGGCTCTTTATGTTGGTTGGCCACCCCTGGTATAGTGCAATTTTATGTTCAACTATGCGTGACATTCCCCACAGAGTAGCGTTCCCTAGGTTCAAGCAATGTCCCGGTCTCTAGCGGTGCAGCACCTCCCTCTTCCTCCTGCAGCGTTGTAAACTTACAATTTGTAGTCTCACCTGAACATTGCCATGCCAAAATTTCCTCCCTAGTGTTCGGTTAGAGTTCCTTGAGTGATACTCCTTGTGACTTTGAGGAGTTTGTTTCATTCCCTTTGATGCAATGGTAGTAACAGTGATCTATGGTGGATGATTGTTTTGTTGACACTGTGTGTCCCGGCCAGTAATTTCAAAGAGTCTCCGGGGACCTATTATGCTGTTATAATTACCATCAGAAAGACTAAGGGAACTGTTTGTGCCTGTCCTAGACATTCATCATGCCTCCTGATGCCTGTGGGCTTCATGGCTCCGCTGCTTGATAAATTATACACTTGAAATAGTGGGATTTTACTTCTGAATAAAGATAAGCCCCCTCACGATCCCTCACAGAGGTGCAATCAGGTGCATTTGTGCTTGTCCACGCTGCCTCTGACTTAAAACACTAAGAGTCTGATGCTGTTGTTTTCATCCTCTGTAATGTTTTTACAAATCCCTTTAAAGACGGAAAGTAATGGGTCCTTGGAATTTCACAGCTGCCCTCTTTGTCTTATGGGTTTGTACATTCAGGTGCAGTTTTAAGATGCCCTGGAAAAGCTGGTAAATTTCCACATACATGTTAATGGAATGGTGAGCTGGGATGCTGTCATTCTCAAAGCATTGCACCATTCATTCAGACAGTATCATATTGAATCATGTGGCTGTGATAATGTAGTGTCACTTGTTTCTCTTAAAACAAGTGGAAAAACTGCCATTGGGGGGAGACTTGTGTCCAGTGCTAATCAACTTGTTTTGAGAATTTCCTTGTTTGTCTGTCTTGTTTCAGCATATTTATTCTTGTTCCCAGAAATCAAATAAGACTGAACAAGAATTTAAGACTGAGTATGAGACTAAGTAACTTCAGATTCCTTTCTGTCTTTCTTTCTTTCTATTTTTTTTTTTTTTTTTTTTGCAGTACATACTTATGAGGATGAAATGTTATCACAAGAATAGCGAAATTAGGCCATTTTTCCAGTAGCCACTCTTTCATGGGTTTAATTAAAGGTTAAGATTAGGGGTAAAATAATGAATGCAGCTGGTGTAGGCTCTCACAGGTATAAAAATGTTAGAGTGTGGGAGTGTGTGTGTCTATGCATGCATACGTCTAAGACACAGAAAAATAGAGTGAGTATAATAAATACCTGGTGGGATGTCTTGTATAGCCTTATGCAGTGTATGCTAGGTATGTGTGTGTGTGTTTGTGTGTGGATTTGTGTATTCTTGCATGTGTGTGTGTGTGCATGGATGCAGACATTCATGCGCTGGGACAGACAGGGAAAAACAACTGGAGAGAGAGAAAATTTTCGCTTGTGCGTGTTTGAGCATTCAGCAGTGTGTCCTTGGTTCACACTCTCAAATATTTGCGTGAGCGGGCCTCTCTGTGATAGTCGCTCGCTGTGTGTGTTTATCAAACGATGTGTGCTCACTCGCTTGTAGCAATCTGCACCACCAGTCAACAAGCAGCCGTTCTCGCTACACCCTCCATTTGACTATTGAGGTCAGCCGTCCTCGTAACCTGCCGGCTCTGCCCATGCAGCAAATGGAACCTGACGTCGGTAAGTAGTCCTCCCAGCACTGCGTGCAGGTGGCATTGCCATCAGCTGTCCCGGCTTATAAATGGGAATGACTGTGCCAGAACTTTAAAACAAACAGGGGAACTGAATTCTAGTTGCTCCTTATATGAAGATGTGTTTAGGGATAATGACCCTGTTTTCTTTGATTATCTTTTTTTTTTCCTTTTTGGAGTATGTGCCCATCCAGATGACAGGGTATTAAAATGAAAGACTATACCAATCTTTTCCACAATAGTTAACCGACACTTATTCATTGTCAGGAGGCCAGCAAGGAGAAAGGCACTACAAATCTTATTTTCCCAGCTGCCAAGGCAGAACTGAAAGCAATTCATTTGTGTTAGAGAGGGAGCAATGATGCTCTTAGCCACTTGCCACCAACTTTAGAGAAGGCTCACTGTATACCCTGCACCACTACTGAGAGCACAGGTTTATACAGTGAGGCTCAAATTAAATTGATTGTGACACACTCAATGTCATGCCCAGTTTCCTGTTGCCAGACACAGCAGTTTGCACTCTGGCCAAGTCAGAAGCATTCCTGTATACCTGATGAAAGCATGCCAACACGTTTTTGCTTTTGTAATGGCTGTCAGTTATTGCATCAGGGGGAACTTTTTCAGTACTTCTCATTACGTATTCTCCTCTCCTCCCCTGTCCTCTCCTGTCCTCCCTTCTGTCATCGGTTGCTGGCTTTTCTCGAACTCTATCATGAGTGGTCTCCCCAGTGTTCCACCTGTTTATGCTAACCAATCATGTGTGAGTTATTGCCCATTCTCCCCGCAGCTTGAAGCGGGCCCAGGAAGTGCCAGGTGTGCCAAATCCCATTTCACCTGCTGTAAGAAGATAAGTTGGGATGAGGGAGCCTGGTGATGATGGATGTTTCCTCCTCCAATTTTGGGGAAAAAAAAGAGAAGAGAACACAGCTCTATTATTTCCAGTCTCAATATACAGCGTGTGCATTAAAATTCATAATTCAACACTCTGCCAAGAAGTGCTTTTTTGTGTGATTCTACGTTTCTAGAAACAGAAGAAACACAAATGTTGACCTTTATCTAATTATTCCAATCACCAATCACTTGAATTGCAGCATTGTGACCTGATTAGGAAATTATTTGACTGCTATGGACAGAGCAACTTGCGCTAACTGATTTTAGCAACGTTTGAATGTAGTATGTATAAATCATTAACATTATGTAACATTATATAACATGGAATGGATTTTGAATTTTGTGCTTGATTTGGAGGCATTGAGAGACAATCTGCTTTAGCTTCTGTGTTACTCAGGTTTTAGTATTTGGTGTGATTTAGAATACCTATATCATTGAGGGTATTTTCACAACATAAATGTTATTATGTAGATATCATGTGCCTTTTTTCATAAAGATTTGGTCTGTGGTGCTTTTTGTAAATAACAACATGCAATGTTAAACACTTTCCCTTTTTAGAACAGCCTGCACATCTCTGTGCTGGCACGTAATTAACACATTATGCTACTGATCATCTACTCACCTGGAAAGGCAATTGCTTGGGCTTTTCCCAAATGGTCAGCCTCCAATTAACAATGCTAAGCCGTGCACACTGGGTGGCTGAGTTTTTCCCCCCCTCTATTTATAGAAATGGAGACAAGGGTGGAGTGTAACAGAGCTCTTAAAATGCAAGGGAGCACTACAAATACCAACTTACTCAGAGTACCGAAAACTGAAAATGATACGTTCAATTCAGGTGGAGATCCCTTGAGGCTCTGAGGCATGGCAGGTGATAACAAAAATAATGATTTCAGTTTGAGTGCATTTTGAATAACTTGTTTATTGCTTATTGCTAGAGACAGTGCATGTTATAGAGACATCTCAGACATGTTTGAGGTGGGTGGAGTGTTTAAATCCTGTGCCTCAGCTCATTTGGGCAGGTAAGAAGAGCGCCATTCCAACTCGGCTGCACAAATACCCACAACGGGACTGCCTGAAAACACAGCTCTCAGTCCTGTTCCAAGTGAACTGCCAAGTAAAACATGCCAAAATGCATGGCTTTATGGGTATACGGATATCCAATATCCGGTTATTCATGCCTGGAAGGCCAAGCAGAACAAAATAAATAAAACACTCATGTTTGTTACAAGATATAAAAATTCAGTAAATTCATGGTAATGAGATTAAAATCCGGTGATAAGGTTAAAAGATCATAGAATCGTAAGAAACAAGTCATTAGTGTTTAAAATTTGTTATAAAACTGTAAGAACTCATTATGTTAAAAAGTTTTTTTAAAAAAAAGTCTTTAATTCATTCCTGTTTTATTTCATTTGTTACAGTTAAAAACTGAGTTGTAATGGTGTTATCAGTGATCTGTGCAGCAGCCTTAATCTGCTAGCCAGAGATGGATTACATTTGTCTCCGCCTACATGCCTGAGGTAGTGTAGGTATTTTCTTCATTCAAGTGAACTTTCTCATGGAGGAAACAACACCTTATCACTCTTGCGATTATTTCTCCCTGTTTTCAGGTTTGTTGCCGGTATTTTACACTGATAAAGTGGTCGTGATAATATTCTAATATGATTTGGTGTCTCAATAGGAAATGTCTCGAGTAAAGTTTTGCCGAGTATAGCAAAGTGTGTATGTGTATGTGTGCCATGCCCTTGTTTTTCGCTGCCGCACCGAGTGTGTCCGCCATTTTGTGAACTTCTATGTAAACAAATGTAAATGTATCTTATACAGTTGTTTTATATTGATTATTTAATGCTTTTCATAAGTTTCGAAATTATTTACTTAGATGTAGCAACCTATTATTTACCAGTACTCATAGAGAAAATGAGAATTATGTCTAACCTGTTGTGAAACTGTATTTGTCTGTTTCTCAGGAGTCATTTGAGTAAACGAGTAAAATTCGAGTAAACTCACTGAAGACACGTCAAATTATCATTTTTATCATTATTTCTCTCTGTTTGCAGGAGCGTACACAAATGATGCTTCTAGTCTGTCATGTCATTATTAGGGATGCACAATAAAGGATTTTTGTCAATATCTGATATGCCAATATTTTCCAACCTAATTGCAGAAACATCAAGGCTCTCCTGTGGTGGAATTAACATTTTATTATACCTGCTTTTGTCGTGATGGCCCACTGGCAGATGCAGACATAAAATATGATGCTTTTCAAAATGTACACATTCACTGCTTTAACCTAAATTATGTACAACATGCCATATTTGTAACATCTGTAACATATAATCTACTGAAACAGGCTTGGATGATGTTCTCCCTGAGACAGTCCTGACAGTAGCCTCAACCAGGGCAGATCTGACCTATTTCACATATCAGCATACATTTTCACTTTGGGCTAATGCCAGTATTTCATTTTAACGCTTGTGTCAGCCAATACCGATAATGTGCTGATATTACCATGCATCCCTAGTCATTATGTGTCATGTAGTTGAATGAAAAGCAGAGAAGATAAATTACAGCAGAGAGCAAATAAGTCCATTATGCTTTGCTAAATTGCAGGGACTGGAGTCTGATTTGTTTATGATGATCCCCCAGCTGCAAAAAAGTGTAACCTCACTGTGTGACCGGTTCCCAACAAAATAAAAAACTGTCCAATAAACAAACTGACAGTAAGTTCATGTGATGTTTTTTCACAAGTCCTGGTGTGATTGGGAAAGGCTAAATTGCAGGCCCAAATGCATGCCCATTTGTCTCCATGTGTGTACAAGCTTCTTCAGACCCAAGACACTTAAACACGACTGTATGTGTCTTGCATTTTTAACTCAGAAACAATCAGATCCTCGCCTTAGACATTACCATATTAGAACATGTATTTTGACAGCTCTTTTTGTAAAGGCATGAACTGCTGCTCCATTGCTTTCCAAAGGGGTTTCAAGTACATTTCCCCCTCCCTTCACATTGATTTATGCTCACTGACCTTTCACTTAGCAAATTCACAACAATGACGTGCAGTAAACCTGAAAATCTGATTTTCCCTGACATCAGGAGCAAAGTGGTTTGAAGGCTGAACAGACACAGATTCGTGCACGATCGCTGCTCCGAGTTGGTAAGTCATTTCTCTCCGCTCTTCGTCCGAGCATCATCTGCTAGCACCAATAAGATCACATTCTGCAATCTCCCTTGGGCGCTTCCTCTGTGTTGCCCTGATGATGACCCCGCTGCCAGAATATTCGTCCTGACTGGAGACACGCAGCATTTCCTGTACGTACATAATTGTTCTGAAATTATTTGCCCCTGGGAGGATGGGAGCTGCCCCAGTGGGGTTTTAGGTGTGCAATCTGATTGTGTCACTGAAATAGAAGCGCAAATATAGTTAGACTTGTGTAGTTCTTCTTCATTTCCTATTTTGAAAGAGTGGTCTCCTTAGAGCAAGGACAAAATTTACAATTTTGCAATTTTGCCTGTGGATACATACTCATTTTCCATTTCTATTTATTTAAAATGGATAAGGCTATATTTTGATACTAGAACTGCTAGCAGGTACATATAGCAGGTTTTTTTTTTTATTGTTTTGTTTATGTTGTAAAGTGTATAAACTGTATCAAAAGTCATAAACTAATAAGGTAAAAACATTTAAGACCAAAAAAAGAAAGACAGAAAAAAGAAAAAAATATGTTCACTAAAACCTCTCTATCTAAAAACTATCTATCTACCTATGTATTTCAGCCAAAAGGTTGACCTCTTTTTTTTTTTTTTTTTTTTAATACATATTAAGTGAAGTGTCTCATGCAGAATTCATATCATGCTGGATTTGGCATAAACACGCCCTGCCAACTGGAGGAAACCCTTCACATCAGCCTCCTGGTCACGACTACACGTCAGGATGTAGGCATCATAAACTTTGAAGTGTGTCAACGCAGACACCGAACACAGCAGCGAACACATTAAATGTCAGCAGTCCAAGAAAATAAACAACAACTTTATGAGATGTTTGCAGTAATACAATCAGCCCTGCTTGCAAAAAGTGAGTATTGTCTTTGAGATGTGGGGATTCAAACATGTAAACCATTGCAAGTTGGAGGAGTGGGATGTTTTCCCAGTCTTTCACCTGATATAACGTGCCCATTCTTTAGCCTGATTTGACATGAATGTGCCATCAGCCAACAGGAAGACGATTGCCTGACTTTGAATGAATTGCATGAAGCTACATAAAATGGCAGATGGTGGAGCTCTTGAAAAAAAAAAAAAAACGCCACTCCTGACAGCTGTTCCCTCTTCAATAAATTGCAAAAAGGAGCTTTTGATGGAGGAAACACAGAGCAAAGAACGAGAGGGACAGAGCCTGGGGGAAGACCAGTGTTGCTGAAGTTCTGCTTATACACACATCATCCGTACGTGCTAGGCTGAGGAACAATCCTATAATGATACACAAAACCTGCGCTGTATGATATATATATATATATATATATATATTTATTTATTTATTTTTTTTTTTAAATTTGATTAATTTAATTTATCAATGCTTTCCTCTGGTAATGTCCCACTAATTGAAATTAATAATGGTGTACAAATCAAGTGTGTGTTCGATGAATCACTACCAAAAGACTGGAGTGGACCTTGGCTGAGCGTTCACTCCTGAGAGAGACTTCTGCGAGCTGCAGAGGTTGAAGACTGATATTAATCTAATTATCTAATACTGGACAAGTTAGTGATAAATCGATAACCCAAGAACACTAAACATGGAAGAACATCTGCAAACATTATCTATCATCTCGATTTTGCACTTAGTGAAGTCAGATAGATACAGTTTCTTCTATAGTTCCGCCGCAGGAAACAGTTCCCAACAAAACCCTTTGCTCCCGAGGGCTGTGGATCATTCTGCGTATACATACCATTGTTTTTGGATTGAGCTGTGGCTCTTGTGTTTTTCCCATATACATGTTGGACAGTTTGAGCCTCACACAGGAATACCCATCCAGCCACATTGTATTGACATGATGGAAGACGGGGAAGGTCACAGAACTCTGTTTTGCAGAGGCCATACTGACTGTAAATCTCATGACAAGGTTCGGAGCCATGAGTGTCATCAGTCTGTACCTCCTCAACACGATTGTAAAGGTCAGTAGCATGATCATCAACAAAGAAAAGCATTCACCAAAAACAGAAGATGACACAAAGTGATCCTCACATATTCCCCTGGACTCCTCTGCAGATCAGCATTTGAATTGTATCTTTCACACATTTGAAGGGTAAATCTGACCTATTGGCACGTTAATGGGTTTATTGCATCTTAGGGTTCTTGGTTGTTCTAGTCTGAGCTGAACGTGAATGATTGCATATTTCAAGCAGTGCAGTGTAGATGAGTTTATAAATAATCCACCTGTGGTAGGCTCTGTGAGGATGCTTATAGCTCAGAGAGGGGCTCTGTGGTTGTTTCCCAGGCACAGCCAGTGAGATGTTTCACATTTCATTTTCACAGCACTCTCCCCTCACAATACATCATTAGCTGCTGTGTCAAACATTAACCGACACAGTTATAGCATGGGCTCATGTTGCTGCATCCACATTCACAAGTGGCCAACTGCAGAAAGAAAGAAAGAAAGAAAGAAAGAAAGAAACGGGTTTTGGGGAAGACACACCCATTTTTGATGGATGCTAAAATGCTATATTGATCAAATCTTTCATTTCCACCTCCACTTGCACTTTTTTCATATCCATACAAACTGAAGTGAAGAATTACATGCCTACAGACATAGATGTAGCTGTCATGGTTGTAGCCAAGGACATACACACATGGGAACAAAAAAACAACAGTCACGTGTATGCACAAGCACACACACACACACAAACACACACACAACATGACATGTATTGGAGTCAGGGGTCAGGGACAGGTGTGTGCAATGTTTCTGAGATTATACAACTGATACTACTACTAATACTACTACTACTACGACTACTACTACTACTACTACTACTAATAATAATAATAATAATCATCATCATCACGAACTGGGGCTGCAAAAGGCAAATAATTTCATATTTTCCTGTAATTGAGATGTTGTAGCTTTACATTATACTCCCAAACTGTTTTCAGGTGTATTTTCAGGTGTAACTCTTCACAGGTGAAGTCAAAACGAGAGTGCTGAGCCTGGAGAAACCTGGACTCACTAACTGTGGCTGAACCCACTGCCTCATGAGTTTCATCCACAACTTTACCCCCAACCAGTCACCATGAAGAAGAAATTTAGGTCTAATGAGTACTCTGGCTAATAAAATCCATCAAACTGTCAAAAATTAAAACAGTTGTTTCCCAATGCAACTATGGTTGCGGAGTGGGAAAGTCCTCACAACAGCCTTTTAAAATTTGAGAGACTTAATTGTTTTGTAACAGAAAAAACTTAAAGAAACTGCTAGAATGAATGTGTCATTGTTTTGGCATTTTGTGTTTTGAAATTGATTGAACTGACCCCAACTCCACCCCCTTTTTTTACTAGAGCTTTTCACCTTTGGTTCACTTCTGTCACTGTCTGTTTAGGTTATTGATAAATTATTTCCCACTGCAAAGTGCTGTGAATTTGATAATAGTTTATAAAAAAAAAAAGATTTATTTGCATCAGTATGTCACCTTGGTAAACATTGTGTTCAATACAAGAGTTTATAGCGACCTATTTAAATGAAACTGGGCTGTCCCAGGTATAAATACTGATAGAGTTGTGTTTTATCCAGCAACTTGCTGCCTGTCTTGAAATACTGTCTTTGAAAGAAAAGGTAATTGTTTATAAAAAAAAAAAAAAAAAAAAAAATTGAAACTTTTGTCTTTGCAGTGATGGATTATGGCATCAGACTGAATAAGCAATCTGTCACCTTACACCTGAATAGCATTGTATATGAAGTAGATGGGATTATGACTTTGAATTATCCACATCACATCACTTTGTAGCATAGTAAAGCCTGTATATGGCTCGGAAAGAGCTGGAAAAATGACATAAATGAGGGAACTGAAAAATTTGGTAACACCAGTATCTTCCTTTAACAATGTTTTGAGCCTCAGGAGCTCTGCTGTCAGGTACCGCCGGTGATGTATGGGTGTTTTATTTGCCCTAATGTGCCATTGCAGACGCTGTGGGTGCATGTGCCAGTGTGCACAACACTTCATGGCAATGTAATGCCATATCCTCAAGCCACCTTGTTGCAGTTTGCCACCACGGCTTTTTGCAGTGATTTGAGGAGACAGTTTTATGGTTCCTGAACCAGTATGAAGGTAATTCAATGAAATCAGAGGCACAAACCTGAATGCTTTCCAATACAGAAAGGGGCAACTGAGGTAATCTCATTCAGAAACCCTGTTTTCTTCTCAACTGTCCAAAAGTATTCTGCACACACCTTTTTTTTTTTTTTTTTTAACATTATTTTTCCGGCATTTTCTGCTTTATTTGACAGTCACAGTGGAGATAGACAAGAAAGGCAGAGGAGAGAGAGGGGATGACATGCAGCAAAGGACCTGAGGTCGGATTTGAATCCCGGGCGCTGCAATCGGGACTAAGCCCTGGTACATGGTCTTAACCAGTGAGCCACTGGAGCACCCTGCACACACGTTTTAACCCCTGGAGAAAAAAAAAAAAAAAAAAAAAAAAAAACATTAATCCTCCCCAGTTATATTAATCAAGTAATTTAGTATTGTAATAAGTTGTAAGATCCTATTCAGTGTTTCATTTTATCTATAAACTGATGCAATGGCAGAATGTGTCTCCTTTCACTTAAGAAGCAAAAAGGTCCACAGCCATATCATCTACTACTGACTCTTAAGAACTTTTTTTCTTGAAAAAAGTGCTATCAAAGACATCATTCCACATGTTTCTCATATTAAATGCAGCTTATTTTCAAGAAAACAATTTTCATCTTGTTTTAAGAAAAAACAGATTGTACTCCTTGTATTCCTTTTTTAAATGTATGTATGTATGTATGTATTTATTTATTTTTATATTTTTTAATCACAGCAAGAGGGATATACATACATAGAACACAAAACCTCCCACATCTCAGCTTCCCTCAGAGAAAAAGGAAACTTGGCAGTGTAGAAAAAACAATCAAAAGTTAAGTACAGTGGTCCCTCGCTATAACGCGGTTCACCTTTTGCGGCCTCGCAGTTTCGTGGATTTTTTTTAGTGCAATTTTGCATGCTTTTTTTTTTTTTTTTTTTTTTTTTTTTTTTTTAACAGTGCATTATGTTCTGCGTCCTGATTGGCTAAGAGAGAACCCGCACATTGTGTTCTGCGTCCTGATTGGCTAAGGGACTGTAGACCATTGTCAATCAATCTCCTCCGTGCCGTGTCTCCTGTACAGTACAGAATGCGTTCATTCTATAATACTGGACTTATTTTTCTACGAAGGTTTGAACTTTGAGTGTTTAAACAAGAGAGAAAAGTGAGAAAATGATAATGCCTGTCTGAGAAAAGTGTACAAAGTGTGTCGTGAGGGGTTTTACAGCCTTAAAACATCTATAATAATTGTAAAAAAATAAAGCTGACTACTTCACGGATTTCGCCTATTGCGGGTTATTTTTAGAACGTAACCCCCGCGATAAACGAGGGACCACTGTAACTCAAAATCCATACACACCAAGACATATTTCACAAGTGCTATAATCATGCCCAATATTCTAACCAAAAAAAATTCTACTCATTGCACTAATTGAAAATAATAATTACTCCTTGTATTCCTGAGCCTAAATGACTTCAGATACGCTATTTTTGCAGTGAATAGTAAAATCCTTTAAGAGAAGAGCCATATGAAGAGTGAAGTTCAGCATTCATTCTGTTCATGTCCTACTCACACAAACACACACACACACACACACACACACACACACACACACACACACACACACATACGCAAATGCTCCACACATACATTTCTATTACAAAGGGTAATTAAACCTTAAACCATGCATGTCACTGAATTTAGCTCTTATTGCAACAGACAGGACACTGCTGGAATTAATTGTTCCAGCCAGTCATGTAAACAGGGAGCAGCCAAAGGTAGAAAAAAAAGAGACAGAAAGAAAGGGAGGGTGAGAAAGAAAGAAGCTGGAAAATTTCCTGACAGCATTTCCAAACAATATGTGTGCCATTTCCCGAGCTACTTGGCTAAATCCCACTGAGCGAGCCAGCCTGGGTTTCAGACCCCATGCACAGAGCCTTCCTCAGCTGGGGGGAATGATGGTGTCCTTTTCCACGGTTTCACATCGTAACAAGCAATTAAATCGACATTAAGATGTAGATACTTCTGAGTAAGTATGTAAGAAACAACAAGTCATCCGATCCATACAACCACATAGGTCATTTGTTCCAGCCCTCTAATATGACCCCCAAGGGCCTCTCTAATACAATCAGCAGGAGCATTTCCTAAATTAATAGTACATACGACCCACAGGAGCGTCTCTAATACATCCCAAAGGACAGTTTCCTGAGTGAATGAGCCAGAAAGCTAGTGCTCATCAGCTAGCCATTAAAAATA
This sequence comes from Myripristis murdjan, assembly GCF_902150065.1. Classification (NCBI taxonomy): domain Eukaryota; kingdom Metazoa; phylum Chordata; class Actinopteri; order Holocentriformes; family Holocentridae; genus Myripristis; species Myripristis murdjan. The sequence continues at coordinate 8,853,474 of NC_043993.1, read as the reverse complement.
CTTTGTTAAGTTTAGGAAGAGGTTATTGTTACAGGTAGGGAAAGGTTTGTTGCAATGGTCACTTAACTTTAAAACATAACTAAAGGTAGTAATAAATGACTTATGGGGTTATGTTTTGCCCTAGAACAGTCTCAGTCACTCAGTAAGGGAGTAAATAAATAAATGAACAATTCTGCCACTTTGGTGAGATCAGTTTGCTCAAAACAATATAAAGTAATAAATACCCTTGTTTCAAGAACTGCAACAATGTCTTAGTCATGCATCTTAAAGTTACATAACAGTAGAGCACATAGCTTGTGTCAACATAATGTCAGAAATCAGAAATTCCCTGCAGCAATACATTTGATTTTTTTTTTTTTTTTTTTCTAGTCTAAATAAAAAGTTGGAGATATTCCTCATGATACATCAGCTGAAAATTATTTGGTATCATGACCTCTAAGTTGTGAACTCCCTGGCAGAATTTAAACATTATACCTGTGTGTCTTGATATTGAATGCCATTTTTAAAAATTCCTAAAATGTATTCACCATGCATGCATTGTATAATTGTTCTATCTAGTATACAGCACAGTTTGAGCAATAAATCCATCTTCCATTAGGAACATCAAACGGTCTCATTGGTCCTTTTTTTTTTTTTTTTTTTTTATTTATGTCTAGCTGTACCAGAAGGTAACAAAGTAAAGAGTGAAGGGACAATTTACTGGAACCTCTTTCTGATGTCATGATAAGTAAAAAAAAAAAAAAAAAAAAAATGTGGAGTTGTACAAAGTTAACAAAATCCAGCAGCAGGTTTCATTTGAAAGTAGCACACAGTATGCATATGTATTTATTTTGAATTTTTGAAGTTAAATGTGTGTTTGTTGTGAATTCTGTTTACTTACTGGTCATTTTACCAGAGGGCCACACCATCAAATGGTTGATCACCCTCTCATTTTTCAGAGCAAAGATGCATATGTGGTTACCAAACGTCAGCTAATATCATATGGTGTAGTAAAGTTCCAATTGAGCATGTATTACAAACTACATACAGTGTGTGCATTAAATTTCAAACACCTTATTACCATAAGAACCGCTATACTGCAAATCCAGACGGGGCCTTTAATTACACCCATCTATGGAGCAGATCATTAAAGCACAATATCCTCACAGTAAATCACAGTTAAACAGTGAGAAGACACAACTGTCTTACTATACTAAATTTATGCATGCTGCTAGTGCATTAAAGACAATAGTATAATTTGCTGACTGTGGAGCTGGAGCATTGGAGGGCTCATAGGCATTACACACCCAAACCCTCCAGGGTATGTAATGTCTTTTATAAATTAAACAATTTATTTCAGATATGGTGCAATGAACACAGGTATTCGCAGCTCAGCTTGTAACTAAAGCCCCTCCTGAACCGCTCTCCCCACCTCTGATGTTCCTCAGATTGGAGTCGTAACCCGGGGACATTGTATGGCTCCATACAAACGACCATAATTATAATTGTGTCCTCTTTTTTAATTGGTTTGAAATGAACAGCATCCATTTTAATTAGCTGCCTTGCACACTGCATGAATATTTTTTTTTCTTCCTTTTTTTTTTTCTTTTTTCAAATGTATGTCTTTGGGTTTATCTTTTTTGCGGTTCAACTGTTAATGAAGAAGTTTGATCTCTTCTTGTCTGACGCCGAGGCCTGATGCAGTGATAAAGTGGGACAGATGTATGTGTATATATGGCAATGCTCTCTCCAGTTTGAAAGCGGGGAAGGGAAGACACATCAACATGGAAAACCTAATTAACTTTTCCACTAAAACAGTACAAGGACAAATAGATACTTAAACATCTGCATACTGTCACTGACGCCTCTGCAGCTGATGAGAAAATAAAGTTTTATCAGACACTAGCTGAGCCAGAATTGCTTAATTCAGCAGTCTGATGGCCCACTCCTTCATTTAAAAAGCTTTTGTTTCACTGCTTTGACTGATGGCAATTTTTATTTATTTATTTATTTATTTATTTGAGTTTCATATGGTCTTGTGCAGTGATGGGCACAGCACATTATTAAAAAAAAATAATAAAACTGTGTATAATCATATAAACAGTATTGCTCATGTCACAAGTTATTTGATACACTGCTAGTTACAGAATATTTCTGTTACACATTGATTTTTTTTTTTTTTTTTTTTTTTTTTTTTGCAAAATTTGCAATTAACAGCAATGCTCTAATCATCCTTTTGCTTCATAAAATTAAAGTAGCACACCCAGAGGAAGCAGATTGTGCAATTTTTCATGTCACACTATAATGCAACTTTAATGTGACATTTAGAGGTGAGATAACAAAAGCAACAACATTTTTAAAATTGATAACTACATTATAATTGTAATTATAATTGAAAGAGCTATCAATTCATTACACTTTTCCTTACTGTAGTATTAAATAAGTAAATTAATTTACTGTATCACTGATCAGCATTGTGCCAGATGAGTTTGTGAAACTTCTCAATGAGCCTCATTTATCAGTATGCTCATACATGTTTGCGTAGGTTTCCCCCTATTCGAGTTCAAACAAAAAACTTCCGCTACATTTATCAAACGTTCGGAGCGGAGGCATTTCCTTCATACTCACATGTGCGTGCTGATAAATGCTGCTCACTCGTAAACTGGAAGCACGTTTGAGCAACCTCAATTATCATACATACATACATTATGCCGTCCAGCCCTCCCACCCCACCTCGTTTAGAAGTGATGGACACAGCTGGTGTTGGTCTGTCTTTATATTGCTTGCTTACTGCTGTTTTTGTTTGTTTGTTTGTTTGTTTGTTTTTTTATGGACTCATGTTTGGATGTAACTCAATACTTAACCAGTGTATGCTGATTATTGGTAAATGTTGTTTTGGTCACTTTGCTTTGTTAGTGCAGACAGATTAGTGTGTGTAATTGGCCAGTGCGCATGATTTATAATCAGTGATTGTTCTGTGAATCCTCTGTAGGAGTTCTTGTTTACGCCATGCTTTGCGATGTAGTACTCTGCTCATTTCACGAGTGGTCCGCCTTCCCACTCCCCCACCTACAGAGGTAGACTACTAGTATTCATTAGGTGCCTAATTATGTCAATTATGTATTGTTACACTGAATTAATTATTGTGTTGTTTATTAGTTTGTCATTCATAGATATAAACCATAATCATAATCGAGCCTCAACTTTAGCTGCTCTGTGCATGTGCAAGCTCCTGTGTATGGAGGACTAAAAGGGACAGAATGAAATAAATAAATACATCTTTAAATAAATACTTAAAAGTGTCATTAATTAATTAAAATGGGAATTAAATAAATAAATGTGTCATTAAATAAATAAATATGTCATTAAATAAATAAATGTGTCATTAAATAAATAAATGTGTCATTAAATGTGTCATTAATTCATTAAAATACCTGTTCATTTAATGTAAAAACATATATATAATTATTTCATTATTTATTTAATTATTTCATGGACCGGTGTTGCAGTGCTTCATGAATTAATTTTATCTGTCAAAGTCACCCATCAAAGTCAGTGGGCGGGACTAACGTGAATCTAGCCCAATCGATTGCTTAGGTCTGAAGCCTGGAAGTCTGCCGGAGCCGGAGGAGTTCTGCTGAGAGCCTCTCCAGTTAAAGTTACTGCTTCTCTGAGTAGTTCTGGGCAACTTCTCGACATTTTGTGGCTGCACCTATCTAGCACGCATCGCGCACCGCAGTAACATTTGCTCCTGCAAATCCCCCATTTGCTTGAACCGAGTAAAGGTTGCGCCACCAAGTGTGTCAGAATATCAAATCAAATCAAATCAAATCAAGCTTTATTGTCATTAAGCTACACATACAGCAGTAGTGCACACAAAATGAGATAGAGTTTTTCACTTAGGATCCCCGACTGATGGTAAAAGTCTAACAGCTTTCTGGAGGAAGCTGTTGCTCATTCTAGCGGTTTTGCTTTTCACCGTTTGCCTGATGGAAGCAGCTCAAAGTATTTGTGGAGCGGGGGAAAAGGGTCTCTGGCAATGTTCAGTGCTCTACTCCTGCAGGGATGGGATGTTTCCATGGAGCCATGTCTCCACAAAAGCAAGCACACAGCAGTCTCTCTCCTGCGGGTGTCTCTTAGCGTAGCTCGTCCAGCTTGTTGTCGAGGGAGCAAACATTAGAGAGCAAGAGCCACGGTCCTGCTGGTCTGGAGGGGTTAGCCTTTAGCCTTTAGCCTGTAGCCTTTAGCCTTTAGCCTGTAGCCTGTAGCCTTTAGCCTTTAGCCTTTAGCCTGTAGCCTGTAGCCTGTAGCCTTTAGCCTGTAGCCCGTAGCCTGTAGCCTAGCGTGGATCCCGGCTCTCTTCCCCCTCATTTGTTTACGTTTGCACCGCTTGCGCTCCCTCCTCTCCCTGGTGACTGCCGGTGTAGACGCAGGTAAAATCCCGTGCTGGCGTAGTGTGTCCACATCAAAGCAGAGTGCCTCAGTTCTTGCAGCATGCTTTACCTGATGTTTAGTAAAGTCTCTCGGCTGGAGGTTATGCAACCTGAGCGTCTGGGTTAAGCAAAACAGTTAAAAACTTTCACTCTAGAATATGTTTACTTGCTCTGCATCAATCGATTATCTGAAGTCGATCTGTCTTGGCTTGCTGTGCTGGGTAACCAATCAGGTGTTAGGATCCGCCCACTGACTTTGATGGGTGAGTTTGACAGATAAAATTAATTCATGAAGCACTGCAACACCGGTCCATGAAATAATTAAATAAATAATGAAATAATTATATATATGTTTTTACATTAAATGAACTGGTATTTTAATGAATTAATGACACATTTAATGACACATTTATTTATTTAATGACACATTTATTTATTTAATGACATATTTATTTATTTAATGACACATTTATTTATTTAATTCCCATTTTAATTAATTAATGACACTTTTAAGTATTTATTTAAAGATGTATTTATTTATTTCATTCTGTCCCTTTTAGTCCTCCATACCTGTGAACCTCCAGCCACCGCCCTGCATGTTTAATCGACAACTGTCCAACAGGATGAACAAATAGTATGAAGCTTGAAAAAATAGTACTATTTTTTTTTTTTTAAAAAAGAATAAACATAAAATAGGCTAAGATAAAACAAACAAGGCAAAGGAAGATTTGATACCGTTTCCAAACCAGATGAGAGCACTGGCGCATTGATTATTGGTAAGCTGTGTTTGTGTGGGATTATTCCAGAGGGTTGAAGAAGCACAGTGGGGGTTTCTGGCACAACTTCACCTCCTACCAAGGCGCATGGAGAGTCTCCAGAGATCAAACCTCCAGCAACAACTGTAGCACAAAGAAAAGCTTTATTGGAAGACCCACGCGTTATGGCTTTTGGCCTTCGTCAGGTTCATAATTCTAACGCGGGACAGCCTTTGTGGCAATAAAATGATTTCAGGTTTTTGCCATCCTGGCGGGGAATAGAAAACTAGATTTAATTTCATTACCATGTAAACAACAACTGAGATTTGTGTCCATGTAATTCATAATTAAAAATTAGCTCTTACAATAACCATTATAAAGAACAGATTGACTTTATTTCAGTCATCTCGTAGTCCGCATTCTTTCATACATCCCTGTAGTTCTGTTTGTTTTTTATCCATCATGCATCTTGTGCATGCTACCCTGAACCATTATTGATAACATTGGTATCTTCTTCTGCTTGGTGAAGCAAAGTAAACACAATTACTGCAACTGAGACACAGCATAGATTCCTATGCAAAACAATATCAGCTCAGTTCCACAAGTTCCCATAGACTGATTGGAGTCTGCATTTCCATATAATGTCACATAATTATTCAGGGCCTGCCTGCACGCCACACATAGCCTTGTGCAGTGGGGCGACACAAAATGCGTGATGGTATTGAATCACTTTGCAACAAGTAATACATTTAAATCAATCCTCACCTTGCAGGCGTGTGCATTATTCATAGCAGCTATCATTTTATTTGCCTGTTTTGGGATTTCTTCTTGTTTTGCAGGGGATGTGCTATTGGTTTTGTCATTTGTTTATGTGTGTGTGTGTGTGTGTGTGTGTGTGTGTGTCTTATTGTTCTTGCAGGTATGTAGCTAGATATTCCTTGTTTGAGCAACTCTGTTGTTCTCCTGAATAGATGCAACATTGTTGCATGATATTCATTTAGAATCTAGCCTATTGAGAAGGTTGTGTATCACAGCAGTGTCATTGAACACGGTATTATGAAATACAGGTGATGAATGAAAGCTGGAGATGTATTCCAGAGATTGCTATGTTCGAAAAAGATTACCTAATCACCAAAATTATTTTTGTGATGGTTCCAATTATTGAGGAAAGACATGTGGTGTAAGGTCATTTACAAACCTATGGTCTGTTTGGTTTTGTTCAAGGCAAGGGAAATTTATTTTTACAGCACATTTCAAAGTGCTTTGCATAAAACACAAAAGGCATCGAGACAAAATGTAAAAGCAACATAAGGCAATATAAAGACATTTAAATACAATCAAAAAGATGGAAAATAAACTAAGACAAGTCAGTGAAATAGTTGATACTTTGTTGCATTGTTCATTTGGTTTGGTTTGGCCTCTCATGACAATAAAAATCAAATAAACCAAAATTTATTGTAAAGTTGAGGGGCAGAGATAGGAATTGTTTTCCTCAAGGATGTTTTTTTTTTTTTTTTATGTTATTTTTTCCCCTTCTTTTACTTTACTGTTCACACATTTGGTCAGTACAATACCCGACATTGTCCTGGAGCCTACCAGCATCTTTTGCATTTGTTTGTTATTGGCCCTGATCATTTGGGCTGTATACCAAAAAGCCAATATGCCTTGCAGCTCAGTCTTGATTCATTTTGTTCAGATGTTGCTAACTGCCAGCTGCTAATGCCACCAAGCTGCTTCCTCCAGTTCTTTACTTGACAACCCATGTCTGCCTCTTGTGGAAGAGGGTTTGTTTATCACTACTACTGTCACTACTGTCATCATCTACTCTGGTTAGCTAAATAGTTAGCACAATAACAACACAGCCTTGCTGCCTTTTTTTCTTCTCAATTCCCAATTTTCTTATAACGGGCAATCAAAAAGTACTCCTCATTGGCAGAGCAGTCTGTCAGTCACACCTGACCCAATAAACAGGATGTGATTGGAATGTTCTTCAGCAGAGAGCAAACACCCTTGCCTTCAGGATCCTATGTTTTGTTTGTTTGTTTGTTTGTTTGTTTTTGTTTTTGTTTGGAGTTTCATGCAAGAACTGTTAAGACAACACTGTCATAAATCACGTGACTTGCAGGCTCACAACTGTGGGGGCAGATCTCTGAAAACTTGGTGCTGTAAACTCTGCTCTGAAAGAATAGTGTGCAATACAAATGTCCATCCACAAAGATTCAAAATAAATTTTGAAACCCAAGATTCAACGTTTCCAAACTTTTTTTCCCAACTTATGTGCACCAGTTTTCAGATTTCCAAGGATCACCATTTACAAACGAATGCACCGGGGGAGCAGTGCCAAATTCTGAAAACGTGTTGGAGAAACACTGTATAAAGAACACAGCAGTTATGCATAATGAAAACAAGTAGAATTCAAGTACAAAATCATGTTTGCAGAGATTTATTTTTTCCAGTCTATTGAAACATTATGCAAGCCTTCAAAATGTAGTTTCAGTCTTGCAAAACCTTTTTTATTAGATCATAAGCTTTCAAACAGTTTCAACCTTTCTTTTTTATTCAGTTTTGAAATATGACATAATATATTGTTCTCAAGCACAACTCTGAACCCCTTCCTGCACTGGTGTGGATAGGATCCTCAGCTAACTGCCTTAAATGTCATGTAAATGTGCAATCATGCATTTTATAGGAACAAAACATTATCCTCTCATGTTTAACATCTAACTCACACTAATAACACATGATTTACAGCCCCTGACACTGTTGGCCCGCGTTGGGTTATCCTTGCCCGTCTGTGGCTGAGGATTGCCTGTAGTTTGTGTGCATGTCCTGCACCATCAGCTTTGTTGGCTCTCATCAGCAGCCTACCGGCCAGTTCAGTGGTTTGGATTCAGCGTTTTGGCAGGAGAGGCCTTTGGTGAAAGAATGCTTTTTGATTGCCCGTTGTAAACAAATCAGGGAGTGAGAAGAAAAATGGCAGTCGGGTTGTGCTGTTATTGTGCTAAAAAGTTGTGACAAACAAACGGTGGGTTCAACAGTGGGTTCAACTTCTCCTCAGACACATTCTGGATTTGGATAAGAAGACGAGTTGAACAGATTCAGAGTGCAGTGGAAATCCTGCCTAAGGCTAGTTTGTTTCCTCATCTTTTGACTTCAAAGCTTCCAGTTAAATTTCTGCCCCCTCCTGGCATGGAGACTTTTTTCCTCTCACACAGGCGCAGAATGTGCTCCTTATCACTTCTCAGGTGCAGTGAGTTCATGGACAACTTGTGGGCAACGTGAAGCGATGCACAGCGATCTGTCTGTCGGCCTCAGTTGGCACTGGTTGTCCGAGGTCAAACTGGTGCGTCTCAACCCTCAAAACATAATAGCTCACTTGACATGGCTGTCTTGCCACATACAGTGAGCAGGTAAAGCTCATTTAAACCTGGGGAAAAAAAATAGATAGTGTCTTGGGTCTTGTACTAAAAGCACCATTAAAAGCGAAAGTAGAATTCCATCAGTCAGAGCGTGTATTGTGCACAAGGCTTTTAAAATAATCACTGTAAGAGAATAAAACCATGGAAAATGACAGTGCTTGGGGCTGAGTGCATCTTAGGCGTAGAAATGCCAGTGGTCATCTTTTTTCAAGAGAATATCTGTTTCCTCAACTCTCTCACTTCCTGTTTTACTGACAGGAGAATAGGCAATAGAAAAGTTTTCAAATGGAAGCAAAGAATTTTTGGATGGCTTTGGCCCCCACTGCAAACACATAGACCAGCACTGCAAGGCTTCTCTGGCGTTAAGAGAATTCATCTGATGGGGAAAACAGAATGCAATGATATGAACTGGGTTGTAAATTGTGAAAATCAACATACTAATATTAGAGACTTCCAAAAGGTCATGAAATGCACTATAAATGCTATCATAGAACTTGCAAATTTTACTCATGAGGCACAGAATTTGACGTGACCTTTTCCTGTTTGCTTTCTCCTGAGATATGTGTTCCCAGTATCCAGAGGGTTCAAGGTAACAGTGAAAAGGCGCTGCAAGATTACACAGCTCTGGTATTAATTTGATAAAAAGGAAATACCTCATAAACCCCGCAGAATGACATTGTCTCTGAAAAGCATCTTCATTTTGACCCTTAAAGGCCTAATTACTGCATAGCGCTCCTTGCTGAAATGAGCTCTGTCTCCTAAAATATACACTCTCAAACCATTAAACTCCACAACAAAACATGTTTCCGTGTAAATATAATTAACAATACAGTTTAGCTGTATGGCAAGGTCATTTTTAGGAGACAGGGTTGGCTGAAATATGATCACCCCGCTGCTGACTTTGTATTCAGAGTGAGGCATTTGACTGAAACCATTTTACACAATAAAGAGAGAGAGAGATGGCTGCCCAAGTGTGACGGGACCCGACTGTTGCTGTCAGGTCAGGTCAGGTTGGGGCAGGACAAAAATTTCAAGGAGTTCGGTTGGATTTTTTAGCTTAAGGTTTTGTTAAACCACGTTTAGTTACAGATAAATCACATCAGCACATGGCAAAGTAAAGAACCCAACAACACACAGGAGGGAAAGTTAAATAAGACAAAAATGTTGCCATGAGGGATGAGGCATTCATTGATGAAAGAATTCACTGAGGTGGCTTTTTTTTTTCTTTTTTTTTTTTTTTTTTCATTTGTGCTTCAACTTCAGCATTAACATGTAGTCCGTGCTCTACCAACTGAGCTACCAGGGCGTCATCCACTGAAGTTTCATTTAAACTTCATTTTGGAATGATTTTTTTTTTTTTTTTTTTTTTTTTGGTTGATTTGAACAATAATCTGAAGGTGGCAGAGGCTGCATAAACTGTAGTCAGTGAAAAGCTTAAAGATTAATTTTGATAGGATGACTATTGTCTTTTATTGAGGTTTTTGGCTGCAGGTGGTTTGGTTCATTCTTTGGTCAGTGTCAGCTCAGAATTTTGTTTTGGTTGATGTGGTGGGTTAGATTCAGACAAAATGTTCTCAAGCGGTGTTTGGCTACGAATCAAAATGTCATGCCAAAATCAAGCTCTGTTACACTCTGTTACCTTTTACACAAAAACTGAATAGAAAGACACACCGACCTTGTAATTTAATGATTTATAAATTTGTCGTACAAAGAGAATGTACAATTGGACAGTAAGCTTATCCTAACTTCTCGGCATTATCCAAAGTAAAAAAGACTGATCATTTAAATAAGTTGTTAATGTTATGCAAGCTTATATTATGCATTTTTTTATCCACTGCAAACTAATTTACAGCTGCACAGTCTTGTTTTGCCCATCAGCTGATTTTAACTGCCACCCATGGCAATTAAAAGCTGTTTTTTTTTTTTTTTTTCTTCTTACAATTTCCAAAGAAATGGCAGCTGTGGTGTTGCTAGGCCTGGACATCCAGGGCTTCAGCCTTGGATGTTTTAACGGCAGCCCCAAATGTTTCTTTTGTTTGGGAAAAAAGTTGACATTTTAATGTAGCAGAGTGGAAATTTACTTCAGCACTTCAGTTAGAGGGGGAAATAATAAAGAGGTGCACAAAAGAGCAACACAAGGGATCCCACTGGCACACTATTTTCAAGACCAAAGCAATGATGAAGGAGCCAGCAATTCTTCTCAACTTTTTTAAAGAAGAAAAGTAAAAGGTAGCCAAGCAGTTGACCAGTCAATATTGTGAATTCAAGTCATTAACGTGGTGTTAGAAGTTACAGAGAATAATATTCTGCTTTCCACCATGGCCAGTAAATAGCCAGTTAATAGTGTGAATAGGGAGCCCAAGCTAAATTAACTTTATGGCAAGAGCAGGATGTGCGTGGTATCTCTCTTTCTCTCTCTCTCTCTGTCTCTAAAAGTCCATTTAGAAGTCATACAGATAACCATGGAAGAAAACTAAGGCACTTTGAATGGTATTTGAATCAAACAAAATAGTTATTTATTGCCTGAGCAAGGCAACTAGTGAAGCAGGACATTGCTGAAAATTCACTTCTGTGCTCAGCGAGTCCACCCAGTGTAAAGAAAGGTTAAAACATTTGACCTTAAACTAATTGTGCAAAGGTTTAACCAAATAAAAGGCGAACTACATAAATACTTTCCTCTTTCAGGATGTATGTTAACTTCATATTTATAAAAATGATTGCTCCCCATTTATAAAAAATAAAATAAAAAAGCATTCTATCCACAGAGGTGGAGTCAGCTGAGCTGGCAGATCAGGAACCCACTGTGGGAGAGAGTGTTTGTGTGTGTCTGTTTGTGTGTCTGTGTGTGTGTGTGTGTGTGTGTGTGTGTGTGTGCGTGTGTGTGTGTGTGTGTGTGTGGCTCCATCCAAAGCCTTTTACTAAATAATAAGGTAAATATTCTGATGCTGATAGAGCCATATGCCTCCTGGCCAGTGTTTTGCTGTGATATGCCTTACAAAGTTGAACAGTCAAGAAACATCTATATACAAATGCCTGTCTGTTACAGATACAAACCTCTCCTAATAAATTTGGCAATAAATCATGTGATCTCTCACATTTTTTCTTTTTTTTTTTTTTTTTTTTTACTAATGTTGTATTTTTCATATACATAATAAGGAACTGTCTGGCAGACTGTATTGGGTCAGTGGTGAAAAGTCTAGAGGTATTTTTTAACCCAATCCATCTCTAAATCAATTATGTTTGGACATTTTTTGGCAGGGCAGAAAGGTAATAAGTGCTGTAATGATTGTCCTGGTCTAAGAAACAATAAAATACACAGTGTGCCATGGCAGCACTCTTAATTAAAAGTCATCAGAGAAGCATAAACTTTATTCTTTGCTGAAGAGGCTGACGGTTCTTTCACTGCTACTGCAAAGTGTCTATTCTGCTGTTTCTTGGTCTGATATTAATCAGTTATGAGTTGTGATCAGCACCTCTCCTAATGAAGTGTGAAAGCCATACAAAGACTGATTGATAACATTGCTCATTATGAGTTGCTTCACTAAATAGATCCACTACCAGTTTTGTAAACTGACTTGGTGCACATAGCGCATTTCAGAGAGAAATCTTGTAGTTTTTACTGCCCTGCATTTATCTGGCAGCTGAGGACTAGTTACTTTGCAGAATAAGCTTGTGTTTAAACAAAACTATTTGGAGTAGGCTAATTAGACCAACAACATTAGTATACATGTTTCAGGTTAAAGCATCAATAATTTAAAACTGACAGAATCATAAGTAATTTCAGTTAAAGCAACTATATTGTGTTGATTTTGGCGGCCCCTGTGGACAAAAGCGGTAGTGTTTCCCAGAATGAAGACTGCATTACCCATGAGCACAACCACCACGAGTTGTAAAAATATTGCTCCGGGCTTGTTGTGAAAGCGAGTGAAAGAAAGACGACAACATAGCATGTGAGAAGAGAAGAGAAGCAACAGCAAAGGCTGGGAGGACACGACATGGAGCCGGAGGCAGAGCGAAGGTAAATACAGTGGAGCCGGGTTAACTGTGAACTGAGATCTGACAGGCCGCTGACATGCTGTAAATTGTTTTGTCTCCATGACTCTGACCTGGTGACAAGCAGTTAGAATAATTATATAAAAATGGCCAAACATCTCGCTGATGGTCTTGTTTGCTGATATAAGACATACAGACACATCAGTGTGAAACTGAGGCTACGTTTACACATAGTCGGGTATTTTGAGAAACGAATATTTCCCTCCCTCTGTTTTCCAAAATAACATCGTGCAGACAGCATAGTTTTCAAAAAAGTTTTCGTTTACATCAACCAACATAAATACGCCGTCGAGCGCCACCGTAACTATGCCAAGGCTATGGGCGGCAGTGTAGGAAGAAGGAGAAAGCCATGCAAGCCAATCAGATGGCGCATAATGTGACGTCGGCTGCCTAAAACTCTGTTTTTCTCTGTTTTTCTCAGTTTACATGCAAACGTGAAATGGGAGTTTCCTAAATCTCCACTCTGGCCGGAGTTTTTAGAAAGAACCGTTTTCAGAGGCGAATTCGCCATTTGCGTGTAAAAGAAGGACACAAACGAAGGGAAATATCTGTTTTTAAAAATCCCAGTGATCCACTGGGCTACGTCCCTGATGTCTTCAGATGTTAGTGATGCCCCTGCATGGCAGTGCATCATTTAGATTATGTACTCTTTCCCTTTAGGGCTGCTATCACTTCTCATTTTCTTACTTTTAAGGTAATGCTAATTGCCTAGTATCACCCAACGTAGTGGCTGCTAAGCTTAGCATGTCTCCTTGTATGAGAAATCTACACATTGTCTTCATCTCTTCAAGTGGGTAAGCCAAATATGACTTTGCCAAATAAACCAATTCAGCCTGAGATTTTTTTCTTTTTTTCATTCTCTGCATATAATATCATAACTAGTCCAAGACTCTGTAAATAGAAGCACCTGTAAAGGGGAAAAACAGCAAGCTAATGATAATAATGTTTGTAAGACAGAGAAAGGGATAATCTAACAGGGACAGACACATTCTTACACGTGTGCTGCATTTAGAGGGACTGCTGGGTCATTGACATGCTAAACAAAATACAAGGGTAGCAGAGCTGAGAGATGAGAGCACAAAACAAATCAGAGATCTCTGCAAGTGGTGTAACCATAGTTACGTTAGAGAGAGTGAGAGGTGTGAATATGTCACTGTAGGTGCATCTGTGTGTGTGTGTGTGTGTGTGTGAGCGTGTGTCACAACAAAAATCAAAGATGTTCAGACTGTGTTACCTCAGCTGAGATATACACATTAACACATTCTTTTTTCTTTCTCTCTCTCTCTCTCTCTCTCTCTCTCTCTCTCTCTCTCTCACACACACACACACACACACAACTCAATAGGGTAGAACAGGAATTACTCCAGAGATAATAAGTGCATTAATATTTGTTGTTTGTTCTTATCACTCATCAGCAGACTACAATGCAAACTATAAGCTGTATTTCTTTCTTTCTTTCTTTCTTTCTTTCTTTCTTTCTTTCTTTCTGATAATGATGAGGAAGAGGGGAACAGGATTGGCCAGTTCCATTTTGTCCTACTCTGAAACGTTACCACGATTTGTTAGAGTCGCTCTTGGTTTTGTCTGTTTATATTTCGTACACAGATTGAACCGGTGGTAGAGTCCTTGAGGGCTGAGAGGAAAGCCAGCAAATGGAAAATCGCTGTCCCATCCCAAACAAATCAGCGCAAATCTGCTGTGAAGTGAACAAGTAACTGCTGCATTACAAACATCAGTACCCAAGCACTGGTGTTGTGCCCTTGAGCAAGGCACAGAATTAGCCCGTGCACAATCACCATAGAGTTGTGCTTTGGCAGACAGCATGTAGCTTCGAGGCTTGTGTGTGTATGTGTCTTTGTATTATGTCTGTGTGAGTTTTATTGCAACTTTTACCTTGACTGGCCTCATTTAAGGGATCAGAAACACTGAAGCATATTTTTCAGGTGTTGAATGATATGTAGGTGTTATTTGAGATAGGATACACTCATACTAGGTGTTACCTCCACATGTAAGCGGTGATGATGAGCAGTCAATATTTTTGGTGCTAAATTAACTTGAGATGTTCCCTCAGGTCCCTCGCTGGCTTTGCAGCCACCAACACTGCCAGCTGTGTTTGTAAGAATGCCTGACAAAGCCGGCGGCACCGGCACTGCAACACAACCTGGTTTTCCTCAGTGTTGAGCTAGCATTTTTTCACTGCACCACCCAGGCACCCACATACTGTGATGGTCAACATGGTTGCGCGGGACTTCAACCACGTAGAACTGACGGACATTTTGCCTAAGTTTTATCAGCATGTCACCATTCCAACATGGGGAAATAACACTCTGGACCATGTGTGCACTAACAAACAGGGTGCCTACAGAGCTGTACCCCACCGCCACCTCGGCCTCTCCGACCATATCTCCATCATGATGGTCCCCGCCTACCGTCCCCTGCTAAAACGTAGCAAACCAACACAGAGAGCTGTCACCATGGCCCACTGATGCAGACTCTGTGCTACAGCACTGCTTTCAATGCACAGACTGGCAGGTATTCAGACAAGCAGCTGAAAAGGAGGGAGAGTTGGATTTGGAGGAATACACTTCTGCAGTTCTCGGCTACATCTCAAAGTGCGTCGATGATGCCACCACCACAAAGACCCTCACCAACTATCCAAACCAGAAACCTTGGCTGAATGCGGAGGTTAGGTCTCTGGTGAAAGCTAGGGATGCTGCATTCAGGTCTGGTGACACAGAGGTACTCAAAGCAGCCAGGAGGGACCTGACTGCGGGCATAAAGAGGGCAACAAAGGCACATGCCCAGAAAATACGGGGCCACTTCTCCAGCAACGACCCTAAGGGCGTGTAGAAAGGCATTCAGTGCATCACTGATTTTAACACCAAAGTGCACAATGCCCCAGGGAACCCTCTCTGCCTGATGCCCTCAACAAATTCTACGCGCGCTTTGAGGACTCCACTGCCCCCTCCAGCACCAGACTCACCCCAACATCAGGAGAAGTGCCCCTCAGCGTGACCTCAGCAGAAGTGAGAAGAACCCTGCAAAGGATCATTCCTCACAAAGCTGCCGGTCCAGATAACACACCTGGACGGGTACTGAAGGGCTGCGCACATTTACAACACCTCACTGTCACAGGCTGCTGTTCCTACCTGTCTGAAGACAGCTACCATTATCCCCGTCCCTAAAAGCTCCACAGTGACCTGAATGACGATCGGCCAGTGGCCCTCACCTCGATAGTCATGAAGTGCTTTGAGAGGCTGGTTATGGCCCACATAAAAAACTGTGTTGACGTCACTGTGGACCCGCACCAGTACACCTACTGCAGAAATAGATCCACTGATGACGCCATCTCATCTGTGGTGCACACGGCCCTCACCCACTTGGAGAGTAAGGACTTGTATGTCCGACTGCTCTTCGTGGACTTCACATCTGCATTCAACACAATAATACCACAGACGCTGGTGACAAAACTCCACACACTTGGACTGAGCTCCTCCATCTGCAACTGGGTCCTGGACTTTTTAACAGACAGACCACAGTCAGTCAAAATCCATGACACCTCATCCTGCACCATCTCCCTCAGCACCGGCTCCCCCCAGGGCTGTGTGTTGAGTTCCCTCCTGTACACCCTGCTGACATATGACTGCACAGCAAATCACCCCAGCTGTCATATTGTAAAATTTGCAGACGACACAGCAGTGGTGGGCTGCATTAACAACAGCGATGTGTCTGCATACAGACAGGAGGTGGAACACCTAGAGGTCTGGTGCAGAGAAAACAGCCTCTGCATCAGTGTGAAGAAAACTCAAGAGATGGTTGTGGATTTCAGGAGGGCCAGACACATCGCCTCTCCCCTGCACATCGGAGGAACAGTTGTCGAGATGGTCTCCAGCATCAGGTATCTGGGTGTACATCTCACCAACGACCTCACATGGAGTGTCAACACCTCTCGCCTTGTCAGGAAGGCCCACCAGTGACTCTACTTCCTCAGGAGGCTGAGGCGTGCTGGACTTGGGAGCTCAGTCCTGACCTCATTCTACAGATGTGCAGTGGAGACTGTTCTCTCTTCCTGCATCACAGTGTGGCATGGTGGCTGCTCTGCTGCAGAGAAAAAGGCTCTGCACAGGGTGGTGAAAGCGGCCTACCCACCACCACGACCATCTATACAGCCAGATGCAGAAAAAGGGCCTCCAACATCATGAAGGACCTCACCCACCCCACACACTCACTGTTTTCCCCCCTCCCCTCAGGCCGGAGGTCGAGGAGCATCAGGAGCAGAACCACAAGACTCAACAACAGCTTTTACCCACAAGCTGTTAGGCTGCTGAACCCTGTTGGCCCCCCCTTGAGACACACACACACACCCTTGCCCCCCCCACCAGGGACGTGTGAATACTCATATACTCCCCTTTGAGACACACACACACACACACACACACACACACACACACCTGCCGCCTTCACCAGGAACATGTGCAATACCTATACACCCATGAACATATGCAATACCCACACACCCCTGTCCCCTCACATGGACAGGTGCAATATTGGCTAAATTAACCGACCGGACTGTTCTTGTGCACTATATTTAATGTAAATATTACTATTTATCGCACACTTTTATACTCTATATTTTTATATTGTGTTTCTTCATTGTATTGTTCTTGGCTTGACCGGGTCTCAGTTCTTAATTTTGTACCTCCTCATGTGCATGCATATGTTGTTGGTATGACAATAAAGAATCCTTGAATCCTTGAACATGAAGAGATTACTAAAATTGGACAGGTTAATCTCTTTCACACAGTTTAAATTTCTTACAATAGAATTAGAGCAGCATGCTTGTGTTTCCACTAATAATTTCATTGTTTTGTTTGAATTTTGTTATTATTATTAGAATTTTGTAGTGCTTTGGTAGCCTTTTATGGAGTTTTATTATTTTTATAGATACCTTTGTATTCTGCTATGCTTTGTGTATCCAAGGCATCCACGAAAGAGACCTTGCTCTCAAGGGCCATCCCTGATTAAATAAAGGTCTGAATGAATAAGTATAAGCTGCCAAGGACTAAATCCTTCCTGTGACTATCTGTTAAATTGATAGTTGGGAATAAATAAATAAATGCGTGCTCTTTTAAGAAAGCTCATGAAAGTTCATAAGAACACTTTGAGAGAGGCAAACCATTCCCAGACCATCACAAAGAGCAGGAGGACTTCTAAATCCATAAGAAAGTCTTTGAAAATAAGTCAGTCTGAGCTCATATGCCTCTTTAGTGTGCAAAGAAAGATTTTATTTATTGCGATAGCTCAGACTGCTTTTACGGTGGCCATGTAATTCACCCAAGTACACAAAGTAGGAATACCAGGCTTCTAATCTTTAGAATAAACAAGCGCAATTTGCCGCCAAATTAAAGCAGACAGGCAACACAAAGGAGATCTTTGCATCTCATTTCGACACCTGGAAAATGCATTTGGCTTGTTACACCAAGCTTTCGATTTCATTAGAATGCCAAATGTCAGCAAAAATCTGGTGTAAGGCCTATTTTTGGAACAAACTTCATCAAAACAGTGGAACAGCAGCACATGGAAGCTGGCATTTTAGAGAAGTGTGCAATTTATGGTGTAGCACTCACTACTGGAATGAAAGGCAATTTTTGACTTCTGATGATATGATTACTAGAACTATATGAGATCCTTTACAAAAGGCTGTTTGCCAAGTTGAAGGATAACCAGTAAGGAAAAAATATATATATACTGACAAACAGGCAATTCCAGCAACTGGAGAAGACACTCAAAGGTTTAGGAAGATGATGTAATGCAAACTTTAAAGTCAAAGACAAGATCTAAGGGATGCATCTATTTGATAACACAGACACAGCGACACAGAGAGGTCAATATTTCCAGGTAGGCTCAGGTTGTAGCAACTGCTGTTTAGGCTGATGTGGCTCATGAGATACCCATAAAAAAGAGAAGATTAGAGAAGTTAGCCAATTATGTGTGAAGTTCTGAGCCGGCTGCACCAGTAGCCTGTCATTATTAAGACCAATCGCAAGGTTAGAAATGGCTGGCTTGTTTTGACTGAGGAGTAAGACAATAAGCAGGGTATCATATACCCTAGATCTATAAAGTATGTAAGTAAGTATTACCTCTTTACCAGGACCTTTACCTAGAACCCAGGAACCAGGAATCCAGCCCTGTTTGCACCAGAGGTTTTGTGCTCCTGATCCACAAAACGGCCCCTGCAGCCAAAGCAGTACACTCAGAGTTCCTTGGGACTGTCAAGGTAGAGTTAGTGCTGATTGGTTAAATGTGCACTATGACGCAAGCTGCATGAAAAGTTTCACCCTTTCCATGTTTAAGCAGCAGTAACTGACCACAAACACAAACTAGACATTTGCTGTCAGGGAACAACAGCAGTTTACAGCCCCCAAAACAATCTAGGAGAGTGGCCATGGGATCAGTGGGGTTCTCCCTCTTGTTGCCATGAATGTGCACAGCAACTTTGATAAGAATTGAATAAATGGTATTTGAGTATTTGTATTATGTTCACAGCCAGGAGCTGCGGCCACAGGTGTGATCATGACAAATCTTTAATATCCCTAGCAGTGTCATTTTGGGTATATCGTTATTAAATATTGTTCCATCAAGAGATCATTTGGTGGGTAATTGAGAGAAAAACATACTATTAGCTACATTTGCAACCGCACACCATGTCACAGCTGATCTCAGTTACTCTACGGAAATTCAATTTCCTCTTTTCAGCTTTTATTTTTCTTACTTAATAAATAACCTACTTCCTCCATAAAAATGCAGTCAGCATGGATGTAATGTTAATTTGTACATTTCATATTTAAATCAAAACGTGAATCCAATCCTGATTTTAAATTGACATGCAAAAACCAAGTATAGCTGAGTGCACCTCATAGACACTGATACTTAGCACATAGTTTTTAGTGTTAACTGTACCAATGCATGTTGAACCACTATGAATGTTCTTATGACCGCTCTAGCTGCTAATTGTGTACCCGTGACAGCTTTAAATCCTCGACATCAGGTGTAAACTCTGGAACTGACAATGGTGGATTTATGTCTTGTGCTTGACCTCTCAATGCAACATGTAATATCACTCTAACTGGTGAGAAAGCGGGACTATAATTAAAGGTCACAGTTAAAACATTTAAAAGGCTATGGCGCTCATTCATGAAACTGCGGTGACAGACAAACAGCTTGCAAAATTGGTAACCCAGCAATTTTACCTTATTTATAAATTTGCCATAGCTGATGGACAATGACGGAGTCGCATTACCACTGTATTATCCTTAGCTGGAGCCTGGGTGACAGCCAATTGAAATCAACATGTTAATTAAGGTTTACATATTTAAAACATTGACAACATGTATATATGTCAGAGAGATGGCAGGAAACAAGTAAAAATCCTCTGATCCTGCTGCAAACTGTTGTATTGCTGTTGTTGTTTGTTTGTTTGAATCATTATAGTAATTAAGTTTGTAATACATATTAAATATTTTCAAATGTTTACAATGATAATTAATGCCCTGGAGCACAATGTTAAATATTTTAAATTCCTTTTCATTAGTGAACATTGCATTCTACAATATATCGTCTCATTCGAGAAGTTGGTATTTTTTTTTCTTTCTTTCTTTTTTTTTTTTTTTTTTTTTTACTGTGCCATGCTTTTATGAATCACCCTCGCAATATGGAAGTTATCAAAAGGGGTGGTGGGAGTATGGGAAAACATTAACTGTAATGACTGACTGTTTCACGTTTTATGAAGTTTTATGAATAAGCTTGTGCCTCATTGTTTTTCCTGAACTCGTTAAATGTAACACTCAGCTCCTCTTGCTGTACAGATTTGCTCTCTGAGCATCTGAAATCTGGCAATGTGGGCTTTTATCATTCTTTAATGTTTGATAATCAATGAAATCTGTAAAATGATAGCATGATAGCATGATATGTACATTTTGATGTACATATCAATGTCAAACACTGATGGCCATATCTATAGTAAGACAGTCTTGGCAGTTGCCATTATGTGCCTAAACACAGGGGAGTTTACATTCAAACTCCAGCCTTGGCTGAGATCTAACAAAAGCTGGTGATGTGTAACAATCAATAATGAAGAGAAAACCCCTCAAGGCTCTATCAAGATCAGTTCATTCAGCAAGGAGCTCGGCATTAATTATTTTCTTTGCTGTTTTGGAGGGTGGCTGAAGTGGAGAGTGACGGCTACTGTGGTCTGAATAAAAATAAAAATCATGTGTGAAAAAAAATATGGTTCTGTTGCGATAAAGAAAACCATGATTTTTAGTTATCTATCTATTTATTCATTTATTTATTTATTTATTTATTTATTTATTTTTGGATCAAAAGGGAATGATCTTACCTCATGTTTTTACTGGTGTACTGTAGGAACAAAAGTAAAATATTCCATCTTCCTTATTGTTGACTTACTACCTGACTCAGTCACTGTTTGTGCATTAGTGGCCCTGAGACCCACCCACCACAAATCCACTTTATCCTCACTTTCATCAGAATTGGTACTCTCAGACCAAAAACAAGAGGCATCAATACATTTCCCCATTGCCAGAAATTTAAAGCACCTCGGGGCCTGAAAGGTGGCCTTTTAATTTGCAAGCTGATCAACCCTCTAATTATTAGAGGCTGAGTGAGGAGTTTGTTTGGGTGACAATAGTTATAGCATTAATAAGGAAAGGTAATTTGGAGGTATTCAACTGAGTGATGTGATTGACGATACAATTCTGTGCTCCTTAAAATGATATTAACTCTAGCTCTATCACCACAAACACACTGCTACCATCACAACAATAACAACAACAACAACAACAACAAAACCCACCTCAGCAATCACTAGTAATTTGATGACTACTCTACAGTAGCGCCTAAGTTCTTTTGCTATTATACATCCCACAATATAAAGATGCTCAGGTTTTATTTATTAGGAGCAGCCTCCTCATCTTGACTTCCAGCCCCTCATTGCATAACTCATATCTCAATTGTCTCAAATCCTAATTAGAAATTTCATAGTTGTGGCTAAAAAACGATAAGTGTCCAATGGCAAGAATCCCAGATCAAGATCACTACCAAAATTTAATTAAACGTTCTTTGGCCCAAGGCTTATCTGTCCACCAAATTTCATGGCAATCGGTTCACAGGTTTTGAGATGTCTTGCTGAGAGACTAGAGTGACTTTGTTTGTTGGCTTTTTATATTACTTTATTTTGTTTTATTTTTGTCACAAGTACTTGTGTTTCCAGTCTGAATGCATTGAGATTTGAATCTCATTCAAATCTAGAATATTATACAATATAATCTTATATTGTGTCCTTTTGTCCTTGTGCCATCTTTGTCAGTACAGTATGTACCGAGACAGCAAAATCAACAACACAGCCATTAAACTGATACCGTATCTCAAAGGATACTGCACATTTAACCTCTTCAGCCCTTGGTGGGTTTCTCATTATGAATGCGTGTTGCATGGCTGAACTTTGCTCAAACCCACGGAACATTATTTTAAATTCTAGTGGAGATCTCAGGGTTTCCAAAGATGCTACATGTGTCCTGCTGAGTTACGGGGAAATGTGTGACATTTGTGAAATGACGCACAAGATATCCATACAGTTTCTATTTGATTTAATGGCGCAACCATAAATCAATAGCATCCTGGGTTTGGATATTTCACTCAGTATAAGCGTGATGTGGCTTTGATGAAGTGTTGCAGCCAGCAGATACAGAATATGCATATGCCATTGTTGTGCAGTATGAAACAGTGAAGGTACTTTTAAGTTTACTCCTTTAAATTTAAAGGAGTTCAAGGAGTTATATTTTGCCAATTAAAGACATTGCCCGCTGAGCAGTGTAGCAGGATCATGCAGGCAGTTTCTCTTTTACTCAAGCGTCACTCAATTGTCACTGTACAGAATACTAAATGGTCTTCATTGGGTGAAACTCACGAAAACAGGGCAAGAATTCAGTTCAAGGCTGATGCTCTGATATCATATGGTTCTGGCTCTCGCCGTAATCTTTCTCTAAATGAGCTGTGGAACAAGTGTGTGATTTTGTGTGTGTGCGTGTGTGTGCGTGTGTGTGTGTGTGGGTGTGTGTGTGTGTGCGTGTGATTACATTTAACAGAGATCAGCACTCCCCCCTGCTGGAGGCACTGCAGATTTGCTGGACTGAGAGAAATATACAGTCGCCTTTTGTTGCCCTTCAAAAACAACAAGATCGATGCAGCTATGAAACAACAAGGAATATATTACCCAGAGGAAAATACTGGAACAGGAATATCATCTCAACAACCTCTATTTACTTACTTCCAAATATCTGAAATGCGTGAATGCATGAACAATCCTGGATGTATACTTGGAAATTTGCAATATGTTCTATGCACATATATTGCATATTCTTCCATGCCCAATGCTTGATGATTACAACCAATCCTGCTGGCGGTCCTGAGTGTCCTGTGATAGAAGCAAGGCTATGTAATTAGTGCAATTACACAGTTTCACATGACCATTATATGGTTCAGTGCTACGGTAATAATTCTAAAGCAAATGCATTAAGACCTTCCGCAGCATGGAGCTTCATATGACTGAGACAGTATGGCATGCATATCAATGTCCTCCACTGAACACCTACAGAGAGAGGGAGAGAGTCTCTTAGCATTCCACTTGAGACTTTGTGCCTCCATATTGCAATTTCCTGTTTGAGTCTTATCTGGAGCAACCTGGAACTGCACTCCAGTGAAGCCTCACACAGCTCCCTCTGCTCACCTGCCTCTGTCCCGTCTCTTTCTCGCTCTCTTTCCCTCTCTCTCTCTCTCTCTCTCTCTTGCTCTCGCTACACAATGTCATGAATTAGTATGCAAAGAACCGGTAAAGCCTTGCCTGCACATCAGTCACTCTGTCAGTCAGTCAGTCAGCTGTCTCACCGTCAGTCAGTCAGCTAATCGTTCACCAGCTAAGTTGCTTGCCGAATTACACATTCAATTGCTTTCTTGGTTGATCGCTCAGCCGCTCTGCAAATTTATTTTCCTTTTTTTTTTTTTTTTTTTTTCAAACATCTTTGTCATTCTGCAATGCACCCACACCCATACCTACATACATGCAAAAGAAAAGCACAGAGAGACAGGCAGATATATATTCCCATAGATAGAAACAGAGATAAATGGAGAGAAAAAGGGATGGGGCAATTAGGTATGTGCAGCTTGTACTCTACATTCTCCCTATTACACAGCGCACTGAGTGAACAGCCAAAGTCGCTTGTTTGAACAAGTTCTGACTGAGAACAGAAAGGAAATCAGATCAAGTGAGGACAAACTTGTAGCAGACAGATGAGGTGGTATGCTCTGTTTTGTCCTGTCAGCAACATCCACGGCTGGTGTATGTCTAGAAAGAAACTGAATAATTGACATGACACTCTAAATGTTACAAGACAAGTGTGTACAGTACTGATGCACTTTAGCTAACCAAAAAAAAAAAAAAAAAAAACACACACACGTTCACTGGGTGGTGACACAGAAATGATGACAACAGGATGAGCGATTCCAGCTCGGCGGAAAGCAGATGAAAAATGTTCCTCCTGTCTGTCAGACGTGTGGACTGATGTTGGACAGCTGCAGTGGATTCAGGATGTATCCCCAAATTGTCACCATAGCAACAATGGGAATATAAGATATTTCTACCTTCGAAGGAAAATAAAATTCAACCACTCACAATGCCTTGTGTTTACTTACCGACTGAGGCTATCGTAATGTGACATCGAGCATCAGATCCATGTCTTTAATTGTAAGAGAGAAACAATATGAGAGAGCGAGGAGGAGATTGGCAGGTAGGGCAGGAGACTGATCCCCTGTTTCTCTCATGATTACATTCTGTTCAGGCCCTGTTGCAGGGAAAAGGAGGAAGATCAAGCTTCGGCCACAGAATATGAATTTTATATC
This sequence comes from Myripristis murdjan, assembly GCF_902150065.1. NCBI lineage: Eukaryota > Metazoa > Chordata > Actinopteri > Holocentriformes > Holocentridae > Myripristis > Myripristis murdjan. The sequence continues at coordinate 8,828,862 of NC_043993.1, read as the reverse complement.
TGCAATGCAGCCGAGAGGTCCCTTCATGTAACAGCCAGCCTGCGTTTGCACTGGACAGTTAAGAGCAGTCTTTTTAATTTAATTTTTTTTTCTCTTTTTTTTTTTTTTTTTTTTTTTTGCACTGACCGATTTTTTTTAAGGAACAATCACAGCACTCTTTGATTTAAAATTACATGTCAGCGTTGTCATATTTTATTTCTGCTGTTGATACACTTCACTGCACCCCTTCACTGCACTTTAATGTAATTTTTTTCTCTTGGCAGTTTTTTGTCATAAGGTGTCAATCTGGAGGCTAAACTTACTATTCTTGCCCGTGTCACATCATTATTGTTCCTAAGGCAAAAGAAAATCATTTTTTGGATCCATATGGAATCCTTGAGTATTTATTTTTAATTAGAAAAAAAAAAAAAAATCAACAACAAATAACTGACAATACTCATAAAAATAGATCAAAAAAGAACTGATCAATAGAAACCTTGAGTGACTGGCACAAAGCTTTAGGCACACATGCTGGACAGTACATAGTCAAGACGTAGGCTTGTAGTGATAAAATATTCATGGAGTGGTGCATGTTTTAGTAAAGATGGGCTATATTGAATGAAAGATCATTAAAGTCCATCCACCAGCAGTGTGATGGATGAGTGAATATATGCTGACAAATGTTTTCTACTGACTAATCAAACCGTGCCCTGGCAAAGGCTTTGCAAAGTCATATCGTAAAGCAAGCACCTTTGCATGGTTGTTGATTAAATGTGAAATTTTAAATGAAGGTACATCAGCAGGAAAAATAAAGAAAGAAAAGAGGATGATGGAGACGGAAGTGAGTTTAAGGTTGCTGCATCCACACAATTGCCTGTATTCACTCCAAGATTGTCGTGAACCAAAATTCATACTTTACTGTAATTTTTGAAAGTAAATCAAATGTGTGCTTGGTTTGACTGCTGTCTCATTGGTTTTCCCAACAGGAAAAAAAAAATGAATGTGACTCAAGAGTAGAATGACCTTTTTCTTAACACAGCTGAAGTTGCAGTCTGAATTAGATATGACTGAAAGGTATCAACTGACTAGTCACTGAATACAATGGACATAGTGTGTGGGAAAAAGTTGATAAACAGCACACCGCAACAGCATCTTAACCCTATAAAGCCATTTGTATCATATATGATAAATGTTATCAAACAACACATTCCGTTTACAGTTTAATCAATACTTGACCAAAATACTGTTGTATACCTTTGGACACTTCCCGTGTTCACCCTGGACCATACCATTGGCACTGCAAGTACTGTCATATATGATACAACAGAAAAACCGCATGTAATAACATATTTTTTTGAAAAATCTTTTTTTTTTTTTTTTTTTTTTTTTTTTTACATTTTGTTATAGGACTAAATAAAGGGTCCAATTTCAAATAATTGGAATTTTCTGCTAATTCTTTCATAGTTCAGGCTTTATAGGGTTAATGAACTGGCCAAAAATCAGCCCTGAGGCCACAACAAACCCTGGCAAAGCCTCATGTTGCTTTACCATTTTTTTCTGCTTGTTAGTCTGGCCCAAGGATTAAGCTGTGTCTCCATATAACAACACTCAGTGATCTTCAACCATTTTTCTTTAGAGATCCACTGTATCTTATATCTTATCAAAAGGTTTTGTGTTTTGAGAAGTTCTTGGATATGATCTTGTTTGGGTAAAAGTATTACTGTCATGAGGTAACCGGCATGCATGACAGATACTGTTATTCCTCTTTGGCAGTTGTAAAGAAGAATCAATTTCATGTTTATGTTTATTTACAGGCTGGGTCAACTGCTTTGAATTTGTACTGGCATGATTTCTGGATACCTAAGTTGGAAAAAAGCACGCCTTTCATGAAGTACTGCAACCCTAATCTATGTAAACATCTCATCACTGCAGCTGCTTTTGCTTGTTTGCTGTGCCCTGCTGTCTGATGTTTATTTTCAGCACTTTTGTCTTTTCCAAGTGGTCTGCAATTTGACTCATCCGTGTTTCATTCGCATATGAGTTTGGTGAGAAGGGTAGAAGGGTAGGCAGTATGTAGACCAGTATGCAGTATGTGGAGAGACAGCTCTGTAACGGGGAGATCACATATTTAATCCTCACCACAGCCAGAGTGCTATCAGCAAGGTGTCTGGTTGAAGTGTCCCTGACACTTGACACCTGCCTGTGGTGTGAGGTGCTCCAGATAGGAGTGTCAGATACATTCATAAAATATGAAACCAAAATGAAGGCACCCCATATACAAGGCTAGGGCTAAACCCTAATGCATTAGCCAAACACATTCCCTCTACTGATCTTCCTTTCTGACCTTTTAAGATGCACAATGCAGATTGCAGTGGAGGGTTGAAGTGAGGACCCTTTAGATTCAGATGGCAAATAATATGACAGAAACTCATAGTATGATGGTTGAATCTACAGAGTTCTCATCATTGAACCAGCTCACAGATTTTGTGTTTTTGTCTGTAGAGTCTAAAAGATCCTTATATTTCAGCTGACTGTTAGCAGATTTTCAGAGTGCGCCTTTAAATGCATGCCACAACCATTCTCACTGTCCTTTGAAGATTTTTTTTTTTTTTTTTTTATTGTCATGCCTCCAATATAGCAATAAAACTTTACCCTACACCTATCCAGCTGTACACATAGACTGTGTGTTAAATTGGATATATTGATTGGTGTAATTGCTAGCCTCAGGAACGTTGACAACAAACAATTGTGATTCCATGCCTCAGGGGCCCTGGCGAAGCTTTGGTCTTTAAAACAAGGCCCCTAGCCTATGATTTCACATTGATCAACACCAATGTTTCCATCTATCTTGTCCCTTTGGATTAGTCCGAAAAAAATGAAAGAAAAAGAGTTAAGCTCACCTTTCGCAACCTCACCTAGACGATACTGCCTCAAAGAGATCAAAGAATATATGAAATGACACAATGTCAATATGACATTTTGTTGCCAGAGGCAACATGGCATTGAAAAGCAGCGCAAAGATTAGTGTGAGGAGAAAATCTGGCAAATCCAGACAAGTCAAGGTCATTACACACAAACACACACGCGCACAGAGACACAGCACATGCACAAACACGCTCACAAGCAAACACACTCAAATACACACAAATATGTACACACAGACATTCATTGAAATACACACATACACTGTAACAAATTACTGTTTTTTTACGGTGGATTTACAACAGTATCCTACTGTATTTTACAATAATTGAAAAATACTGTTAAATAGTCATCCCTCACATGTAAATTAACAGTAAAATTGGTCAGTTAACAATAACAGTAGATAACTGTAATTTAACAGCATAAAACAGTATTTGTAATGAATTGCTGTAAATTGCAACAGTATGTTACTGTATTTTATAATTATTGTAAAATACTGTTAAATATTCATGCTTACATGTAAATTAACATTTAATGCTCTATTAACAATAACAAACTGTAATTTAACAGCATTAAACAGTATTTTCTGTCAAGCAGTGGAGACAGGCGCTGCTGTATGATCCCTTCTCAAGTCCAGTCACTATCTTTCAGCATCTTACTGATGATTGTGGGCTTATGTTTCTTTTCTTTTTTTTGATGATAGCACTTCTTTATTGATCAAACTCCTCATTTTGAGTGACAAGATGTAGCCTAGCCTAACTGGCTATTCCTGCACTTGACTTTCTGGAAAACGGTGTTAGAGTGAGTGTTCTTCTTTGTCAGTTCTGGTTCTTGGTTCTTGAAAACAGCATCAGAGTGAGTAATCACACTGTCCACTCCGTGCTACGCTGCATCTCCGTGTCCTCCGCTAGCTTAACACATAGCCATATACTGTAAAATTTCCACGTTTCATAGCTATCCGGTGGCGTGGCTCAGGAGGTAGAGCGGTCATCCGGTAACCAGAGGGTTCCCGGTTCAATCCCCAGCTCCTCCAGAGTGTGTCGAAGTGTCCTTGAGCAAAGATACTGACTCTGTCCTGATGGACAGTTAGGCGCCTTGCATGGCAGCCTCTGCCATCAGTGTGTGAATGGGTGAATATGAGGCAAAACAGTATAAACCACTTGTGGTAAGTAGCCTAGAAAAGCGCTATAGAAATACAGTCCATTTACCATTTTACTGTCATGTAGCCTTCTGTTATCCAAAAAACGGAATTATACTGTTTGATAAATTACAGTAGATGCGCTGTAAAATTACCATAACCCTGTAATCCTACTGTCATGTGCTGTACTCCAAAAAACGGTATTATACTGTTAGATAAATTATGGTAGATGCACTGTAAAATTACCATAACACCCACCGTTATCCTACAATCATATACTGTAATCCAAAATACGGTAATATACTGTTAAAATAAATAACAGTAGATTGATTGTAAAATAACAGTAAAATACTAGCGTCCCTGCTGCCAGTATTTTACTGTTATTTTACAGTGAAATTCCTTACAGTGTACATACATGCACACATGTTCATATAAGAATAAACTGGCATGAACAGACACATGCATACATACAACGCCTCCCCCCTCTGTCTCTCTGTCTCTCTCTCTTCCTCTCTCTGTCACACACACACACACACACACATGCGCACTTTTGATAGCCCATAGCGGCTAAGCTTGTCCACAAATTTGTCCTTTTCTTGTTGTAATGCAAAACATCAGCAGATTTCATTATTACGCAAATTAGTTAGTTTCAATTGTGCAAATTCAATATCAGTGTGATAGCCCCTCAGAAAAAGGCAAACTGTTTTGAAATACAATACATTATCAACAGGAAAAAAAGGTTCATTATGTTGCCTTTGCATATCATTGTCTCTGGCACTGCTTATCCATAAATGTTAGACACAATCTTTGACTCACAATCAATGTAGGTATTGTGGTACAGTCGATAATCATCCACAGGCTGGCTAAAATGCTTTCCACAATGGTTCTCTCGATCCCACTGACAAGTCACAGGGAAAAAGAAAGAGGTAGGTGTGTGCGTGTATGTGCATGTATGTGTGTGTGTGTGTGTGTGTGTGTGTGTGTGTGTCAGGTGGAGAGGCCAGCACAACATGCACCTACACACTCAGCCCATCCACCTCGGGCAATATCTATAATCTGCATAACAATGTAATCATAATCTGCCCGATGCCCCCCGTACCTGCTCCATCCTTGTTACAACAGTAGCGGCACTGAATCTGCCTCTGATTGTTTTGGCAAAGCACTGGCTATTTCATCAGTGAAGTGAATGACAACCACATTGAAGAACACCTCACTTAAATCATTAATCACAGGATAATTGGATTGAAAATTAGGGAGACATTGCCTTTGTATTCCATTAGCTGGAGTGGGTTTCTCATCACTCTCCGGCGGTGAGCGCTCCCCTCTCCATAACCTATGCCCACCTCTCTCACTCCTCCTGGGGTTTTCAGAAGTGTTTGGGAACAAGTAGGATAAGAAAAAGGGAGAGGGAGTGTGTGTGTGTGTGTGTGTGTGTGTGTGTGTGTGTGTGTGAGAGAGAGAGAGAGAGAGAGAGGGGTTGGGAGTAAAGAGGAGGATGTTTGAGTCACTTAATTCTGTATGAAGGTGGCTCGGTGTCCTCAAAAGGTAAACTGATCCAGTCATTGTGATGAAAAGGCTCAATTAATCCTCCCAGTGTGGGACAGGGGTGGATACATGTGTTAGGAGACACCTCCTGGTTGGGCAATTTTTCAGGCTCGCATCTCTTCAAATCAAGAAGCCACTCGTTGCTACCACTTCTCCTTCCCCTGTCTTACTTCTTCTCCTTTCTTCCTCATCCTCCTGATTTGGGGGAACTTGTTCTTTGATTATCTCCTGGTAAATGATCCTGCATTCTGCTGAAGGTGAAATGAGACGTGTGTTTTCACTATCAGACCTAGTGAATTATTCACTCTCTGAGACAATTTTTTTTTCCCTTCTTTACAGTTTTCAACTTGTCTGGACATTTTTTCAACCTGTAACTCTGACTCGCAATCACTCTTCACACTCTGACAAGTTGTTGGGAATGAAACCTGAGCCATGTGGAAAATGACTTTTTCAACTCACCATTGCTATACAAGGTCTGACTTAAACGTATTTAATTAGTTTGTTGTTGATATCACCCCCAAGGTCAGCAAAAAAAACACAAGCAAGAGTCCAGCCAAGGTTTCAAAAGTGCGCTTAGCAACTCACAGAAGAGTAATTGACACTGGACTAATATGATATTCTGCATGTCTCTCCATTCTCAGAAACCCCTTTATATCTCTTTTCTTCCATTTCTCATTCTACTCAAGCTTCAGTGTATTACTTTTTCATCAATTTAAATTGGATAGCCCAGAATAATAGTGGCCCTGTCTATTATTAATACACTGAATCCATCATGGCAGGAACAATTGGGGTTTGGAAACCCCATGAAAGATCTACAGGGCTTGGGGAGATGAGGATTTTTCTCCTCGCACGCCCTCTGCCTACCTGTTTGAGTGTATGTTTGATAAGGATTTGAATCAGGAACATTATACTAGTCCCCTGCTTGCAAACCCATTTTTGCTGACTGCTAATGAGAAGATTCTGCCTTACAAATGACAGAACTGAAACAGCAAAGGCAGATCCAATATGTGCTATCACCATCTTTAATTGTTCATATATCCTATAGCCCAAGGGACTGGCACTGATATTTTCCTACTACTACCTTTTGGTACCCTGTGTCCTTTCCTGAAGAGCCAGCAAACAGGTTATCCATTCTTACATTAATGCATGCTCAAATCACCCTCTTTTTGTGTCTTTCATTCTTCCTGTCTATTGTGAGTGTGGAGGCCTTAAGGATAGTGCATAGTGAATGGCACACATGGAATGGAAAGCCAAATTGTAAGTCATGAAAGCAGCAAAATGGGGCAGCAGCAACGAACACTTGTGACTGTGAATCCACTCTAAATATGCACTCTCAGCACGTGTGAAAAACAAAAATAAATAACAATGCTGTTATGCTCTGTCAGGGCTGTTGAAGACATGGGCTTGTGCATAGTTCCCAGAGTCCTCCCAAGAGCCAGTGCAAAGAGAAATCAACAATGATGTCATCGCATGACACAAATGTATCGCTTACAGGAATGCTACATGTGACTAACGTCCTTCGACAAAGTAGTTCCAGCACCAAGGAAACAGAGAGGAAAAGAACAATGCGCATTTAATAATGATCCCCCCACCCACCATCACAACCACCAACATCACACACACAGCCCACACATAATATCTAGCTGTTCCATAACCTGTAAACAGTTTGGGCTGAAGAATGCCTCAGTGTTGAATTTGACCTTTTAACAAGTTTGTGGCAGCTCTCAGAGCTTGACCTTTCGTTTCCTTTGGCTGATGGTTCCTCCCACATCACAGTGAAGGGCCTCATTACCAGCTAATTCATGGCTGTAAGATTCCTACCCCACCACCCGTCTCTCCCTCTCTCTCTCTCTCTCCCTGTCTCTCTCTCTCTCTCTGTTATACACACACGTTCGTAAACATGCTTGTTTATGCACACATTATGCACACATTTGAGAAAAAAAAAGCACACATTCTCAAAGACATGGGAAACACAAGCATGCAGAGTATGAACATTTTCAAAGAAACACAAATTCACAGACACTATGCACAGACAGGAAACAGGTGCATTTATTCCACTTCCCAAGGATATGCTTCATGAGCTCATGTTTGGAAAGCAACATGCGGGTTCAATTAGCATATCTTGTTTAATGAAACAAACCTTATTTAAGAAATCTTGAGCAGTGAAGTTGAGGTAATACTGTTTCCTACAGCATATTTTGGAAAGATACCCTTCATGTACTGTGTATTGATTAGGGCATCCTAGTCATAGTGACTTTGGTGAAGAATTTTTATACTCTATTGAACCCTGAGGTGGAAATGTGTTGTTGTTTTTTTGCTCTCCCCTTTTCACAAGGAAATCAATGCGCAGGTTCAGGAGCTGCTTTGCAATGACATTGAGGCAATTTTGTTCGTAAAAAGTGCTAACACAGGCTTCACCCTCTAAACAGGGCTCATCTACTTCACACAAGTGCTCTGACAGGATGAGCCTATTCAGCCCTATGGACTCAGTCCCTATACAATGGGCAAGAACACCCCACTTGTCATCCACTTATCTTCAGTGCACAGACAACAACATTGCCTGGGATGGCATCGTCAGAAGCAGTTCTTCCCAAGTGCTGCCCGATGTGGCCTCTGATTGCTGCCATAGATCCTCGCTGATAGTGTTTCGAGTGCCTTGGTGCTGAACATGCCACGGACAGTGCAGCTCACCGCATCAAGGAGCCCATCTCCGGCCTCACCAGAGCAGAGCAGACATCTGATGCTTTACGCCTAGGCATTACTCCACTTGATGATGCTCCGGTCGCCCACTTTTCACCTGGCTCTACAAGCTGGTTGGGCAGAGGGAAGCGCACTCATCGTCGGGCCTGACTACCCCTCAGAAAAATCTACTTCTAATTTTTCAGTGGTCAAGTGTAGACTTTGGCTGGGCCACACGAGGACTTTCATGCCTTGTTCCACGAGGCCAAAGTTTGTTTTTTAGCTCGTGGTCTTACCTCATGAGTCGTTCATGCTTTTTTGCAAACTCCAGGTATGCGGTCGTTTGCCTTTCTTTAGGAATAACCCTGCCATAAAACCCAGATTTGTGATGTGTCACACTGATCAATGTCCTTCCAGTAACATCTCCTATCATAGCCAAGGAACTCTGTAGTTTTGTCAGAGTGGTCCGTCCATACTGTTTACACTGAGAAACATTTTTAGTAATCACAGCCTCTACTTTTAATCCATTGGTCTGTCTGTTTAGTTGAGTGTGAACATGTCTCAAAGGCATGGGAACAGACATCAGCCTATTGTTTGACTGTTTCCCAGCGAGACAGTACGATGGCCAACGTATAATCAGAGCCCATTAGTAGGAGTGTGATTGTGTGTACATGGTTTTGTCAGTTTGTTTATAGAGATACTGGCATAACAGAGAAGTAGATTTTTCTACTTTTGACAACAAATTACACTATGCTTTTTGTTCAGGGTTGATGGAGTCTGCTGTATTCATTAGCTGTACTCTGTCCCTCTTGGCCCTTCCCTGGCCAGACATCAGCCTGAATGCACTTTTTTTTTTTTTTTTTTTTTTTTTAATGCTTTAAAAGTAGTGAGGCACATGAAAAACTGTGGGAGAAGACATTGCATTTATATGGTTCGTGCCCTACACCACTGAGGCACCAGGATGCCCCTTGTTAGCATTTATTGTGGAGTTAAATAAACAACAGAAAACTGATTTAATATTCCTGCTCTAAATGCTCTTGGGATGTATAAATTTTTACGGGATAAAATTAAAGCTGCAGTTGTATACCTGAGGTGTTTACCTAATAGGTTTGGCAAAGGAGGAAGTCAGTTCACACTTGTTATCATACCAGTCAGCTCATCAATACTTGGTGTGCATTGCTCTCCTCTATCTATACCTAATAGTCTATCAAAAGACCAAACACTGAGGCTAGCTATAAAAGAGTGTCTCGTTAAAAAAAAAAAAAAAAAAAAGATATATTTGCATAACCTGTGACTGCTTTGAATACCTTATTTATATGATTTCCCAAGATGGGTGAGTGCAGGGACTGTGTTCGTCCTTTAGCTATAGTTTTTTTTTTTTTTTTTTTTTTTTTTTTTTTTTTGCCAGTATCAGTCAATGTGAAAGAATAACCTTAAATATAAACACAATGTACCATCTCCTAATGATTCAGACATGCTTTTATAATGATCATCATATAATGATGTGCTAAGATATTTTTTTACTAATAAGAAGTTTGTCGTCTGTCATAATACATATTAAAATTCCAGTATACCTTAAATTTTTTTTGCCCAGAATTTTTTTTTTTTTATAAACAGAAAAAATGGGCATATATTTCATTGAAACCCAAGCAATAGCTACTGTAACATAGCTGTTGATGCCCACGTGTCAGTAGAAGTAGATCAAAACATAATTCAATTTGTTGTGGGGAAACCTCACATAACCATCCTGTTTCATATAATAAATCAGCAAAATTACTTTTTAAAAACCATCATAATGCCAGTCATATTACTGACATTGTACTGTGGACATGACATTCTTGGAAAGAACACATGTATTGTTCAGGTAATTCCTAAAATCTCCAATTCTGTTTAAGCATTGAGAACCTCATTAAAAAAAAAAATGAATAAAGTAAAATGAAACTTATATTGACAAAGCCTTGAATCTTATTGTCACAGTCTTAAATCTGCACAAACGATTTCAAAACCAACGGTATTAATAATCCTGAAACTAAAGCAATACAAAATAGATTGACAGAGCCGATTTTCTGTTTTCCACCTTTTTTCTCTCTTTGTTGTCTTTTCCATTCAAACCATCTCTGAAACTGCACATTCTGCAGATAAACATACCCAAATTTCAGATCAGTTGCGTGAGAGCCTCTGTCATCTGCAACCAACACTGTCAGAAAAAACTCATTCAAAGCAGTTGTTTACCATGTCACTGAAAGTCTGCAGTATCACTACATATTTTAATTCAAATTAAAAATTCAAAAAACACATAATTGTCCACTTTTCGGCAGAAAATTGTCTTTAGCTGGCATGTGCAGAAATTTTCTATTAAAGAGGGCCCATTAAAACAAATCACATCACATCCAGACAGGACAAAACACATTTAGATAAAAACCTAATAGAGGCTGATTTACAGCAGCAGGTATTCGATGGTCAGGACAGAGTCAGGGTGGAATAAATAGATATATGTATGTGTATGTGCTGAGGCAGCAGGTTTGCTTCAAAAAGTGGTTGTATATAGTGCCACAATGTACTGACAAAATGTATTTTGCAGTTCGCTTTTATTGATAGCCAGCATTTAGATAATAATATTGACATTAACAATATGTGAATCCCAAAATTGAAAATCCAACTGACAAATATTCGAAGAGTCAAGTATTCAGGTCCAGCTATATAGTGGTTAGAAATCCCTTACCGCACCTTTAAGTAAAAATAAAGTAAAATAAAATAGTAATTGTGTGTGTGTGTGTGTGTGTGTGTGTGTGTGTGTGTGTGTGTGTGTATTGTAGAATAGCAGATGTTGGACCTCCATCCCAACTGGTAATACTGCATTGGGAGATAGCGAGGTTGATTTCACATGATATTGTGCAGCCATATGTGAGCCGACAGTTGTGAAACATGGGTCTGTTCACCCCAGCGTCCCTCTCAGCACCTCACAGATGTCTCCAGCTGAGCTGGGTAATTGTTAATGTGCGCTGGCATATGCCATAAACAGGGGGAAAAGAACAAACAACACATCTTATGACTGTTAGATGGCAATATGAGGTTGGGTCTAATTACAAGATCTGCTGCATGTTTTTGCAGGTGAACATTTATGCTCTTTTATTACTGATATTTAGGGAGGAACTTTGTACTGTGGTCTTATTCACTGCAATTTAATGTCTTTTATGGCTATGATAAAAATGGAACTGAAATGAAGAGTTGACCTGTGAAATACCACTTGAAGGCCTCCTGATTCAAGTTAGTCCGAATAAAGATTACCATGAAGTTGAATTTGTAACATACAGAGGGTGGAAAATGCACAAAATACAGCCTCAGAATAGTTTCAGTAGCTGTTGGAATACCAATAAATAACTCCTAAACTATATGTAGTGAAATATTGGACCATTCTTCCAGAAGCAAGGCCTCCATTTTTAGAGGCGATGAAAGGAGCTATAAATCCACTTTGCATTCTGCTCCACAAAACTTCCCATAAAGGCTCAGTGATGGTGAGATCTGGTGGTTGGGGAGGTTCCACTCCATCTTAGTGTTCATAAAACAAATCTTGTAGCTATTCAGCAGCATGAACAGTCAGTATTATTATCTTGTAATAATGGGAATACCATGAGGGAACAAGATTTGCACCAAATGGCGCACCTGGTCCCGTAAAATATCCTCGTATTCCTTTTCCATTATAAGGCCATGCAGAACAATCAGTGTAGCCTACCCTATGACTCCCTGGGGATGGCTGTCCAAACCATCACAGATCCACTACGATGTTTAGCAACAGACTGTGGGTTAAAGGCATCCTTTTCCTTTAGCCAACCGTATGTCCTAGAAATTCAACAGACCATTTGAGTATTGTCCCTTTTCAGAGGTATAGGTGTTGCTGCTTACATCAGATTAGGTGTCCTAACAGTAGATACAAGTGATTTCCAAATGACACTCCATCATTAATACCAGCTTTGCAAAGTGAACAAGAGGTGTTGAGTCAGTCCTGTCATCATTATTAAGGCCCCAGTTTTGTGGTGGTTTGTTAGGTGCCTGTGCATCCTTGCTGGTGGGCTTCAGCTTAGGGCCAGGGCTCACCTTGTGTGAAGCAAAATATTTCATATATTTCAAATACATTTTTTCTCTTGTGACTTTGAAGGATTTGGTCAGTTTTGTGACAGAAGTACAGAAGTATAGCAGGGCCTCTTCCAAACTGTATTAGTTGCATAATGTTGTTTCAAACACTAACATTTAGACCTTACAGTCGTGACTTGAATACTGCTAATTCAAAAATGCTGCTACTTGGCATTCACCTTAATATGACTTTGTAGCCACCTTTGTAACTGTGTCATATTGCCCACCCTTTGGCTAAAGATACTGTTCCTCTACTTGCAATAAAGTCTGAATAATATTTTTCCCAGGTCTTTGTAATGCTCAGCCAGTATTAACTTTGTGGACTTCACCGTAGTATCATGAAAAGTAATCACTATGACCTTTTTGTGTGTGGTAAGGCAGTCTTTCCATCCTAATCTCTGAACAGCATGCCTTTCTAAAGTCAGAGAAAGCACAGTGTTTGTCTCAGAGGGGAGTGCTCTGTCCTCTTCTGTTGTGATAACAACAGACTAGGACCTTTGGGGATGAGCCTAGAACAAAATAGCTTTCTCACAGCCTTTTTTGCCTTCACCAGTGATAGGCAGTAACATATTACTGCCAGTATGTCACAGGAATAATATTACTTTTCCCAGTAACAAGTAGTTACTACAACTAAAATTTCAGTAATAAAATTACAGTTGTAACTTTTATGGATTCAAATGCTGCAGAAAAAAATGCAAGTTTGAAGCCATAGCTGTGCTTACTGGAGATTACCCTGACATTCACAAAGAGACACACGTCTGAAATGTCTGAAATTTGAGGAGACAGGACGAAATTAGTTTGTGTGGGGTGAAACAGAAAAGTAATATAACAAGTGTTTTTCAGAGGGAGTAATAAGAAAAGTAATTGGACAGTGTAACGAGTGATGAGTAATAAATTCAGTTTTTTTTGAGTAATGAACCCCACACTTCCCCTCACTTGTGTAAAGTAAAACTGTCTTTCAAAGCAAATAAGCAACATCACCAACTCTTTACCTTTTCTCCAGCAGCAAGGACAATCACCCTCTCTTTCCACCAAAGACAGGTCACTTTGGTCAACCTTTTTGACTCTAAAAAACACTTTAGTTGCAATAGAAAGAAATGCAAGATGTTCATGATGATGTTATTATTATTATTTTTTTCATGCTCATCTCATCCAGTTTTATACTTTATGGAACACTGGTTCAATGCCCTACAGCTGCAAAAATAAATAAATAAATAAAAATGGTGAAGATTTACTATTTATTACATAGGATGAAATTTACTTGAAAGAGCTGATTTTACAGATTACACATTATTATAGCTACTAGTAGTAGTAGTTGAAGAAAAAATACTTAGATAAGATAGAAAAATATGTAAAGATAGATAGATAGATAGATAGACAGATATAGATAGATAGATAGATAGATAGATAGATAGATAGATAGATAGATTAAGCAAGGCAATGCCCATCAAAGAGATCATTAAATCTGGCATAAGACAATTTCCTTCACATTTAGTGTATTTGACACATACAGTGATTTGTCTTCCTCATTCTACTGGCCATACAAAATTATAGCAGGTAGCTAACTTTTTATGCAGTAGAGAAAAATATGATTTTAGAAGGAAAACTATATGACAGTGTTCCTGAAAATATTGTACAAGTCTGTAGAGAGATAAGATGTATTGTGAGACCATTCATTGTACTTGCATTAAATCCAACTGTAAATCCAGGATTTGGAGAACAAAGCCTCTCTTTGCTGTAAGCATGAGTGACATTCTACTGGTCGTGTATGAGTGTGTGTGTGTGTGTGTGTGTGTGTGTGTGCATCATTTGTTGTATTAACAATGATGTTTTATGTTCTTTCACCAGTTATACAGGGACCCAGGGGGGAGTGATGACCTAGAAATGGAGATTCTGTCAATTCTCTTCAAACCAATTTTCAGCACAGCTTTACTGGTCTTGGTCTACACTCAGGTGCAGTATTCCCGAGGTGTAAGTGTAACATGTTCTCTCTCTCTCTCTCTCTCTCTCTCTCTCTCTCTCTCTCTGTGTGTGTGTGTGTGTGTTTCTAAGTGTATGTGTGTCTGTATAAAGATGAATTATCATAATGATCATAAGGATCTGTAGAGAAAATTGTTTGTTACAGTAAAGTAACATCTAAACTCATACAGAATTTCTGGTGACCCAGCAGCTAAACCACTGAATGCAATCTTCAGAAACATTACATGCTTCCTTCCATTCCTCCCATTGACTCCTAAGGTGATTTTTAAAAGCAGCTGCTCTTGCTGTGGTTGGCTTCTCAGTGTGAAATCAGTGGGAAGACCCTCAAAGAACCCGTGGATGCTAGCAACCCCTGAGAGGACACAGTAGCAAGGCTCTTGTGATATTCAGCCTCCATGTCCTCAGAGGAAAGACTGTAGACTTTCTCAAGAACAAATAAGATGGAGCATATTTGAGATTCCTTAGCGCACTTCCTTAGATTTACTCAAAAGTAAAATGACAAAACTGAGGTCACAGCCAAAGATCCCATCCAAATTTATTGTCTGCTGAAATAATCCAGTCATAAAGAAGGCAGCACTGCTATCTCTCTTCCAACTTCAGCCAAAAATAATCACTTCTGTTTCATCATCACTGACCATCAGAAAATATATGACACCCTGACTGTAAATTCAGACGGGCAGTTGATTGCATTGGTAGAGGAAAACTTGCTGATATTAACAGTGAAGTAGATCTGCGTGTCATCTGCATACACACTGTGCTTGTTGATGACCTGTCCCAGAGGCAGCATACCTGCTTGAGAGGAGGGAATTAGGGCATTAATATGAAAGATGTCACCATGGACATGGGAACTGGGGTGCTGAGGGTGCTGCAAAACCCTGTAGCTGCGAGAAAGAGAAGCTTAATTATATATTTTTTTTTCTTCATCTTGAGAGTAGGGAGGGCATGCATTAGTCATACATTGCCGGAATGATGTCTGACACCAGCAATGGTTGTTTATCATATAGATTATCAGAATGCAATGCTGCAAAAACATCTAGCACTCCACCTGTGATCTGTATAACTATCGTTAGAGGATTTGATGAGCCATGTCAACCCAGCATAACTTTTCTGAAATTCCAAATTTTCAGGAAAAATCTGTTTTGTAAATTGAAATGGCTCCATTAAGTTGTTGAAAAGAGAAACTGTTCCTTGGATACAAGAGAGACAGAGGCCATCATGACTGATGTAGGAGAGCAGCAGTGACAGCCTGAGTTCTATCAGGCTTTGGACTTAGTGAAATCCAAGCTTGACTGCCAGTTTGACAAAGGAGTAAGTCATTGCCCTGAGAAAGGCCATTGTTATCAATATGGCTAATGGACACTTTCTGGTTTCCTGTGAGATTGCTGTACGTTTCTCCGAACAGATTAACTGCATCTGAATATGCATTTTACACTGCTGGTTAATTTACACTGCTGGTTAATTTAACAAAATAAGTAAGATCTGCAAATAAAGTAAAATTTCCTTGGTTTCATTGACAGGTTTTATGTTGTGAGGTCGGGGAGTGACCTTCATCCTAACAGTGAATGATACGATTGGCCAATATATTATTTCAATCAGGAGAGACAAAGTGAATGATGGTGAAGATTATTATGTTTTGATGACAGTGATGAGTGGTGATTATGAATGTCTCTGGAGAAGAAAATCTTTGGTTGTTAGACTCAACAGTGGTGATTTTATTGAGGGGTGGCAGCCCCGACCGAGAGCATAATAAAATCCTCCTTGGGAATACAGACACTGGCTCTGATGATGGCTGATGATGTGGTATGCAGAGGCATCTGGGCAGACCTGGAGGTGATGGGGAGGAAGGCAGCCTGCATGTGGCAAAGAGATGTTCATTTTTTTTTTTTTTTGTAAAAAGATAACAGAAGATGGCAGGTTAACAGGTGAACAATCAAGGCGTATCACTAGGCTGTTGGACAGTTGAACAACTGATCTATCTCAGTTGACAACTTGGGAATTTTTGAATGGGCATACAGGTAACACAAATTAGGTTTTTATATTTAATTTACCAATTACCTACAAATAAAGTCTCAGTTACAATGTCATTTTCAAACTGTCATGTTAGTATTTCCTGTCTTTAGTCAATGTTGCACTTTTCTACCCATGTCCCATTTTGTTTCATGTTTCTCATTTCACACCCCACCCGTCCCTATCCTCCAACACACACACACACACACACACACACACCATGTGATGTGGTGCACACCTCAAAATAGTGTTCACATATCCTAAGATAAGACAAAGTGAGATGAGAATATGGAAACCGGTCGCTGGCGGCAGGATTACAGCCATTCACAGCAACATATATGACCGGCAAGCAGAGGGTGTATAGCACTGGTAAAGAAACACATCACATCACTGCATGATGGAGCATACGCCATACCATTTAGTGATATTTTATGATCTGGCAACACAATACAGTGTTTGTTTATGTGACAAAGGGCATTTTGCATGTGTGATACGTCACAGCAAGGAGCAAGGATATAAATAAGTGGCTTTATGATGTGAAGTTCTCTAGCATCCCAATGAGTCAGTCTCTCTCTCTCTCTCTCTCTCTCTCTCTCTCTCTTGCAAACACAGCACCTGTCCTTCATCACTGGACCAAGGTCCCTATGTGGGCTTTACAAAAGGAGCATGTCACATCCCTTTGCATGTGCCTCCATCATTTTGCATACTCTTTCACAAATGATACAAATCTGTTGCACTATCCATAGATGCTGAACATGTTTCCTCCATCACCCATTCTCTTTCATTGTACCTCATGGAGAGATTCCTGGAGCTATGGGATGCACCGACCAACGCAAGTCATTTCCTATTAAATCTCTGGATTTATTAAAACCTTCTCTCTGCTTTTTTCTAACTGTGTATATCAGTCACAAGGCAACCTAAACCAGGATGCAAAGAACATTGTGCAGCACAGGACAGTGATGAGATGCACCCCAGTAACTAAATGAAGCAACGTTAACTGGTTTATGAGAGAAACTGAATTACTTTGAAACATGTAAACATTGTAATCAAAATACTGCCGACAGCTGATAAATCCCAATAATCATGATATTGGTGTACAAATAAATTTGCTCAGTGTAGCCAAAATATACACTGCTAGTGTTACAAACAGTGCTCCCTTCTTCAGGATAAGCCTGACAGTCTTTTTCAGCTCATTTTGGTATTTCATCTCATCTCATCTTCTGCTGTTGCAACACACACTTATATTTAGAGTGGTTAATTGGCCTCAGGTGTGCTTCATTGTTGAGACAGGCTGTTCCTGGCTTTCTCTGCCTCTCAACCCACACTTTCTCAGCACAGTCGCTGCCACATACCCAAACTGACAAAGTGAGGCCGGCACACTGTCAAGACAAGTCAGACCACTTTGAAATCAAAAGCTTATAAAACTCGATACCAGTGAATGATCCACACATTTGCATCTCACATGCAGTTGTGCTAATCCAGATTGGTATGATCAGAGCAGAGGGTGAGCCGGCACCTGAGGAGGTAATAGGTAGGGGAACAGCCGCTCACCGGATGGCAACACATTCATTTTCCACATTCATGTAGCCTCCCATTGCAAAAGCTGTCGGCTAATGCACAGAACATTAATGCACATTAATACAGTGGTCCACCCCACACACCACCACAGCTCCAGGGGCCAAACAGTTCCCAGCCATCTATTTAGAGTGCTGGTATGGAGAAGGACATTAAGGCTGTTATGTCCACTGGACTGGATCAGAGGTTCCATTTTGGGTGAAGTCATTCGTAGGTTTTGGGAGCGAAAAGTGCCTCCTTTTTGGTCTTGGGACAATGACAAGCCTGCAATTTCTGCTGCGTTGTCCACCTGGAGGCAAACATGCCCATAGCCATTGTGGTACCCAAGATATAGCAACCACCTCTGTGTAACTGCACTCTTGTTCAGGTTGGCTGAGTCCTATTCACTTCATTGGCTTTAGGACATGTCCCAAGTGATGTATATGCTGCTGCTAGCTATGGCTATAGATTAGATTATGATGCCATCCATTCCTAACAGCATATGAGCGGTGAGAGTACTGTGTTCGAGTTGTTCTAAAGGTGCACACATGCCTGAAGTACATGTAACACATTGCTACAAGTCAAATGGAGTCTGAAGTGGACTCCAGTGCCAAATAAAATAGCGCCTAACGGATCCAGCAGTTCATTAACCCGGAGCGCTAGACAGGCATAAAATTTGGACAGAGCTTTCACTTTGTAATAGTCCACACAGCAACATATGGGTCTATTAGTCTTAAGCATGAGCACATTGGAGCTGCACCGGTTGTTGTGGGATTCATCAAGGACTCAAATTTCCAGATTCACATTCAGTTCCTGTGAGAACAACTTTTCATTTGTTTTTAGGCAAGTAATATCATGGGTTATGCACAATGACAGTATTGTGCTACTTCTAGCATATACTATACGACTGTACAACGGATGAAGTTTGAGTGATATAGTTATGTTAGTGATACAGCAACATGTTAGAGATGATCTGCTTACATTAATTATGATTTTCATGAATGTTAATGACCGGGGCAGATGCATTTCCAAAAACATGAATGTATATGGATGACAGAAGGTGTAACAAAGTAAGCTGTACCACACCACTTTTCACCAGTACTTTTCGCCAAACAGACTTTAACATTAATACACTGCATATTGTTTTTGCACAGATGCATTGGATAAGTTTCTAGTTTGTTTGTTTGTCTTGGGAGCATACATGCTGACCAGCAACTTAACAATGTAACACCGCTACTTATTATCCCACGTTTTTTGGGTTAGATGTTTCTCTGACATATCTACTGTGCTCTGAAATGAACACAACACAGATTGTGGTTTTCTTGTACTTTATTAGATTGGTAAGACATCAGCTAAGGTTTGCAATAGTTTACATTTTACCGCACATACAAAACGTGTCTCACTGGAGCTGCAGGAATACTGTGGGGAGGCCCTGCATTTCCACATCTTTTGCGATTTCAGTGATGCCATGGTGGGAAATACCATGTATTATTTTCTCTTAAATGTTATTTATCGTGTACTTAAGTGTCTATATGTAATTTTACTATAGAACTAAGATGTGCCAGTGACGGTGAGAGTATATAGTGTGGGTAATTAAAATAAAATATTTTCAGGTGAAGAGCTATCAAGAAAGAGGCTTGTTGAGCTCATTGTGGAACAAACTTTGTCTGTTTGGCATTTCACCTCCTTTTTTACCACAGTCCTGATGCTGGCTGACAGCGCCACACCCACTGCCCAAAAACTGACGCCCAGAAGAGGACATGGTCTCTGTAGACGCACACACCACCACATACTTCTAGTGAGTCATAAGTGATGACTGAAAAAAGATTATTTTTGTATGACTTCTTACATTGCTTTTTTAGGAAAATCCAACTTATTCTGCCTTTAATATTAATGTAAATATCAATGCATCATCACCAGGGCAAGTTATTCAGACAACACAAAGGTTATATGTATGTGTTTTCTCTGACTGTTTATAAATTAAGCTGTTAAGGTGTCTCCATGTCTCCACATGTCCACTGCCTAATCATGCCTATTTATAATGCAGATTGTGCTGTCACTCGTAGCCTTCCCAAACGCTTCCTCACTAAGTCAAAATGAGTTCCATCCCTATTTGAATCAAGAAAACTGGTCCTGAAATTCAATACCGTTAGACAACCCAATTAATTTAAATAACTTGTCTTCCTACTGCTAATGTCAGCTTTCACAACAGATAGCTCTGTTTTAATTGCGCCTGGCCTAATTTTTTTGTCTGTTTGCCCATGCAGATAATAACCTGCCTTCCTTCAAATAAACCAACTCCAACCTGATATCAAGCCAAAGCGAGTAATAGACTCATGGGTCAACCAGAGGAAACCATATCAGTGTCATGTTTTGGCTTGGAGAGGTGTTACAACTGCATGCAAAAGTGCAAGCCGGCAGTTATCAGGTGCATTATGTTTAGGGTTAGGGAAATGGTCGGGTTAAGGTTCCTGAAAGGGTTGGGAAACTGTATCTATGAAACTGTATCTATGAAATGGTAGCAAACTAACATTAGCATACACGTTACAAACATCAGTCTGGCTTGGACTCAGATTTGAAGTCAGGTTGCCCTGGGGAAAGTTGTGTGTTTGACCCATCCACCAACCCACCTTGTGCAGACTCTGTCGCCTCATTGATGCAAAATGAGACACTGATGCGGTTTCCTGTGGTGGACCAGCGGGTATGTTACACGCTTTGGCTTGATAGAGGGCTGAATAAATCGGTAAAAAAGGGTCAATACTGAGTCAAAATGTAAATCACACTAATTAGTACAGCATCATAGGCTCTGCATTCCTATTCTGTGCAAAACACAGCAATTATACGTATAGATAGTCTCTACAGACATGAAGTGCACAGTTCTGACGTACTATATTTATAATTATCCACCCAGTTGGCATTGAGAATAACAGGATTTGTTCTCCAATGCACAGCTGTAGTACAAAGCATGACTCATCAAAACAGTGACCAAGATTTTGCTACAAGATGGTGACGTGATAGGAAGTGAGGGACTTCACCATGCTTTCTGCCAGCCAAGCGGGACAGCAGATGAATTCAGACTAAATTGTTTGGGACTTATTAACCACATTTAGATCTAGTTCCACACTAAACTGCTAAGTTAATCCACTGGAAAGTCTGTAAATTTTACCTATTTAATCTATGTTTCTTAAAAATAAACAGTCACTGAAAAGTTGTTAAAAACAGCAATCTGTGATTACTCTTTATGTGTCTTATGGTTTGGCACCTACTGAACAAGAATACATTTTTGAACTGGAGCTGCCTCCAACCTTTTCATTTAGATTCATATAATAGTTTGGCAGATGGTTAAAAAAAAAAAAAACAACAACACCCAAAAAAAAGACACACCTTTGCCATGCTTTCACTGGCTGCTTTTCCACTGTTGTGCCAAATACAAGCCAGTGCCTGAGGCCATTTGCATTTCCATTGTCACTTCCGGTCTTTGTTCATGCTAAGGTGGGGTCATGCTGGGGTCCATTTCCAGGCGCTAATGTCCCAACAAATGCCCATGGGCCAGACAGGGCTAACTGAGGTCTGAGGCAGAGTTAAGGGTTATAACAACCTATTATATGAATCTAAATATCACTGCTTCATTCATCTGTACTATATCTATATCAATCTATCTATCTATCTATCTATAGAGAGAGATACAGATATAGATATAGATATATAGCTATATAGATATGTTTTTATTTATAAGCATGTGGTCCATTACGGGCGCTAGGGCACCTCCTGCAATTCCAATCGTGAAATACATATTTTATCATTTTTATTATTGTTGTGTTGTGTGAATACCCTTGTTAGCATCACATAAATTACATTATTACAGAAACATGTGATGAGTGATGAAAAAGTCTAAAGTCTTTTTCTGTGTGCTTAAGGGCATACCATTCTCCACCTGATGGCGATATGTATGTAATGTATTCAGCTTTTCCTGGTGGCTCACACTAAGCCATTGACCACATGTGTACATTTTTATAGTGAGTCCAGTGTGGAAGCAATAAAAGCTTATAATGCATGTCCAAATTCCCTATAGAAATGCTTAGTCAAGTAGCATTTCCATAATGCAAAGAATAGCACAGCCTTTTTAGCATGATCATATGCTAATACAATTACTTTTACCTCCAGTGCATTCAGGAAATTAAAGCAACTGGAATATTATGTTAATGTATGAAATGCATTAGTGAGAGTGAAATTGGTTCTGTCTGTGTAGCTTAATGGCACACCATCATCTTGGGCACACCAGTGATTGGAAATTCATTCCACTCTACAAGTGTAATCATTTTAAACACTGAGAACTAAACAGGACATGGTGGTAATGCTTTTCTACATGGATTCCTGTCCAAAGTAGAGAGAGGAAAGCATATTCACAACCTTAGGCCAGAAAACCAACCCACATGAGCGCACATATGCACGCTGATACAGCCAGACACAGCCTCGCTGGCAGGGGGCCGTGTGAGGTGCTGAACTGCTTGGATGCTTTGCTGTTTATGTCAGAAGAGCTCAGTCAGTTGATCCATGTAAATATTTCTCTGTGTGTTTGGTTTTGTGTGTGTGTGTGTGTGTGTGTGTGTGTGTCCATCTGTTGACAATGTGATATATTAAACAGTTAAATTCTACTTTATCAGGAGCATTCATCCAAGTTAAAGGACCCTGATAAAACATGTTCTTATATTGCTGTCACTTACAGTATAGATAATGAACATATGGTCACCTATTTTTATATCTTTAGGGGCTACTAAAACACCAGACTCAGAAATGACTGAGAAGACGACACAGCTCTGACCTCTGAGAGCTAAGACCCGTCACCTTTTTACAACACCTTGTCCTTGATACAACCAGCAAGGCTCTACTAGAGGATGGTCCATACCAAAAGCTACATGATAAAAAGCAGGTTATAAAGCTTTCAAGGGTCTGAGGTGTGGGTGGGGACGAAACTTGAAGTTGATAATTAAAATGAGCTCTAAAGGTAAGCAGAATAGAGCTGAAACGGAGGTGATATGGTGCTGCCTTTCTGTTGCAGCTTGAGCTAGCTGCAACTCGGAGAAACTCTGACTCAAGCAGGAAGGGAGGGAATTAAAGCTGTCATGATAAGATGAGATCAAAGTATGAATAAGTAAGCCAATGTTTTTATTCTTTATTTGAGACAGTAGGAAAGTAGAGCATAAGTAAAAGCACTGTCAGGATTTGATTCTAGGCTGGTAGGGAGTGTGGGTGAAAAGGTGGGGGATATGAAGGAAATTTCCTGCCTAAAATACATTAACACGATTTCAAAATATGGACTGGCAATTTGCACTATTATTTATTGTTTATTGTATTGTTGTCACTCTGCAGCTCATCAGCCACAGCAACAGGATGGCATTTAGGGCCCTATCTTGTGCCACTCGCTATCCGCTGCCACTACCCGCTACCAGCAAATTGCGGATTTAGGAGCTTCCGCTATCCCTAAACGGTATCTTGCGCCACCCGCTACCCGCTATCCTTATGCCGACTCTGTCATTTGCGCCTGGAGGTGTGTTCGTGGGCGTGTTTCATGCGCTATCCCCAAAGTTGCTATCTTGCGCACACACTTTAGGGAAAGCGGATAGCGGGTGGTCCTGACCACCCGCTATCCGCTATCCCTAAAGTTTGGGCTGTTACGAGAGCGCGCCCAGGCGGCTTCAATGCGCGCCCCGACGGAGCCTCACCACGCACACGGTCGGACTGATACCGGGACGCCGCCGGAATGGACTGAGTATATTACTCATATAGACTGTTTAGAGGAAAGACTGTTTTAATTGGACACTTACGCCAGCACGTTTTATTGTTTTATCATAAGCCAGCTGTGCTATATTTTTATTTTTAATATTTTATTTGCCCAATCTACCTTGTCAATGAATTAGTTTACATATAGTTCCACCTCTGCCTCCTGTGTGTCTGTGGTGTGGCCGGGCATTTTACTCAATCAGTACAACCTTGTGAAACGTCCACTGGGACACATGTGGCTCCACCTCCCGAATTAACTCGCCTATAATATAATATATCATATGTATATAAAGCCAACTTGCTTTAGCCTCAGTAGAAGCCCTGAGAAAATCTACCTCCCTCTCTCCATCGCGGGTTTAGGATTTAGGATTTAGGATAGCGCAGCCTGCCCTTAAAGGCAATGGCACCTGGCACACTGATTGGTTTAACTGGCGTAACGCCCAAAACACGCCTATGCATAATATAGCGGGTAGCGCAGGTGTTTTGCGGATAGCGGGAGGTGCACAAGATAGCAACTTTTACGGGGGAACGCCTCTTCCTAAATCCTAAGGGCCCTATCTTGTGCCAGACTCCCTAAACCCGCTATTTGCGGATTTAGGATTTAGGAAGAGGCGTTCCCCCGTAAAATTGCTATCTTGTGCACCTCCCGCTATCCGCAAAACACCTGCGCTACCCGCTATATTATGTATAGGCGTGTTTTGGGCGTTACGCCAGTTAAACCAATCAGTGTGCCAGGTGCCATTGCCTTTAAGGGCAGGATGCGCTATCCTAAATCCTAAATCCTAAACCCGCGATGGAGAGAGGGAGGTAGATTTTCTCAGGGCTTCTACTGAGGCTAAAGCAAGGTGGCTATATACATATTATATATTATATTATAGGCGAGTTAATTCGGGAGATGGAGCTATGCGTCACAAGGTTGTACTGATTGAGTAAAATCCCCGGGTCACACACCACACACAAGAGGCAGAGGGGGAACTATGTGTAAACTAATTTATTGACAAGGTAGATTGGGCAAATAAAATATTAAAATAATAATAAAAATATAGCACAGCTGCTGGCTTATGATAAAACAATAAAACGTGCTGGGGTAAGTGTCCAATTAAAACAGTCTTCCTCTAAACAGTCTATATGAGTAATATATTCAGTCCATTCCGGCGGCGTCCCGGTATCAGTCCGACCGTGTGCGTGGTGAGGCTCCGTCGGGGCGCGCATTGAAGCCGCCTGGGCGCGCTCTCCTAACAGCCCAAACTTTAGGGAAAGCGGATAGCGGGTGGTCAGGACCACCCGCTATCCGCTTTCCCTAAAGTGTGTGCGCAAGATAGCAACTTTAGGGATAGCGCATGAAACACGCCCACGACGCACCTCCAGGCGCAAATGATGCAGTCGGCATAACGGATAGCGGGTAGCGGGTGGCACAAGATACCGTTTAGGGATAGCGGAAGCTCCTAAATCCGCAATTTGCGGGTAGCGGGTCGTGGCAGCGGATAGCGGGTGGCACAAGATAGGGCCCTTTATCCGCAAATAACGGGTTTAGGGAGTCTGGCGCAAGATAGGGCCCTATATGTGAAACAAACTTAAAGGGAGAAATCCTGCATAGAGGAGGGAGAGCACACTTAATTCTCACATTAAGCTCCACTGTAGCTGCAGCTGCCCTCTGTGTGAATTGTGTTTAGTGACAAAAAAAAAAAAAATAGAAAAAGAAAAAAATGAAACCAATAATATAAAGTCACCAATCCCTGTTTTTAGCAGTGACCAGTCGGTGTACAAAAATTTCCTCACAGTTTTAGCCTTAGGAGGCTGAAATTTGACACGCAGGTAAAGTGTGTGTGTGTGTGTGTGTGTGTGTGTGATCATGTTAATTGGCTAAAAGGGGGTGTTGCAGTGGGAGTGGCCTATGAAAAAAAGGTGTGTACTGTCGTGGCAGAAAGTGGTGGTTCAAAGAGGAATCAGATGGTCGAGACACAGGTATCAGATGGGGAATCTCTTTATTCACAGCGGCCCTACTAACAACGCAGATCACAGACAATTCTTCTCCAAATTACAGATTGTGTCATCCTTTTTTATACCTTGTGTGTGAGTTGTTTTCACCTTGTTTTGGGCAGCCTCTCATAACACTTTGGCAAACCCAACTTCCCAATACGTGTGAGAACCCTTTTTAAATCTTGCTTTCTTGGACTCCCACCCGCGGTCTCTGATTACTTAATACCATAAGTGTGAGTGTGGTGTGCCTGCCTTTTCCCAGAAATCGCCAGATGTTTCCCGCCCATGTTTTTAGCCTGTACTTATCCTGTTTGACCTGGCACACACACACTTCCTGCCGCCAGAACAGAACATGACTCTCCTAAAGTACCTTCTACAATGATTTATGTAATATGGCCAAGCTTTGTTGAAAGACCAACAGGCCTGTGAGAGGACAGATGGGTACAAGTGCATTTGTGGGCACTGGACGGGAAAATGACTACTGCATTGGTTGGAAACTAACAAAGACACTTCCATCGCACTTGGCACCGCTTTGCACCGGGTGTAAGATAGGGCCCCAGGTGTCTGTGAGTTTGTGTACGTGTGTGTGAATGCATGAATGTGTATACCTGGTTGCAATTACTGCGAATTTGCACTTTTTATATTTTTTTAATAGTATAAATGTGTTTTAGGCTGGAATTTTCCTTTAACATTATCACTATCTTTTGAAAGTGTTCAACAACAACAACAACAAAAAAAAAATCCCAAATGATGCAAAAATGAGTTCAGTGTTAGCGTGCTCTGTATGTGTGTGTGTGTGTGTGTGTGTGTGTGTGTGTGTGTGTGTGTGTGTGCATGCATGCGTGCGTGAATGCCCTATTCAGCCTCCAGTGCATAGGTGTCAGTGCCAAGCAGATTACACTCCAATTAGATGATTGCACACTACAGACATGTAAACAGCTTCTCAACAACTTTGCATTTAAACAGTCAGCTCATTCTATAATTAACACTAATTTGATTGGGCTTGAATGAATAAACCATTCATTGTTACCGTGTAAATATAGTGACTATGATCAGAAGTAACTTGAACCCGAGCAGGATGGCTACAGAACAGTGCTGTGGTGTGAAAAAGTCCTTACAGCCTCAGGCTTGCCTTTAGAACGTGTCTGTTTTTATTCTATATATGGCAAATGTATTAAAGCCTGTGGTGAAACTGTGCAAAGATGTGTCATATCTCTTGACAAGCCTGAAAACATCTTTCTCTGGAGATGACATCTATTTTTACCTCACAATCGACCCTACAATGTTTTTCCTTCTCAGAGTCATATGCCATTATATATGTCTGCTTTCATAAAAACTATACATGTGCTTTTCTATATTTGTCATACAGAAATGGAGCTGCTGTACATGAATACACCAGTGTGGAAAATCTCACTCCTCCATAGCTGTCATTAATGCCTCAAACCCGAGCACACGTCTAAATTTATCCCGAAAATATTTTGAGAAGATGTGGCCATTGAGGGAAATGATGTAGGGAGGACACATCATACGCATTTAATGGTGAGAAGATGAGTTATTTTAGCTTCTAATTGCTCCTCTCTCTGCGGGCATCTTGGAATATGTTGAACCTGTCAAGCCACCGCTGAACCAGAAGCCGGGGACAGAGAGTGGGGAGAAAAGCAGAGGATGGACAAGTGTGTGAGTGTGTGTGTGAGAGAGCAAGAGAGAGCGAGAGAGTGAGGGGCCGAGAGAAAAAGTGAGCTTGAGAAAGCGTATTATTTGTTTTGGTGTACATGTAATGAAGATGATTTTACTTTTTTTTTACATTTTAAGTCTCTGGTCGTGAGAGTTACCCAGGCAACAATGGAGGGGAATAAAAATTTGCTAATTAATCAAATCAAAGTTTTTTATTAACATTGTCTCTCAGGCTTTCAGTTCCCTGCAGGCGATCTCATATGGCAGTAACATACTGGAATCTCAGGCTCTGTTTGCACAATTGGACAGCCAAGAAAAATCGTCATTCACACCTGGCATTATCGCAACTAAACTGTCTCCACTAACCACTTGTGACTGGATTTGTGATTTGATTCCTCTGTACCTTATCCCAGCTTTCTCCCACCGCTTCTTCCATTTTCCATACTGCCAGTATCTTCTTAGTATTGCCCATGCACCAATCGTGTTCCCAATCTCT
Organism: Myripristis murdjan; assembly: GCF_902150065.1. NCBI lineage: Eukaryota > Metazoa > Chordata > Actinopteri > Holocentriformes > Holocentridae > Myripristis > Myripristis murdjan. Next base: position 8,800,996 of record NC_043993.1, on the reverse strand, counting down.
GGGCCATTAACAAAGCTACCCAACTAACGCTATTTATTTATTTATTTCGTTATTTTTGATTGCGTGACAAAGATGTTGCCATCTCACCACAAAAACAGCCTTCATTCAAATTTAAATTTCACACCAACACTCCGCTCCATCAAATGTGCCTTCCTTCCACACAGCGACTAACCGGCCTCTCAGTGCTTTCAGGGATGCATCAGGACGCATTAGCGTTCACACTACAAATGCTATGTGGCCCAGTGCGTGCTGGAGCACCTTGTGTTTGACCACAATGTGTCTCTAAGATGCACTGAACCCCTTTCGCACCTGTACGTAGCGCCGTCCACTTGTGAACGGATCACCAGAGATGGATGTTAAAACAAAATGTGAGCAGGGTGTATCTGTGTTTGCTTGCACCTGTAGTTTAGCATTGCATCTTTTATCACATAATTGCAAGGCTGATTTAGTTGCTATGTGATTGTTGTGCTCTGTGGTGGGAAGAGCGACTGTCAACACTCACAGTGCTTAAACAATATTGTTTGTTTTCTATGAGGAACAGCCAAGAACAAAAAGGACATTGTACTTTATGTATTAAAGCACTGATAGATACACAAAGCAAAATGAATTTGGCTTTTGGTTTCTACTCCTATTCTCTCAAATACCAGCAGGGAAAGACCATTTCAATTCAAGTTCAGTCTTTTTTAATGATTTTCTTAGATCCCTTTTCATCAGCAGGCATGCTAAGTGGAGAACTTCACAATTTCTGCTTGAAGCAGAAGCACCAGGGATTCCTAAATTTGATTTATTTAAGTTCTTTTTTTCATGGTTATGGATAGGACAAAAACATTTCTCAAAAGCAATTATAAGGATGTTGCTAGAGAGCGCATTGGTTTATTCACAGCTCGGCGGGGTGTAAGACTGTCGAATATTAAAATTGTGGTTAGCCTTTCGAGCTGTCAGCGGAGGTTGTGCATATTCTGCGAATACTGTTCACAAGCTGCAGGATACCTTTGAAAATTTCCCATCAGGGTTCCCACTCTTCTTTGAAAATCATTTCCCGGACAATAAGATCAAATTGTGCAAGTTAACTCTTATTCAAAAGTTAGAACAGTGCAAGTTGTCAGCATGATTACTGACTATTAATAATGCTTGTATTAGAATAAAAGCTTTCTGCTTCAAACTCTCTGGGATCCGCAGTACAGTGCTGTTTTCATATTCTGCAATGGCTTTTGGGCAAAGTGGTAATAATGGATGAAAATATCAGGGGAGACAAGGACATCAAGAACCAAACATTTTGAAATACTCTGCATGGCCTTTGCTTAGAGTGTCCACATTGTGTCTGATCTCACACACACACACACACACACACACACACACACACACACACACACCTCCACTTTCTCTGGTGATAACTGGACATCACAAAAAAAAAAAAAAAAAAAAAAAAATCAAACATGCCTTCGGAAGATGAGAACTGGTCCAGTCATCTGAAAGCACAAAACAGATTTATGTGGTTCTTTGAAGGCTTCAGTCATGGGAACATCCAAAAATATCGAAACAGCCTAACATTTCTCACTTCAAGGCAATTAAACTGAATAATGTAAAGCCAGCTATTGCTGTAGATCTCATAAGCCTGAGCCTTTTCTCACAAAAGGCAAAGAATTACTGGACAAGAATTGTGTAAAAATCTCAAGTTAACCCATATATTACTGTTGTTTAATTATTTTACACTTCAACAGTTACAACTGGGATGACAGAAAAGTAAACAGTGGTGCTTGTACACTTCTTTTGAGTACCTGATGCTTCAGTGAGAGCTCGCCTCTGTGTATTAGTCAGTGCACACGAGTTTGTGGGTGCACAAAGTCCTGTCTGACCAGAAAGTGCACCGCTCCAGCCCAAACCCAGTGCTTAGTAGTAGTATTTAATTGCAAGACAAGCTGGACCAGTCAGCTTCCTCATAGAAAGATACTAATATTTGTTTCTGCCCAGCATGACTGAACTGTCAGCACAGATACACTTAATGCCTAATATGCTTGCAAGCATACTAGGAGCTGTTTCGTGAATTAAAGCCGTAGATTCCCAAACCCCTTTTTCTTGACCTTGTCTGCATCCGTCCACTTCTAAACTGACAACTTCACACTAGTTGACTGCCAAAGAATGTGCGGTCGTGCAAGATACCTGCCTGGCTGCCTACCTGCCGCTCAAAATGTTTCAACAACAGTGCACACCTCAACCCAGTCAAAACCACAGGAACAATTCAATAACCTGAACTCAACCTGAGGCAAGGCCACAGGGTTCGTGTGGGTCCGAAAGGGTTCAGGTTGAGAATTGCAAACTCTGCTAAAAAAAATGTTCAGGAATTGCACATCCTTGTTTTCAGACATCACCCAGCCTCATATTCAGATAATTCCACTTATTCCCACCCAGGAGCTGCCCAGTAAATCCAAAGTTTACCGTTACCACAGCCCAGCGCTACATTTGGCCAGTGGCAGTTCAGTTCCCATCTCTAGGGCACACTGGCAGCAGTTGTTGAGAGAGAGCAGTGTGCTTCTTGTTCACTTCCCTGACCCAGATTTTCTGAGCTGCTCTGGGATTCAGACTAGTGTTGCTTAACTCACACAACCACTTCTCAAACTTTGCCATTTTCACTAGTTCTTAGTTGTAGCTCCAACCGGTGTCACCTGTTGAATTATTATACATTGCCTTATTAAAACTGCCATCTTAATAGGGTCCATTTCAGGTTGCAAATAACAATAATCAGAATACCACAATGTTGGTTTCTTCAATTGGTCGCCTAAATTGCCATTGGTAGTCTTTCAGTGTGAACAGTTTCTTTGGATACTTCTTGAATAGTTGATATTCAAGAGAATTGGAGGATGCTATTGCACAGCTTGACCCCTTGTGTTTTATACTGAAAGAACAGCATATTTTCAGATGTAGCCATCACTGAACTGGGTAAATAATTAATGTTGGAAAATAGATTTTGACGGCACAGCAGTCGATATGGGGACAATGTCATCAACTCTGTAATAACGCTCAGTAATGTCATGTAAATATGCGGCCATTATGTTCACAGATGTGAGGGAAGTCAACAGACAGATGAAATTATACAGGTGAGACTGTAACTAGCAATTGTTTCTCATTCACTCACAGGCTGCTGCAGTTTTTCTGGAATATTTAATTAGGCCAATATTATATGTTGACTATATACATATAATGGTTGTGATGTGCTGCTCATCTAACTTTCACTAACACTTCAGCAGTTAATTAATCCCGACCCATCTCTATTATTGTAAGGTAAAACTGAATAAGCTGAGTGCAACTCAGTGTGTGTGTCTCTGAAAAATGTGTTCACTGTGCCTTCTGAAAGCTGTAAAGAGGACTAATTCTGAATTTTGAAATGCCCAACCCCCACCCCCCAAAAAAACCCTTGACAATAAAATAGCATAGCTGTACTTTTTAGTTTATGCCTTTAATCCAGAGCAAAATTTGAGTGTGACAGTAAAATAGGCTTAAACTCGTAAATCACCAAAATTACAAGTAATCAATACTGTGGAGTGCAAGGGTTAGACTAGAACGATAATGCCTGGACAGTGTTCCTCTGCCTGCAGAATACCAAGTAAAAGAGAACTGCCAGGAAAGGGAAAAAAAGCTGCACAAGACATCTCCTCAAAATCAAATTGCAGCAGGAGGTAAACACTGAAAATGTGAACTTCGATATGCATACATCCTGTAACATGACATCAGTAAAATGCTCACATCAGGATCATGTTTACCAACAGGACAAGAAGGGCGAAAGATCTGGCTCTGCACATCCATCTTCCTCTAGACAAACAATACACTCAATACTGAGAGGTTTTGTTTGTTTTTCAAAAGATGACTCTTGCCATCAGAAAAGGAATGCAGAGGAGAAATTAGATGGGAGGAAAATAGGAGGATTCGTGGAGATGAAGACAACACTGGAGCATCCTGGATGACCTGGATCCTAGCAGCTAGAAGGAGAGTGTCAGAACACTGGCCTGGAGAAGAGTTTTGGTAATACACACAGGACAAGATTTATTACAGTTTAAACAAGAAGCTGAGATGCGTCCCTCGTGAGGAAAGGTCATCCTGCACCATTAACAGTAGTTGAATACTGTTGTAGTTCATGCTGTGCATGCAGTAAAAATGTGCAGGGTTACGGAGCTACCCCAATACATGATGCTCACAATGCTGACTACACTGATAGACTATTTGTCCTTGCATGATAATTAATGTGTTTATTAATTATTTTAGCATCACAGCTAGGCACTCCGAAAAGCTTGCTCACAATCAAACCAAAGTTTGGTGTTTTCCCAATGTGCTGCTCACTTGTAGTGATGCCAGCATATAAATAAGATGGTGAAATAGAAGATTAACCATGCAACAAGGTGATAAAGTGAAATAAATTACATTTATTATATCACCAAAGCTGTTACAATAAATCCCCTTACACACAGTTTTATTTTATTAGAGGTTGGGACCTGAAATTAGTTGCAGGCCTGCTTTGCCTTGTGCCCATATGACAAGAGAAATAACTTTTTAATGAGGACAGATCACACATTTAGAAACTTTAAATTTTCATTTACACCTCGAACTGTTAAAATTGAGAACTTAAAAACTCCTGGGGGGACAATGTCTAAGTAGGTATGTCAGTATGCCAGTCCTCTGCCAGGCTGCCAGGCCTGTGTAAGGCAGTAAAAGTGAAGTGGTGACAGAAGTGGTGACACTAAATGGAAGACTTGGAAAAGGAAATTATGCTTATTAGCAAACAGACGGGGCCCAATATCCTGAATCTTACAGATCTTAGAAGTCATATTAAACCTGTGACTTGTCAAACAGAAAAGCTACAACTTTTACCACAGAGGTAAATGTTTTATTTATATAACTTCTTTGAGCCTTCAAGTGTTTTTCTCAGCCCTTTTACAATGTAACCAGGTTTTTGGTTTCATTAAATTGGCCCTTTTTCAGGTGTCTCTGTGTTCACACTGCAACCATAATGATCTCATTAAGTAGTGACACACCACTATGAGCTACACTATATTACCAAAAGTATTCGCTCACCTGCCTTTACTCATACTATGAACTGAAGTGCCATCCCATTCCTAACCCATAGAGTTCAATATGATGTCGGTCCACCTTTTGCAGCTATTACAGCTTCAACTCTTCTGGGAAGACTGTCCACAAGGTTGAGGAGAGTGTTTATAGGAATTTTTGACCATTCTTCCAAAAGCGCATTGGTGAGGTCACACACTGATGTTGGTCGAGAAGGCCTGGCTCTCAGTCTCCGCTCTAATTCATCCCAAAGGTGTTCTATCGGGTTCAGGTCAGGACTCTGTGCAGGCCAGTCAAGTTCATCCACACCAGACTCTGTCATCCATGTCTTTATGGACCTTGCTTTGTGCACTGGTGCACAGTCATGTTGGAAGAGGAAGGGGCCCGCTCCAAACTGTTCCCACAAGGTTGGGAGCATGGAATTGTCCAAAATGTTTTGGTATCCTGAAGCATTCAAAGTTCCTTTCACTGGAACTAAGGGGCCAAGCCCAGCTCCTGAAAAACAACCCCACACCATAATTCCTCCTCCACCAAATTTCACAGTCGGCACAATGCAGTCTGAAATGTACCGTTCTCCTGGCAACCTCCAAACCCAGACTCGTCCATCAGATTGCCAGATGGAAAAGCGTGATTCATCACTCTAGAGAACGCGTCTCCACTGCTCTAGAGGCCAGTGGCGGCGTGCTTTACACCATTGCATCCGACGCTTTGCATTGCACTTGGTGATGTGTGGCTTGGCTGCAGCTGCTCGGCCATAGAAACCCATTCCATGAAGCTCTCTGCGTACTGTACTTGGGCTAATCTGAAGGTCACATGAAGTTTGTAGCTCTGTAGCAATTGACTGTGCAGAAAGTCGGCGACCTCTTTGCACTATGCGCTTCAGCATCCGCTGACCCCTCTCCGTCACTTTACGTGGCCTACCACTTCGTGGCTGAGTTGCTGTTGTTCCCAAACGCTTCCATTTTGTTATAATAGAGCTGACAGTTGACTGTGGAATATTTAGGAGCGTGGAAATTTCACGACTGGATTTGTTGCACAGGTGGCATCCTATGACAGTTCCACGCTGGAATTCACTGAGCTCCTGAGAGCGGCCCATTCTTTCACAAATGTCTTGTTTCACAGTCTGCATGCCTGAGTGCTTGATTTTATACACCTGTGGCCAGGCCAAGTGATTAGGACACCTGATTCTGATCATTTGAATGGGTGAGCGAATACTTTTGGTAATATAGTGTATGTTTAACACTGAAAAGGGTTTAAGTAGGGTGTGTGTATGTGTTGGATCGATACCTGTATCATTTTCTAAATAGCACACATAAATTCTGGTCACAAAAAGCCACAAGAAGCAAATCCATCCACTGAAAAATAGGGGCTGACTTAAAAGGGACACCATTACTGCCATTGCCATTTAATAGTGGAACTGCTCAATTTGGAATAAAGGCACAATGCCAAAATGACCTGCGGTCTCTTTCTCCGTGATATGATAAGCTACTTTTAGCGTAGCTTTAAAAAAAAGTCCTGCCTCTAGACAGAAAAGAACATTTGACTCTATTGAGGCCTCTTTCACTCTTGTTTCTTCACTGTGGTTGAAAAACTCAGAGGAACTGATTTCGCCTGGCTCCAGGGTCAGAGTAGCTGATAGTAACTTCCTCTGATGATGTGCCTACTTTGGGATCATACCCAACTTTTTTATTTTTTTATTCTTTCCTCAAATCTGCTGCACTACAGAGATGATCCACACATCCATCTCTGAAGCACATAAGCGTTTATTCAACACTGGAACAACATCCCCCTGCCCTGTACGTTAACTATGTTACCACAGCTTTTTGTTAGCTTCGCACAAGCAAGAACCTCATTTCATTAATTTCTTTAATAATCGGTACAGGCCTACATCAGCTTGCATGTACAATATGCTCTCTTCCACTGAAAACTTCTTTGACTGCATAGCTAGAATCAGTTTGATATGGTCCAATACAATACAATACAATACAATATGAAATAATGAAATATGGTGGGTTACGATCTGATGCGATACAATAAGATACAACACAATATTTGATTCTCCTATGGCGCACTTGCAGACATCAAATTTGAAAAGAAAATATTGTTATGAAATACTTTATATGTTATTAGAAACATTGCACATGGAGAGAAAAAAAGTCCAGTTGCATATCTAAATGCAATATATGACCACAAGATTATTACTATCTTTATTAATACTATTGGTGTTGTTGTTAGTCAATAGTAGTAGTAGTAGTAGTAGTAGTAGTAGTAGTATCACTGTCACCCCTTCCTTGCCTTTTTTTAGGCAGTCCACAAATTTTACAAGGGTGGGAATAATTAATCAACATTGTTTAGGCAGTAGACTAGCTGAGCCTCATCAGAAACCCCACAGCCAATGAAAGTCACATCGCTTGTTAAGCATGCACTCAGTGTTTATTGGATTAAAACTGGACAAACTGGAACATCAGGACTCGTTTTGGCTCTCCTTGGGGAGATTTTTCCAAGGAACTACCGCCTGCCAAAAACCCAGAGCACAGGGCACCAAGCAGTGGAGCTGCAGGTGAAACAGAAAAAAATATTGGAAAGACAACGGTGTTCTCTCCAGCTCAGATCAAAGCCAGGAAACAGTTTGTAAGTAGCCTAACTGTTGATTGTTTTGATTGCTGTTAGTCTGTGTTTTTTTCCTGCTAAAAATGAAATCATGAAGGTTGTATGTGTGCTCAAGTTCGATGCCGTGGACTTGTGGCAGGCAGATGCTTTTCCCTGTTATTGGCTGTTACTGCATATCATTGGCACAAGTTTATCTATTCAATGATTTAATAAATATGAATGGAGAAGCTAACAGACATTGGGTAGGCGATACATTCACAGCAATTTAGCCACAGAGAGAGTCCATTACCAGACAACTGTTCAACTTCCCTTTCCCGTTAACTTTTAGTTGCCTGTTTTAAAATGACAGCAGATCCAGTCTGTCCACTTCTGTTTTGATGCCTCCAAATCAAAACACTGTAAGAGTCCAGGAGTCAAGGTGGTTTGATGTTGGCGGTGTGTACCATGCAGTTGAAAGCAATGGATTTGATTGAAAAGTATGCTTGTTGTGTCTCAAAATCAATCCTGGTGCATTTGGGCCTTAAAACATATCACCAACCTATAAAAAATTCAATAATACTTTACTTGTCCATACAGATAAAGCCATAAAGATTACAATGCAGAAAAAGACTGTGTAAGACAGAGTTGTCAGTCCATGAAGCTACTTTATATTTTGGTTAATTTTCTATATAGTGAGATGGATCATTGCTAGGTCAAACCTCAATTTGTTAGATGGCGATAGTGAGCCCCAATCAATCCAATCAACTGTTGTGAGTAGTTTCATTTGAGCAACAATGGGGTAGAGGAGGGCGAGGATGGGGAGAGTGCAGTGATGGAGATTAATGCGAAAGCGGACTAATGGACTCTGTCTAAGCACTCACCATGGACAAACTCTGTAATCAGCCCATACAGCCTGCTAGGGTTCACAGGCAGGCAGCAGTCTGCAATGGGGTTGCACATGGAATCTGTAACAGCGCGCCTTGGCAAAACGCCTCATTTCCCAAAGCCTCCCCATTCTGTGATCTGCATTTTAATTGTTTCTGCGTTTACATCCCAATTTGTAAAATCATTCTCTCTTAATGGACCATCATGACCTTGAATGGTGCCCTATCTCTCTCTCTCTCTCTTTCAATATATCTCTCTCTCTCTGTCTCTCTCTCACTCTCTCTACCTCCTCCTCCCATTCTATCTTTCATGTTTACACTTTTCATACTAAGGTTACACTGTTGTAACTCTAGTTCTATAAGCACAGACTAGGCCCCTCTCCTGGACTCTTTGGGTAATAATCTCTCTAATCACATGCAATGACTAGCTCACTGGTGCAGCTGGCCAGTTAGCACACAAGCAACTGTTAAGTACATAACATGCCAATGCACATACTGCGCATAGCAGATACAATTCTGCCTCCTGATCTCTCATGTGGGGTGTAAGACAAAATGTATTCAGTTGTATTGTTCTCAACCAAAATGAACTCCTATGTTCTTCGAGACAAAGGAGGTTTTTGGTCTGAGAGTGTCAACACTTGGTCACAGTGAAGCAGCATGCAGCTGGGGAGAACCAAACGGGCACACAATTCACTCATTGTCTTTGCTGAAGTCAGTGCAAGCAGCAGCACTGTCCTGAGTGACTGTGCCCTCAGAGAGGTGCGCTGCATGGGCTCATACAACTCTTTAGCCAGGGCCTCAAGCAATAACGACAGCTCCCATTGGGGGGGTGGAGGCACGCATCACTGGGTGTTGTCTCCTGAATCCCCTGAGGGAAATGTTTGATGAGGGGGTGTGCAAAGACCAGTCTGCCACCAAAACCCCCATGATAAGTGTTAATGGCTGCTGCACACATTTTAATACTGCAAAAATGGGAGAATAGATCCAACTGCACATGTCAGGAGATATATTCTCCTTTCCTTGAACCAATGTTGGCACCAACTATTTAGCCTTGTAACTGGCAATGGTGGCTGCCAGCTTGGATAGCCTATACAACTTACAGACAAACTGGCCCACATTAGCCTGTCATGCTCAGGAATCAGTCCTGAAGATGTTGACCTAACATGGGCATTGTGCCTGTCAACCCCGCCTCCTGCAATAGCGCTCCCCCAAAACTGGGGGATTGTATAAAGCTGGGTGGTGTCATCTCTGTGTACCACAGCACTGTGTGGCGATCCAGCACTACCCAGATGACCCTCAGGCACTCTTGTTTCACTTTATCCAACATTGGAGGAATGAGATGAAGAGGAAGAAAGGCATAAAGCAGCTTTCCTGGTCATGGCATGTGTGCAAACACATCTACCCCCAAGGTGGATCGTCTTGTGGCAGCAGGGAGAGCTACAGCAGGCAGTGGATGCTGCGTCTCTTAAGTAACAGATCCACTTCTGCCTTCATGAACCAGGTCCAAATCTGCTGCTCTACATCCGGATAAAGCCTCCAGTCCTCTGGCAGGGGGCAGCATTACCAAAAGATCTCCATTCTCTATTTCCTATTCCCCCCATTGCTGTAATTTTTCTTCCTATCCCATCACTGTTGCCTATAGGTCCAATGAAGGTAACAGTATATGGCACTGTGAGATTGCCATATAGAAATCCCATGCATTTGCAACTGCTATAAAATCATTCTGGAATTATATGGGGTTGGCTGAAGCTGGCAGCAGTGGCACATGGAATTACAAATTATACAATCTATAACTCTGACAACACTCATTATTAACTGGTAATATTTTATTGACTGGGAGGACTAGCAGGCATGTTTATTATTTACTTGCTCATTTGTTAAAATGAGCAAGTAAATGGCACAATGGGGAAAAGGCTGTGATTGCCACTAGAATCCAAAATTTTGTTGAATCAAAGACAGATGCTGCAGACGCTGCAATTTCCACAAACAAAACAAAATCAAGTGCCGTTCGACAAAGTTCGTGAGGATCAAAACACTGATACATTCATGAAGGATGACAGTGTAGATGACAGTGTGTGGGAGGTTGTTTTGTTTTTTTCACAGAAAAAAAAATAGTACAGGATGTCTTGGAACACAAGCAAAAGTTAAAAAGGAGGAAGTGATATTTTTCATGTACCAAACACAATGAGCTGGTTTGAAACAGAGCAAAATAACTTAGAAGTTCATATACCAAGCTATTAAACCTATTTTAACCCCGCTTGTTGACAGATTACATCAGCCTCTGATATTTTTATAGTGTTTTTCTCCTGTGTGTCTGCCCTGTGTTCTATTGACTTTCTTCATCAGCAGTGTAAACTCATGCAAAACATGCAAAGCTTGTCCTGGACTTTTTCAGCCACAATTGGAATGAAAATGGCTACAATAGGATTAAAAAAAATGATCAAGTAGTATGATAGGTCAAGTAGTCTGTGAAGAACGAGAGAGGAAGAGAGAAGAAATGGTCAAGCAAGCTAAACAAAGAATGTGGAAGTGATGTATAGCGAGCCAGTAGTATGCAAAGAGAGAGAGAGAGAGAGAGAGAGAGAGAGCGAGAGAGAGAGAGAGAGCAGTAGTGGTTGATCAAGCTAGACAGTGAATAATGAGAGAGACCGGAAGTAGTGAAAACAAACGTTGCTCAGTGGTTTTGAATCACTGCAACCATGAGAGGTGCTTCATCATACAGTCATAACTATGCACAAAAATGACACACACACACACATACACGTTTATCTTACCAACAGGGGACTATCAGCCCAGACTGACCAAGAGGGGACCTCTATTTCTGGTCATTTTAATAAAACAAAAATAGAATAGAAAATTTTCTTTTAAGGTCTTTTACCATAATGTTACTTCAAATGTGACTTTTAATTTTTTTTAAAGAAATTGCCAAGAGGGGACCTGGATCCTTGAGTGAGGTGTACCTATCTAACAGGGGACCTCCATATAAGGCAGTGGAGCTGTCTGTACCCATTCACACTCCTAATGAGAGCTCGTTTACCACAAAGACTTTCTTGGTTTCCTTCATGAATGGGTGATTTAACTTAAATGTTATCATTATTTAAACATTTCTCTGTGAGAAAAATCTAACAAAAATAACCAGCAAGGGAGCAAGGGAGTAATAAGTACTTAAAAAGAAAGAAAGAAAGAAAGAAAGAAAGAAAGAAAGAAAGAAAGAAAGAAAGAAAGAAAAACAACCAGAATGAAATTAGATTAAAATTTAAATTATTTCATTTTTGACTAACTGCTAAAAAAACAATTTATTATCAGACTTTGACTAGACTTCTAAAACTGTGATGACAGAAGTTCCCTGTTGGCTGGTAAATACTGACAGGAGTCCCCTCTTAGATAGCATGCAGCGACCTTCACACTCCAGCATGGATGACAAGAAAAAATAAGCAAAATGAGTAAGTAAAATTACAATCTTAACTAGATAATTGTTGTTCAAGTATGATTTGTTATGTTTTTTGAGGCACATTACAGAAAAAAAAGGTACTTCTACTGTTTGGAATGACAGAGGTCCCCTGTTGGCTGGGAAACACTGACAGGAGTTCCCTCTTGGATAGCATGGAGCGACAGCCACACTCCAACATGAGTTAGGAAAAAATAAATAAGTAACATGGGTAATTCTTAAGACAAAATAATCTAAACTAAACATAATCCAATCTGTGGTGTTATTTTTCAGCAAAGTTGCACCAGTAATGTTGTCATTGTTGCTTTTTTGAAATGTGGGATGTATTGTGAAAACCACCTATCATGACTTACAGTATGTAAGTATAAAGAAACTAAAATCCTTTAGTACCTAATTTGGATATAAATATTAAGGGTTTGACAGAGAACAACAATTTTACATGGAATGAGAAGGGTTGCCTGTTAGGGAAATAAACTGTTTGGCCCTTTAACTTACTACCTAATAGAGACACACAATACATAAACACTATTTTGCCACAGAGCGTTTAGAGGATATGCCATTGTTTGAAAATAGAAATACAGGTAAATCTGTTTTTGCATATGATAATCACAGTTTTCTCAACTTGAGAAAACTGTGATTGGGTTTAAGTCAGAACTCAGGATTTCCAACTTCCAGTAAATTCCCAGTAAATAATTAGAGTCCCCTCTTTGCCTGAACAAAATGACACAGGTGCCCTGTTGAATGGTATGGAGCGACGCTCACACACTCCTCGACGCATGTATGTAATTAGGACAGAAAAAGATATTATCATTGGCAGTAAGCTGTCACAAAGTTGAACAAAAAACAGCATTGTTACTGTTTGATATGTTTTTGGTTTTCTAAAGATAGTTTTCCCTGCTCTATAGAGGGTGATAAATATTTTGCCACAGAGCTTTTAGAGGATATGCCATTGTTTGCAAATAGAAATACAAGTAAATCTGTTTTTGCATATGATTAAAAAAAAAAGTCAAAGTCAAACATTTTAGTGTAATAAATTCAGTAGTTTTTAACAACAGTTAAGTATTCAGTACTGATACATTTTCAAACCATAAACATTAAACTGATATTGTCATGCCTGCCTGTTAGGGAAATAAACTGTTTGGCCCTTTAGCTTACTACCTAATACAGACACCGAATACATAAACACTGCAACACTGCTAAGAGAAGCACACTAAAACATTGAACATTTGGTTTTAAGTCAGAACTCAGGATTTCCAACTTCCAGTAAATTCCCAGTAAATAATTACTGAGTCCCCTCTTTGCCTGAACAAAATGACACAGGTGCCCTGTTGAATGGTATGGAGTGACGCTCACACTCCTGCATGTATGTAGTTAGGACAGAAAAAGATGTGATCATTGGTAGTAAGCTGTCACAAAGTTGAACAGAAAGGTAATAGAGGATTTTAAAGATTTTGCCAGAGCCTTTAGTATCACAGAGTATCAGTATCAGTAACACAGAGCTCCAATATTTTCATTTCTATCAGCTCCTCAGATTAAAACTCTAAGCAAGTGGTACATCTGTTATAAAATCAGAGTATGCATGATATTACATTATCTGCTAATTCAAAGTCAAACATTTTAGTGTAATAAATTCAGTAGTGTTTAACAACAGTTAAGTATTCAGTACTGATACATTTTCAAACCATAAACATTAAACTAATATTGTCATGCGTGCCTGTTAGGGAAATAAACTGTTTGGCCCTTTAACTTACTACCTAATACAGACACCGAATACATAAACACTGCAACACTGCTAAGAGAAGCAAGATTAGTGGGTTAACAGTTGTTAACAGTTGTCAATATTATATTATCAAAACATGTCAGTAACCCTTACTGACTACTAGACTAAAGTACTAGGCTATAAGGGACCATACCCACACTTATTTTGAGCCTCAGTCTTATTTTTAATGTTTGGATGTTTAAAAAATATCTATCTATCGATATATATATATATATATATATATATATATATATATTATGGCAAGCCGTTTAGGAAAATATTATATATATGGAATGAAAGTCTGAATATATGGAATGAAAGTCTGAATATATGGAATGAAACTTGAATATTTTGAATGAAAGTCTGAATATATGGAATGAAACTTGAATATATGGAATGAAACTTGAATATATGGAATGAAAGTCTGAATATATGGAATGAAAGTCTGAATATATGGAATGAAACTTGAATATTTTGAATGAAAGTCTGAATATATGGAATGAAACTCGAATATTTTGAATGAAAGTCTGAATATATGGAATGAAAGTCTGAATATATGGAATGAAACTTGAATATTTTGAATGAAAGTCTGAATATATGGAATGAAACTTGAATATTTTGAATGAAAGTCTGAATATATGGAATGAAACTCGAATATTTTGAATGAAAGTCTGAATATATGGAATGAAAGTCTGAATATATGGAATGAAACTTGAATATTTTGAATGAAAGTCTGAATATATGGAATGAAACTTGAATATTTTGAATGAAAGTCTGAATTTATGGAATGAAACTTGAATGAAAGTCTACATGGAATGAAAGTCTGAATATGCTGGTGGGCCAAATGCAAACTGGAGTGCAGGTCGGCTATAAAGCAGCTGGTTAATGAATAAAAACACAAACTGTCTACCTGGAGGGTGGGAACGACAGGGGAGGCAGGAGGAGCTCATCTTCCCTTAGCCTAATAACACATGAACTCCGCTAAAAACATGATGCAATAAATTTTGGGAGGTCTCTAAAATATGTATTAACAGTATGCAGGATTTCTTCTTCCATATACAATTCGGAGGCGCCAGCTTTTCTTACATTTTGTGCCCCGGCGCGATTAAACGCATTCTTTCTATTCACTATAGACGCGATACAGTTATTATAGAAATATCATAGGCCACTACGTGAATGTTCGCGCTGCAGTTATAACAGGAACACCACAGAAATTTTACTGGTTGATTTATCCACCAAAACGGAGCTCGACCCTCTCGGACCCGCTGGAAAAATTAAATAATCTGTGCCTGAACGTGATCAGGTCAAGTATATAAAAGATGTGAAATACGTCTTCAGTGATTGACAGCTGCATTAAAATGAGGCTTGAATGTCCCCTTTGGTTAAATGTCATCTGCCTGTTAAATGGCTTTTTAGTTTTAGTTTTTGCGTGGAAGGAGGACTAGGCTAGCCAAGCCAGGTTCGAACCCAGGATATCGCAGTTCCGCTCTACTTTGTTGTACATGCGCTTATCCAGTCGGCCACCGGTGCGCCGTGGAAAAAAAATGTGGAAAGTCTGGAGTACTTTGAATGAAAGTCTGAATATATGGAATGAAAGTCTGAATATATGGAATGAAACATGAATATTTTGAATGAAAGTCTGAATTTATGGAATGAAACATGAATATATGGAATGAATCATTCCATAGATTCAAATTTTCATTCCATATATTCAGACTTTCATTCAAAATATTCAAGTTTCATTCCATATATTCAGACTTTCATTCCATATATTCAAGTGTCATTCAAAATATTCAGACTTTCATTCCATATATTCAAGTTTCATTCCATATATTCAAGTTTCATTCAAAATATTCAGACTTTCATTCAAAATATTCAAGTTTCATTCCATATATTCAGACTTTCATTCAAAATATTCAAGTTTCATTCCATATATTCAGACTTTCATTCCATATATTCAGACTTTCATTCCATATATATAATATTTTCCTAAACGGCTTGCCATAATATATACATATACATATATACATACAGTACAGGCCAAAAGTACAGGCCAAAAGTTTGGACACACCTTCTCATTCACGTTTTCTTTATTTTCATGACTATTTACATTGTAGATTCTCACTGAAGGCATCAAAACTATGAATGAACACATGTGGAGTTATGTACTTAACAAAAAAAGGTGAAATAACTGAAAACATGTTTTATATTCTAGTTTCTTCAAAATAGCCACCCTTTGCTCTGATTACTGCTTTGCACACTCTTGGCATTCTCTCGATGAGCTTCAAGAGGTAGTCACCTGAAATGGTTTTCCAACAGTCTTGAAGGAGTTCCCAGAGGTGTTTAGCACTTGTTAGCCCCTTTGCCTTCACTCTGCGGTCCAGCTCACCCCAAACCATCTGGATTGGGTTCAGGTCCGGTGACTATGGAGGCCAGGTCATCTGCCGCAGCACTCCATCACTCTCCTTCTTGGTCAAATAGCCCTTACACAGCCTGGAGGTGTGTTTGGGGTCATTGTCCTGTTGAAAAATAAATGATGGTCCAACTAAACACCAACCGGATGGGATGGCATGTCGCTGCAGGATGCTGTGGTAGCCATGCTGGTTCAGTGTGCCTTCAATTTTGAATAAATCCCCAACAGTGTCACCAGCAAAACACTCCCACACCATCACACCTCCTCCTCCATGCTTCACAGTGGGAACCAGGCATGTGGAATCCATCCATTCACCTTTTCTGCGTCTCACAAAGACACGGCGGTTGGAACCAAAGATCTCAAATTTGGACTCATCAGACCAAAGCACAGATTTCCACTGGTCTAATGTCCATTCCTTGTGTTTCTTGGCCCAAACAAATCTCTTCTGCTTGTTGCCTCTCCTTAGCAGTGGTTTCCTATTAGCTATTTGACCATGAAGGCCTGATTGGCGCAGTCTCCTCTTAACAGTTGTTCTAGAGATGGGTCTGCTGCTAGAACTCTGTGTGGCATTTATCTGGTCTCTGATCTGAGGTGCTGTTAACTTGCGATTTCTGAGGCCGGTGACTCGGATGAACTTGTCCTCAGAAGCAGAGGTGACTCTTGGTCTTCCTTTCCTGGATCGGTCCTCATGTGTGCCAGTTTCGTTGTAGCGCTTGATGGTTTTTGCGACTCCACTTGGGGACACATTTAAAGTTTTTGCAATTTTCCGGACTGACTGACTTTCATTTCTTAAAGTGATGATGGCCACTCGTTTTTCTTTAGTTAGCTAATTGGTTCGTGCCATAATATGAATTTTAACAGTTCTCCAATAGGGCTGTCGGCTGTGTAGTAACCTGACTTCTGCACAACACAACTGATGGTCCCAACCCCATTGATAAAGCAAGAAATTCCACTAATTAACCCTGATAAGGCACACCTGTAAAGTGAAAACCATTTCAGGTGACTACCTCTTGAAGCTCATCGAGAGAATGCCAAGAGTGTGCAAAGCAGTAATCAGAGCAAAGGGTGGCTATTTTGAAGAAACTAGAATATAAAACATGTTTTCAGTTATTTCACCTTTTTTTGTTAAGTACATAACTCCACATGTGTTCATTCATAGTTTTGATGCCTTCAGTGAGAATCTACGATGTAAATAGTCATGAAAATAAAGAAAACGCATTGAATGAGAAGGTGTGTCCAAACTTTTGGCCTGTACTATATACAGTATATATATATATATACATACATATATATATATATATATATATATATATATATATATATATATATAAACATTTTAGTTAAATAAAAGTAAAAAACTACCTTTAAATTAAGAAAACTGAAATAATATTGTGTGCTTACAAAATAATCTGAACGAACAAACCAAAAAAGAAAAAAACAAAATGTCTTTAGTTCTATATTTTGCCAATTTGGTCAAATTTGTCCACACAAAAACCATGAGGAGGAATTGGTATTTGTGTTTATTGAGACTAGGATGTCAACATGACTGTGAGGCAGTTGCCTTCACAAAGTGTTATTTGTACTGTAATACCTATTTTAAACTTCCTCAATCTTGCCCCTGACAAATACCCCTATATTACAGTATAATAAAAAGTAAATAAATAAAACTAATACTTAAACTACTAAAAAGTAAATTGAAACTTAAGGGCTTTTAGAGCTTGAAATATTGAGAAGGTGGGGACAATCCAAGGGGACATAAAAGTAAAGATCAGTGATATTGTTTATTGTTTTTGGGGGGTTTTACACACTGAATGTAGCTGTTGACTGACGAACAATATTTGTGGCAGTGGAGATAGTGGAAACCTACAAATAGTTGGACAGTGTGATTGATAACAAGCTGAAATTTTATTTGAACGCAGATATTATTTGCAAAAAAGGCCAGCAATGCCTCCGCAAGATGGCAAAATTCAATGTAGATAAGACTCTTGTTAGCTCCCGATTCTTTTGTTGAAAGCCCAAGAACAGACCGGAGTCAGTCTTCAATTTTCTGATGCAATATTTATTATGGTCACATATAAAGCAAGGCAGCGCTGGTCTCTACACATTTATGTTCTTGGGCTGGGCCTACCCCGTACATAGGTTGGACTTAAACACAACCGAGAATAATTGGCCAGTTACCCGGACATGGACAGGCCAACCACTGTCCATGCCTTGTTTCTGGAATGTGTGATGCTATGTGTGTGAATGTTGACTGGGCGTGTATCTAATGCAACAGACCTAACTAACAAGATAGAGAAAGTACATCTAGCTTTTGCTTTGTCTGTCCTCTGCTTAGCAGTCAAGCTGTCCTGAACTATGTAATACATTGGATAATGCATGAAACATTGAACTATAAGGCCAATTGTAACACTCTGATGCGTATATTTTATAAATTCTATGTCAAGTCTATCATGACATTCTCTATGATCTGCTGGTATGGCAATCTTAGTGCTGATGACAAAACTGCACTTTCCAAAATCGTGAAAGGCAGTGGCAAAATCATAGGTGCTCCACAAAGCAGCTGATCCGACCTGTACGACAGACACATTTTGAAAAAAGCTAACTCCATAGTACACACCCCCTCTATTCTGAGTTTCAGTTACTGCCTTCTGGTTCACATTTAAGGTTTCCCTCAGCGAGGAGCAACAGATATAAGTACTCATTTGTCCCCAGTGCTATCTATCTCCTTAACTCAGGCCAGGGGAAGTGATAGGTAGGCAGTTGGGCTCATGGTAGTGATGTTGCTTTTTTATGCTGTTTTACGGTGGCAGTGCTCTTCTGTGAACCCGTGAAGTGAAATTTTACTGATTGTGATGTTTTTAGTGGTGTATTTTTTTATCCTACTGGAGAAAAAAAATTACTTAATTTATTTGTTTATTTATTTATTAGTTATTGTTGCCTCAGTATTTTCATTTGTTGACAAGGCGCTGTTACAGTTGAGGGTCTGTTGCAGCTGCTACATTCAGTGCCCTATCTCCTTCATAACCACTTGTATTATGTATTATGTCGTTTGTTCTTATGACCTGTCTTTTGTTTTGTCTTTATGACTTGCTGCAATACCAATTGCCTACTCGGGACAATAATAAAGATCTATCTATCTATCTATCTATCTATCTATCTATCTATCTGTCTATCTAAATTGACCTGTAGGTACAATTGCGTTACTATAGGTTTTAGTTTGTGTTGTAAAATGTGTGTGCAGCACAGAAACTAAAAGCAATTTTACAAAATTTTGTTTACATTTGGAACTTGGAAAATTAGCCAATAAATAGTAAAACATGTTGCCATTAAGACCTTTAATAAATAAATAGAAACCAATGTTTGGCATATTGTTAGAAATGGCCTCCCAAGCTTTTCATTCAAGATGTTTGTTCATTTGTTCATTTGAGAGCAAAATAACTGCCACCAGTGCTATATCTTAGGGCAGAGTGATACTAAATCTAGTTAGGTACAGTGGTGGAAAAAAGTTTTCAGACACCCCATGCATCTGTCAAATATTGCATTAAGAATCACTCTTAGGTCTTCAAGTGCAATTTCTTTTAGTACAGTCACAGCCAAAATACTAAATACATCCTAAAAAAGCCATTAAAAACTTCAAATTGATTGGTTCCATAAAAATACATAAGAAATTTTGAGTATTGGGTCATTTTGGTACCAGTGATGAAGGTCGTTCTTTTTATTAAAAGACACAATTTTTGTTGCCAAGCTTGGTGTCTATATAAAGCCAGCACATATGAAAGTTCTTCAGACACAAAAATGGCTAAAACAAGGAACCTAACGCAGGAAACGCGCCTGAAGATAAAGATTCTCAGCCAGGAAGGGCACAGCTGCCGCCAGATAGCCAGGAAGTGCAGATGCAGTCCTTCAGCAGTTGGATACACTCTGCAGAAATACAGACGAACCAACAGCTTGGAAGACAAACCAACATCTGGGCGTCCAAGTGTTTCTTCAGCAAGAAATGACCACATCCTGATCCGCATGTGCAGGCAAAACCACCGAATGACATCACAGGAGCTTCAGCAGCAGTGGTCAAACCAAACTGGTGTCCAGTGTTCCACCCGCACTGCACGTGGCCGACTTTTAGATCATGGCTTAAGGTCCTACAAGGCTATCAAGAAGCCCCTGATCAATGAGAGACAGAGGCTAGCCCGGCGTCGTCGGGCCCAGGCACACAAGAACTGGACAGCCAGGAACTGGAAGAAGATTCTGTGGTCAGAAGAATTTGTCAAGAATTTAGTTTTGTTAGTTTTGTTTAGTTTAGTTTTTCTTGTAAACAATAAACAAAAAAATATAATTTGTATTTGTTTGTATCTGTCTAATGCAGCCACACCTTTTGAAACACCAAAAAGATTTTTCCACAAATATTTCATGATAATATTTGAGATTGTGTAAAATTTTAAGGGTGTCCGAAAACTTTTTTCCACCACTGTATGTCTATGTCACTATTATTCAAAACAAACAGGAAGGCTTTTTTGTTTGTTTGTTTGTTTTATTTTTTTCATATGCAAGCCATTGTTCACAATATCTCTGCCTCTAGAAAACAGCATATATCTTGTTTGCACTTTTTTAGGTACATAATTTTTAGTTTCAAATTTCTGCTCCCAACCACTAATAATTCCAATGCTCCCCTCCCCCTCGTTACAGCCCCCATTCTCCAGTGAGACTCATTTTCACACTTCCTCTCAGACAAACCCTCTCCAACCTGACGACTTCAGCCCTCCCCCGCCCCTACCTGTAACCTGTACGGCAGGGTTTGTGAACCTTTACAACCTGAGGGCTGCTTTCTTTCCTCAGACATAACCCATCGCCTTTAAGTTGACCTTTAAGTACAATTGTGTTACTATAGGTTTTAGTTTGTGTTGTAAAATGTTCCAAGTGTGTGCAGCATGGACACAAAAAGCAGTTTTCCAAAACTGAGTGTTTACATTTAGAACTTCAAGCATTACCCAGTTACTAGCAACACATGTAAGTTGCCATTAAGGGCTTTAATAAATAAATAGAAACCAATGTTTGCCACATCTTACTGTTAGAAATGGCCTCCCAAGGTTTTCATTCAAGATGTTTGTTCATTTGAGAGTATAATAACGACATAATGTCTATGTCACTATTATTCAAAACAGACAGGAAAGCTTTTTTGTTTATTTTTTTTTTAATATGCAAGCCATTGTCCACAATATCTCTGCCTCTAGAAAACACCATATATCTTGTTTGCATTTTTTAGCTGTAAAATTTTTAGTTTCAAATAAAAATAGGCATTCTGCAATTTGTCAAAAGCTTGTTGTAGGCCTTCAGTGGCTGAATGTACAGTATTAGCAAAGCAGTACAAGCCAGGGCCCAATCTTTAACCTTGTGGAACCCCCTTTGACAGTGTTAAAAATACAGAACAATCATTTCCTAAAGTTACACTTTGCTGTCTATGAGAAAGATCATCCCGAAAAATTTTTAGGACTTATAATCAAAAGCAATATCACATAGCCTCTCTAGGAGCATAGCATGATCAACGTTATCAAATGCTTTTGTCAAACTGACAAACAGGGCAGCACAATATTT
Organism: Myripristis murdjan; assembly: GCF_902150065.1. Taxonomy (NCBI): domain Eukaryota; kingdom Metazoa; phylum Chordata; class Actinopteri; order Holocentriformes; family Holocentridae; genus Myripristis; species Myripristis murdjan. The sequence goes on along the minus strand of NC_043993.1, from coordinate 8,779,259 downwards.
CTCTTTGTCAGCAGCAGATGCGGTAGCATTTATAACCAAAGTGTTAGCAAAGACAGTACTATGTTTAGTTCTGAAACCAGATTGGTGTGGGCTTAAACCCAGACTTTCTTGAGAGGAATGATTTGAGTTGATTGTTAATGTATATAGCCACACCACCTCCTCTTCTGACTCTTTCTGTTCTGTACAAGTTATAGTTATGTAAAGAAACTTCAGAAATATGTATGCTCTGTTTAAGACATGTTTCTGTCAGAATATGGCGATAGATTGCTGCAGTTATGTCTATTGTTTATAATTATTAGAATTGTGTTTGCAGGTGTTGGATTTTTATGACAGGGCAAATTATGAATAGAATATGGATTCACTGACAAATAGATAGTGGTGTCAGATAGTGTTGATTAATATGTTCTTTAAAAAAAAAATGACAAGATGCCCATCAGCCCCTTGACTCATCTGTTTTCTGCCCCCAACCACTAACAACTCCAATGACCCCTCCCCTTCATTACAGCCCCCATTCCCCAGTGAGACTCATTTTCACACTTCCTCTGGCTCTCAAACAAACCCTCTCCAACCTGACGACTTTACCCCTCCCCCTCCCCCGCCCCTACCTGTAACCTGTACCGCAGAGTTTCTCAACCTTTACAACCTGAGGGCTGACCTTTAAGTACAATTGGGTTACTATAGGTTTTAGTTTGTGTTGTAAAATGTTCCAAGTGTGTGCAGCATGGACACAGAAAGCAGTTTTCCAAAATTTTGTGTTTACATTTAGAACTTTAAGCATTACCCAGTTACTAGCAACACATGTAAGTTGCCATTAAGGGCTTTAATAAATAAATAGAAACCAATGTTTGCCACATCTTGCTGTTAGAAATGGCCTCCCAAGGTTAATATGTTCTTTTAAAAAAATGAAGATGGCCCCTGCCCATCAGCCCTTTGACTCATCTGTTTTCTACCCCCAACCACTAACAACTCCAATACTCCCACCCCCCTCATTACAGCTCCTATTCTGGCTCCTAAACAAACCTTCTCCCCGTCCCCTTACCCTACGCAAATTATGTCTAGTTTAGACTTCCTGAGACATGGGTAAGAAAGTGCCCAATCCACAACAATAGCTTTATGCATCATGTCTGACATGTTCTGATGCACTATTCCAAGAAAATTCACTTTCAAAAACCCCAAAGGCAATGGATCAGATAGCCCATGGTGGTAACCCTCAACAAGAAGTTTCAATCAAAGTGAAAATGTCCTCAAACACTGCACATCAGCGAATATATGACAAGAAGAATTACTGCCTCTACTGCGAGAAGCCTTTTGTGAAAATTACGAGACACCTCAAGCAAAAGCATTCTAACATAGCTGAAGTGGCTCAGGCACTTGCACACAAACAAGGATCAGCCATGCGCAATCTTTTTTTGAGCAAAGTAAGGAACAAGGGAAATTACTACCATAATTGTTCAGTACTGTCCTCTGGGAAAGGACAAATCATCCCCAAAAGGCAAGCAACCTACCCGTCAACAGCAACAGACTATCTGCCTTGCAAGTTTTGCTTTGCCGTGTACATCAAAACAGACCGCTGGAGATATCATAAGCGCTGCAAGCTGCAGGTAAAAGAGGATGGGCCACTGAAAAGGAAAATTCAGGCCAGACCCTCTCTCTCTCTCAACCCAACCAGTCAAGGCAGATGGCCGCCCACCCAGAGCCTGGTTCTGCTCGAGGTTTCTCCATGTTAAAATGGAGTTTTTCTTCACCACTGTCACCAAGTGCTTGCTCATGGGGGAATGCTGGGTCTCTGTAAATAACATTGTAAAATTATTAATACTGGGAGCTCACATTATGGAGCATCGGTGTAAGGGTCACAACGTTGGTAGTTCATGTAAACGGAGCATCAAGGCTGGGGTTGTGCGAAGCTTACAGGGGTTGTGCGAAAATTGTAACTATGCGGACCCCACGTAGTCCCCAACTCAGGCCCCCCACTGACAACAAGAGCTATGATTGGTCCGCCAAACTACATCATTTCCAAAGTCACGTCCTGTTGTTGTGCCGGCAGTGTCATTTTTAAAAGAATTGCTGCTGTGATCGCAGAAGAAGTCTTCTTCTTCTTCTTCTTCTTCTTCTTCTGTTGCTATTTCTGCGTTTTCTTCAATCGATATACTCCATGATATTTAAGTCTTTCATTAGCTGAAGGCAGACTGCAGACTCCTGGCTCTTGCTGGAATTCACCATGTCGTTTTCCCCGCTTACAGTAACCATAGCAACAAAGACGACCCAGGATTCATTGTGAATCGAGCATGCACAGATGTAACTGAATATTCCGGTACGGGGCATTTTCAGATTAAGGTGTTTACATGGCACAATATTCCGGTTGGAACAGGCACATGCCAGGGGTCTTATTCGAATAATACAGGAATATGGTGTGCATGTACACGTATTCAGTGTAAAGGTCGCAGCAGTGGCTGTTCATGTAACGGCACATCACTGTGCCATAACATTGAAACAATTTTGATAACTTGATTATAACTTGCTAGAGCCAGTGATATATTTATTAGTTCTATATGTTTGTTATTTTTTTGTACTGCTTTCTATTTGTTAACAATATAGCTATACAAAACAAAGCTCTTATCTTGTGCATAAAGATAAATATATTAATTAATTAATTCCTGTCTCCATGTCTTTGGCTGCACTTGATTTTTTCCTGTAATGTGCATCAAAAAACATAACAAATCATATTTGAACAACAATTACCTAGTTAAGATTGTAATTTTCTTATTCATTTTGCTTATTTTTTCTTTTCATCCATGCTAGAGTTTGAATATTTGTAGGTTTCCACTATCTCCACTGCCACAAATATTGTTCGTCAGTCAACAGCTACATTCAGTGTGTAAAACCCCCCGAAAACAATAAACAGTCCCCCAAAACAGAACAATAAACAGGACAGACATGGCTTGCTGCCGGTCGCTGCACGAGCATGCGCCAATTTAAAACCATGATTACAAACTACTCCACTCCCGAATGCAGCTGATTTTAAATGTGTTCTGTTATTTGTTTGTTTGGTTTCTCAACAGTTATTTTGTGTGCGTGTGTGTGTGTTTAATATCACTGATCTTTACTTTTATGTCCCCTTGGATTGTCCCCGCCTCCTCAATATTTCAAGCTCTAAAAGCCCTTAAGTTTCAATTTACTTTTTAGTAGTTTCAGTATTAGTTTTATTTACTTTTTATTATACTGTAATATAGGGGTATTTGTCAGGGGCAAGATTGAGGAAGTTTAAAATAGGTATTACAGTACAAATAACACTTTGTGAAGGCAACTGCCTCACAGTCATGTTGACATCCTAGTCTCAATAAACATAAATACCAATTCCTCCTCATGGTTTTTGTGTGGACAAATTTGACCAAATTGGCAAAATATAGAACTAAAGACATTTTGTTTTTTTCTTTTTTGGTTTGTTCATTCATTTGTTTTGTTCAGTTTATTTTGTAAGCACACAATATTATTGCAGTTTTCTTAATTTAAAGGTAGTTTTTTATTTTTATTTAACTAAAATGTTTCTTTCAAACCCAGCTTTAGTTTTTACTTTAGTTTTAGTTAACTGTTAAGTCCAATGTGAAATGTAAACATTATTATCACATAACTTGGACATCGCTTAATAAGCTAGATAGATAGATAGATAGATAGATAGATAGATAGATAGATAGATAGATAGATAGATATTTTTTTTTTTAAAAATCCAAACATTAAAAATAAGGCTAAGGCTCAAAATAAGTGTGGGTATGGTCCCTTATAGCCTAGTACTTTAGTCTAGTAGTCAGTAAGGGTTACTGACATGTTTTGATAATATAATATTCTGAAGTTAACCTGCTCCAGACCAGGCCATACAGCACAAGTTACCACCGTGATCTACTCAGGTTAAAACTGAGCAGCTTCATGATGGTGATGAGTTAAGCCAAGACAACTGTTAACCCACTAATCCTAATTCTCTTATCAGTGTTGCAGTGTTTATGTATTTTGTGTTTGTATTAAGTAGTAAGTTAAAGGGCCAAACAATTTATTTCCCTAACAGGCAGGCATGACAATATCAGTTTAATGTTTACGGTTTGAAAATGTATCAGTACTGAATACTTAACTGTTGTTAAATACTGCTGAATTTATTACACCAAAATGTTTGACTTTGACTTGGACTTTTTTTTTTTTTTTTTTTTTTTTTTATCATATGCAAAAACAGATTTACTTGTATTTCTATTTGCAAACAATGGCATATCCTCTAAAAGCTCTGTGGCAAAATATTTATCACCCTCTACAGAGCAGGGAAAACTATCTTTAGAAAACCAAAAACATATCAAACAGTAACAATGCTGTTTTTTGTTCAACTTTGTGACAGCTTACTGCCAATGATAATATCTTTTTCTGTCCTAATTACATACATGCAGGAGTGTGAGCGTCGCTCCATACCATTCAACAGGGCACCTGTGTCATTTTGTTCAGGCAAAGAGGGGACTCAGTAATTATTTACAGTTTATCACAAAGTTTAAAACAAAGAACTACTGTATAATGGTGAAAATCAAAGTGTTTAAAAGTGCATAGTAAAATTATCATGACCAAGAGGATGAGAAAAGTTGCCTTACCTTAAGACTACTGCAATTTAAGGAACTTCTGCATGCTTTTTACTACTAGGAAGTTGGAAATCCTGAGTTAAACACTACTGAATTTATTACACTAAAATGTTTGACTTTGAATTAGCAGATAATGTAATATCATGCATACTCTGATTTTATAACAGATGTACCACTTGCTTAGAGTTTTAATCTGAGGAGCTGATAGAAATGAAAATATTGGAGCTCTGTGTTACTGATACTGATACTCTGTGATACTAAAGGCTCTGGCAAAATCTTTAAAATCCTCTATTACCTTTCTGTTCAACTTTGTGACAGCTTACTACCAATGATCACATCTTTTTCTGTCCTAACTACATACATGCAGGAGTGTGAGCATCGCTCCATACCATTCAACAGGGCACCTGTGTCATTTTGTTCAGGCAAAGAGGGGACTCAGTAATTATTTACTGGGAATTTACTGGAAGTTGGAAATCCTGAGTTCTGACTTAAAACCAAATGTTCAATGTTTTAGTGTGCTTCTCTTAGCAGTGTTGCAGTGTTTATGTATTCGGTGTCTGTATTAGGTAGTAAGCTAAAGGGCCAAACAGTTTATTTCCCTAACAGGCAGGCATGACAATATCAGTTTAATGTTTATGGTTTGAAAATGTATCAGTACTGAATACTTAACTGTTGTTAAAAACTACTGAATTTATTACACTAAAATGTTTGACTTTGACTTTTTTTTTTAATCATATGCAAAAACAGATTTACTTGTATTTCTATTTGCAAACAATGGCATATCCTCTAAAAGCTCTGTGGCAAAATATTTATCACCCTCTATAGAGCAGGGAAAACTATCTTTAGAAAACCAAAAACATATCAAACAGTAACAATGCTGTTTTTTGTTCAACTTTGTGACAGCTTACTGCCAATGATAATATCTTTTTCTGTCCTAATTACATACATGCGTCGAGGAGTGTGTGAGCGTCGCTCCATACCATTCAACAGGGCACCTGTGTCATTTTGTTCAGGCAAAGAGGGGACTCTAATTATTTACTGGGAATTTACTGGAAGTTGGAAATCCTGAGCTCTGACTTAAACCCAATCACAGTTTTCTCAAGTTGAGAAAACTGTGATTATCATATGCAAAAACAGATTTAGCTGTATTTCTATTTTCAAACAATGGCATATCCTCTAAACGCTCTGTGGCAAAATAGTGTTTATGTATTGTGTGTCTCTATTAGGTAGTAAGTTAAAGGGCCAAACAGTTTATTTCCCTAACAGGCAACCCTTCTCATTCCATGTAAAATTGTTGTTCTCTGTCAAACCCTTAATATTTATATCCAAATTAGGTACTAAAGGATTTTAGTTTCTTTATACTTACATACTGTAAGTCATGATAGGTGGTTTTCACAATACATCCCACATTTCAAAAAAGCAACAATGACAACATTACTGGTGCAACTTTGCTGAAAAATAACACCACAGATTGGATTATGTTTAGTTTAGATTATTTTGTCTTAAGAATTACCCATGTTACTTATTTATTTTTTCCTAACTCATGTTGGAGTGTGGCTGTCGCTCCATGCTATCCAAGAGGGAACTCCTGTCAGTGTTTCCCAGCCAACAGGGGACCTCTGTCATTCCAAACAGTAGAAGTACCTTTTTTTTCTGTAATGTGCCTCAAAAAACATAACAAATCATATTTGAACAACAATTATCTAGTTAAGATTGTAATTTTACTTACTCATTTTGCTTATTTTTTCTTGTCATCCATGCTGGAGTGTGAAGGTCGCTGCATGCTATCTAAGAGGGGACTCCTGTCAGTATTTACCAGCCAACAGGGAACTTCTGTCATCACAGTTTTAGAAGTCTAGTCAAAGTCTGATAATAAATTGTTTTTTTAGCAGTTAGTCAAAAATGAAATAATTTAAATTTTAATCTAATTTCATTCTGGTTGTTTTTCTTTCTTTCTTTCTTTCTTTCTTTCTTTCTTTCTTTCTTTCTTTCTAAGTACTTATTACTTCCTTGCTCCCTAACCCCCTTAGACCTTTATTTTAATAGTGTTGAGCTTGAAACCTAAGACATCCACTAAAGTTGAGACTTTATATTTTGTTACAAAAACAAAGACAAGTCGTGTTTAAAGAGACAGGTTTCCTGTTTAACGGCTCCTCTACAGTCTGAAAGGCTGCCTTACCTGCAAGCCATTCACACCTTGAAGGAGTGTGTTTAAAACGACGTGTGTTTATGAGACGTTGTAATCCCTGCTCCAGCCTACAGGGGCAGAGCTGAGCATGGACTTAAACACTCACACACCTTCAGGTCCCCACTTGGCTAAAATTAAAAAAACTTCACCAGAGGGTGTTACACTTGATTTTAGCATGATTTAAAGCATGACCAAGAGGGGACCTAAAAAATGTCCCCACTTGGCTATGAGGTCCCCACTTGGTGAATGTGTGACGACGCCGAAGTCCCCGCTTGGATAGGTAGGTAAGTGCACACACGCACACACACACACACACACACACACACACACACGCACACACACACACACACACACACACACACACACACACACACTCACACACACGACCAACTGCATGATCCCCTACTGCCTGGTTGAGATAGTTATACTAAGTAGCTGTTATCATTTCATTAAAAACAGTTCAGTGTTCTCAGATCACTTTATCAAAATGTTGCCTTTCTTGTGTGTAAATTATAGGGCATGGCCCATAAATCTGCAAAGACTCTTCAAGGAGAAATAGATTACTGAGCAGACGACAGCTCCATGTCACGTTATCTCACATCATCATCTTATGTGGTCTAGTCTCTATGTGTGTCACGTTGCCATGAGGATCATAGCCAAGCTCTGTGGGTGTGCTGTCAGGTAAAGGGAACATCTTTGGCACAAACATGATGTGAGTGTGTTCTGGATGCAGAACAATCCATCCCAGTGTCCTGGCGTCAAACTGAGGGAAGCTCCGCAACGACGGTTGGCAAGCATCCAGAGACTGACAGAGCAAGTCAGAGCAGTCCTCCGCTGTCCACAGACGGTAGGAAAGTGTCACGCAAATTTAGTTGGTCCCAGAGTCAAACTGCCTTGGATGTGGCTGCACAGTCATATGTACAAAGTGGATGGGAAACTTTTCAAATGACATCAGTGTAACGTGGCATAGAGATGTTCTGTGAATATACAGCAGGTACCAATATATGTGACTTAAATTCACAATGAAACCATGTTTTCAGAGCGTTTTGCTCCATTGACATGACATATTTCCTATTGAAATGGCACAGAACTCTGGGAGGGATCATTTCAAAGTGGAAACCAATGGGAATATAACTTTAGGAGAGAAGGTAGTTTTATATGATGGGACGATTTTCTGTTGCCTAGGGCATGACAGTAATGACATTTTGTTAAACATTCAAAACACATAAATTTATGACTTTTTGTGGCAATAAATAGTCAAATAGTTGTATGGTAGGACTGTGTGAGTGAGTGAAAAAGGTGAAAAAGTCTCTTTTTTTTATTTCAGTGTTACAGAGTATTTGTTATAACTTTTGAAAACTGGATCCTCCACACAGTATATATAACAGCTATTGAATGACATCAAGTTAATTGTTACAGGACTATCAAAATACGTAATATCACTTATTACATATGACAAGGGCCAGTGGGTAAAATTTGCAGGTATACTAGTGAGATGTTGTCACAAAACTCTTTACAGCAGTTTTGACCATTGCATGTTAATATTGTACAAATATATTATTGAACCTTTTCTAAAAAGGTAAAGTCTCATTGAGATTACAATCTTTTTTACAAGAGAGAATACATCAAAAGCTATAAACATTTTTGTTTTCGGAAGCTATTAGATATACTGTTTTTCCATGCAGGTAGTCATATAGGAATATTTTCATTTTCTTTCAGCCTGTGACAAGGTTATTAGGGGTTTTTGCCAAAAATGGAAGACACAATGACATATCCAAAGAGAGACATTTCAGAAATGTACTTTCATTTTTCTCAGTGGCTGCAGCTGACAGAGTGGCCAGGTGGTAATCAGAAAGACAGGTGTGATCCCTGAAACAGCTAGTGTATCAATCCCTGTCAAAGTGTTCTTTGTGACTAGTAAAAAATAAAAAAATAAAAAAATAAGAATGAAAAGAAACTAATTACACTGTATATAATCCGGTGATGAAGTGTTCCAAATTTCATCATGTTTCCACTTTAAACATTGTCCCATTTATATCCTGTGCTAACCACCTTGCCTACGGCTTTCAATTGCCTATTATGTGTTGTGATGGAGCTTGTGACAGATTGTCAATAATATTATGAATGCTGATAATGATAATTATGACAAGGGACGTGACATGCACACCAATAGCTTTAAATCATACAGTTACAGGATCCAACTGTTGACTCTATTGATGACTTATATATGGTCTGCCAACATTTAAGTAACCTGGACGTTGTGTATGTGTTGCAGGTTTCATTGGAGATCATTTTCATTTTTGTACAGACTAATGAGCCAATACTTTACCCTCAGGTGGTGTTGATTTAATGAGTGAGTCTTGTTATTCTCTAATAGGAATGACCTGAGGAAGTCTATCCCTTGGTAATATTTTACCAGTGTTATCATAGCCTAATAGCTGAGAAAAGGCGCACAGCTGTCGCACGGTAGAATAACTCCAGAATCCCATTGTTTTTATTGTTCTGTTGTCATGGTAACCTGATTTATTTTGACTCATGGAAGCTAGGTAGATCAGCAGCAAGTACACAGCAATGGAGTTCAATCTCTCACTCAGAAGTGCATTCATGTTTGAGAGACTTGGTTAATTTTAATGGCTTTCACTCACATCCATAACGAGACCTTTGTGCCTGTTCACTTTTATTCCAGGCAACAATAATGACCTTCTTTAATTCTCTCTCTCACTCTGCGCCGCTCTTTGTTCGTTTTCACATTTCTGAACAATGGACAGGGTTTTAATGAACTCACAACACAAGATCATTATTGCCTCTAGTACAGACCTATCCTGTATTGCATTTTTTTTTTTCAGGAGGTTGAAATGACAGTGCTGTTGGATTCAGAGATGAAGAGGGGGAGAAGTTGTGTTATGCCCTTGTTTATGTTTGCTCATGCTAATTGACAGTTCTGCAACTGTCACAGGAGCATCAACAGACACACACACACACACACACACACACAAACACACAGAGTTCATCAGCCCACATAGCAGATGGGTCTGGCCCGGATCCGGTATTAAGGCGGCACTGCTGGGCTACTGCTGGCATGGCAAGTGGTATGTTAACCGGATGTGGGCCAGGTCTGGAATTGATGGCACTGTTTATGTGACGGCATGCCACATGTGGGCCGATTGTGGTTGGGTTTATGTGGCCCAGATCTGTCTTATATTAACTGACGCACATAGGTTCTGTACAAATAAAGAACTGTTAAGTCTTACCTTTCAAATGTTTTTCTACCTTGTCTCACACATCACCACCCCAAAATACATATACACTCCTAAATCAGTTGAGTCTTTCAGAGTTTACAGTAATAAGTGAATTTAAATTGATAAACAAATCCACAACACAATAATGAGCTTCAAAACTGACAAAAAAAAAAAACTTTATTTCTCATAATCGAATGAGTAGCCTAATAATTAAAACTGATGGCCTTAACCTTATTGTTGAGTTATCAAGGACAACTTCGTGTTTTTGTGTTGAGAAATATAATATATTAAATATATTATTTATATTAAAAGAAAACGTTCACTGCCTGAGTCCTGAAAGACTGTCCGCTGATTGGTCGTGATGTTTCCCTGACAGCCAACCAATAAAACCACCGCTTGGTCGCCACTGAACGTGTCAGGCTGTGTCCTTCGCTCTCATTGGCCAACTCTCAACATGTGACTCCGTTTCCTGTGCTCTCATTGGCTTTAGCTACTTCCTGTTGTAAATCCCGCGCATAGAATTGAATGTTTACTTTGGAGCGCGCTACTTTGAGCAAAAGAGAGAAAAGAGAAGGTATGTTTACGGTCTTATTATGTCCACTTGTACAGTTTCTTAATATTGTTGATTAAGGAATAACTTTGTGACTTAACACACAGTGCACATATATCCCTGCAAGCTGTTATGTCTTGTAACAGTATTCTGTGGGTTCTGTCACCAGCAACCGACCCGCGGTCGTCCCGATGCTGTAGCTGCTGCTTCAGTTGGCAGGAAGCGTACACGCAGCTTGTAGGAACCTCCGTGAACCACAGAGTTGAGGCAGAACAGTCGCACGACATCAGAGGGAAAACCAAAGGACATTTTCTCTGTAAAATATGACCCGGTTTTACTAAAATTGCTGTTTTATGCAAGTATGAATGTGCATCCTTAAGTCTGGAAGCCAGGGTTAGCGGTCAAAGTTACATAGTGTTGCTACCCTGTATGTTGAAATTCTGTTTACCTTGTACATGGAGTGATGCCATAGGCAGTCAGTGTTCATTCATATGTGGAATGTTGAATGTTGAATGTTCAATTCATACTGAATTCTCATTTAATATGAATTGCTTGTTATTTAGAACATGTTCCATATCAAAATAAATACAAGTCATTTGTATAATTGTACCACCGTTGTTGAGTCATTTTTAATCTGGGCCAAATAGGGCATGTGTGGTTATTACATGGCTTGATTAAGGTATACTTGAGGCTGACATCTGGTGCCAGTGCAGAAACTGTTCGGGGCCAGAACAGGACCAGCAGTGTGTCCGCAGCTGGCTTTGTGCTGGCCCATGTATGGGCCAGCTCTGGCAAATGAGATCTGGGCCACCAAAGGGCCGTCATTCTTTGCGGTATGTCGGCCGAGTGTAAGTGCATTATGTGGGCCAGAATTGGGCCAGACCAATTTTGCTATGTGGGAGTGACCACTTTCTGGCACCTTGTTAGCAGTTTCCTGTGGCCTGGTTTCATTCTGTGCTGGGGTAGACACAGGTCACTTTAATCTCAGTGGTTAGTCAAACTGACCTTTCAAATCTCACAGACTGACCTCTGCGTGACCTTATCTGATTAAAATGGGATATGTCTCTCACTTGGTGGCAATTTGAGTTAGCCATCTCAGTGAAGTGTGAACAGATGAGAAGGGCACCCCATGAGCACAGCATGGTGGGTTGTGGCCATGAGCAAATCTGAATAGCGCACATATAACCATCATAGAAGATTTTTTTTTTTTTTTTTCCAACACTCTTGTTATACTGTTGTAACCACTGTTGCAAGCATCTGACAGCAAGCTGGGGTTCCTGAGGTGCTATCACTGTGTGTAGTCTGCATCCTGTGGTTAAAATGTATACTTTATGTTGGCAATGTAAACAGTACAGTTATGTCTGTCAGATACATTTCAAGGCTTTCAAGTTAGTACCCTGTATCTACGGCAACAAGATAAACACATCGCTGCTTTCGTAATAGTGGTGGTAATGACATTCAGGATATAAATACTGTAAGAATTTAGACTCCTTTCTGGCATTTCTGACATATGCTTTACATGGTATTCATTGCGGATGGGCTCTTATTTACACATTCATACACAACACCCCCTGGCTATTGTAAAAGGTCCAGCCAATATCTGTGGGGCAATCTTTATTGGATGGTTTATGGAATGGATGAAAATAAATAAATGAATAAATGAACAAGTATCTTGGGGTCTTGTTCTCGGGTTAGGGTAAAACTGAGCGGGAGATTGACAGGCGGATCGGGGCTGCAGTTATGTGGTTTCTGTACCGGACCGTTGTGGAGAAGAAGGTGTTGAGCCAGAAGGCAATGCTCTCAATTTGCTGGTCGATCTTCATTCCAACCCTCACCTATGGTCACAAGCTCTGGGTAGTGACCGAAAGAATGAGATTGTGGATACAAGTGGCAGAAATGAGTTTTACCCGCAGGGTGGCTGGGTGGGTGCACCCTTAGGGAGAGGGTGAGGAGCTCAGACATCCGCAAGGAGCTCGGAGTAGAGCCACGGTTCCTGCGCATGGTAAACAGCCAGCTGAAATGGTTGTGGCATTTAGTTAAGATGGCTGCTGGGCACCTCCCTGTGGAGTTGTTCCAGGCATGGGAGACCTCAGGGCAGACCCAGGACATGCTGGGGGGACTTTTTTTATCCCGGCTGGCCTTGGAATGCCTTGGGATCCCCCAGGAGGAGCTGGTGGATGTGACGTTGGAACGGACCATCCCGGCTGACATCCGCAGCTTACTGCCACCATGACAGAAAATGGACCAATGGATGAATAAATCAATAAATGAGTAAATATATACTTACCTGCATACATAAATTAATAAAATTCAGGAAATTTAGTTCAGGTTTGTACACAAATACACATATGTTCTAGTCATATGTGAGGGAAAGTATTCGTTAAAGCAAAAAGCTAAAAAATTAAACAAAGCCACTTGAGGTCTTTGTGATCCTTGTTATACACTGGGCATGCACTGTGAGATTAGACGCTTCAAACAATAACGACTACCCCAGATGAATCACACTCTTTCACTTGCCTGGTACCACTTTGACAAGCTCAGGGCTCTAGACTATTCATTAAAGATTACAGCAAAGCCTGACTTCTGCAGCCCTTACAGTTTTTCATTGATTTTAATTTCAAACAGGCATCACATACTGCTGACATACAGCTGGATAGTTATACCTGCAAGTCATGCATATGAATGAAAGTGTCTGGATGGAGCAAGATAATTCAAAGACTAAACTAGCCTTAAAGAAACAAAGACAAAGGGATTTAACCTTTACAAGCAGCAATTTGTGGGTAATAGAAGTTCTGGAGAAATTATTTCCATAAATCCCCTTGTTCCTGCGGCAACATGTCTCATACGTGCTCATTGACAGTGTTTACCTTTCCTCCGCTGAGATGAATGAGAATGATGATGGCAATAGTGCTGTGTTTTGGGATGATGTCATCACATATTAACCTGGGTGACTCTGACAGGAAGCTGGCATAACGGTGAACAGTGAGGACGAAGAAGGTTCAGCAACAAGCAGAGCAGAGAGGAGGAAATAGAGAAGAAAGGGGGATAATTAACGCTGACACTCCTCCATGCCTCACCTCTTTCAATTTTTCATTTGATTTCGTTCTGCCTAGGCCACATAAACACAAGCACACATACACACACAGCACAAACACAGCACAAACACATTATACCAGTCATATTGGTAGATCAACTGAAAATACAGAGAGGAAGGGTATTAGAAAAAAAAAGCATGAGAGAGACGGACAGCAGGAGGGTTTTATCCCTTTTGCCTTTAACAAACCATGTATATGGACTAATGGACTAATGGAAGGTCAGAAGACTTGGAGACTAGGAGAGTGAATAGGGACACACACACACACACACACACATACGTACACAAACACTCATCACATATGGTTGCCAACTGAAAATGTCAGCGTCTGCCAACCAGCCCGCCTGTCTGCCTGCCTCCTTGCCCAGGGAGAGAATCTGTGAGGTATTATATATGAATGCCAGAGTTGTTTATGCACTGCAAAATAGCACCCTGAGCGGGTCAAAATGAATCTGCACGGGGGGCTGTGATGGGTATCATATTGTATTCATTACATTTGCCGAAGCCTATGCAGTGGCTGGCAAGGAAAATGGTGTGAAGTGAGATGAACATTGTAAGCAGTTCACATTAGACTAGTTCGACAAGCTGCTCTCTCACTGTGATCCTAGCGGTTATTGCAGATGCCTGGCTATAGAGTTGAGTGTACATTAAAAACATAATAATGGTAATCATAGTGTGATACTTTATTGATTTGTGTGAGGAATTTCTTTCGAAGTTTACACAGCTGTCTCATTACCTATTGTTAGAAATAAAATTGGGCTGCGCGTACCCTATCAGTAAGAAATAAAACCAAAATAGATGATGGCTCTTACAGGAACATTACCTTCCCAAGGACCAATTTTCACTCCATGTAATTTTCATACACTGAAAACAGCTCACTGATTCTTGAGAATTTGGATAAATCACATCCCACTAAGAAAAATGCTATTTCTGCTGGAAATTTACAACATTTTAATGAATAAAAAGAATCAAGGGCATAATCAGGGAGGCCTTTGCACATTTGTAAGGTTATTTTATAGGTTTATTTTTAATTTGTATTAATTTAATGATTATATGTTGGCCCATGGCCTACAAAACCAGTTGTCCTCGGATAGGAGATAATCATTTCAACTTGATTAAAACAAAAAAAAAGTAATAATTTCATTGAATAATATCTTTACCACATGAAAGAGTACATCATAATATGTATTAAAAACTACAAACGATGGGTTTTGAACAATATTTACTATTATTTTGTGGTTGCTCAAAATGTGTCCCAGATATTCGTCACCACCGTCAGATATATATTTAAAAAATAATAATAAAAAACCTACAACAGTGGCGGTTCTGCCCATGTTGCTGCCCTGGGCGAAATTACTGCCTTGCGCCCTTCTGTTCTAGTCGCGCGCGCAAGCGCGCGCATGGAGCAAGAACTTCCAAGCGATAACGGCCGCTACCGGTGCCCCTCTGGCGGCTACACGCACCCCTCCCAAAGCAGGGGCGCCAACACCTGCACAAATACCTTTTTTTGGAAAAATACTTTTTATATGGACAAAATCTTGTTTGCATAAAAAAAAGCCACCGGTCAGCATCAGGCGGGCCGGCCGCGGCACCGGCTTGATGCTTACAGGTGCCGCGCCCACCCGGTCAGGTCTGCCGGATCTGACAGGTGAGCGGCGCACACATACTGCCATCCTCTCATTATAAATCAACTTTTGTTCATACGCGGCTGCAGCAGCACAACGGACAGTGACACAGACAACATGGTTGATTATTGACTGCGCAATGCGGCCATTCGCCGGTAATTGCGGCATCAGGCGCGCCTACCTCCTGGTTTATATGCAAGCACAATACATGTGTATTTGCTTAGAACCCAATATTAGACGAGGGCGTTTTTTCAGGGCATTTTCAGTGGAAAAAATATTGTCTTATATTCAGATGAATACGGTAATAGAAAACTGCTTTGCAGCGAGGATGATTTTTTTTTTTTTTTTTGCGCTCATGCCGCCCCCCACGTGACATGAAAATATGCCGCCCCGGGCGGCTGCCCGCTTCGCCCGTGCCTAAAACCGCTACTGACCTACAAGGTCAATTACATTCCCGAGGAACCCTTTTCAAACCTTCAGCTCTACTGCATGCTTCAAGACCACTCAGGCTCCTGGAAGTTTGCTAAAAATATCTCTTCATATTTTTGGACACTGCTACTGTCACAACCATAGATTGTCAACACCGTCACTTCTGTATAAAAAATATTAAATTAGATTATGGAATAAATCTATACTTTTTAAGAAGAGGTCTGATGCAGGTAGCAACAGGGCAAAAACAAGCTGGCTAATGTGAACAACTCATGCTTATCATGTGAAAGAGTAGGTTTTTGTCACCACCGCCAGACGTTTACCACCGTCAGGTTTTCTGTGTGACGGTGATGACTGAAGTCTGGATAATGCTTATAACAGTGCTCAGGATTGTTATTTTTTGTACCAAATAGTTAAATAAAGTTGTTAAGCAAGAAGCCATTGACTTGAGTGGTATAAATTTTGGAAATGTATGTTTTAATGAGGCCACTGTCACCACCGTCAGAGGCAGTTATATTTGTTTTAAATGAATATGCTTACAATATGCTTCTTTGGTGCTGTTGAGTTATTAAAGTATTAGTCTCTTTAATACAAAAATATGTTTTTCAAATAAAAAAAAAAAAAAAACATTACGGTGACGGTATTGACAGAAACAAAGTAGCCTAATAACTGGAAAAACCTATTTTATTAAAAAAATGCAAAATGAGGAGGTTGCACCGGTACATTGTTGAACAGCCAAGACCTTGGCCTATAATGACATACCTTCAGATTTTGTAATTTAACGCACTTTTTTTTTTTTTTCAAAATTAAAACCTGTTTTATCCAAATTCCCAAGAATCAGTCAGCTTCATGTTCCCTTAATCCATTGTTCCCTCAACATAAAAAAGTACAATGGTTTCTTTTAAAAGAAATATCCCATTCCATTAAAAAATAAATAAATAAATAAATAAGTAAGTAAATAAATAAATGACTGAGATTACTGCTTATTAAATCTAGCTGTGAAAAAAAATGTATTGGACTTCTGTCTGTCTCGGCGACCAGTGTCTGAGTGAATGCCAGTCAGTGGAGTTTCCCAGCATGCTTTTGGGCAGCGGACAATTACTTAGCCAAGGTCATTGTTGTTTGGCTCATGTTCCCTCTTTAGTTATTTAGTTTGTGTGTGTATTGTTTATCATGTGGTCTTTGTGTTGTGTTGTTAAGTTTCAGGATGGTTTTACATTATTTGTGTACTGTGACTGTTATCGTCTATTCTTTTGGTGCATCTCCATCCGCTATGCGTTTTCTCATATGATATCCAGGTTTATGCTGCTTCAAAGTGAAAGACTGGATGTTGAAGACAGCCAAAGCAGTGTCATCCCTCACAAATAAACACAGATTGTGAAGATATCATACGTATTATCTAAAACTGAACTTTTAGAAAAATATTCAGAGGGGTAAATTATTCGTCAGAAAGCCATTATTCATCACTTGCCGAATATGGATTTGGATTCGGGGGCATCCCTACTTTCCAGTATTTTTTTTTTTTCTACATGCCAAACATGACATTTATGTGATGACTTTAAAAATAACGGGAAGTCTAATCATTACTCAATTTTGAGGTTGGAATGGGACCCCAATCTGGGAATGGCCTTTCTATCTCTTCCCATCAGCAGATGAGCGCCTCATTCAGAATGGACCGGTTTCACATCGCAGCGAAGCCTCAATGGGTGAGGCTGCCAGAGTGAGCATCTTGATTATTCACTCCATTACAGAGGCGCAGCATGGTTCCTCTCCCCAACTCTCCTAATAGGCCTCTGATTATCATGCGGCATTCTGCTATATTCAGCCATCAGTTCGACCGACCTGGCTCTGACTGCATGGATGATTGCTTTTGTTTGTTGCACAGAATGACAATGAAATCTGTAATTTGTTGTTGTTGATGTTGCTTTTGGTATTATAGTTAGTGTTTTTTCCTTTTGAGGAATGAGCATATTTTTTGAAAAAGTTCACATTGGATTTTCATTTGAATTTGTTTTACATGTTTATAAAGATGTGTGTGTGTGTGTGTATGTGTGTACGTACACACAAGCAATGCATTCATGCAGTGATAAGTGCATGTGTCCAAACCCACATGCAGCGTGCTTGGATTCACTTCAAAGTCAGGAACAGCCCGTCACCATTGAGAGGGCTTCAAGCCAAAGTTGAAATTGGGGTCATGAGTTTCAATCAGCTTTCATCCTGTGCATTATTATTAATCAGCACTGTCCCTATTTAATTTGTTTTCCTCTGTGTGTGTGTGTGTGTGCGCACGTGTGTGTGTTCTTGTGTGTGACTAAAAGAGTGCTGTCATTGTGAACATGGCCCTCAGCTGCTACTTCAATGTGACATTGGCTGTTTTACACTTTACGTCACACACACACACACACACACACACACACACATCCTTGTTTCAGTGCTAGAAGGTTAACCTGTAAATACATTCTGCTCATCAGCAGGAATCATCCTCAAGCTATGAGATTACCAAAAGGAGACCACAAATATCACATCAATTCTTGTTAACATGACACTGAGTTCTTGAATCGTGCAATACGAGCCCAGAGTCTCTTTCAAAACACACACACACACACACACATACACACACACATTATTCAGCTCCATATGGTCCGGCAGTTTGGCCCCAGCAATGGACCACAGGACCTGGGCTTCATGGCTCAGCCCCCCTCAGTTGGGACATATGGCCCTGCTGGCCCCACTGGGCTCAAATGATACACCAGCCACTGACACCAGCCAGCTCACTGCCAGGCAACACCCACCCATAGACACACTCACACATACACTCTCGCTGAGGTCTGTGATAGTTTGGAAGCAGTGTGCTTGTTTTTGAGCAGTTTTGGCTCATGCCGTTTCTGTCATGTTTTCGTTTATTTGCCTCGGGCGTCAGCCTCACAGCAGGTTGTGCAATTGGTGCGAAGCGCTGTATGACGGAGGAGCATCGTATGAAGCTCTGTATGGCAGCGCTGCAAGCATCTGCGTTGTTTTCACGTCGAGTCTTTGTGCTTCTAAGTCAAAGTGATCTGTTGCCAGAATACAAGAACTAACAGTCATATAACCCCTGGTGAGGCCAACAGCACACGACTGTATGTTTAAGTGGCAAAGTCTCATAACCACATTACTTACCCAATAATATTGTTGGGGAGTTCTAAAAATTGTGTGATTTTAGCATATGAATGTGATGCTACACTTGAAAATGCTATGTTGTGTGAAGAAAAAAAAATGTTTAAAAAATTCTACTGAGAGAATAGTTACTGTCATTTTACAGGTTACCTTAAAGTCACAATGAAATGGCACAGCCTGTTGCTTCCTTAATTTAATGTACTTCCTGTTGAAACAGGTTGTTGAGGCAAAGCTTAACACAGAGGGGTGTCTTTCAAAAGTATAAACCAATGGGTTGTCACTTATGGACAGGAAGGCAATGTTATTTGATGGGAAGGGCTTGAAAAAAAAAAAAAAAAGAAAATGTTATGTTTTTACTGGTTGAAATTTTTGCTGATGTCTACTAGATCTGCTTTAAGTCTCTGCCAAAGGTATCTGGTTTTCCAGGAAGCAACGTGATTTGAAATAAAAATGCAAAAAAAAAAAAAAAAAAAAAATCAACATTTCTTTGGTCTGGAATGGTAAATTAGCTGACAAATTGAAAAAGTCATTTTTCATTTAACTGTGACTATTTAACCAAATTGCTGCAGTGACGGCAGCAATTTGCACTGATGGCAGCGATTTGAAGTTACTCTCAAACACAAACTATAAATTCAAGATAATCTGCTGGCACCACCAGTCGACCCGGCTCAGTCAATGAGCTGGAGTGCTGGTCTCACCACCACTTGCAGAGTTAACAACTCTTATTTACAGGAGAATGCTGACAGGTTTCGACAACAGTCTTCTTCAAAGCATTACAGACAACTGAGCTCAGTCTTTTGTCTCTGTTGAGAGACTGTTGACATTTGTGATGATTCCACCTCTGACAAAGGTGGCCGATGAGTGTATCAGTGGAAGAGTCTTTCACTCAATCTAGAGAGGTACAAAAACCGAAAAAGCTGCTGAATTGCATAACAAATTCAGAATGAGGGGTTATGATCAAACATCCCTAAAGGAAATAAAGAACAAATCTGACTCAAAAGAAAAAAAAAATGTGTCCACAAGATATAATTCATTCCCTCAATTTAATAAACTCGCTCCCACGTTTTAATTTGATCGTGGCCACAAGATAAGTGTGCGGTACAGTTCCTTTCTCCTGGGAGCAGACTGCAACTGCAAAAGACAACATTTGTCCCCGAGGATCTCCAGGTGCTCAAATGATCTCTGCTTCCCGGCGTGGACCTTGTTCCTAACCGGGAAGCAGGTCTGCGCTAGGAGATGCTCAGGGGAATAGGACCTCCACACGGACCTGCTTCTCAGTAAGGCAGCAGGTCCGTGTGGACAAGGCAACCGTCATTAATGCAAGATGCAGTGGCAGCCTGCTCCTACGAGACAGGAACAGTACTGCACACTCATCAGGTCACCACAAATGACCTACGTCATGGGAACGAGTTGATTATATTCAGGGAACGAGTTATATCACGTGGCCACAAATTAACTAAATTGTGGGAATGAGTTAATCATATTGAAGGAACGAGTTAGATTTTGCAGTTTATCGCCCTTAATTAGTAAATCGTGGCCTATAAATGTATATTTTTTCATCTTATTGTATTTCCAGGGATGTGTAAGACATAATTGGGTAATATTTGGTGGAATGTTATCATTTAATATTTTAACGATGTCAGTGTTTGCAAACAATTTATTATATTGATAGACTTAGTACTACCTACCATGAAATGCTAAACAGACCCTTTGCTGCATGTCAACCCCTATCCCTGTTTTTCCTGTCCCTCTCCATTGAGACTGTCTAAAAAGGCAGAAATGCCCCAGAAAAAAAAAAAAAATAGTACAAAAACAACCAAATAAATAAATAAATAAATACATAACTACATATTTTTTGCAGCAGATGTAGAAGGATGTTGGTAGCTCCACCTCAGTGGGTGATCTCTAACCTTTTTCACTGATCTGTATATTGTCATGGTACAGCTCAACGACAGAAAGGTTAAAATAGCCGCGGTCGAGCAATGTTGTAGTGCCAAAGCCACAAACAGTCAACAAGCAGAGAAAGATGCTATGGTAAAGGTACCATGGTATCAATAAATTCATCACATGCTGGGGCTGAGATGAAGCCTCAAGCTGTTCCCCTTGTCAGTCCTCCTCCGCTTCTAATTAGGACACAAGTAGAAAATGTCTTGACACACTTTGCCTAACCCCCATGCTGCGCCTTTTGACTACAAACAATCACTGTTGATTGTGATGATAAAAAGGACTTGACCCACAAGCTCCCCTCTCTCTGGCATGCCAGCTCACACCATGCCAGACTCCCGCTCTGTTCTGTGGATATTCTTGGAGGTAATGAGGAGTCCTCACCAGAGGCAATTAGCGAGACAGTGCCTTTTATAAGAGGCAACAGCTCGGCTACTGCTAAGGTGTTTCTAATTCAGTTAATTAGTGTAAACTTAGACAAGTAATCCCCAGGTAACTCCTAGACAGGATCAATACAACCGATCAGAGTGATCAGTGTGATAAGCTCTTAACCTTTGAGCTCAGTGGTTACCCAAGTTTGGAGGAAAGGATCGATGACCCCCATGAGACAGAGAACATGGAACTCTGTGTCTGTACATGAGTTTATGATTATCAAATATAATACAGGAATTGCAGTAATTTCTCATATAGCGCCTAGCCCGGCACATGGTGTGTTTGCCAGTCTTTATTGTCCCTCTGTTAGAAGAATGTGCTGCCTATCTTATACTAAGTAAGAAAGAACAGAATGCCAGTATACAATGTTCGAACATAGCGTTTTCATGTATCTTCTTGTTGTCCATGGTCACTCTCACCATGGAATGTAGCATCTTGCACCGTGGCATCTTGCACTGCACCCAACTTATTTCACTTCCTAGATGAGTCTCCATGGCAACAATGACGTGTATGACTGGCAATAATGTATGACTGGACAACAATCATGCACATAAAGACTCACATGCTCAACTTTTTCTTCAGATAACTCTGTACTATTGTACTGACTTGTCTCCTTGCTGCAAGAGAAATAAACGCAACTGCTTTGACTTCGGTTACTCTGTGTTCATTTAAGAAGTCTCCCAACACCCTCACCTACTGTTTGTCAAGGTAAACTATGTTTGCCTGGTCTTGTTGATTTTTGCAACTCAAATAAACTGCAGATCCTCATGAATTTAGAACAGCTACAGCTACTTATAATCTGGGTATTGGTTAAATCATTGCTGTCTGTAACTAGATAGTAACAAAACAGATACCCATTAATGAGAAAGAAAGTTGATGGTTGTTATTTTAATGATTCATCATTCAAAAAAAAGACATTTTGGCCTCTGAAACCTATCATTCATTAAATCTGACAAAGAAACCTGGTTGACAGCAGGGTGCTTATCATCCACTGACATAAGCCTTATATAGAGCACTTGTTATCAACATTTTAAAGATCACACATGGCTGTTTTCAGCAAGACTGGTGTCTGCTAGATGCTAAAATTAGGTTTGAATGTCACTCGAGTTTGGAGACACACAGTCTGCCAGAACAAGGGAAGAAAGTACATTATTGCTCTGCGGTGTAACTTCATAACGGAGATGAAACATCTGAAACAACGTTACAGAGATAGATTAGTGATTATTTTGTATGATATTAATAAAACTGAAAGCGGTGATTTAATTATATAGAAGGGATTAAGTTTGCAGATATCACTGATGTTGCAGTCAACCTGTACAAGATGCCTACCACTGTAAGTTAATGTCCCTTGAAAACTGCGGATGTTTGAAGCACTTCTCCAGAGGAGGTCTTAATTTCAGTAGCATAAAGAGAAGAGAGCATGATCAGACATGCTGACATCTTAGAAATGAAATGCAATTACTTCAGTGTGATCACGGCATTCTGTGTCCCTCTACTTCTCTATTCTGTGCGTTGATTCATTAAAAAACAAGCACACAGTATTACATCTCGTCACATACTGCATGCTCACTCATGCTCACAGATGGCAATATAATGTTTTCTGTCCGTGTGTGTTCCACCTTGTCTCTCAATCAATCCACATACTACCACTTTTCACACTTTTTATTTGCATTCTCTGAACCAAATTAAAATTCTCACAGAGGATTAGAAAGGATAGGAAGACATTTAAGAAACCCATGTGCATGTAAAAGCACATGTACACCAATATACACACACACATTCACACACCTTGCAGTGGTAGACTAGGACTAGAGTGGAATAGGAGTCTGGTCACGTCCTTTAGTGGCTGCAGTTCAAAGAGATGGAGCTGACTTTGCTTGCTGTGTGTGTCTGACTTCATGCCCCACCTGTTCCTTTGCCCTGTCACCACACTACATTGGCACAGGGTCGATGTGCACAAACACTCGCAAAAGTACACTTACGTATAGACACACGCATACACACATGCATGCACAGAAGCAAAACATACATACATGCACACATGTCCGTATTGTATACACATGCAAAAACTAAGACACTCACACTGTTACATGCTGGCACACACACACACACACACACACACACACACACACACACAACTTCCTAGCCCCAACCCACGACAGCTGTGACAACAGGAGGTTAGAGGAGTAAAATAAATTAACAACATCTGCAGACTGCAGATTAATGGGAGAAATCATCTGTAAATTAGGCATGGAGCTTATTTATCTGCTCATTCATGCGTTCGGTTGGGTTGAGAGAGAGAGAGGGAGAGAGGGAGAGAGGGAGAGAGGGAGAGAGAGAGAGAGAGAGAGAGAGAGAGAGAGAGAGAGAGAGAGAGAGGTGCAAAGTCACAACATGTAACAAGCAAGCCATCCCATTTCCCATCTCCTGGAGCATTTGGGTGCGTTAATTTTGTGGAAGCATTTTTAATGTCCCATAAATTCTGACTTGTTTTCCCAGGAAGGGGAAATTTTCTCATGGAAATGTTTTCATTTACATCAGTGGCAGAATATGTTGCATTTATATAAAAAATATTATTGCACATCAGAATGCATATCAGCATTATTGAGTTTATTTTTGAAGGGCTTGCAAAACTTTACATTTTCACATTTAGAATACAAAATAAATAACTTGCTGGATATTTATTTTTCTCATTGAATATATGGATAAATCAGTTGACATCAAAATGATTTTAAAACAACCACACAAAGTTTACAAAGTTTTTCCACAATAAATATTAGCCTTAATCATAAATAATTTTTGCATTTGAGTTTAGCATGGGGCCTAACAGGTTGCATATAAACACCACACGAGTATTTAGTGTGCATTAACTTGACATTGGCTGGTGTATTGTCTAAACCTTGCTATCACAGCAAGTCATCTTGATTTCTGTTTTCTAACTATTATATCACTATATCATGAGTGATAAAACATCAAACACTACAGCCACTGCTATACACGACAGTTGGAACTCCTAAGAAAGCTGCTCGTCACTTATCCAGATCCAATTAACCAAGTTCACACAGCACACTTTTCTTGAAATCTTTGATGAAACATCCTGCATTTCTATAGGGAGCATGCTATAATAAGACTCACTAATACAAGTAGCCCGAGAGCTTAAGTTTTGTTGGAAATGGCTGCCTATTCACATATTCAGGTCTGACACACATCTCACATTTTAATTCATTTCCTTCTGACATCCTTTTGACATCTAATTTTGCTGGATTGTATTTTTTCCCAAACACTTTTTGATGAAGCCTGCTAGCACTATTACACCAGGAGTTAGTTTATTATTTACACTCTGCTTTTTAGCTGTGTAGCCGATGCTTTCAGAGGGAAAATTACAAAGAGTGCAACAGTAGAAAAGGGCCTTGATCACCTGTTACCTGAGCTACTTAAGGGTCTGTGCAGGCTGTTTCCATGTTAACATTTTAACCACAAGCCTTTGCACTGATAACACAAGATACTGGTTTGATAAACTGAACACACCAACCGCCTCTTTGGCTTGACCAGGACCAATCAGTTTGCCTTTGAGTTTCTATTAGCTCATGTAATTAAAATAAATAAACATACCATAGTGTTGGTATATATTTTATCTCTAGGCCCTAGGCTGCTCCAGCATCTTGAAGATATGATATAACAGAAATATGACAACATACAGTATATGCTGAACATTTTGAATTCTTAGACAACATCATTCCCAGGTCCTTAAATAGCGACATTTTGCCACGCTCCTTTGGAGTCTGATGCTGACGCCAAAGGGCACCATTAAGGTGCACCAAGCTTTCTCACTTTCTAGCATGTCTCAGTGTCACATGCTTAGGTTTAGGTAAGAAAATCACCTGTTTACGGTTAGGGAAAGGTTAGGTTTAGGCACCAAAATGGAAACTAGACACAGTTTAGGTCACGTGCAAATGGTCTCGCTCCAACAAAACAATCTCGCTCCTTCGCTTTCCATTTCCAGCTAGCTCACATTGTGCTTCAGGGTCCTGTGGCTTCTACACCTGCCATCCACCCCAACCACCTGCCTATGCTGTCTTTCTTTGTCTTTATACTATGTTACCATGCCCCACATCTCATAATAATTACAAAGGATGCCTATGTCTTCTAATAGATTCCTTTTGCATTGCTAGGGGTGTGACAAGGGTCGGCATTTGACAACCTGGGAATGAGAAGAGGCTGTCTCAGAATACATCCCTTTAAAGAAATTCAGAAATAGACAACCTCCAACATGAGCCACTCTGGGAACGTACGGTTACCACCTACATTATGCTTTTTTCTCCCCAGCTTTCAATAACAAAAACTGCAAGAAGGCACATTTTTGAAAAGTACATTCTTGGGTCTAGACTGAATAATACTACCTGAATCTGCTTTTCTTATTTTATGGATGTGTTAGAGGTAACATTTTTCAGAAAGTGATGACAATGGAACCCCAGAGAATACAGTTTCGGAGGCTGACCGTTCATGAATTGCTATCTGTACTCAGCAGGATATAAATACATGAACTATGTTCTAAGCATTCTGCAGCATAGACATACAGTACATGCTAAAGTTAAAGTAGAACAGAAAACAACTTTCTGCAGAAGAACTATGAAAAGTGAAAGATAGTGGCAATAATAATAGGATGGGCTGAGCAGTAACAGCTGTCAGATTATGGTCAGTTCCATAGTTATACTTGTTTTTTTCTACACCCCCCCTCGGGAGCACAGTTGCCATAGGCCACTCCCTTTTTGACCAGGCAGTGCGGTAGTGCTGCCTTGACCCATGAGCAACCTCGCCACCCAGTTTAATGATGTTTTGTGAATTTGGATACAGCCTTGTTTGTGTTAGGCCCTGCCCATTGTCATGCCCCTTGAGGATGATTCACCCAAAAAGTTTATGACCTCTTTACTCGCACATGACCAACCTTCCCACCAAGTTTTGTGCAAATCTATTCAGTTATTCGGCAGACCGAGTGCACACAGCTGACTCATGTTCACTCCAGCCAGCCTGTGATCTCTTCATACCAAAAGACATCAAAAGCATGAAAGAGGCAATACATTCAACATTGGCGAGCTGGAGCACTTGGACACTGCTGTTTAGGAGAGCTGGCATTTGGATCTTAATTTTCTCATCATCACTTGCAGTTGGCAGCAATGTAGGCCTATATATCCATATACCCAAAAGCAGAGTTTGATTTGTGAGAATCCTGTTCTCCAACGTTTGAGTCAGGACCAGGTGGTTGGCAGCACAACATCATGAAATGTCTACCTCTTTCCTACATAAATTATTATTATGAGAGGTGAAGGCTGCCTTGATGGAGCTGTCTGCTTAAACAGTCTGACAGACCCGTGACAGGAGCCACAAACACTGGTGCACAGGAAGTAGAGAGGCCTAGACTGCACAGAGCACTGTAGTCCACAGTCCCTTTTACTTTATGTGTTGTAAGGCCAGGCATTTTCCAGGCAGCTTTTCGGGTTCTGGAACCAAACTGTTCAGAAATCTTCAAATGCTATGCCAAAGTGAAATATCACTCTGAATAGCACACCTCCAGTAGATAAAATACTTGAAATCACCTTAAAAGACATCTTTCCCTACTTCTGTGTGTGTGAGAACCGTTGTTGAACCTTCCAAAGCTCTGGGGAAAATTTCTCCCATGCTGCTGTGTGATAACAACTGCCACGCTTTCTGTGTGTGGCTAGCCCCTCTCTCACCTCACTGGCTGTCCGGTGAGGCCTCGGTCAGGCAGGAAATCGAACAGTATGCTCATGTGGGGATCTGCTTTGAAGTCGGGGAGGAACATGTGCTCAAAGCTCACTGAATTTAGGTCATGTTTGAAATGCTAATATTGCAAATGTGTAGTCAGTTAAGCAGCTCCACGTGCATTGTGTGAGTGCAAGGGAAGAAGAAAGACTGTTATTTTTCAATCATGACTACCAACCTTTTGTGTTGGTTACGATTTGAGATTAACAAGGAGGTACATTAGTTATTAATATCTATCTATCTATCTATCTATCTATCTTTTTCAAACATATGCATTCAATTCCTTCATTCATACACTGTGCAGAGACAGAACATCAACACTTTCATATTAATGTCATAGCATCAATAATCTATCTTTTTTGTAACGGAAAAGGGTCACAGATAGCTGACACAGTTCAATAAACAGCCATTAGCTAGAATCCTCAAATGGTCATTTTTCATTAAAATGGATAATGGCAACCAAAGAGCCAATTAATCAATGTGATACTTTTGCACTTGAAAGAGATTAGTGATAAATAGACAATTTCAGAGGGAATTTTGAATGTGCCTGCTGCTCTGTGGTTGCCGGGGTTTTGGCAACTGGTTGGTAATGGTGATATGATAAGGGCTTTGATTCATGTTGTGGAGATTTGTCCTACTCACAGTCACAAAAGGCATCATGAAAGGCCTTGTTAATGTCATTAGCATGAGATGTTGTGCCGTGGACCTCTTAAATTGAACGTCTATGATGCAGATACTGCTATCAGTACTTGTACTGGTCATATTACTGCTCGTACCACTGTCTGAGGTGGTAGTAGCACTGTGCTCCTTCACATCCACTGGTACAAGTACCCAGCATCAGGGTATTGCTAGGTGTTTGTTAGGGTGTAGCTGCAGTGTCGGGATGGTTGCTAGGGTGTTGCTGGGCGCAGTTGCTGTGGTGTTCTGAGTAGTTGCAATAGCGCTGCTATGCAGTTACTATGGTGTTTTTGGGGGTGCTATTAAGCTGCTAGGTGGTTGCTAAAGTGTTGCTGTGGTGGTTTCTATGATGTTACTAACGGCTGCTAGGGTGATTCTAAGTGGTTGCTATGGTTGCTATGGTTGCTAGGAAGTTGCCAGGTGGTTCCCATGGTGTTTCTGATTATTGCTGGGTTGTTGCTATGGTGTCGTGGGTGGTTGCTAAGGCATTGCCAGGCAGCTGCTATGCTATTTGGGGTGGTTGCTAGGGGGGTTGCCAGGGTGTATGGGGTGGTTGTTAGGGACTTGCTATGGTGTTTGGGCTGATTGCTGGGATGCATTGGCAGCAGTGCTAGTGGCCACTGAGACAGAAAAGGTGAGATGCAGAGCCGTGTGTGGATCTCTGTTTCAGTGAGAGGGGACCTGCTTTCCAGCTACCTCCTCCAAACATTAAGATATTAGTGTGTTTTGCATCCTAAGAGCAACATTTAAACTGGAATAATTAAAAACAAAACAAACAAACAAACAAGCAAACAAACAAACAAACAAACAAAAAACGGTAAGTCGGGTCACTTAGAAAATTGACATCCCTCTTCTCCACAAGGCACACATTTTTTGTATTTTTCATGTGTACATAGCACAAAATCTGTGCAGTGTAGAGCCTGGCAAAAAATTAGCCCATTTATTTCTAATGGGCAAATATTCAGGTTTAACTGGAATTGTGAGAAATTGGTAAGCCGGACACACGTTTTTTTGGGTTTGGTGTGTGTGGGTGATGCAAAAACTGCAAGACTAGTTGCAAACCGAAATTTGTACATAAGAATGAAGAATAAATAAATAAGTATGGTGGATTATAATATACCTTCTTTGCATTACAAAGCTGGAACATAGTAATATAATAATATTCTCAAAAATAGTTCTAAAGTATTTTCCTTGCTATCTTCTTATGTTTCTTCCTAAGATGAAACCCAGCAGGAGGAGCAGGAGGAGAACTGAACTCATTGTCCATGTATTCCATGAAGCAGCTTTTTCCCTCTCTGATGTAGAAAAATATCTGAGGTCCAGTGATGCTGAAGGTCACCAGAGGCAGAAAGACCAATGAGATATACGACCTAATTTACATATTTTTAGTCAAATACAGTTTTGATTTGAGTTATTTTCCAGACAAGTATGTTTTCACTGCCACTTCTGAACTGACAAAAGATCTGGAGACTTGTTTGACTCTAGTAGCTGCCTGTTTAGGTAGCTGAGTTGATGTGAGGTAGGCATAGAGCTAGCATGGCTTCTCAGTAGGTAGTTTTCTGTCAGAGGGAGTCTGATTTGAAAACCAGTCATTTCAAGAGAGAACAAAATATAAGTCAGTGACATTTTTTTTTTTTTTTTTTTTTTTTTTGCCTTTTATTTCAGACAAGTTTTATGAAACCATCAGGAATGCATACAGTTTTGATAAGACCTCAGAAGTTAACTGAAGGTTTCAATATGTTGCCATAAATGGATCATTGTTTCTTTGAGGAGATTGAACGTGGCAACTTATTTACTCGTGTTTCTTGCCATTTTGCTCTCAGGTTTCTCTGCCAGAATACATCCATGACGAACCTGAATTTGAGTTTACCTGCTTTCTTCCTGATGCCACCTCCCCCCTATGTCTCCACTGAAGGCTCCCGTAGGTCCAGCAAATATGGGGAGCTGAGCAGATTGGGTAAGGGCGCCTTTGGAACCATGACTCGATGCCTCAAACAGGGCACCAATAAAACTGTGGCTGTCAAATGGCTCAAAGACAGACAGACACTGTGAAGGAGGTGGGTTACTTTATTGTCTTTGAGGCCCCCACTTGCTGGATTTTTGCTTCAGCCATTTCAAAGGTTTGCTATGTACATAAGAACTATCTTTTAATAACATGAGCATGTCAAACTTGTCATGTATCCACAGATATCCATGTTAGAAAGGCTGTGATCTGTCAGCGCCCACAAGTATCACATTGTCCGTTTTTGTGAGAGAAGGATGGGTACGCTTGTCTGGTGTTCGAGCCCTTGGATGTCAGCCTCCATGATTACATAAGGCAGAGGCTTTGTCCCTCTGTCTCTATGACATAAAATTGATCATTAAATAGATACATACACAATCATTTTCAAATCAAAATTCATAGTTTCTTTGACTGTCAGTTGATATTTCAGAACTGACCTTGTACTTGAAGCTGGCCATAGTGTTTGACACCCTAAAGATAATGGGAGTGATCCACATAGATGCTAAAACAGACAACATCATGCTGGTGGATGACCAGAGGAAGCCCCTCAGGGTGACGCTGATTGATTTTGGGTTGGCCATCCTAACATCTGAGGCCAAGCAGGGCTCCTGTCTTCAGACGATTTACTGGAGGTGAGATTTGGAGAAACGTGGATCACTACTCTAGAGGAACGTGCCCAGTTCCCCAGTGGATGAATTCTCAGCTGCTATGAGAGCCTTGTACTGATGCTGTACATTCTTGTCTGTGAGGGACTTCTGCTGTGTCCTCTGTTGTATTCATTTGTCCTCAAAGTAGGACATTATCTCATGTGGTAAGTTGTGCTTCTTTCACACTCAGGTCTCCAGAAATTGTTTTGGGCCTCCAGGTTTCTGAGGACATCGATATGTGGTCATTTGGATGTGTGATGGCTCAAATGTTGCTGGGCTATTCACTATTCCCTGAGCAATGTCAATAGGATGTGGTGAATGAGGGTACTTTACTATTTGGACTGCCTGATTTCTGTCCAAATTATTTCAAATAACAGAGAATATGATCATGTAATGCTGTATTTTGTCTCCAGATGAGATTCATCGTTCAGTTGCTGGGTCCACCAGATGACTAACTTTTAAACGCTGGACTAAGAATAAAGTTATTCCTCAAACTACCTCCGTTCTACAGCTGGTGGTGATGCTGGAGACTCAGGGTAATGCTGTGTAACACACAGATAACGAGTTTCCTGCAACAGAATAGGCTGTTCCTTTTTAATGATAAAGAGTGACCATTAAGGTGAGGGTCAAGGCGAATCATCTGTTGTAACAAGTCATTAGCTAATTCTCAACAGCACACTGACTGTATGTGGCTCTGTTGTGAACAGAAACATAGTTTTGTCCTCCCAGCTGTAGTTTGTCTGCTTTAACCCAGGAGAATATATATATATATATATATATATATATATATATATATATATAGTATAATATCAACAGACTGCTTCATTTCAGTTCAGGTTTCCTTTCTTCCACTCAGTGTGAGACCAACAATATTGAGCTTTTCTAAATCCCTTTTCTTCTCTAGTGGATATAAGGTGCTAAAATAAGACCTATTGAAACTAGCTAGCAGGTATTTTGGTAGTGCTTTATATTTAGTTTTATTGATATGCACAAATTATATATTATACTTTGAAAAATAGTGATGTAAGATAGTGAATGGCCCTTTTGAGTATGTAACTATGAATCAAATTAAGTGTTTGCTCAAAAAGACAAAAAGAGCCCAATGAAGTACAGCAGAGCAAAAGTATCACCTTGATTAATTGACTTTTTTATTTGACTATGTTTTTTGCAAATATAGATTCTGGCTCACTGAAGCAGATGTCGACTGATATACCTGAAAGACAAATTTGAGGGATCAGTGTGTGCTAACTGTGTGTGTTTGCATTCAGAAGACCAGGGGCAGCTTCTCCAACACCACTGCCAGCCATCATGCAGGTTAAGCCTGCACCAGTCAGGGATGACATGCCGGCTGATGGAGCCTCCAAACAAAAACCCAGGTACCATTATTTTCTTTGGTCACTGCATGATCCCTCAGATGGTTAGGTCTTCATGAGAGCAGATCGGAAAATACTCTATGTACACTTATGTGGCAAATATGAATGAATCCATTGAGACAAGTGATTTGAAAAAGATGGGAATAAGTAATGGCTGTCACGAGAAGCTTATCTCTTCTCTAGTCAAATGCTGCTCTTGTGTGTGTTTAACCCCCAGGTTCTTGTGATCAAGAGCTCCAGCCCTAAGGAGACTGAGGAGGCTGGTGTGAGGCCCTCGGCATGTGTGGCTGCAGCTGAATGGCAGTATGCAAAAAAAAAAAAAAAAAAAAAAAAAAAAAAAAAACAATAGCATGTATGTAGTTGTAGCTGTGTGGTAAACCTCAACTACCTCTTAAAATATAGGTTATAACCAGAAATGGCAAAATGACACATATCTTTTTTTACTCAGATAGGAGTAAAGACACTTAAAAGTGCCTGAAAAATCTATTCGAGTAGAGTAACAAAGTATTTGTACTTCAGTATTTCCCAACTCTGGTTATAACACCTGGACACACCAAAACAGTATGAAGATCATTCATACTACATCACAGAGCCAGGTTCTGCTCGAGGTATTTTCCCTGTTAAAATTATTTCTTTCCTAGTCACTGTTGCCCTGTGCTTGCTGTTGATGGAGATTTTGGTTCATGGGATGAATCAAAACCTGTTGGGTCTTGTAAAGTGCCTTGAGATAACTTTTGTTCTGAATTGACGTTACACAAATAAAACTGAATTGAACTGAATTGTGGATGTCCTGGTGCTTCATGGCGTTTAAGGCCTGCAGTCTTCTACTATCTGGTCAGTGTTAGCTGCAGTTTGCTCCTAGTGTTCTGTGCAGGAATTCCACCAGGGACATTGGGCCCCATGAAAAGATATATCACTGGGCCCCAAAGCAGGCACATAACAAGCTTAAAATGAAACTTGAATAGAGATGAACCAGTACAACTAGAACAAATAAAGGTGAGTTAAATTACAGATAAATGCTAAAGCAGACTGCTGTTCAGTTTTTCAGACATTGCTTAGGGAAAGGAGCTGCTCTGGAGGCAGAAGTTATCAGATATGAGTGGGTGGAGCTGAAGAACCAGATGACAGAATTGAATGCAAAACTGAAAAAAAAGTATTACAGTAGTGCAAACAGCTACATTTCAAGAGCTCTTCAATGTTGGATTGCATTTTTTCTTCTTCCGAATTTTGTTATGTTTTTGTAACTGCCATACATGCCATCTGTGCATGACCACAGATATAGAAGACAGTCTTCACGCATCGTTCCCAAGGCAGCCCGTTCTCTTTCCAAGGGCGTCAAATAAAGCAGCTTGGCCACACCATTTAGATGCACCTTTAGGGTCAGTATGAGATGCAGGGGATGGTGACCAAGTATAAAGAGTGAGAAAGTCCACAAAGACAGGTAGTCCGGGTGGATGGCAGGCATGTAAGCCACAAGACCTTCACCCATGAGACCCTAGTTCAATTCCTGCTTCCAGTGTGAACTTTTGTGTGCAATCAGGACCATGTCCAGTTTCCATTTTGCTGCATAAACCTAACCGTTCCCTAAACTCAACTAAGTGGTTTTGTTGTCTAAACCTAACCACAAGATACTTACATGTGATAGAAGCGACCAAGGCTGACGTGTGTCATCCTGATGCCAAAGGGTGCCTTATCAGTTGTGAAAGGAGTGTGATCAAGCTGCGGTATTTAACGACCTGGGAAAGAGAACGTGTTGCCCAAGGCCAGGAATCAAAGAGGCAGAAAAAAAAGACACTAACCATTTCACCTCGCACTAACAATGAACTTCTGTCAACAGGATCAACAGGAACTTTGCCTCTCTTTGAACCCAGACGCTCAAAAGATCTAAGAGGAAGCAGGACCACCAACCTCTGTACACACACACACACACACACACACACACACACACACACACACACACACACACACACACACACACACACACACACACACAAACACAGAGAGAGGAAAAGAGAGAAAAGCCTCTTCAGGGTCATTCTGGGGATACATTTAGCTGTGTCTCCACAGAATTTCAGCCCATGTGCAGTCAAAAATGTGTGTGTGTGTGTGTGTGTGTGTGTGCGTGCGTGCGTGCGTGCGTGCGTGCGTGCGTGCGTGCGTGCGTGCGTGCGTGCGTGCGTGCGTGCGTGCGTGTGTGTGTGTGTGTGTGTTAAAATAATCTACCATTTGAAACACTGGAAGTGACCGCTGGCATGAAATAAAAGGCTGCTATGGACAATTGTTACCAGCTATGCTAATATTTGTATTTTTGAAATATTGAAGAATAGCATACAGTTTTTCCAAAATGGATGCAGTGCTTTTTTAATGAAGCCCTGCACTTGCTTTGTATTATATGGGGAGATAATTGGATGGAAGTGAACTCCACTCCGGAGGGAAAGTTATAATATGAGAACAAATGGCAGAGAGTTGTGTCTCTTCTGATTAAAAGATACCGGGCAAATCTGGCCCTCAGCCAAAATGAAGATGATCTTCCTTGAAGAAGAAGTGTTTTACTTTAGGAGGTCAGAAGGCCAGACCAGATGATGGCAAGATGAATCAAGTTACAGCCAGGTCGAGAGAAAAGAACGGATTCTGTTCTAACTTTGCACTTTTCTTCATCTCTTAAGAAAATGTCATTTTATTTAAACACTGTCAGAGCAGCTCCAAAGTGTTTGGAAAAAGTATTGTGAGATCTCACCCCAAATAACTTTGCCCTGTCAACATACCTTTTATACCGTTTTAATTGTTATTTGTAGAGCTTAATGCAGACTGACCGTTTTGTTGAGAGGGAAAGTGCCAAAATCACTAGTTCACACATTTTACTGTTTATCTGTCCTGTGTAAGTCCCTTTGGATTATAGATATGACACTAATGAGCATTAATTAAAATTTCACACTCAGGGACTTTACCTGACGTGGGGAAAACCCGACAACAACACAGTAAGCGGTTTTCAGATTGAACTCACAGGGAAAACAATGACTGCCCTGTCTTTGCTATTGAGTTTTGCTCTCCAACTTGTCAAAAAGCTTTTGCAGAAAGGTGACTGCAGCAGCTGTTTTTCGCAAAATCTCCAGCCTGACTTCAGCATTTAAATTTCACCGTGTAGTAATTCATTAGAGCATTGTTCTCCCATTAACTGCTATATGCTTTTTGGTATAGGACACTACTACAAACATGAAATTACATCACATTGATCTACTTGCTAACAATCAAAGTCATGACTGTGAATAGCCTAATGAGTGTGCAATTGAACGTAAATGATGAGATGCCTGTGTGGCGAGACCCCAGCTTCTTAAATGGATGTTTACTCTGTTCTGATTACTTCATAGAACATTAAACCCAAAAGAGGGAAGGGAAAGAGGGATGAGAGAGAGAGAGAGGGAGGGGAGGGGGGTGGAAGGGAAACCCTATTTCACTTCGATCCATGGAATTAGGTTTGCAAGGCCTGCAATGTCACATATAGTCGCTGAGAGATTAGTCTTGGTTGTAGGCTATTGATCTCATGGCGATTGCTTCATTTAACAGCTGGACGCCGATGCATTCGTTCCATTGCTATGCACATTGGCGTGCCGGAGTTTGTTTTCAATTATCTCCTTAATAATGTGTGCACAAGTTTGCATTTGTATGTTTGTGGATGTATGTTTGCAAGAGTCTTTCATTATGGCAAGTGGGTCTCATATGAATGAGAATGAGCTGAGGTCACACTGAGTGCCTGATTCACTGCCGGTAGGCCTGTACCTTTGCAAATACTGGTGGTGCACAATAAATTAAAAAACTTACAATGAGTAGGATTTGTCATTGCGGTTTCAAAGTTGGCCTACTTGTCCAACACAAAACCGGCCAACTCCGTGTCGCTCTTCATCCTCATCTTCTCCTTCAGTGCTGATTCTCACTGTAGAATGAGCAGGATTTTTTCCCCCTCAAAAATGTGTAAAAATATAAATGATAAATGGGACCGTTGTTTCATCACGTTCCCTTGTTCTATACACAAAGTATTAATAAGATGCTTGATGTCCTGATGTGGTTTTCTTTGTGGATTTTTGTTTGTTTGTTTTCTTTCTTCAAAAAATAATATTAGTATGGATTTTGCCACAGTTTTCTTTCTTTTACTTTGAATAAGTAGGATTTATTTATTTATTTTATTTATTATATGATGTAAATGAGACGGGCAAAAATCCTGGAGAAGTTTGTCCCAAAAAGCAGGGGCCTGAAAAAAACATTATTACATTCAAATGCAGATGACATGATAGACTTTGAATTAATCTCAAAGTGACTGCAAACTGCTTTTGTAACATCCTACCTTTCACACCCCCAGTCCTACTTGGATTAAACAGATGATTGACAAGTGAGAGGGCTGAAAACAGGATGTTGGGATGAGTCAGCCGACTTATGAAACTTTCACCTTACACAATTGAAATTTGCAATGCAAATCTGTTTATATTAGCATAGATCCTTGAAAAAAAAAATGAAACTTTTATGCCTACATTTGGAATCAAGCTTAACATGTCGGCAAATCCAAGTGTACTTTAGTAAAACTTG
Organism: Myripristis murdjan; assembly: GCF_902150065.1. Taxonomy (NCBI): domain Eukaryota; kingdom Metazoa; phylum Chordata; class Actinopteri; order Holocentriformes; family Holocentridae; genus Myripristis; species Myripristis murdjan. Next base: position 8,742,939 of record NC_043993.1, on the reverse strand, counting down.
ATTGAGGTCACATTGCCACAGAGTAATGCATAACCAAATGCAGCCATTTGTTCAGTTTTATTGATTCTGCTGCGGTACCTTGAGTCTTTATTAGTTGGCACATAATTTTCCCCCTGGCTTGGCCTGTGAAAATGAGCTACAAGCTTAGCAATGGCCCGTGGCCAGTCATTGCTTTCATGAAGAATAGGCAAGTAGCAAGGGGCCAAGCCATTACCATAGCACAAATTGACTTTGCTTGACAAAATAATTTCAAATTGAACACTGCAGAATCTGCTTCTGATCATATAAAAAAATATTGCTGATGAGGATGAATGAATGTATATATGGCAGTATGGAAGGATAAATGGACAGACAGCTTATACAAAAATATGATCTGCTCCCCCGTAACTATCAGTATTATCCTTATCACATGCATCCTCCAGAGCGTATAAGCTCTTCTTATCGACTGTGGCCATGCAGGGATCATGCATTCATTTATCTCTCCCCAATGCTTGCAGGGCTAATTATATCTGCAGGTTCATCCGTGACAGCAGGTCACACTACAAAGGTCAACATCATCAGTGTATTCCAGCCCGTTCATCTGCCTATGCCTGCATGAGTCTGGGCTTTAATGGGTTGTTTAGCAGAGAGTACACTATCATCATTAAATACAGATTGTGACAGGATAAGCAACGTCCATTTTGATGGCACCCTAAAGCACATCATGAAGGGTGGTAATCATTGTTGAAGGCCCTTTCGATGAAGAAGGTAAGGGCCAAGCTAATTATATGGAGGCTGAGCATATTGATCCAATGGGACCAGCTTTCTAATCATTGACCTCATGCTGATATAGTGTGCATGTCTGTTTAAGTCAGTCTCTCCATTCCATTCCAGGCAATTTAAGCATTTCTTGTACTGAAGAAATCTCCTTGGGTTTACTTCTGCAGCAGTAATCATTTTAAAGGACGTGTATGTACCATACTACTCACAAACCTAACTTGGATCATGCTCTGAAAAATGTCATCTTCATTTAAATCTCCTCTTTTTTATGGTAATGAGGGATGGCTTTACAACTCTCTAATGACAATACATAAGGTGGAGTACCAGTAAACTTTTGTCCTTCAAGCTAGAAACCAAAAAAGGGCTCAAATTAATTCACATAAAAATATGTGTGAGGCGAGTTCCGCCTCCTTACTCTGTGGCTTGCTGACCTTTATTAAATTCTGTCTCCTATTTCTCTCTCTGTCAGCTCTGTTCATTATTTGCCTTGCCTAACTCTTCCCTCATTTTTCACAGGCGTGCACTTTCAAATCAAGTTTACTTTGAATGAACTGTTCAGCGCTAATTAGCCATCACAAAACTTTGACGAAAATGATGAACCTGAGCAACTTTGTATTCCCTTAGAGTGCAAAACTAATTGCCTTTTAATTGATCGCTTTCAGCTTGAAGGCAGTGTTAGTATCCTTGGTCTGGTCTATGCCTTGCTGGGTTTTGAGATTATTTTATGTCATTTTGGATCTGTTATAAAGTAAACACAGAGAAAAACGTGGCCCTGTTGAGCTCAGTGGGTGGAACATGGCACTAACCCTGTCAGGGTCGGGGTTTCGATTCCCAGTGTAGCCAGCCATGCAGAAAATATATGCATCTTCATACTGTAAAGTGCTGTTAGTAACAGTATCCATGAAATGGTGTAAAGTTTTCAGTTATTTTTAGAAATGTGAAGGCGTTCCATCTTCTGTCCACTGAGAGTCCGTGATACAGAAATAAATAAACGTGTGTGAAATATTATATAGTTTCCTATATTGAACTTTATGCACTTTTCCATACATAGAAGCATCCTCCCACGCACATCTTTACACAACAGACTGAGCAGAAAGCTGGAGGTACAAGTGCATTCAAATCACCATGACAACCAAGCATTTCATTGGCGACCATTTTTCGGAAAAATATTATGAGATAGATGAAGATGGTGGCTCATATTAAAAGGAGACTGCACAACATGACCTTCAGGAGTGTGAACTGTGGCAACTTCCATGTCCCCCCCCAACCAGCAACAGTACTACAGGAAAGACACAATCAAGAGCAGGTTAAAAAAATAAAAAACTAAATAAATAAGTAAATAAAAAATATAGTTTAGTTTATTTGTTTAGCACAAATTGAACTACACATCTGTGCAAGGAGGGAACGAAGCCCATGCGGGCTTGTACAGAGTTCCACCCCTAAAATGATAAATAGAGCTTGCTAAAAACAAAAAACAAACATGCAGACACAACCTGTCTTTTTAACTGATACTTGATAATTAATGCATATGAAGGACTCCCTCAGATAGATCTGTGCTAAACTCTAGACCCCATTTGTTATGATTTAACTGTTCTCCCAAAAATACTTTTGTTATTCAAAACTGAATTTGAACTAATATTGTTGGAAAATAACAGGGCAAAAAGTGAGGGCTTTCAGAAAAATGGTCACACTTTTACATACAGTTAAATTGCAATGGTGTGAAATAATAACAAATGTAAATCAACACTCATTTTTCTGAATGTTGAAGTGTATGGCATAGGCCCATACATAAGAAATGGCATTACGGAATACTTTCTGTAACTCACTACAGACATTACTTTATTATTTTGCTCAATATTAGCCTAAGTACAGCTAACGCCACCAAACAGCATGTGGAAGGAACATCTGGCAAATGTCCACTTAAAAATTTTAATATTTTGTTTGTGCCTTGCTCGTTGAATATTTCACTGCATTCAAGTGTGATATAGCTTCAGTGAAGAGTTGGAACCAGTAGATACAGAATATATGTGAGTCACTGTTGCAAAATACGGATTTTTTTTTCCCTCTAAATTTGAAGCAACATAAGGGTAAACTAATGGAGAACTGGAGTTCAAGGGGTTCATACAGCTGGCGCAATACAGTACAGGCATAATCGCAACCAACAATGAAGGCAACCGCCATCTACTGACCAATAAAGGTGGCTTTTGCATTTTCAAGTTAGTGATCATCCAAAATTAACAGAAGTTTATGAACACTGACTCCCAGTACGTTTCTTCCAATTGGCAAGCCAACATGAAAATGTTTGTTGGACTCCACATACTGACAAAGTTAAAGACCAATATTTTAATGCGCCTTATTGATTTTGTTTATTTGTTGTGGTTGATGCGGGGCTAATCTGATGTAGCCACACCACAGTAATAAGGATAACAAGGATAACGAGACAGCATTGATTGGTTAGTTCTGACTCTGAAATAGGGATTTTGCTCCAGCCTGTGGAAACTGTACAAGTTCTTACAAACTCTTAAACAAGCCAAGCTAAAATGGATTAAAATATTGCAGAGGTAATGAGTATGTCTGTCTGTGGTCTACATTTGTGTTTTCCGTGAGTGCATGCAAGGCTTCACAATGCCTCTCAGCATACGGTATGAGCAACGTGTATGTGTGTGTGTGTATGCAAGTGCACGGATGTGTGTGCATTGATATGCTTATGGCCCGCACCCCAGTCTCAGTAGGCCTGTGGTACACTGGCTCCAGTGGCTGGTGGCAGCTGTCTCTCTGTGTGTTTCTGTTCCAGGTGACAAGGTTGCTCTTCATTTCCTATCATTGTTCTGCCTGAGCGCTCAGACACCACTCCTCTGGCTTGTCTGCTCGCTGTGAGACCGGATACTCTCCCCCAAGAAGGAAGGTGCTCCAGAGATGAAAACAGGGATGCTTATTCACAAGCCAAGCCCGGGAGATGGAAATGGATGAGGCGTGTGTGTGTGTGTGTGCATGTGTGGGTGTGTGTGTATTTGTATGCATGAGTATGTGCTCTGTACTGTATCATCCCATCCCTCCAGTATTTTGGAATTGCTGTCCCCCGAGCTCAGTGCTCACAGTGGGCCGTGCGAGAAAGGCATTCACTTCTATTTCTATATTATCTTACCCAAGGGCATGCTGATATAATGAATACATCATTCTGTTATCTGGAGTGAACGGTACACTTGCAGATACTGTATTTCCTGCCTAGTGGACTCTAAAGTTTTACATTTAAAAACATGTTCAGACATCCCTTTGTACATTTAAGTAGTTTATCTGTGGCCATTCGGAATTTCTTCTCAGGAGTTTAAAACTATGTCAAGGTGATCTCAGTTGATATCCTTCTCAGAATGCTGTGAGTGTCTGTGTGTGTGTGAGAGAGAAAGAGAGAGGGAGAGAGCGAAAGAGATGCAAGAGAGAACTTAAGTCTTTTGAATGCAGAGTCATATCAGAGCCCATTCACCGATAAAAAATGAGGGCTTAGCTTAGTCCTGTGGAATTGTGAGGTAGGTCCTCTCCACCAAAATCCTATTAAAGGGAATCTGGAGTGGACGGCATTGGAGATAAAAAGCAAAATCTGCAGGTGATGTCCTTGGTAGTGCAGGCACATCACAGTGTTGCACTAACACACACACACACACCTTCCACCAACCCCTTCTTACCGCAATTATCTTACCCTTATTTCACTGACCCACAAGCCATAAAAATAGTCTTTTATTTACACAGCCAGTTTACCTTTTAAATTGTTTCTTTCCACTGCTCTCCTCCGCAAAATGGCAACTTTATCTCGAGACACAAAGGTGTCCATTTCCATACAAATTAAGGCTTGACAGACGTGTCTTAAAGCAAAACAGTGGTGTGGCAGGAGGGGGTTAAGTCTCAGAGAAACTGGCACTCCAGGAGGGAAGGAGCCAGACACCGGGACTCCAGACAATTCATCGGTGAGTGGGAAAGCTGTGATCCGTTGCAGTCACCAGCATGTTAATGTTCTCCTCCTGACTGGATCTGTCACTCTTCTTGCCGACGTCGGTGCATGAGGGTGCATGTTTGTCTCACACAACATATGTTTCGGAGAGGAATATCAAACTGTACCCTCTCCGTCCCTCTTTCTCTCTCTCTCTGGAGTTGGCAGACAGTCATTTTTGATCGTTTTATCCCACATCCCACAACTAGTTTCTCACTTCACGACCACTAACCCTGCTGTGTCTCACATTGGTATAAAGAGAGCGAAACACTGGCAGACCAGCAAGATGACAGCCGCTTGTTTTGAACACTAGCGGGGATTATGATTGTTTGAACTATAAATGCTTGAAATTTTCTCCACCTGACAATGTGTTCCCTGCTCACATTACCCTCAGCTATACTCTTGTGCCTTTTAACAGCTCTTTCTCCCACATGGTCACAAAAGTAATCAAACACATGCAAATACACACCTAACGCACCCATCAACCCCCTGGTGCTGAATTCCACTTGGCACTGGGCTGGGCAGAAAAAAATACATAAATAAAAACTGAAACAAATGAAAAACCACTGTGGATTTTCTGTACGCTTTTAACCATACTTCATAGACTTTTCATTGCTCTGAACCAAAGTGAGAGCATATGAACTAAGGGATGGGATTTCCGTTGTTTTTATTGACTTGAATATCATGGTTTGGATGTACTGATAGTCTTTTGATGAACATTTCTAATCTTTCCAATCATGTCACTTCTTTCAGGCAGGATTTGTTACCTGAAAAATTTGAACCCTTCCTCTATCTAGGTATCAAAGATAATTTGGTTATCCTTTATATTATTAGCAGTATCTAGATATGTTTTGAAAATGATGTACTGATTTGAATATGCCATTGATTGACTGTGATATTGTCACTTTTCTGCTATAATATAGATTCTGCCACTTAAGGTAAGTGCATATTATTTACCCATCTCCTGTTCAGTCCTTGTGTTGCCATACCACCTGGCCAACAATACTGAATGTCCCCAGTCAGTCTAGCAGTCTGGGAGTGGCACCCATTGCTGAAATATGCATGCACAAAAATCCATGCAGTGTTTGGATGACGCTGAAGGCTACAGTTCAAATTAAACTTTAGTCCAGAAAGCTTGTAGAAGATGGAATGGCAGCGTTCTGATGGTTCCTGAGCCCAGACCGCACACGAGGAGACTGATCTTCAGAGAGGCTGTTTAGCGGGATAAAGTGATTCAAGAAATAGACGTAGTTGATGTCACTTCTCCCAGATGCTCAGGCTCATGAAATTTAATGCTTGTAGACATACAGTACATACAAACATACATGGTGCGAACATGAAATAGATACATGTCTATAAAGCTACCTCTGCCATTTATATTTTATTGGCTGAACCAAAGTGAAAAAATTGTATGAGGAAAAGTCTGGCTTTACAAATGTAGTGTGTATCCCAACAGTCTTTATGTTTTGTTTTGTTTTTTCCTTTCCCAGTCTCTCTTCATCCTGTTGCACTTTTATAAAAATGTTTGGTAAGTGAAAGAATATTTGCTTTCTCCCCAGGCCTCACTTCCCCTCTCCTGCATCTCTTTCAGGATCTTCTTCCTGGCTGATGCAGTTCAGCTCTCTGAGGTAAAAAGGTTTTTAAAACTGCACTATCATCCCAGATATATCAAACTATGTGGATTTTTCAAGTCAAAGAAAGAGCTACCGAGTAGAGACTGTTCCTCACAGAGAGCATTCACCTGTCTTGTGGTGCCTTGTGAAGCATTAGCTTCAGAGTCAGGGCTTTATGTTGACTAGAACATGGAGTCTGATTCAGCTGTTGTGACATTGTGTAGCTCTCAGTGGTGGCACTGGTTGAGATTCGACAAACAGCGCAGCTCAAATGTGAATCTAATTCTCAAGCCCAAGGTTCCAGGGTTTACTTGTCAGGTAACGTTGTGCAAATGCAAATAACTTTGTAAAAATGTTTACATCTACAGGATTCACATAAGCCCCTTACTGGTACATGATGCACATTCATATTGTAGCCAAAACTAGTTCGGTAACATGATACAGAGAGGGAACCCAGCACAGGCTTTTTGAGATTTTACCATATGTTGCATCACTTGTTTACCCAACCTTGTTTGCACTGCAATTATGCAACCTGTAGGATAAACATTTAATATACAAAACACAGTGTCAGTGCTTTGGCCTAGAACAAACACAGAGGCAGAGACGAGAAGTGCTTTCAGAAAATCTTGGGATGCTATGAAAATAATATTGCTGACTTATTTATTACACTGTGGGAAATTCTTTTTGCATCTTACTGCTGTCAGATGAGACAGAAACAACACAAAGCACACATCACAAAAAAGATGATGTAATAAAAAGTCAGAAAAAGAAATGGGCATAATTATGAAAAAGTAATTATGGCAGTGAATTACAATAAAGCCAATGTCCTGAACAAATGATGTGCATTGACTTTGCCATACTTTGACAAAAAGTACACAAAGTGACACAAAAAGATACACCGAGACCACTGAAGAATTTGAAAGCGTGTTCAGCAGTTTGACACATCTTGCTAGATGCTACACTCCCACGTCTTCTGAAAATTTCATGAGAGACGTCAGAAACTCCTTGTTCTTTTTAGTCCTCTTACGCTAACATTCCTCCATAACCTTTTCCAACCCCTCTACGCCCACTTCTGCTGGGATCCCAGCACAGGAGTCGAACAGGAGGCAAGTGTCCCTTTTTTACATTTCTATTTTCTTTTTAGGCTTCTGGTCTGTTTTTGAGCCACTTGCATCTGTGAAGTTTGGAACCACACTGTTTTGACTTGTGGGTCTATTAGTAGCATCAGCAGCAGACTTTGAAGAGACATTGCTGTGACTTAGGCCTGTTCAGAGGGAAACAATACTGTGATTCTGAGCTAAATCCCATTGCCAAGAATAATTTGATGAGGTCATCAGCTGCAGGCCTGACACACAGTGAGCAGCAGTGTCTGCTGATCCATCCTCACAGAGTCAAGCCATATGGTTCCTTGAACAAAAGGTAAAATAAAACTTTTTCTGATTTTTTTTTTCCCAGGTTTTTTTTTTTTTTTTTTTTTTTTTTTTTGTAAATTTACAACTTTAATCTAAGGATTTATTTTTGGAAGTTCTTAGAAGTTTTTTTTCTTGGAATATTATCCCTCCCTGGCTCCATACTTTAATTTATATTTTAGCCAGAGCTCTTTTTTTGCCTATCAAGTATGTTAGTTAGAGCACTGAGGTTCTTTGCCCCTCCTGAGGAGCTCTTTCTGACAAAAGTTTGTGCAACTTAAACTCCTTTATATGTGCTCTTACACAAGGGCACCACAGAAGGGCAAAAGTTCTCCAAATGGGAAAATAAATTAAAAAATAAATAAAAATCTTGCCTTCTGTCTAGTAAATCCAAGAGGGCTACAGCACAAAGACTGGATTAATAAATTTAAGTGACAAGAGGAGCTGGAACGGCCAATTGTGAATAAAAAACTTTTGGTTTGAAATTCTGAAAATAGGTGAATAAGTGAATTTTAAAATCTGTGTTTACCCATAAAAATGTATTTCTCCAACTGGGCCTGTGATAAAGTCATGTGAGAAATGTAATCAGAGTGGAAGTACAGTGGAACAAATAACTTAGAAAAGACACCAAGAGTCTAATACATGTGAATGCATTCCACTGTAGGCAGTAAAATCATTATTCTGCACTGACCTCAAATTTCTCTTTTATCCATGGATCCACCACATTGTACATAAATATTCATTAACTGCGTGAACATATATTTTCTGGTTGGTTTGTTTGGGCATCTCCTCATTTTCAGTAGACAATATATAGCGACAACGTGGGCATCCCTTTTTTTTCTCTCTCATTTTCGTTACATTTATTTAATTTCCAGTTTGTTTATCAGGACTGATGAGAACAATGGGCTGAATAATTCACTAGGGTTTGTCATCTTCATCTGCTTACCAACCAAGCATCTCCTCTTCGTTTGCGTCTTAATTATATTTGCGTTGCTGGAGGTATGTACATTATTGATTGAGGTTAGGCTTTGATGTTTGGTTCTTGTACTACATGTTTGTGAGCCAAAGAAACATGCTACCTGCCTCTGGGGAAGTGGCACAAACTATATGTTCTCCAACATGACAACAACATGAGATGTAGAGTGATGCGGGAGACTATGTGCAAGGCAAACTTCATTTTTTTAAATGTATTTATTTTATTTTATTTTTTTTAATGAATGTGACACAAGGCATGAACAACAATAAACGGCTTTGGTGGCTTGCACATTTTGACAAATGAAATATGACATATTATTTAATACATATAGTGATCAAATTAGCTAACAGGCATAGGATCAGACGAGATCCTAAGTGGCCTCGACCTGATGAGCCCTTTAGCCCTGCAATTTGCCAAGTGCCCTGTTATTCATTCATTTTCAAGACTATCTATAAAATGAAATCTTCTGTAAAAACAGAAGCACAGAAACACCTTCTTTCTAATTATCTGCAAAAGGCTGTGAATATGGGACTGTCCTGTTCTTATCTGGAGCACCGATTCCATGAAACGACGGACCACAGCCCCGGTTACAATGGTCAAATTTGTATCGTCTCATCCAAAACTGGCAAAAACAGAACAGGTGAGAGCTTTTGTGATTGGCCGGCTGCCTTTAACATCAGTGTAGACAACAGAATCGTTTCTATGCCACGCCTTCCCTCAGCCTCTTGCGACTCTGGATACAGACTCAACTCACTGTGTGAAAAGGGCCAGAATCCAAGAATATTCAGGAGGATATCTCTGAGATCCTCTGGAGAATACGGACCATTTCTGATGTGCTAAGTTTTCTTGGTGTACATCATATCTGGTCAAGAATGGACTCAATAAACATTGTTAGGACCTATATAAGGATACCAAATATATCTTATTTTTTGTCATGTATGTGTTACAAACATGATCTTACATTATGTCTGGAAATATCCGAGCTCAAAATTTGGTGTAACTATGGCACATCTGTATATGGTGGTGTCTATCTACAGTATCTGGGATGACATGAACTCTGGATTCTGGCAGTATAAAGTGGTCCCATACTGGAGTTTGGTATGCTCTGAACATAAAATCTCTGACTGTCATATTCAGAGAGTATCACTATGGATATCATATTTGGATCAGATCTTGGAATATTTGGGCAACAATTCTTGAGGATTGATGGGGTTTTTGTGCAGTGACCGCTGAGGCTGGGCTTCCGGAAAATGATCTGATTCCAAGTATGATGTGGATGGCTTTGGCTTTCTCAGTAATATCTTTACCTTTGTGCTAGACAGGATGTGCTTCCACAACAATGCTGTATTTCAATGCCATGGAGCAACAATGTGCGGATGGTTGTGGATTTGTAACCTGGCACAGCGAGCTGATCTCGCAAGATCAATTTCCTTTCATTCACAGAACCATCTGCTCCAAGCAGAGCGTCATTCGAAGGTCAAACAGCCAGACTGATCGATCAGCAGTCTTTTGTGGAACTACGAGCGTGATTTAGAGGATGACGACAGCAGGAAGCGACAGTGCTTCAAATTCAAAAACAGAAGCAACAATGGCTGCTCTTGAAGAATCTAGCACAGATGCTGCTGTAGAATTGATTATATTGGAACTGGGCAGCCTGTGCTGACATGCTCAGAAACTCACACTCACACTCACTGATGTGTTTACCGTTTTCACCATCACAGTTGCTGCTGTTTGTTTAGTTCTGTCAAGTGGTAGCTCTCAACAAAGACAAAGAAATTTGGTGTCAAAGAAATGCACTTATTTCCATAGGCAATAGCTTGTTGAAAGGCTTTTAATCAAATGATTTTGAAAGAACTGGGGCTGATGTGCTTCATTCAACAAAATAACACTTCCATCAAAAAAAAAAAACAAAAAACTGTAAACATGTTAAACTGGACTTAAAGCAATTTTCTCACCCTGCTTTTCACCTAGTTAAAGAAAATTGAAGATTTCATGAGTCAAAACAAGATTAAATCACATGTTAAGATGGCAGGGCTAAGTGTGCAGTGTGTATCTGATGCATGTGGGTTTCCTTCCCATACTTACACAAACCTAGATTTCAGTTCATTCAGCTGTATGGATCCAAGGTAAATGAGGAGTGGGTGTAATCAGATGGCTCAACCTTGCCTATTAAATGATAAGAAGGCCATCTGCTGACAGGCCTGCATGCTAAGAGTCTTGCAGGTGACAAATACAAAACAGTCAATCCAATTTTTCTCCTCTGCATCGTTGTTCATCAAAGGCAGCCCAGGGGTGAAGGTTATATGGGAGAAAGTCTAATGGTGTGTGGATTGAATCAATCTATTTCCCCTTCTCACCGTTTTCTCAACACGATAAATGGAGGGAGCTCCTATTTCTCATCTGCACTCCACTTGTGTTGCATTAATGTGTCAGGCCAAGTTTGAATCCAGATCCTGTGGATCAGATAAGCCTAAGGATTTGCAGAATTTTTGACGTGAGCCGACCTTCATTTCAGATGTGATTCTGTTGACACTTAATTCAATTTAAATGAATCATGATCGTTGTCACTGGACCATCTGCATAATAACCCAGATAATGAGACTTCCAAACAAGCTGTTCAGCCTCATTCAGGTCAAGATGTGGCAGCACTTTGATAGCAGTCTTTAATGGAATAAACAGCAAAGCAGCATTTTGTCATTTCATTTTGAGAGCATTGTAGTTGTGCATTATTTAAATCATCATTAGGTCATGGCTGAATATTAGAGAGGCTATGAGGTCGTGCAAAGTACCTGCACTAGGATGAATGCATCATTTTTGGAGTATCATTAAAACCTCTAATGCTGGTGGTGTTAGCACCATGTTTTACTCAGTCAGAGGAAATGCTGAGAATTGATGCCATGAAAATGGTTGACTAAAGCATCTCCAGAAATTCATTGTGGATAACTTTATGGGAAAAGCTTTTTACCGACATCATTAGGGTTTCGTGTGTCACTTACTTGGGTTTACTGGGGTCACCAAGACATTTTAAAAAGCACTGAAACATGTTATCATGCTTGCCAGACGTATTGTGGCTCTGCGACAGTGCAAAATGAATAAGGATAGAGGAAGGGATCATTCTCAGACAGAGAAGAAATTGTGTCATAGATTCTGGTAAAATATACAGCTTTTATGTAAAACTTTTTTTTTTTTTTAATCTCACAGAAAACACAAGTTTTGTGTTTTTTATAATGTACGATACAAACAAGGTTGTGGGTCTACGCCATTTACAATTATTGTTTGTAATGCGTTTTCTCACATAACTGAAGATTTCATTTGCACTACCTGCTGTGGCTCATTATGTCCAATTAAACAGATGTTGCTCTCATTTTGGCAGAGATGTTTCACTGTCAGTGGTTACTGACACACTAATTTATTTTGTGTGCTCTGACAGCTTTCCTGTGTTCTTTGATTATTTTTCTACCTCCCTCTAATGGCGAGTTCCTCCCTTGTTGCTCCTCAAAGCCTCTCCACAGTGAAAAGAAGCAGCCCCACTCTATTGGTCTGCTGTCCTGATACCGACACTCAACTATGCACCGCAGATTGACAAACCAGACTACCATTACTGTAGTGGAGGCACAACCTGATCTCACAAACGTGTGAAATGACCACAACACTTTTAACAATACATGGTGACGCTATGGAATTGTTAAAATTGCATGCTGGCACCACGGAATCAATGCCAATTCAAAGTCAACTGGGAAAAATGACCACCACCATGGATTAAAATTACATGCCACAACATGTGCACAAATATCAAGGTGACATTAGCAAGCTGATATTAGTTGTACACAGGAGTTTGGTTAGGTTCAGACACCAACACTACTTGGTTAAGGTTAGGGAAGTGGCATGGTTAGCAAGCTTATGTAAATAAGAAGGATTTGAACTCAGACTGACTGAGAGATGGCCATGGTGATTGACCCACTTTCATACTTTATACTACCCGTAATTCATGTGGCCTGCACAACTAAGCATACGAATTAACTGCATTGGTACTATTTACGTGGCACCAACTTGTAACTTTTACCCGTTCTGTGACACCATCATGTAATGCGTTGTTAAGAAAGTGTTCATTTCACATATATCTGTTAGACGAGCCTGTCGGGACATGGAAAGATTCTCATCAGTACAATATGTAAGGCTTGAAATTGGAACTGAAATTGGAAGGTAAATAAGTGAGAAGGACAGTAAACTAATGTTACAATTCTTGAAGTGTATATGAAAGGTAAAACAAAATATGCTCAGTTTTATGATATGAAGGTTGGTTAAAAAAAAAAAAAAAGAATGCATGATAAAAGTAGCATAAAATTTAGATTTATAAATCGCCATTTTACAGATACATGCTCCTGGTTAGATATGTCAGAGCTCTCAGAAAACTAGGAGTGTCCTAGATGTAATTACAGTACGAGTTGGATACTGATGTAAATATTTACAAGTCATAAGACACCATATGACATGAACACATCATAGCCATTGCATGATATTGTACACATTTCTTCCTCAGAAATCTACCCATATATGTACTAGCAGGCTATAGGCCACTGTACCAGGCTTCCATACTATCACCACAGCCTTGCTTTCTACCTGCAATAATGCTTCTCAAACTTAAGACTACATTTCCCATAAACACTGTTGCTTGAAGACACAAAGAGGATGTTGTTCCTCATTCCTCCTCTCCCCAGGAGCAGTTTTGTACAGCAGGAAGAGTAGGGGCCAATAACAGCCTTGAATAACAGCAAACACAAAACCCAGATGTGTTCAGCGCCCCCAGTCCTGCTCTTGGCTCAGCAGGCAGCAGTCTTGGCTGTACAGTGGGCTGAAGGACAGAGCCTTGGTTTGAGGTCAGCGGCCCTGCTAGCCTGTCTGCCTTAATCACCTCTCACATTAGCATGTTAGCAAGGCTAAGGATCGATCGCCTGCCCACTCGCTCCATGTGTTCTGGCTTTTTGTTCAATCACACTTGTCTGATCCGAATCAGCTATAATTTATTTGCCTTACAAGTGGAGGAGACACATACCGACCCGGCTTAATCAGCGCTGGAAGGGAAAAGGATGGGAACGGATCAATCTACCATTTTTCGTTCACAGGCTTGCCTTCAGGGGAGGTGGAACACCAGCAAGAGACAAAGACAGCTAATAGTAATCATGGATTGTTGTTAACGCGATTCCTTTAATCATAATCTTTGAAGACTGAAGGCTGTAGCAAAGGGCATCTGACAAAGTGTGCGTACTATGAGGAGCATGGCAAATTCTTTAAAATATTCTGTGCAAGATGATGCTTGTCCAGAAAAAACCCAATACATGTGTCTCAGGTTAAAAAGCATCATTTTGTTTGATTTTTTTTTTTTTTTCGCCATCACTTAGTCCTTTCACATACATTACATGGACATGCAAGTATAATCTATGCACTTTTTTTGAGTTGGAAAAGTTAAACATGAATTGATACATAAATGATCACAGTAAAACTTATGGAGGCCCTGGATTATGCATGTCATCATCATTTCAGACATTTTGTGGGGAATTATTTCACAAAGTGTTTTGTCCCTTCCAGTGTTTCCTTGCCTTTTATTTTGACAGTCTCAGAGTCCCATATGGATGTCTCACCATCTGCTAACTCTCAGCTCTGTACCTCAGCTTACATATATCCACCTGTCAGACCTGCCGTCAGCATTCTGACAGGCTGCACATTTTATTCTCATATGGCTTAATGCTCAGAATCTGGTTTTTCAAGCACTTGGACTGAGGTGGGCCCTGCAGCCAAGAAGTTGTGGAGTGTTGATTATGTAACAGGTAGTCCACCACTTTAAAATGCTATGAACCTATTTTGGTGTGTGCGAATGTGAGTGTATAAAGCAAATTCCCAATAAAACACGCCATCCTATTCTATCCAGTGTTCCCATATGGATGTACTACACAGTATACACTGTTATTTCAAGGATTCAATGTATGCCTTTCATGCCAAAGCTAGTGCTGTGAATGTTACGTAACTCCTTGTGTGTCCTTATGTGGCATTTCACTTTGCATGCATCCAGGAAGACAAGGCATTAAGCCAGAGAGCCAAAGGGCTTCCAGCGAAAAATTTGACTTTCATACAGCTCATTTTACTTTGCTGGTTTTCTGGAGCTTTTCTTGTGTCTGTTTGCCTGTGTGTGTGTGTGTGTGTGTGTGTGTGTGTGTGTGTGTGTGTGTGTGTGTGTGTACATGTTTTGCTATATACTACAGCACCAACTATTAAAACCACAGTAAAGGCTGTAGAGAATGAATGTAAGTAAATGCAGTGTCCCTACAAGGACAGGAAAACCAACTTGTGTGTGTGTGTGTGTGTGTGTGTGCGTGTGTGTGTGTACATGTGCGTGTGTTTCAAGTTAATTGGCATGCTTGGATGTAGTAAGTGATGGCAATACCTGATGGATGGAAGCCTCCACATTCCCTGTAGAGAACCAATTAGGTGGAAACCTGGGGAATGCTCAGAGCCATACGTTTGCCTGCCAGCATCTAATAGGCCAAAAGGAAGGAAGGCCGTACTTTAGACACACACGCATACACACACACACAGATGGACACACGAGTACCCACACCAACATGCACGCACTTACAGACACACAGATTTACATGCAAGAACAAATACGCGCGTACACGCAGTAATGCATATGCAGCTGCCACTTGCCATAAACAAATTGCTGCTTTCAAGTGTCAATGCCACTGTTTTCAAGTGGTGCCGTGAGATGAATCACATCCTCACACTGCACTACTCATCCCTTCATGTTTTGATATTTGAGCAGTGCTTAAAGATGTCAGAGGCACTCAAGGAAAATATTCCACAGTCCCCACAAAGTTGTGTTGAAAGACGACGTTAGATCTGAAAGAGGGCAACAGAGAGGGAGGAAGTTATGAAAACTCGAATTGCTGTCTTCTATTTCCTCCTGCTGCGTAACAGTAATTTAGTTCTCTTAATCCTCAGTAAACCTTTGAGCTTGTGTGTGTGCCTTTATCTTGATTTATACGTTGTTTTCAAGTGTGTGATTCCCATTTGTCTTTATAGATGAATATCTCTTTGCATGTGTGTGCATGCTATATCAGAGCTCACACCACTAATCCTAATACACTGCTTGATTGAATACATATAAGGCATTGTCATGCAGCTCCACTAAGCCATAGAAATTCCCACTTGCGTCAGGTGATCTATTCAGATGATCAATGTGAAAATTGCTCTGTTTTAGCGAGGGAACAGCATGTGAAGGATTAAACCTGAGATTTCCTCGCAGTTTAGCAGCCTTAACATTACAGAAGGCACTGCAGATCTATACCCAAGTGCAAATACTCGCCAACACAAAACCATTTTGGTGACTAATTTTGGTTTAATTGTATTATGTGTGAAATTTTATGGAGCCCTCTCTGTCCCTTCTCTGTCTTGCGTGTGTTCTGTTGATTTGTGGTGGGCCGGTAATTAGTCACGTAGGTGGGAAGTCATTAAGGAACAGACGCTGTAGTCTCACCAGAGGAAAAGCCCAAGGTGCTGAAGAGAAGCCATATGGACGATGTATAGGTGTATTCACATTCTGTGAATTAATTTATTTTTAGTTTTATTTTTTCACAAGCTATATTTATTGAGTTATTAAAGAAGCAAAATTTGTAATGCGGATGATAAATTCTGTGTGTGTGTGTGTGTGTGTGTGTGTGTGTGTGCGTGCGTGCACATGCTGGGGGCTAAAACAATCTGGCAAATGCTATCTGTAATCCAAAAATAAACAAAACAGCCCACACAGGAATGCATTTGGAGAGGATACTCTTAATAATATCGCTTAAGTCACCATTTGCTGCGCTGGTACCATTCATACTTTTTTAAAGGTTGGCCTGTTGGGACTGAGCTTTCAGGAGAATACAAGTTTCTTTAGTTTGAACTACACTTTACAAATATCACAAACTATGATACAGCCTGCTGTTCTCTTTATAACAATAGTTATAAAGTCATAGTTTTATTATGAGTAAACGATTGTTAGATGTTCAGTTACAGTTCAAATTTGGCAAACGCTTTTATCCAAAGCGACATCCATATGAGATTTTTATACTCCACAAGCAAAGACCTATTCAAGATCTGTTACCAGAGAGGTTTGGGCAAACTTTTGAAAAAAAGGTGAGTGTTCATTTTAATATCACCACGGGAAATGGCAGGTCATGAACATTAAGTGCTGACAATAATTAAACCTACATTATGAGAGATTTTTATTATTATTATTATTATTATTATTATTTTATTTTATTTAACCTTTACTAAACCCGGCAAGTCATTAAGACCAAATTCTTATTTACAGTGTGTAGAAGAAGGGGTAGGGGCTAAAAAGAAAAATTCAAAGTTAAGAAGGCAGCAGTGCACATCCAAATGTTTCCAACATAGCCATCACTTATGAACAATCACAACAAACATATCTGACAACAAGCATCACATAAAAGGCATACAGTCT
Source organism: Myripristis murdjan (assembly GCF_902150065.1). Lineage (NCBI taxonomy): Eukaryota > Metazoa > Chordata > Actinopteri > Holocentriformes > Holocentridae > Myripristis > Myripristis murdjan. The sequence goes on along the minus strand of NC_043993.1, from coordinate 8,725,703 downwards.
AGGACATAAACATCAGCAGGTACATTACACAACAAGCATTACATTAAAAAAAATGCTTTACATAAAAGACATGCAGGTAGCAAGCAGACAACAGTGTCGAGCAATACAACAACAAGAGCGGCAAACACAAGCAGTAAGAAAAAACAGGCAAAACCAAACAGCAGCAGAAGAGTACAATCCTTAGACTAATGAGTGCTCTGTAGAGACTTTTTGAGATGTAATAATATAAACCAACACCAACTCACATATATCTGAAATGTGGGCCTGCCTTGTTCAGCCTTTCAACATTTGTTGCCAAATTTGGTGCTGGATTCAAGCTCATCCTGCTCCTTCCCCTACTGTTTAATAGAAGAAGTCTCCCCTTCCCAACCCCGAAATATTCACATCGGAGGAAGCCGTGAAGCAAGAGAGCGTAACAATCTATCTGTCAGTTGGATAAATGCCTCTACAATCCTCATTGCACGAAATATAACCTTCTTTAGTAGAAATGTATGGCAAAACGAGACTGGTAACCTGCAGTACTTATCTGTCGCTCCCTTAAACAATTGGCTATTAGCCTGAGGGCACAGAGCTTAGCAAGTTTGTCCTCAGCTGGCCTCCATACTTTTGTGATGGAAACTTCTGGAGGGGAGACGGGGACAGGGAGGTAGAGGGGGGTGGTTTGCAAAGAGTCAGATAAAATCACACATTACATGTTTAAATTCCATACACATATTTGTTTTAGTATATAACCGCCAGTGGCACTGCTGTATTTCCTCATTTTTGCCCGTTATTGATCATACCATCACAGTGGCAGTGCTGCATCCTTCTCAGCACTGCATGTAGATTCTGCAGGCCAGAGCCCAGCACTGTGCAATGTGAATCACTCCACCTTGTTGACTTTTTCTTCCTGTGTTTCACGCTGCAGGCAGCAAGAGAGATAACATTAACTCACATTGATCCTACATTTCAGCTTTTTTGTTGGCTGATTAGTGGTGAGGCTTGTGACTGCGGGCTGTTACATTGCAGAGACCCAGTGTCAGGTCTGACTTAAGGCAAGTCAGCTGCGGTATACTATGTAGAGGGGTCTGCAATATCCTTGAGTACAGCTATCTATGATGTTGCATTGGCTCTGAAGGACGCTGAAGGCAACTCGCCTCTGAAATGATGTGATTCAACATTTTGTACAGAAACGTTGCCTGTACATTGTCAGTCGCCACCTGGAATTCCACAAATGTGGCCAAACAGTGAATATGATCTTGCACAAAAATGCAGAATAAACAACATGCAGAACCATGAGCTGTGTTTGGAAACTCATACCCTCTTTTCCACATTTTAGCTCTGGTTCTTGATTTGGTTTGTTCAAGATTCTTGGAGCCTTGGTGCTATCTAGCAAACAAGCCTGTGTTTCCACCAGTTTTGAGCAGAACCAGTGTGATCAAGGATGCATCATCAATAGAAGGCATTTCACAGTGCACAATTGAAGCAGAATATGACACGTCTACAGATGTCGTCACAGTTCATACTTCAGGTCAAGGAAAACCTGATCTATGTTGATTCCAGCTGGAAACCAACTTTTTGGGTTTCAAGCCATTTTGGTCGAAAGGCTCTGAACACTTTAAAAGTGTGCGAACCACAACAGAACCCATTCAATAATGTTTGAAAAGGGGTATCAGTAACCTGCACTCATTTATCCTGAGATGTGCAGACAGTAGCACTAAGTACTTCCACACACAAGCAAAGGCTATACATGAAAAGATTCAGTCTGACTTCAGCTGTGAGATCTCAGATCTCTCCTCAGATGCTGCTATTAGAACCATTTTAAAAGGAAACCAGCCCTCCTGAAAAAAAAAGTCTCTGTCCATGGTTGCTTTGAAAGAGACAGAGTGAAAAAATACAGGTGGGGTGGTGGTGGTGTTGATTTATTTGATGGAACTGTGTGAGATATTTTTTCAGGATCTCTCTCTTTGTATTTAATGGCATTACTTCCTCGGGTGCCCTGAGCGCTGCACACAGGCGGAACAATAACTACTTTAAAGCCTAATGGTTTCTGAAATGGTTGATGAACCCATGGCCATTCCTTAAAGGGGAGGACAGAGAAAAACACATGGTGGATGGTTTGAGGGATGACACCAAATTTGTCCCAGTTTGACTGCTTCCTTGGAGAGTTTGTTGTTGCAGCAGAGTTAAAAACTGGAAACGGCATTAACCTAGACATTAGAACAGCAGTAGGAGGCAGCTAGGGGTTAATTTGTAGCCTTATTTTAAAAATGGTGAAGCTATATATCCCTTCTACTAAAAAAGAAATATTTACCAGAGGTTACTATTATTAATATTTATTTCTATATATCTGGTGTATTTATTCAGCCAAAAACTATTGTCCTATTAGGATGACATGCGTCTCATGAACAACTATGACCGAGTTTTAATTGCCAATAAAGTACATCTGTAATTTTAAGTACCTATTTGGAGGGAAAATGGTGAAGCTATATATCCCTTCTACTAAAAAAGAAATATTTACCAGAGGTTACTATTATTAATATTTATTTCTATATATCTGGTGTATTTATTCAGCCAAAAACTATTGTCCTATTAGGATGACATGCGTCTCATGAACAACTATGACCGAGTTTTAATTGCCAATAAAGTACATCTGTAATTTTAAGTACCTATTTGGAGGGAAAATGGTGAAGCTATATATCCCTTCTACTAAAAAAGAAATATTTACCAGAGGTTACTATTATTAATATTTATTTCTATATATCTGGTGTATTTATTCAGCCAAAAACTATTGTCCTATTAGGATGACATGCGTCTCATGAACAACTATGACCGAGTTTTAATTGCCAATAAAGTACATCTGTAATTTTAAGTACCTATTTGGAGGGAATTATAAGACAATATTACAGAGATGGAAATTACTATAGCAACTATAACTGGAAGGTGTTTCTGCAGTACCCAGGCCAGTTAAACGAGCAATATGTCCATAACAGAAGACTGCTGGAGCAGTATACAAGCTGTGTATGCAGATGTTCCATTGACAGGTATGTTAAATAAAAAAAAAAAAAAACAGATCAACAGAATAGGAGCAGTCAACAGCAGTCAAAACATTTGTGAGAACACCTGTCTATTAAATTTGACGCATACGTTACCATTCACAGGAGCTCGTAAAAAATGAAAAACGTTTGGTAATTTGCCCTGCAAGGTCATCCATGAAAAAACATAAATCATAAAACCATAGTCATTTTCATTTTATGCTCTTGTATTATATTATTATGCAAACTTTTATTCAATATTCTTTGCTTTAATTTTTACTTCTGTTCTAACCCTTCTGACCATTGGCAGGCAAACTATGCATACTAACTGACATTTAACTGTGTCACTAAAACACAGTTTGTACATTAAACCCTATTTTTATAAATAGGCCCCTCTTGGCATCACTACATTTGAGACAGACCCACATAAACAACAGTTTTTGAGAAGGTAATGATGTCTCCTTCTCAGCTGAGTCAGGAATTAAATACAAGATAGATGGATATTTAGTTAGGGGTGAATTTAATCTTCCAGTGCTCTCAAACCATCACTTAACTCGCTTCAGGGGGTCGCGAGAGAGAGGACGGAACCTGTGAATTAAATTTTGGGATAACTTGTTTTTCCAGCCAGGACGGTTGAATGTCATGTTGCTCAGAGTGCTGTTTCCACTTCATTGCTACAGTGCTTTCAGATGAACACTTTGCTGACACAGCAAATGATACTTTATGATCCCTAGAAGGAAATCTAACATCAGCTTTCCATTACAGTGAACAGGATTCAGAAAAAAGCTTGCCAAACCCTCAAATAATTTCTTGTAATATTATTGTTCAGTCTGTCTGTCGGCCTGTCACTCTCGCCGTCTCTCTCCTCTCTATTTTATTTATTTATTTTTACATTTTCTTCAGCATCTTCTTCTCACTGCTAACACCTCTCTCTGTTATACACTCTGTTGTTATACACTATATGGACAAAGGTACTGGGTAACACCTTGTAATCATTGAATTCAGGTGTTTCATTCAGTCCCATTGCCACAGGTGTATAAAATCAAGCAATTAGCCATGCAGTCTGCCTTTACAAACATTTGTGAAAGAATGGCTCGTTCTAAAGAGCTCACTGAATTCCAGCGGGAGTGGTATTATTGCAAAGTGGAAGCCTTTAGGAACACTGGCAGATTCATGGCATGGGTTCCCATGGCCAACCGGCTGCATGCATGCCTCACTAAGCACAATGCCAAGTGTCGGATGGAGCAGTGCAAAGCACGCCGCCACTGAACCCCGGAGCGATGGAAACATGTTCTGTGGAGTGATGAATCACGCTTCTCTATCTGGTGGTCTGATGGACGAGTCTGGGTTTGGTGAATGCCAGGAGAACGTTCCCTGCCTAACTGCACTGTGCCGACTGTAAAGTTTGGTGGAGGAGGGATAACGCTATAGGTTTGTTTTTCTGGGCTCGGCCTCGGCCCCTCAGTTCCAGTAAAAGGAAATCTTAATGCTTCAGCTCACCGAGACATTTTGGACAATTTTCTGCTTCCAACTTTGTGGGAACAGTTTGGGAAGGCCCTTTTCTGTTCCAGCATGACTGAGCCCCAGTGCACAAAGCAGCTCCATAAAGGCATGGCTGGGTGAGTTTGGTGTGAGAGAACTTGATTGGCCCACACAGAGCCCTGACCTCAACCATCCAACACCTTTGGGATGAACCAGAATGGAGATTGTGAACTAGGCCGTCTTGTTCAACATCAGTGTCTGACTTCAAAAATGCTCTTCTGGATGAACGGGCAAAAATTCACACAAACACACTCCAAAATCTTGTAGAAAGATTTCCAGAAGAGAGGAAGCTGTTCTAGCGGGAAAGGGGGACCAACTCCAGAGTAATGCCTATGGATTTAGAATGGGATGTCATAAAAGTTAAAAGGTGTAATGTGTAGGTGGTCCAATACTTTTGGCCATATAGTGTGCTTTGGCACATCACCTTACCTGCTGAGACACTACATTGTTGTTATCTACACGACAAGTAGAGGTCATTTAACTTTAAAACGTATGTATAGGTCTGATTGTACAATAATCTATTTTTTGGTGGAAGTCTCTGTTATTTCTTGTCAAAATTAATTAATAAAAATCTTATCAAAATTAAGTCTTGCTTCCTGTAAGAAAAAAAAAAAAAGTTGCTCCTAAAACAATAGCAGCTCTCTTCCTGTTTTGTGCTGTAATTTCCCGTTTAGAGAAATCAAAAACATCGTAAGGCAAACCAAATAAAGGGATGGGCAAACAGAGAGACAAAGGCTAAGAGGATGAGAAAGTGACAGAAACAGAAAAAAAACCAAAGATGATAGCATTCATTTCTTTTCATGCATTTCATCAGAGCATTACGTCATCACTGTTAAAGGGGGAAATAAAGAGTTCAACAATCATTACTATTATTATTAGATTTTACTGTTTATTCATTAACTTAGAAATACTTCTTTGTGTTTAATGGAAATGTGTCCAAATTATAATATACAAGGGACCATACAGGGGGAATTAACTGACAACTGAGATCTGCTCTTGACATATCAAGCTACCCATTTAATGCACACACACACACACACACACACACACACACACACAGTCACATCCCCTGATCCCAATGCTAGTCAGTTACACTGGCTCGAGGGGCTCTCCTCAGGCCTGTGTTATACCCACTTACCATGTCAGAAACAGTGCTCATCACAATCCGTCTCTGAAGATGCATCATGACAGCTTCTCCTGTCTGGCCCAGACAATGTTCCCTGTGATGTGAAAGTGAAGGAGAAGGGAGGGTTGGCGGGGTAAAGGAAGGAGAGGGCCAGAGAAATGAAAATATATATTTAAAAAAAAAAAAAAAGAAGGAGAGATAGATGCGTTTGGGCTCACTCTGTCTCTAAAAAAATGTGTGGGACTAAAGAAAAATGATGAACATTTCAAAGCTGTACATCACACCACGGACATACATCCACCTACAAAGAAGTTTTGGGCCAAGGGACAGTTCACTTTGGAAAAAAGAAAGTTTGTGATGTGTGTTTCAGTGTGGTTTCAACTGAGGGAATTGTAAAGTTATTGAACTCTCCATCATGTTATCCATCTCACTTTACTGGTTAAAGCTTTCTGCCTCTGATCACCGAGATGTGACACTTCAATCCAACCAAAACGCACACACACACACACACACACACACACACACACACACACACACACACACAAACACAAAGTTTCAACCTCAATAACACGTACATGGTCTCATTCTGACGTGACTTTTCACAAAAAGTTGGGCTTTAAAGGTTTGTGTTTTCAGAATTCTTAAAACTTGAAGAGTAAATACAGACTGTTTTTCTCCCACAGCAGTTGGCTACAGGGAGTTGGAGCCTCCCCCTCCACTTAACAGCTTGAATGGCTGCCGCATTTTTTTCATTGATCAAATGAGTGCCATCAAAAAAGCATCAAATCTAAATTTACGCAAATGATTACTTCCATAATTATGGAATAAAACAGTGATGAGGTGCACAGCTCCCAGAAATGAAACGTGGGATATACACTCAGTAGCCACACTTGCACAATCTAATGCAATCTAATCCAATTGTTCTGCCATAAAGTTGACTTTTCTGCTGCCTATAATGCTCAGGTTTTCTTTTTGTCACGGTAACAGAGGTGTTCACTCACTTCTATGTTTGGCATTGAGCTCATAGTTAGTGCTGCTGTTGGACTGGACTGCATTTTGTTGAGGTGTTTCCAATATTCTGACCCCCTCATGTATATAAATGGGGAGGACAAAAAATTTGAATAATCTCACTAGCTGGTGTGCTTGCTTGCTCCTTTGGGCCATATCAGAGACCACCCTGTGGATGTATTGGAAGGTTAGAACAAAAAACCTATGTCATCATGTGGGCTTGAGCATTTGATGGTAACCTTTGCCTTTTCCCTGTTTAATGAGCATTTGGAATAGGTCTTCTATGCATAAGCACTTTCTTTCTTTTAAGGTCTGCATGTATGTTTTTTAGATCTATTTCTTTATTTATTTATTTATGAATGTGTGCTGCTGCAACAATGTAATTTCCTGTGAAGGATCAATAAAGTACTCATCATCAAACCCTTATCAAATTTTCTGAAAAAATGATCAGCGGTGTTGAAGTCTGGTGACTGTGGAGGGAATGTCGTGCAGCAACATTGTGTTGAACAAGTGGAAAATATTTTTCAACCAAAGCCTTTTTTCAAAGCCAAAGTACTAGAGGCAATAGTAACAGATAGCAGGCCATATCAATTCACACAACAATTTGCTCAATAAAAGAACAATTTGTACTGTCTATTGAGACCACACGTGTTGATATTTGAAAAGTTGAACAATTTGACTGGACAATCCTTACTTTTTGAAAAATGACAAAAACAAACATTCTTGGTTGTGGACTCAGATGCCCACTGTATCTGCTGATGAAGTAAAAGCATTCATGGTGTTCCTGTTGTTTTGTATAAATGGCAGTAAAGATACATGTCTTTGTTACACCTGCCATTGATATGCATGTCATATCCAAATTGTTCATGCCAGGTGTGAATGCAGATTGTATTCTATTCATGGTAGTCTCCATTGTCCACATTGTCCACACCGAGATCCAGATCAGCCTGATTTCTCTGCAAAATTTACATAATCTTGCATTTCTCTTTCTGCTTCACAGTGTACATTTTGCAAGACCTGTGGGCGCAGGTCATGTCAAAGTCAAGGCCGCTTGCCAAGTTCTGTTATTATTTGCACTTTTCTTACTTTTCAAAATGGAGCAAGAAGCTTAGACACTCACATAAACAGCGGGAGAGGATAGATCTGCTTTATGTAGCTGCTCTCATTTCATCAGTGCCTTTGCTGCTAAGAAGTAAATCAGAGAAATAAATCAGACTGGTAAAGCATGTCTTCATCATTATTGTATGCGGATTCAAACACACATTTGCATTTACACTTGTGTGATTTCTTCTGGAGGTGGTCTGCTTGAGCACTTCACAATGGTGTGAGGGATAAATACTTAACACTACTAGCCAGTTTGAACATACTGTTAGTGTATTTGTTTATTTATTATTTGAATTTTTTCCAGACAAATCAAACCAAGGGCGGTCTTCCAAGACATCCTGAGGGTATGTTGACTGTGGGCTGGAGGAATTAGAGTTGATGAGACATGATTGCATACACAAAAATGCATTTCAAGAGGGATTAAATAGACAGAGCTGATGTACAGTTGATATTTTTAAATCTTTTCTATACTGGTCATGGTATTTTTGCATAATATAAGACAAGAAATAGAAGATGAGTGCGTGTGAAATAAGTACATTCCAAGAATTTTACACATAGTAAATTCTTGGTGACTGAAGAAATCTGTAATGTTTTCTGTAATCTGTCATTTAAAAAAAAAAATGCTTTATAGTTCATTGTTATTAATCATTTAACAGCCCTTTTGCTTTTGCTTGTTTTGCTTGTTCAAGCACTTTTGGCAACGTGTCTATAAAATGTTATATAGTCAAGTAATGGCTGGAGGACAATTTCCCTCTGTATTATTGTTATATTGACAGAACAGCCAATGAATCATAGCTGTCCAAAACATAGGAGCCTCCTCCACAATGCACCTTCTCAGTTATGGTGATAGTGATTTTAATAAAGCAACACACACATCACACCAGAGGAGTAAATATGGCCGATAATGGAATATAATTTTCCATCAACTGCAGTGAAACGATTAGCTTTTATTTTACAGAATGCACATTTTCACCATATCATTATGTAAATAAAATGTATTGGTCCAGCATTGTTGCTTTGGCTATCATAGGAAAATAGATGAATGGGCTGTAGGGATACAGTTCATGGTGATGGGTAACAGATGAGACAAAAATAATTACATTCTGGTATGGTAATGTAGCAGTTTAATGAATCGCACTGAAACCTATATGTTGATGTTCATTCAGCGCAAATAGAGGTTTGCAGGTATACACTGCTGCATTTGAGTAGGTCCACTGTCTGTACAGCAAATAACAGATGGTGACTTTAAAATTCAAGCAAGCTCATTCATTTCTGTTTTTTTTTTTTTTTCATCTCATGCTGCTTTCTTTTTTGTTTAACCTATAATTACTATGCTGTTTCTTCTCCCACATAATCCCCTGCTCATCTAAACGGGGCATTATACAATTTAATTATGAACATCACACTGTTTTTTCCCATGCAATCTTCCTTGCACTCAGCACAGAGTGGAGCTCTGGGTCACAGCAGTAGCATGCAGCTATGCATCACCAATGGTATTTAAAGAAACACTATGTCATTTTATGATGTTTTAGTACCATCTAGCGACTATTGCCTGTCCACTGTCCTGACTGAGCGAGTCTGGGTATTCAGTATTTTGAAATGTGTCTGTGTTAGGCTGATAACAGCAGAGTCTACACACTAACACTGCACCATGCACTCGGCATGAGTCTGGCTATGTGTGTGTGTGTGTGTGTGTGTGTGTGTGTTGGGTAGTTGGGTGGGTGGGGGGTATTTTCAGAGCTCGAAATCCCAACAGCCGTTGACTAGTATTGAAAACAACTCTCATTAAACCCTTGTGCTGTGCTATGGTCATTTTCACATTCTGTAAAGCAAATTATTACTCTGTAAAAAATTATTATTATTATTATTATTATCATTATTATTATTATTATTATTATTTACATTGTACACATTGTAGCCTTAAACTACGGATCCAATATTAAATGATATGTTAAGGTATAATTAGCACTGGTAAATTTTTACATCTCTAACCCCTCATCACCAACACACACTGTTAAAATACAAATCCCAATAAGAAAAAAGAGAAATTATGCTATGATATGTTCTGATATGTTCTGATATGATATGATATGATATGATATATGAGTGAGATTAGATTGGAACTGTGGAGCAGAGTCAAAAATGAGGGATTACCAGGAAAGTTGTGCAGAGGGAAAGAGCGGAAAAGAGAGGGGGGAAGATGATGAGGATAAAGAGGGGTTGTTAGGCAAGAAGGAAAAAAAGGCAGACAACTGAGGGAGAGCGTGAGTGACAGAAGATAGAGCAGGAAGAAAACGGGCATAGAGAGGTAAATGACATTATAGGGGGGAAAAGAGGACATCAGGAGGGAGATTTATTGAGATGGAGACCTGTTCAGCAAGGAGAAAGGAAAGAATGTGTGAAATGGAGAGAAGCAGGGAAACAAAGGGAGGAACTTGGAGATTGAAAGCAGCTAGGTCCCTTTGCTCGGTGTCCTCAGTAAGTAATGAAAGTCTTTTCTGTTCTACAGCCGTGATGACATGTCCCCCAACGTCCACTGTCAAATCAATCAATGCATGTGTCTGTGTGTGTGAGTGTGCAGAAATATGTGCATGTGTGAATGCAACCCACTGGTGTGGAAGTCTGTGACTGCCCTTGTAATGCTGCAGTATATACAGCACATTTGTGTGACTACATTCTCTGCCAGTCCACTCATGTATGTGAATGTTATGCCTAAGCTCTAATGCTAAATGTGTCTTCTGCTCATCAGTACTCAATACTGCACAGAGGGCAGTAGTAATGCTATCATCCTGTCATCACTTTACTGTGTTGGATGGCAGCTGGACAGACTATGAGCCTCAGCAGATATCCCCCCAGGAGATTTCTTTAAAAATAAAAACAATAAAAAATAAAATACAAAATAATGAATTGGCAGACAGTATTTCTGGACATTTAAAATATCACACATTTATTTTGAAGCTTGAAGACCCAAACCACAAGTCTTTATTTCAGCGTAACACATCTGAATATTGACTCATAAACACTAATTTGAGTAAAAGTATTGTCCTCAAACCTTCAGCGTCGGACGGGTATTGTCTGACACTGAGGGTTTGATGCTCAGACAAAGTATCAGAAAGCATCTGAGGCACAAGCTGTCATGTCCATGGTAACCAGGTGGGAAAAGCTGGTCAGCTACAACATTATGACTGATTTGGCAGAGGACAAGGAAATTTTCACATTGCTTTTATATGGCAACAATGGCAACTCTCAGTCCACCCAGCCACTGAGAATTTACAACAAACAGTGATGGTGCCTGTGACCTTATAAAGATTCAACAGGTACAAAACACTGTCAGCAGGCACGTCATATAACCATAAATCCAGCCAGCATCCAGTGCAATGAAGGGGTTAAAAAGGGTTAGCTTTACTACTGCACCACACACCCCTCACTTTTTTAAAATGCATGAACCCTCCATTTATGATAAAGGTTAGTTATTATTGCTTCGGTTTAGGGTATCTTTAAGCAAAATTACATTGAGATTATGGTAAGGGTAAGGTTAGCCACGTAGGCGACATTTATATTTAGGGATTAGAAGATGAATACATTTTATGAAAGCTTTCACAAATATAGAAATACAAACATGTCTGTTTCAAAGCCTGTGACTGCCCTTGGAATATGAATGTTTGTGCTTCTACATGTCTGCCAATGCCTCCCTCAGTGTGTGTCTCCATAATGCGTTTTGTGTGTCTGTGGGTGTGTGTGTGTGTGTGTATGTGTGTGTGTTTGCACACACACTCTCTTCTCTCCCTGGCCTTTTTTAGGATGCGTGAATGGACTTATCATGTTCTAGCCAGCCCCCTGTGGGAGAGCCAAGGCGAGGGTCTTTCTTGTGTCTTTGTTTTTTCCCTTTAATCTGTCTGGTGTCTGGTTTATGGAGCGACAGCAGCTCTCACTTTCCCCTCCATCACTACACTCACAACTCCAAAATCTCTCACACACACGCATATGTATGCAAACAAGTAACACATTCAAACACCAAGGCAACAACAGAAGCTGACACACAGGAACATGTGTATGTTAATGTGTGTACAAGTGTACACACATTAACACATTTATAAATTCAAACCACTGGGGCCAGAGGGATGCTTGATACTGGACAGAATAAGAAGAGTGTTGAAGATACGGCAGCTGACTGACAGCCTGCTGGGCTGACAGATTTTAGGCAAACTAAATTATCCTCAGAATTTACATTTTCAGGCCTGTTCTGACCAGTGAGAGTCTGGCATATTTACCCAACTGGTCAATTAAAATTGTGAAAAGGGATGTTGCTGAAACAGAGCAAGTGTGCACAATTATCTATCTATCTATCTATCTATGCATCCATCCATCCATCCGTTCATGCATTCATTTGTCCATTTTCTTCACACTTACCTGTCTCAGGGCTGATGTTGCAACAGGATAAGCAGTAACTTTTTGACAATGGCTTCTTCCAGCTCCTCCTGAGGAATTTCGATGTGCTCCAAGGCTAGCTAGGAGATGTAGTTCTCCAGTGTGATATGGCTCCAGCCCAGGGTCTCCCCTCAGTGAATTGTGTCTGGTACACATTCACATGGAGGCAGCAGATGTACAAGCTCACCAGATGTCTAAACCCCACCAGTTGGCTCCTTTCTAAACAGAGCAGCAGCAGCCTCACCATAAGGTCCTACTGGATTACCACAACGTCACATTGAGCAAAGCAAGTCACCTTATGGAGAAATCTCGTTTCAGTTTCGTATCTGTGATCTCATTGATTTGGTCACTACCCAAAGCATGGCTGTGGATTAGGGTTGGAATAATAACCAAAAATTGAAGAGCTTTAATAAAATGCATCATTAAGACCTGTGACATTATTTTGGATATAACTGCAAGAAATAATGTTTGGTGGCTTAGTGACCTCTGTTGCTCAGTTGTACACATGCCTGATAGACAGCACAGAAACACTGCCTTGTGGAGTCATCACATCTGAGGTAAAGGGTAGGGGTAGGGTGCATGTCATGCAAAGGGTAGGGGCAGAACAGATTTAGGTGTCATGGACCATAGCTATGTAATCTGTGTCTTGTAATATTGAATGTAATTTATCTGTTCATGAAGGATCTCAGGATATCATTGTTGGCTCTAGCGCCAATATGGGATTGTCTGCCATTCTCTGTCTGCCCAGGGTGTGAGGTGGTGGGCAAGTGCTCTCATTGAAGTTTAAGATAAGAGGTTTGCCTCAATTTTATTTTATGATACAGAGGAAGACTGGTATTATTGCTTGTGCACATGAACTAGCAGCAGTTTGGAATACTCAGTCTCATTGAGGACAGAGAGTTACTGACACATGGAAGACTTCAACATTCATGTTTGGAAAAACTGGGAAAGCTGGATGGGCATGAGTAGAACGACTGCTTGCAAAGGATTGTCCACAACACCATGTGTGGACAGCTTTGAGCACCAGGAGTTTCAGAAGTATACATTACACCAGAGGTCAGTGATAAACTTTGAAGTTCTTTAGTCTAATCTAATCTGATCGTATATTCTGACCACTTGGGGTTGAACTGTTAACTGATGACCACCTGGAGGTGAGCTGGATCAGATTTTGTGGAGGGCTGCTGGACAAACCAGGTACACAAACATGTAATAAGGGTCTGATGGAACATGGATGTGCAGTCAGAATGGACCTTGCTAAAAGCTGAAGTGAAAAAGTGTTCCGTACCTGTGCATGGAACAGCACACCACGCTTTACCCATGCACAGGCGATTGAGAAGGCATGGGAGTTGCTAATCTTGTCAATGTGTGCAAGTCTGACAGAACACACCACTCTCCCCCCAAATCACACAGTTAAAACCCATGCATCAGTTAGAGCTGGAGAGATTGACTGAGAAAACAAGCCTGGCTGCATAGTGTCTTGTCATTTAGGTCTACTCTTCGCCAGGCAATATGTGCTATAGCTTTATTTTTCAGTCCATGTTAGATAGAAGTCTATGAGAGACAGGTAACCAGCTTTGGGTCTTTCTCTTTCTTGCAGACAGTGGGGTAGAATAGTGTTAACCTTTCCAGGGGCAGACAAGACGCCATGGTCATTGTTATCTTCCATTCAAAACATTGGCATCCTCTTCCCTGTGGTTTGAGGGCCACCAGCAGGAGATTTATGACTAGGGTAGAGTGGCCAGGCTCAGAAGAGCCCTCACCACATCCTGCCTTGCTGTCATTGCATTCCAACAACAGGTCTGAGGAGCTGAACCAGTGCTGCTGGTGCACTGCAGATGGAAGAGAGCCGCCTCAGAGCAGCATGCATGTGGAGACTGACAGAGGTTACCAGGCCAAAGCACATTTGGCAGCACCTTAGTAGTTTTAGTAGTGGTAGTAGTTGTACTGAGGCAATGAGCCCATAGTTTTCAATAGGATCACACTGGGCACTGTCGAAGCATGTGCATGCAAATTTCAGTGTGCTGAGGCAACAAGAGGCAACTAAGTGGTTAAGCCAATAAAGTCCTGTTAGAGAGCAAACCTGGCATGAAATAGAATTTGTGTTTGTTTTGTTTTGTTTTGTTTTGTTTTGTTTTTCCCTTGTGGCCAGTTTGGGGCTGCCTAAACACTGAAAGAAGTTTGTGACCACATCTATGTATGTGTTTGTTTTTTATTTGTCAACACTCAAAGTTATGCTATATTGGCCCATTATTGTGAAGTTTACTAGTGTTATGTCTGCAGCCTACAGTCATCATCTATAATACCTGTTTAACCGAGGAAACATAACTAATCGTGTGGAGACTTGTTATTTCTTATTCTGAGCAAAGCAGCCTTGAAGTTTATGGTTAGTCTGGGCACAGCTGGGATACACACAGAATCAGTGCTTTCCCATTCTTCAATAAAACAATGTAGTCAGGTATGTCTTTGTATCACACAATGACTCTTCGTGCTTAAATTGTAGATTTTCCTTTACATTCTCAATTCTCCATTGGCTTCATTCTTTATGTTTCTTAATTTGTTCTTCATCAATAATGCAGTGCCTGTGATCTCCATCATTAGAACAACTTCTGCTCACCTATGATTGAGTTCCACCTGAAACGTCTCAACTGTTTCAGTGAATACTAATGGTAGTGAATACCAATAGGGGGGCATTGAGTCCATTCCCTGCTGTGTCAAGTCAGACTGGCTGGGAAAATATGAATGGGCAAACTGAGAAAGAAATCCTCTCCTCTCCCTTAACAATTAGTGGCAAGACATCCTTGAGCGAGGTACATATTGCTTTACAATTGCTTTGACAGAAAGATCTTTTCAGCTATTCACTTATTGTTCACTTATTCCTACATAAGTTTTGTTTGGTTTGATGTGGTTGATGAGTAGCCTTGATCATAAGTCTTTTAGGCTCAAGAACCCAAGAGCTGTTTTGAGGGCTTTTCGAGTGCAGAGGCATCATCATATAACACCGCCATCAATATTTAAGAATGGGATTTCAACCCACCAATCTGCTCTGTCATACGCTGTCAAAATCCTATAGGATTTCTAGCTTCACAGAAACACCTAGAGACACAGACTATATAATGTGCACCACATGTCGAAGAACCATTCATCCATGCTGTTTTGTGTGTGTGTGTGTGTGTGTGTGTGTGTGTGTGTGTAAGGGCAGGTGTCCAGAAAAGATGTGTATTTCAGTTTCCCTGTTATTGACATGTGAGAAAGAAATGGTCAGCCATGTGGAAGGGGATGGAATGAAGGCAAGGGTGGCTCATATCTAAAGCCCTCAAGCACTTTTGGGAGACAGACAGACTGACATATGAAGACAGATGAATTTTGAGTAAATATAATAATAGTATTGCCCCAGAAAAACAACATCGACAATAATAATATACATTTTATTTGTACAGCAGTTTCCAGGGAACTTGAGGACACCTCAAACACCATTATTTGCATAAGATAGTTTACAAATAGATAGCATTTATATGGGGAATCTGTGCTGTCTAAAACTGATGATGCAAAACTAACACCAGCAAACACCTGGAATAAGCCATTGGAGCAAGGCACCAAAATTACATGGTGGAAACATAATCAGGATACTAGAGGAAAAGTGTAAAACAAGGGAAACTATGATTAAATTTAAAACATTCCAAATCTGAGAGATTTTTGTGGCATGAAATTACATATGGCAAACTTTATTTCATGAGTACTGTGCCGTCAAAAGCAAACGCAGCTCATCTGCAGCTTGGCTCAGCAAGCAGGCTGAGTAAAGTCCTTGGAAGCATTCAGCACAGGTTTAGCACGTGTTTGCCAAAACCACACTGAATTATTTCTGCCACTCTCCGAGAGAATTGCATTCAGAATGTGTCTTTAGTGCGTGGCACCAGATTTGACCCCTTTTACACAGGGACACAGATTTCACAGCCAAATAATTCCTTTCTAACATTTCTGGATGGTCGGGTCACAGGATAAAAAGCTTCATAAAGTGCTTTCTGCAATGGTAACCAATTTAAGTGAGAAGACAATTTGCATACAGCTAACCTTTGCTATAGTAACTCTCTGGAGAGAATGCAGCACGGAAATGCCCTATTACAATAAGTCAACTATCAAATCCCTCCCTCCCATCCTTCCTCGTATTTCCCTTCTGTCTAAGATAAGACAAGTTGTACCTTCATTGGTCTGGGAATGTAGTCAAACCTGCAGTGCGGAACTTTTGGCTCCTCCTCGAGCAGTCAGCGTAATTATGCAAACACAGTCAGTGCACACTAATGACGTAAGCCTGCTGGTGAAAGCCCAGAGACCCGAGGTTAAGCCCCCTGCTGAGTGAGACCAGTGTCCATTTGTAACATTTGCTCGCTACCATTACGTACCCTAAGCTTACGTTAGCTTGCTAGCTCCTACATTTAACCATAACCTTTTCTTAACCCTCACCAACCTTAGTTTCAGCCTCGCTGGTGACTGTTCAAGGCGATGCGTGGTGTTTGGATGCATCTGAAGTGTTAAGTTGTGTTATTTGTATGCAGACAGTCCATGTATCAGTCCCTGATGCCGGGCACTGGGAGGCAGAGACTATCAGACCTGGTCCAGCCTTATGGAAACACCCCGTCAACTTTGTCTTTTACACAGTGCAGCAAAATCAGGGCTGTGATGTTGCTTCTAAGATCTACATATAATACGCACATACACTGTCTGCTAATATATGCATGCTCATCTCTCTCTCACTCTTTCTTTCTCTCTCTCATACACACACACACAAACTTTTCTCAAATTCTCTCCCTGTACTCTCTTTTTCACTCATTCCATCATCTCTTCAGTTCTTCCAGAAATACACGAGGTCTTCACCTGTTAAGCAACTGGTTCCCTTGTGGTTTAGTGTGTTTGCAGCAAGGTGCTGAGTTCACTACATTGAGCACACACTGTCAAACTTTACAACTTTAAATAGACTTGGCCCTCTCTCTCTCTCTCTCTCTCTCTCTCTCTCTCTCTCTCTCTCTCTCTCTCTGAGGTTATGTGCAGAGAGAGAGAGGAGAAACCAAAAAATAAAGAATAAGTGTATATTACTAAACTTTGTCTATATTTTAATTCTTCCTTCTGCAGACACTCTACACACGTAACAGGATTAACTCAGTGTCATCTTGTGTACTTGCTGCTAATTATGTTTGATATTTGTGTGTGTGTGTGTGTGTGTGTGTGTGTGTGTGTGTAGTGGGCATTCTAGGCTGCATGCTGAGCAGTCCTTGTTCTATGTGAGGAGAGCACCTGAGCTCAGTAGGACTCTATGGAGCCAGAGGCATTAAAAGTAGACGTAGATGCAGAACTGCAGCAGATATTTCTGCTACTTGGGACAAAACTCAAAGTTACAGGCCCAACTTATGACTTAAGGGAATATGCTGATGCTTCTTTGAGGCTCCCTTTAGGGCTCAGGGCCCGGGACATCTGTCCTGGTTGTCCCCTGCTGGTGTTAGTCCCGAACAGGTCTATAAGGGGCCTCGTTGTTGCACATGCACAGCATTGCCATGCCCTTGGACCTCTCCCAGCAGTACGAGGAAGTAGTCAGATTCGTTGTCACCACAGAAGATTGCTGTTGCTCCAGGGAGAAGGGAAGGAAACCAAGCAGAGGAGAAGTTGGGCCTCCTTTTTCATAGGGGGGAAATACTGGGGGAAAAGAGGAGGAGGAGGAGGAGGAGGATTGCTGTGTTTCTGCTGTTTTGAAGTAGGTCACGTAAGCAGTGCTGCATTTGTCATAAGTGACAGCCTTATTAATCATGGGAGGGGTGGTGTCAATGCCCAGTGGCTTTGCTCTGCAGGTGGCTTGTCCCGGTGGATGCCAGGGTTCCAACCTCTGTGTTCTACCTCTGTTCTCCCTCCTTGTCTCCCCCTCCTCCTCCTCTTACCCCTGGCCACTGTGAAGCTCCGAATCGGTTCCCCTTACATGTCCTCTGAGTACATCTCACTCTCACCTCTCTCTTTTAATGCTCCCATATCTCAGTCTCTTTTATTTTCCCCTCCCGACGCCGCGCCGTTGTCCCTGCTTTCCCCACTCTCGATCCTTCGCATTCTATTTCGAGTGTCGCAGTCACTTTCCCATGGAAATGCAGACTCTCTTGCCTGTCTCAGAGTGTGAGGGTTCTCAAGTCTCTCTGTTGCTTTCTCTCTGTCTCTCCCCATCACTCTGTCTCTGTATCTTTGGCCTCTCTTTCCCCATTCAACCATTCTCTTTCTTTCCAGTCCGCTCCCTCCCTCTCTCCCCTCCCTCTTCCCTCCCCATTTCACTTCTGTGGTTTTAAGATGCTCAGTAGGCCCTGGATCTGCGGTCAGTCAGTTAGCACTCCAGGCGCTGACATGTTTGGGCTCCCAGGAGTCTTGACCAGCCTTGTTCCACCCACACAAACTCACACACACATTCACAAACACACATGCTTGCACACACCTGTCTCTTAACACCTCTCCTCTCCTACATGTAGAGGGTGGTTAGTACAGGCCTGGGGGGAAGAAGGGTTTTAAAAGATGTTTGTGTAGTTTGACTGTCTGGTTTGCTGTCTACATGCTTAAGTATGCAGGAATATAGAAGATGATAAGATGCAAGATGCATTCCAGAGGAGTTTTAGCACATTGGTCTTGCCTTCTGTTTCATATCCATTATGCTTTATTTAACCTAAGTTAGTTTTTATTCCAGTATTAGAGGTAAAAATTAGTCTATGTTGTTCTCAGTATTGGTCCTGCTCACTGATAGATTCAGCTGAATCTAAATTATCTTCACTTTAATCAAAGAAGAACTTAACACTTGAATGTCACATGGTGTCAGACCAATAAATATTCATGTGAGTATTTGGATGTCTGTGCTTTTGTATATGTTGTGCCTCACTTAAATCAGTCGTCTGCAGTTTTGTATAGTGCACCTTTACCTGGCAATGTAAACATCCACAATATGTTTTGGGGACACTCAGCTGTCCCGCCACCTGTGTTCTGCATTAGCCCTGCAGAATTCTTAAAATGATTCTGCTTTGGGATACAGCAAGAGTGCAGTGTGCAGTGTGTTCATCCAGTGTGAACTAGATGAACTATTCCTTTAATGAGCTTTTGAGGCTGCGTGTGCTTGCACTCTGTGCTCTCACAATGTCTCCTTTAAGGTGAGATTATCAATCAGGAATCTAGTAAGGCTAGCGCAGTTATGTTGCCACAACAACAAGCGGTTACCATGGAGATGTTACACACATTTATTCCGTGTGACGTTGACACTTTTTCTCATAACTCCTCGAAGGTCCTGTCTTGTCACATTGTCTTCTAACACTGGCCTGTGTCTGTGCATCATTTTGCAGCCTGTGTGTGTGTGCGTGTGTGTGTGTGTGCACGCGCTCATCACTGTTGATAGTGTTACATATTTCAGTCAGATTCCACGGTCATATATCTGGGTGCATTTGAGACCCAAGATAAGGAGGGATTTATGAAGGTAGCCCTCTGCTAAGTCAAGGTGAACACTAAAGATATGATGCCCCTGTGTGGGTTTGTGTGTGTATGCCTGTGTGTATGTGTGTGTATGTGTGTGCGTGCGTGTGTGACTGTGTGTGCGTGCGTGTGTGTGTGTGTATGTGCTTGTATGGGTGCATATGTGCGAGAGAGAGAGAGAGAGAGAGAGAGAGAGAGAGAGAGAGAGAGAGAGAGAGAGAAAGCAAGAGATAGAGAAAATGTGTATTTATGTGCGTGCACGCTGCACACCTGCATGCATGAGAGTGTCTGTTCACCGCTGACTTAGTGTCAGTGACAGCTAATCCTTTTGTGCAGTGCTTTGACAGGTCTTATGTTCTTTTGCCTGAAATTCATCCTTTCAGTATCAGTATCGGTATCATTATTATTCACTCTTTAATTTTTCCCTGACACGTAATCTTCATAATGAACACAGGAAACTGAAGCCAATGTTTGATCGCTGGACTGCCTTCCACTAAAGGTTCACTATTCACCCTATAATTACCTTCACTAAACTCTAAATTATATATGATTCAGGTGGTACGATAATATTATAATTTCACAATAATTTGTTTTCAGTCTATGCTATCAATTATTTTATCTGCATAGGTGTCTCTTCTTTTCTATGATCGACACCTTGTGGTAACAAAACTTGTCACATAACTATGAAGGGAGTAATCTTTGCCACTATTCTCAAACTTGTAGGCAACAGCCAAAGTTATACCATGGTCTGGGTGAATACTCTTTTCTGATTGGCCGGCAGGTGTGCGTGAAAGCTGTGTATTGCACACATTTTTCAGCTCAAGTTTAATCACCATTCTAAGTTCATCCGCTACCTAACTTGTTACCATAGCAACATTAAAAAGCACAGCTGTCAAAGCTCGTTACCAGCCGCAGCAAACACAGCCGAGTTATCCACTTGGTCAAAAGATTATTCCTTGTCATGACAATGGTAAGCTCTTGCTTCATAACCTTTTGGATTTGAGTGCAAAACGTTCATAAAAAATTTGCAAATGCTTTAATTTTATTTTGTTGCAGGATAATCAACGAGTAGGTGTGCATTTAACAGTTTTAAGGCACACCTACTCGTTGGTTATCCCTTAAATAATTCCATGCTCTTAAGGATAACTTGATTTTATCCTGTAAATATATCTTTCAAGATACAATCTATGACTAATGCTGGACTTCTGCGTGTGTGCAGCCTCTAACAGCTGAGCAAGAGGAACTACAAAAAATGTAGAATTTCATTTTAGCAAAAGTTAACCTTGCCAACGAGCTAACATGCAGACACCAGCATTACGTTTTGATGACCCACTGTAAACTTACATTTTTCCATCTCCAACCCAAGTCCACCCTCTTTTGCCATAGGTGTCGTGTAACACCTATCGATCTTCTCATAGTTCTTGGTGTTGCTGCTTCACTTTGGCCCAATACCCTCACCAAAATAATGTTTACCAAAATATATAGAATTTAGCGACACCAATTACAGATTGTAGTGTAAAATCACTATCTCTGTTAGTTTAATTGTTTATAGTTTGTGACAATGCCTAAAAAATGCTGATAATAGTCCAATGACAGGAATCTCAGATTTGGATCACAACTAACATCAAATACATTTTTCCTGTGCCCAAGGCCTATTGTCCCAACAATTTTCTTTGAGATTTCCCCAAAAAGTCTTTGAGATTTCCTAATGACAGACAGACAAACAAACAAACAAAAACACCCTCAATGGCAGAGGTTTTAAAAACAAAATTGGTGACAGTGTGAGGGAATCTTCTGCCCTTCAAAAAGGCACAAAGGCATTTTTAAATTCAAGTCACAGCTGTGTCCAAGTCAAAACATATATTCAGTGCTCTCTTGATACCAGAGGCATATCTTTTTTCTAGCATAGTAAAGTATCTAGGAAATGAAAGATTTAGAGGCTCAACCTTTACTCGAGCCAAAACTGGGACCTAAACAAGGACAAAGGTAAAACTAAATTAAAAGTCACCATAATTGCTCCAAAAATTGGAGTGGTAAGAGTTGTTATTGGATAGATTGAGTGTGCTGGGAGAAAGTGGTGCTATCTTGGCCAAGGGAGGTGGGGCATTGTGGTAGAGTGGACTGGGGTCTTTAAGGTGAGATTCAGGTGATATTTTAGGACAGACTTGACGTTTAGAGAAGAGAAACCCTGTGTTCATTGCTAGAAGAGAGTAGAGTGATGGGGCATTTGATTAGGTGATGGAAATGTTGGCTTTGGGGACATCAAGGTGAACGCTAAAGAAGATCAGGATCATCCGTGTAGAGGAAAGTGAATTTTTGACAAGCGGGATAGGCGCTAGGTGAAGAGAAAGTTTGGGAGAGCTTGATTGGAGGCATCACTGGGACAGAGAGGAGTGTGGGGTGATGTGTGTCAGTCCCTATCGGGTGTCTCCTTTAACTGAGGGGGACCACACCACATCAGCACAGTGGCTCCTGCCCTCTCACATTGTGTTACTTCACCACTGAGGCTCTATCTTTCTGGACTTTTCTTTCAGGCCTCTCAGATCCCCTTCTCTTCCCTGTCACACCACTTTCTTCTCTCTCTCTTTTCAACTATTTCTCTCCCTCCAGTGAGAAGTCTTCTTATTTACTTTCTGTTTACTCTCCTGAACCAGCAGCAAACACCAAACTAGGATGGAGAAATTGTTTGAGTTCATAATTGTAACATATTGCATATTGCTTTGACACTATTGTCCCTATGTTGTTGTTTTTTTAATGTTGTTCTTTATATTTTTCTATTCAACGATAGCCATACATGATCCATAAGCTGTACTCATTTTCATTCACTTTACACCAATAGCAAGAACCAGCTCCACCAGCAAATAATTCCTTAAAACCTTGTTGCATCTTTTTAGCCAGGACAACAGGAGCCATCAAATTAGGTTTGACTCTGTAAAGTCTACATTTTAAAAACAATGAAAAGCAAACATGTAAAAAAAATGTAATTACATATAGCACATTTCACAATAAGTGGGGAGGTGTGAAGCAAGGCAGTTGCATATGGGCAGTAATTCAAAATGACAATTCTCATATAATTCTTACATGAGGAGAAGCTGCATCTGACAGCAGGCCTCTAATATACAATACTCACATGTCCCATGTGACTTCTAACATCGATGCAGGACATACAGCACTTGCGTGCAGCGACTGCTTTTCTCAACCTGACCACCCTTGAAAATATTTGAGCCACTGGTGATTTCAATGACAAAACAGCATTTTATTTCTCTACAGGAGGATAAGGATTACACTTCACCCCCGTGGGAGTAGGATATAATTGGGATATGACACACAGAGTGAGACCTTTTTACCAAGTTGGTCAATTTCTGCTGTACAAAGTGGGTAAAGGGTACCCCTGTGCATTCTTTGTACCCTTTATGTCTGACTTTGGTGGCACTAATGACTCCTCTGGTATCTCTCTCCATTTCTGTCTCCTCTCTCTACATCTCTTTTCCTTGCTTTCTCATTGCTG
Source organism: Myripristis murdjan (assembly GCF_902150065.1). Lineage (NCBI taxonomy): Eukaryota > Metazoa > Chordata > Actinopteri > Holocentriformes > Holocentridae > Myripristis > Myripristis murdjan. Next base: position 8,702,500 of record NC_043993.1, on the reverse strand, counting down.
TTTTTATACACATATAACTCTGAACACCATCAATAAATAGTCAGTTTTTCCTTTATGTATTTTATATGAATTGTCTTGTCTCTGCAAAGCATCAAAATTGTATACATGTCATTTGGGGAAAAAACATGACATTTATTATCATTTATACTGTTTTGAAAATCTCCAACCATCTGTACTTAAATGTATAGACAACAATCAGTATATTCTTCTACCTTCAGCCAACATATGTTTTTATCTACTTTTTTACTTTTTATCTACAAAAATTTGGGTCAAAACCATCAGGGCCTCTCTCTACTTGAAAATGAAAACATGGAACCATATCGCAGGCTATGAGCTCCTGTTCTGAAAAGCTTCTTGTTGTGTTTGGATAACTACAGATCTTCTACGAGAAAACAGCTTTCCAGGCACAGAGTGAGAGTGGCAGGCTTTTCAATCAAATCCTTGGCAGTTTTGAGTCATGAACCATGTTCAGCTGATAAAGAACAATGTAAAGCTGTCAGTTTGGCAGACGGGCTGCAAGCAAGGGGGGCAAGTGCTTATAGAGACTGGAAAATCACACGTTTGTTCCCCACAACCAGTAGTGGAAAGTAATGAATTACATTTACTCAAGTACGTAGCAACTGACACCTCACTTCAGTATTTCACAGTTTACTTCTGAATGTTTCAACACTAACTGTGATTCTTGAAGCACTATCTCTGAAACCATGAACACTTTTATCCGATACATTTACCAACTGAGTCAAACTGAATGCACCTTCTCTGCTTTACACTCAGTTTGTAATTTTCGAAAACACTTTTGGCAGCGTTGAAAATACTCTATATTGCTACACTGTTTTGCCAATTGCCTTTCCACATTGACACATGTGAAAACATTTTTACATAAATAATGAGTTCACTTACAATCAGAGCTTGAGCCACAGGTAAACATCTGTTTTGGACAACAATGGAGGCCAGTGTTTGACCGAGAGGAAGAGGGGTGAGGATGAGGATGAGGAAGAGGAGGACGAGAAGGCGAAGAAGTTAGATGAAGTCTTAGTCTTACGGCCAGAGCCAAAAAGGAGGTAAGATTTTGTGTGTGTGTGGGTGTGTGTGTGTGTGTGTGTGTGTGTGTGTGTGTATTGATTCAAAAACATGCCAAAAAGTTTTTTAAATAGTTTGAGGAGTTTTGCAAGAATTGTTTGCTTTTGCAAGAGATGTACATTGCTGGTTTGGTGCAAGTTCTGTGGTTAGTGTGTACACTTTTGCGAAAATAGCCCATAGTTTAAAAAATAGTGCCTGAGCTATCAGAAAAAAAAATGTAATTTCGTGAAATTTCCCATTTGTACCCCATTACATTTCAGAGGGTACTCCTGTCCTTTACATCGCACTGCAGTAATCTGACAACTGCAGTTTCTAGATATTTTGCAGAATAAGTTTTTTGTGCAAAACATTAAAATAATAATGTTTGGTTAGATGTGACACTAGCCAACAGTGTATGGAGCAGTTAGAGCAAAAATATGAGAATACTTCTTAATGCATCAATTATTAAACATATTGGAAATAACTGTCCTTCACAATGACTACTTTGACTTTTCATTCTCATTTTCATAACTATATTTAACTGCCAATACTTCCATTAGCTATTTAGGGAAAAATTCTAATTCTTCTTCTTCTTCTAATTTTAATGGAGTATTTTTCCATTATGATATATGAAAAATAGATGTGTCCCTCTTGCACCACTGCCCACAAGTCCAACTTCAAAAGCTTTAAATGTCATTGAGCAGGACACTGAACTCACTGCCTGCTCATGCATCATAAATTGCTGTGGATAAGTATCTAAATTACAAAAAAGTGAGCTGTAAAATTCATACATAAAGTAGGGAAAAAAATGTATACCAGGGTTGCCTTGCACAACAAAAGCCTAGTCCCAGAGTTTGGTAGATTACTGTTCTGTTCTGTCACTTAGAGTAGATGTGCTGGCCTCGAATAGGCTTTTATGGCTGTCAAGGCTGGTTAAGGACATCAGATCAATGCTACCTGTACTACCTAGTAGGAGCGTGACCGGTCTGAATACACAGCCACGCTCCAAAGAAAAGTTTGATTTATTTTGTGTTTTTTTTTTCTTTTTTTTTTTTACAGGTGCTGCCTTTTTGGCAGGCAAACGTGTTGGAATAATTTTGACTTGAATTATCTGTGCTGCTTGCAAGAGCTAAATATACATACAGAGAGAAACTGCACAGGAGGAGTTTTATCAAGCCGTCAAGAAGTTTCATCAAAGCTTAAGAAGAAGAGCCACTACTGGAAGCTTTTACACACCGGCAGAGTTCCCTGGGTTTGGTATTCATGAAGTCAGCATCTTAGAGTGGAGATGTTGATTTAGAAATGATTTTGTCGAACGAAGCAGTCAGCGCTGGTATCAGGTCAATGATCCTTGATGTGTCCTCCTTAGATCTGAACCTCTATGAATATTAATCCATGGGAGGAAAAGAGACAGCCTGGTCTCATGAAATTTTGTCAAATGAGCACAGTGTCTTAAAATGCAAAATAATGTGCTCTTTCCACAAAAAGTGAGGGAGATACATTTATAGAGTAAGAATTATGTGGAGGAGACACAAGTAGACCCTAGCAGTAGTTTGACACTGGGAGGGTAGGTGTGTGAAGGTCGCAGTGGTGGATAGATGAACCCAGTTCCAAACTCATGCAAAGAATTTTAATACCATGAGTGAAGTTCTTATTGTCTTATTCAGCTATGAACATACCCTACATGAACCGTAAAAATTGAACCTTGGTAGATTTGTGTTGTATAATTACCTGGCCATTATATGGGTCCACAAGGTGGCGAAATATCCTCATTAGTTGCTCCATGCTCCCGCTTCCATGTCACGGCAAAAACAGCTCCCAACATAACAATTTTAGTGCATAAACGAAAGCAAGCAAAGCAAATTATTCCAATAAAAAAAGTCCCAGTACACTACCAACTTTCTTCTGGGTAATAACAATTATTTGTCAGTGTACTATGTTGTTCCTGCCTGGTGCAAGGTTACTATGAGGAAGTTTCCTGCAGATGCTACTGCTACTCTACAAATTTGTTTGACCTGGCCAAACTTAAACCTGCAGTAAACGATTTGAGAACCTATTAACAATCCTGAAACTAACCTGTGCTTAATGGAGACTTTTGTAAGCCCATTTATATAAACCAATGCCAAGTTGCTAGGCCCAGCCATTTTGCAGTTTTCCACCTCTTTTCTCTTTTTGTAATCAAATTCTGGCCAACAATGTAGCTCTGTCCACTTCACCTCCTCGCATCTTCAACTTCATTCAAAGCGTCTCTGAAACCGCACATTCTGCAGATAAACAAATCCAAATTTCAGATCAGTTGTGCCAACTTTTTCTGTCGCTGCAGTGCTGATTCCAGTGACAGAAAAAGTTCTCTCAAAACAGATGTTACTGGAAGCCTGCAGCTTCACCATGTTTCCTAATTTGAGGTCAGACACTAAACAATCCAAGTAATCCAACATTTCCATTTCCCTCATTTACATCCCCAAAATTTTTTCACCTTAACTTTCAGTTTTGTTTCAATGAAGCTGCCATGAATGTGGAACTGGCAAAAAATCGCTTACTGCTGCTTTATTTGTTAGCTAACAATTCTGTGTAATGAGCAAATGAAAATGGCATGTCCAATCAATCCACATTATCCGTTGTTGGTGGATAAGCAACATGTTTACATTATTCATGTTAACAGCATATAATCTGCATTTCCGAGTTCACGCTCATTTCGTGAAATTTCTTGAGAGCCGAGCAGGTTGGCCAATAGACCCAGAGGCTGATCATTATGTCTCCAAGGTGGAAAGCTGTGGGATTTAGCTTTTTAAAAGATTCTGAAAATACTAGTGTGGTCTAGCGTAGATGGAACATCAAAATGACATTTTCAAATTTACCCAGCTTGGCCAGCTTAATGGTCTGAATGATCTCATTATTGGTGGCAGACATTTTTAATCCAGTCCCCCACTGGCTGGTCCAACCAATCAGTCAGATTTGGGATGAAATTACAAGGTCTCACCGAGGATTCCGGTTGTTTCAGAGATATACCCTGCTGTCATTCACCAACAGCACACGTCTTGTTAACCAGAAGGGTGCTGGGTCAATCCTCGGCACAGGCCAGAGGGTGTAGTCCAACTACCTGGAGAAAAATTCACAGACTATCACTGCTGATGTGCAAGACACTGAAGCCTAAACCAGCTCTGTGGCTGCTGCACTGTGGATGACCCCAGAGTCTGGCTGATGTGTGGAGGGCTGTGTGTGTATCCACAAAAGATAACATTTTTTAAAAATCTAATGCCCTCGTGTGATGCCTGCACCGACAAATGATCTTGCTCTCCTCCCTCAAGGGGAGCAGCGCCGCCGTCCCACCAGCTCCGCCAGGTTTTCGTTCGTCATCGCCTGGACAATGATAGAAATTAAATGTTCAGCACAGAAACTGTAATAACAAAGTGAGAAAATCTGTGCCCATTATTAGCAAGCAAACAGATTTGTCTGCTTTCTCTACCTTCCCTCGCTCTCACTCTCTCTCTCACACACACACTTTCTCTTTATCTCTCTTTCAATCTCTAGCTGTGCTTCTATCCAGTTAGCTACTGTTTGAATGATCACGTTCCCTGGCATGAGAGTGCTATGTAATTAACCTATGAGTTTCCTGCTGTTGCAACGTGCCTCCTGCCTGCCTCAGAGTCCTCCTCTGGTGGATTATTACTGCCATCTTCTGGCAAGACAAAGCCCTATCTGTCCATGTGATGGAGAAAGATGGGACAGAAGCAGAAGACAAGCATGTTCAGACGGCATGCTTTTTATCTTTTCCTCCTCATATTCCTTTGGAGACAGACTTACCTTTGCAGCTGAGATTTTCATTTAGCCCCAAACATTCCTCAAAAGATGAATTGGTGCACCGTTGAAAGTGTGATTTTTTTTTTTTTTTTTTATCAACAGGTGGTCGGGTGATATGAGCTCTTGCCCCATCTATTTATTCCTCTCTTTCTGTATGTATGTGTTTCTCATTGCAGATATACGATGCAGATACTCCCTTTTTTTCAGCTCACTTCCGCTCCATTTATTCTTGCACCGCAACGGTCCTCGCCATCTGTTAGCCCGGTGGAATTGCAACCAATTCAGTTAAACAATGATCATTCCAAGGTGCTAGCTTTTGCTCTGAGCAGCAGACAGGTATATTAGGATCAATTTTTCTATAATTGCATGTGCAATAGGTGCTTGCTGAGGCTAATTATACATAGAATTTGCATTGAAGGAGTTTTATCTAACAAGTGCGATGTAAAAACACAGTAATTAGAGATAATGTGGGTGTAATTAGGTACTTCTTAATGAATGGAGTTTGAAATGAGATGTTGCGTAGATGAGAGAGTGAGACAGGCAGAGAGAAAGAGGACAGAGAGAGAAAGTGGCTTGTGCTAGAGGGACAAATTGGAGTGTATTTCTCGCCTATTGTTGCATGTCTAAATTTCCCCTATATGAGCTGGCAACAACGATCTTGGCTGTGCAAATTGGTGGCATCTCTGTCGCTCGCCCCATCAATATAACTTCACAGTGCAGGCTAATCAATGCAACGAGAGCCGGGATATGCTTCATGACAAACAGAAGCTGCTAGAGTCCCTCTGCCTCCATTTGTCATTTCTTCTACTGCAGACAACTACAAAGAAAGATGGGGCCTTATCATTCTGTGCTATTCTTGCTCAAAAACGTCAGAGCATAATTCTGCATGCCTATTTCCCGAGTGAGTCTCTGGAGTGTGAATCTACAGTTTAGCTACAGGCTCCATGAGAAAGCGCAACTTGAACTGAGCTACTTCTCCTGGGAGAGCAGCGGGTTCAAACGTCGCCCTCGCTGCTTTTTGCCCCCCAGCTGGGATTCCGTGCCAGTGACGGTGACAAGACTGACTGCCATGTTTTACAGCAGCGACTTCTCCTACTTCTGCTCGCTGCTTCACCATCTCTCCTCTCCCTGCTCCGCCGCTCTATCTCATCTTTCCCTGCATACCTCTCTCTTCTTACTCATCAAAGTGGAGGGATGTGATTTAGCCATCCTCCCCGCTGTGCCTCATGTTCTCACTGTCCTCCACACCGATGCATCTATCATGGATGTGCAGCACCCAGCTTTGATCCGTACCTGATTGGCCATGACATATATGACATTTATCATCTCGGCCTATCATATTCACCGGTCTGGTTACGTCCTCCCCTGCATAGTACAAAGGCTTCAGCCTTTAAACTTAGGGCTCTCTCTCACATCTTTCTCTCTCTAGAATTTTCTCTCTCACTCACGGGTCTTACTTTTTCATTCGTCTTCCCATTTCTCTCTTCTGCTTTCCCTCCGTCATCCCCGCATTTGTTGTGTCACGGCCTCCATTAACTCTCTCAGAGCTGAGGTTGTCAGGCAACATGAGGAAAATGTCAGAGGTCACAGTGTCAATTGGAGCCATTTGTTTTAACAGAAAAGATGAGATTCACAGCAGTTTGCAAAAGCTGCTCTAAATGTCATCGTTTGTTACAGCAGACTGTGCTATAGTACAATGAATGCGATGGACAAAAATAGGAATTTCTGAATGCTTCAACATCATATGGCTTCTGCCTCTGTGGGAGTTTTCTATTGTTATTCTGGGAACAGCACTCAGGTTTAACGGACCTTAGTCAATAAAAACATCCCTTTTAGAATAATAGATGCTATTTAATGCTCTGAAAGAATATTGCACCAGTAAATATTGTCTGTTTCCTTTTATTTGTACCTGTGCCTTTGTGATCGACAGGCCTTAAGATTCCAGTCACATACATTCTTCTGCTCTGCTGCCTCTCTGCTTGATGCTCAGGTCAGCTTTTAACTTGCAGGTTCATGGGAATTTGCAGGCGCGCCTAAGAGCACTGAGACTCTTTCGTATATTATCACATATCAAAGATATGGTCTTCCTAAATGTTGTGTCTTTTTCCCTGCGGACCCAGCAAGAGAGCAACCCAGATGTGTGACCAGACTTCAGTCTGTCCACTAACACCCCTTGAAAGCCCTCCCCAGGCATACACAGGAACGCTATTAGTGGAACACATTATTCAGACTCTGGTGCCCCCTGTCTGCTGCCACCAGTAGCACGCAGAGTTCACCCTTGCCCTGAGGCACTCTGTTTGTCTGCTCAGCCTGGCTAAACCGCCCCGTTCCCCAAGTCCTACAAATATGTTTACAAATTGACAGTGCCAAGTGGGCGTGACTGGGCCGCTGTGTTGAGAAAGCTGATTTGGACCTGACCAGCAGCTCTGATCCATCATCAGACCACGGACCCTTTCATAAGCCCTCTTTTTTTGCGAGACGCTGGTTTCACCTGAGTGATAAAAGAAGCACAAAAAAAAAAAAAAAAGAAATGAACTAGAAAAAGTGAGGCTCTTGCCAAGTAACTGCACAGCTTGTAAAAAGGTGAAATATCACTGCACTCTTTCGATATTTTGTCTGCCGCTGCTTCTCAATTGCAGTGCCTTCAGTCTTCACAGGGAGTAGCTTCACTGTGTGCTTTTTTTTTTTTTTTTTTTTTTTTTTTTTTTTTTTTAACAGATGACAGGGGCCTGAATGTCATTTGATGCAGCCCTGGCAGTTTGCTGAAGGGAACAGGGGGGAGATGGAGAGTGAGAGGGAGGGAGGGAGGGACAGAAAGAGAAAGAAAGACAGGGAGAGAGAGAGCGAGTCAGGAGAATTAGAATGTATTTCAGGTCTGAAGCAAGTGGTGCATTGCTGCAACTCGTATCTCTGGGAAGGAGGGAGTTTAAAGGGGAGGTGGGAGAGTAGGTGGGAGGGAGGGGTGGTAGGCTTTTGCTGCGAACTGTTGCTAGGAAACACTTGTGGCATCTCCTCTCCCTCTCCTTGAAATGCCAGAACTAACCGACAGAGAAGCCGGAGTGAAATGTCAGTCCTATCCTCCCAGGAGTTTGAAGAATGTGGCGCGTGTTTCTATTTAAGTAGCCATGTTTATCAAAGGGTTCTCAAAGAGTCAACACAAGGCATTCTTCTGCCGGTGTGGGGACTGTTTAGGATGCAGGAAGGCCGACTGGAGAGGAGTTTCAATTGTGTCCCTCTCTCTCCTTCGGTCTGTCTCGGTGGCTGTCTTTCTCTCGTCACCTCTCTCTTTCTCACTTTTCATCTTTCCTCTGCAAGAGAGGAGGCCGAGACTCAACTGGTTCTCTCCCTCTGCATGCATTTTCCTCTTATTCTGTCTCTCTGGCTGTTTGTACCCCTTTTTCCCCACCTATGCGTTTGCTCCCCCCATCTACCCCCACTCACTCACTCATTCACTCACTCACCCGCACACTGTCTCACTTCAGAGCTATTATTCTCTCTCTATTATGTCTCTGATTCGCTCTCTCCTTTTCAGATTCCAAGCCATATGGTCCATCAGTGTAATCCTCAGCCCAGATATTTGATTATCAAAGCTGTCTAGCAGCAAAAGGCTCAACTCTCCACTGGCCGCGACTGAGCCCATTCCAACACAGTAGGTGCATTGAAATTCAAGGAGAGTAACCAACAGAATTAAATGAAACCATTCAAACACTACAGAAACCACAACTGCGGCACACTACTACCAACAGCCTACTACCTGCTGGGTGTGCTTGAATGTGCTAGATGGACAGGAACTTAAAATAACCTTGGATATAAACAACAAACAGCCGTAGATAAGTTATTTGTCAGGAAATTGTTTGAATTGTAAAATTTTTTAAATGTGCAAAAATATGACATAAGGGTATATGTTACGAATCCAATCATGATGATCGTGTTTGCACAGTGTTACTCAATCTTAGAACTGGATTATGGCGTTGCGCGTAACCTTGAAGAAATCCAATCTGGTACAACACAGACTCCCACAGACACCCTACATCCGCATGCTTGACATCATTCATCCACGTGCCTGAGTTTCTTTCCACCACAGGGAGGGAAGGAAACTCATAGCATTGATTGACTCCTATTGCATTGTGTGAGGCTTAAAGCTAATTATCTCATAATAGATGCCAGGCGGATGCTGAGAGCACTAAGCTTGGAGAATAATGGATTTTTTATCTTGTTAAAGGGGAGGAGCTAGGACTTGACAGCGTGAGGGCATGCGGTGGTGAGAGACTCTCTCGACACAACAGTTTCGCTGCCTGCCGACCCTGCGCTGCACATAGTAATGCTGACAAGAAACATGTAACATGGCAGAATACATCATGCCCGGGATGTGCAATAATGTGTCGGTGTGAGATTGCATCTAAATCACTCAGTCCATACTGATGTAGAGGCACAAAAAAAGCAATTGCAAAATGACACAAGCCTATAAGGATTACATAAATTTCACTCTGTGAGAAGTCCCACTTTTTACTGCATGGTTTTTGCGCTGTTGCTTGCTTATCAGAATTATCAGCAATAAAAAAATGTTTCGATTTTAAAGGAACACGGAATGGTTTGCTATGCTTAAGCAGCCTCATCAATTTTGTTCCACTGTAAAACACTGAGGAGAGAATCATCTAGATGTGATCGAGGCTGAGCTATCAAATGATAAAATATTTTGCAAGTTAAAAATTATTGAATCGTAAAAAGAAGCGATTCGATGAATTTCGATGTAGCTGTGATTGCTGTTGCTGACGCTTAATCATTTCTGATGAAGACTGAGGACTTACTGGTCCATTCCAGCAGCTCTTTCTCAGTGGCCACAGTAGTTCTGTGTCAGCTTCAGCGAAGGCTACTGAGAGAAAAAGTCAAAAAAGTGAACCTCTTCCAGCAAGAGGAGAGGGGTGTGTTTTCTAAAGGCCAATATCAATATTGACAGTGGGGGAACCTCCTGTGGCCGGGGCCTGTGCAGCTTCCACAGCAGGCTGACCTGTTTTCCAACAGTCTCCTCTTTGTGTTTCTCCCCGCTGTGGCAGCGCCCTCACCACAATTTCTCCACACGACCAGTAAGTATGGTTCAGTTTTATCTATAGGATCTGTGTTGTAAGACAGTCAGATATGGGTCGTGGGTCCCCTTCTGTTTGGCCCTCAGGAGGAGGATCATGTGTTTACAGAGTCTAGGTCAGTGTGTAAGAATATCTGACTTCATTCTGGAGTAGGTTTTGTTGTGCCTCTCCGAGAAGATGACACTGCACTTATTCATGAAAAATGACTGTAATATGCAAATCAACCTTTGTACAAAAATGACACTATATGAGACACTTGCTGGAGGAGATGGAAAACCCTAATGTATGCATGCTTGTTCTGCAGGTTTTTCAGTTTTGATCGTCTGACTATGCTGTTCAGGGTCTGTCTTATAGCAGCTCTGCTAGCGTGCTGTAAGTAGCCTTTTGTATGCAAAATATCCACTTTGCCAGGCAATTTAAAGGAAAAATTCAACAAAAAGTTCTGTTTGTCATTATCTTCTCATCAGGTGAAGTTTGCTAGCAGTGCTTCACGGAGTGCCTTGAGACTTTTTCCTAAGAATTCCATCAGAAATAATTCAAACAGAATAAACCAAGAGTACTGGAGCCAAATGATCGCACTGTGAGAACAAAAGTCCAATATTCATTATCTCCTAGATTTCCCACAGCTTTTCTGCCTCACCCCATCTGCTACAAGCTCCTAGCGAGCAAATATTGCTTTTGAATCTTGTCAGAAATATTCGACCTGCAGGTAGAGCATGCTTGAATGATCCTGTAAATATAAACAGGAAAGTGAAATTTTACTTGATACCCAAAATAATGGTTAGATGTGACATTCACACTCTTTTAACTTTTAAGTGTTGTGCATGACAACTATTAGACAATTATAAACGTATCGTAATATCAGTTACAAATTGATGAATATTCTCTTCTTTGCTGTGCACAAAATACCACAGAGTTTCTACAATAGTCACTAAAAAAGTTGCTTTTTGTTGCAGGATCCATTTTTGTTTTTTTTCTGACTTAAAAGGACTTGAATACATTATTATTTATGACAGCATTTGAAGGCAACATCTGTTTGCTACATATAGTGACAGCTGGTGGGGTGCAGAACAAGTGACAAAAATCTAGACTTTTGGATCCACAGGACAATCTCCTGACTTCAGAACATGGATTATGCTGTTTGAAATAATACTGTGGTCATTTTTGTGTTGGAACCCTTAAGAAATGATCTCCATTTATTCCTGCTGTTTTGGAGAAAGCTAAATATTTATACTGACATACAAACTTCACTAATATTTCCATTGATATGATCACAAGATTTTCAGTTTTGCATGAATTATTCATATAAATATGCACCATAGTGTGTACTTTATATATAGTGCTTTGCATATGCCACACACACACACACACACACACACACACACACAAAAACAACAATCACTGTTTACCATTCAGCAATGTATAGCAACAGCATCCCTACTATGGGAGCAATAAATCGTATATAAATATATCTGGTTTCCAAGGGATTAGCCTGATCTGTGCCTTATTAAGAGACTGTAAACTCCAGTAAATATAAACCTCGGGGGTCAGGGCCCATTGCTGGAGCGACTAAAGGGCCACTTAAAGCATGATTGAATACTTCATGCAACATTTGATTAAGTGCATCGAATGCACAGCTTAAGGCATAGTTAGTCTGAGGAAGGCTGAGCAACATGAAAATGAGACAGCCATCTTGTTACTGAGATGCAATGATTCATACTAAGCAGTAGATTCAGCTCCCACTCTGCTGGGACCATGTGGGACAATCAAACATTTGCATCACAGGTATCCCCTAGCCCTGCACATCAAATGGAATTAATGAGCATACAGCAGTCAGTCAGATTTGAATATTCTCTCAGGCCATGGTGTGACATGCTATAGTGGACCGAGCATTACTTCACGTACTGCTGTACACGACAGGCTATGTTTACACACGTAGAATAACCCCACCATAGTTCAGACTCCAGTTAAGGTTTTAGCTGGTTTTCTGCTGAGACTCTATTTCCATGACTAAACAAGGTGCCAGAATATCCCTGTCTACTGTTTGTGTTCCTCTCACAGATAGAGTGGTCTGATAGTCAGAAGAGTATGAAATGATGCAGCTGCCAACAGTCTCTGGTTGACTGAACATTACACTACCTCTCATGAATAGGAAAAAAATTATGATCCCTGTAACACTGGTAATAGTGAATAGTGATTGCTCACCAATGCTGAGCTGAAAATGAACAATGAGTAAGATGTTTCCATGTCAGTCACTCATTCAATGTCAAAATAAGCCAGACATCATAACCATGTTAACTCGTAATCAGGGTATAAGCAAACAAGGTTATTCTAATAGGGCTATGATGTCTATATGCATCAACCCAAAACAAAATTATCTGTAGCAGCTGATTTAATTTGTTTGAATTTATCTGAGGTGATGGCAGGCGCGTAAATTGGCATTTTCCTCTGACATCTTTGAATTAAACAAATGACATGTTTGCAAAAATTTCTGCTAACAAGATGGATGCCATCGTGGATGCAGGGATATCCTCCTGAGCCAGCCCAGATCTTGCTTGTAAAATGAAAAATGCCTTGGTGCCCTGAAAATTAGTCAAACATGCTAGCTTGTGAGTTTCATATCCCTTTAAATTGGGTGTCATGTCCTTGTGTAAAGCTGTACACCAAAGATATGATGCCTATTTTCTCCCATGCTCTGATCAAGGCCACATCAGCATGTCCATTTCCATTAAATTCAAATTAATTGGTGAAACTGAGATGACTCTTTTTTGCCCTGAAGATTTATGTGTGTGCTACCTATTTACTTTCAATGCTACTATAAGACTTTAGTTTAGCATCACAAATGAATACAGGGCATGCCCATCCATCTATTGGTAGACCTCATCTATCCTCCATCATCACACTCAAAACAACCCCTGACTTTAATAATCCAAAAGTGTAAATCTTAGCGTAGTAAAACCCTGAAAAAAAAAAAAAAAAAAAAAAACATTGTAAATGCAAACATGCACCTTGTTTATTCACATCACACATCAAATAGTGTAGTCTTTCAGGGGGGGCAACTGCCCAGGTGTGCTTCTCAGCAGTCACAGTAGTCCATGTGCTGAGGAAAATTGCTTTTTCATGCCACAACCAGCCATCCAGCCCGCCTGTCTCCCAGCCATTAAGGTCTTCAAGTGATAAGCAGCTTCTTTCAATCACAAGGCCCAGCGTGTGTTCCTGTGCCAGGGCAGAGTGATTGAAATATTCGCCGTGCCTGTGAGGTTAATAGAGTTAATGAAGATCAAAGACTCATGTCTGGGCGGGATAATTAGTTTGCTGTCAGAATGAAAACACACCATGAAGAAATGAACTTTGACTCTCTGTCTGTGTGAGGACGTAACCGTTTTCAACAAGTGCAGGCAGGCTGTGAGCGAAGGTGCGCCTCGAGATTTTGCGCAAATGTTAAGAAAATGTCAGGACAATCCAACTCCAACAAAAGTATTTCACGGCCATAATTAAAAGTCACTTCTATGAACCAATTCAACTTTTTTCCATCGTTTGAACGTCCTTGAGTTGTTAACGTCTAGTCTAGGAGAACATTTTGCTCGTCTGCTTTATGTTATAATAACACAGCGCTTTGTCTGTAATTTTGAGGCAATCAGCAGGTGTGACCTGGAATCTCATGGTGATTTTGCTGCACTGTGCTTCAGCACCTACAAGTTTTGGGACCATTAAAGTACTGTTCTCTCTCTTTTTCAAACAATGCTAATTTCTTCACTCTGACTTAAGCTCTAAAGTGAATTCAATTAGTTTTCAATTAGAGTTAGAGCATGATATGACACCTTGATTGAGTCTTTCCAATTACTATGATAATGTGCAATTACTGATGCTACCTCATCAATTTTTTTCCCATTCTGAATTTACACAGCATGGCTCCATATATCAATTTCAGTGGTACACACCGGTAATTTCATTTAACGCTATATCTAGTTCAATCCACACTTAAAGGAGTACACCAAGTTTTTGGGGAAATTGGCCCACTGGTCAATTTACCAGATAAGTGATGCAAATATAGGCACCAAATTCCTCTGTGTGTCCTTAGTAAAACTTTCACTCAAGTTCTCCATGGTAAAACCTTTTGTCACACTATTTTGAGTGATAGTTGGCATCTTGCACTATTTCAAAAAAGAGAGAAATCTCAATGCTAAGCAATAAAAGATAAATGTTACGTAGTCTTAAATGCCAATCTCAAAGCCAAGGAAGTTGTTTCAAGTCACATTCTCATTTATAATCCCCCTCCCTGATCTCTCTCGCCGCCTTTCATCTTTCCTTAAGACCTCCTGTTAAGTTGTGCTTCAGAAAATGAAAAGAAAAGGGGTGATGGATTTCCTAGACGAGGAAAGAAAGCTGACAGCGCCGTCAAGGTGAAGAGAAATCACACGGCAGCAGATGACAGGAGAACTAAGGATTTGACTCAGAGGAACAAGGTCAAGGAGACAGGAAGTAAGAGAGCTGGCTCAAGGCTGAGCGGCGACACCAGCTGCACCAGACTGGGAGGCATCTGCCAGCCCAACCGATTCATCTGCCAAGGCCGCTACCTGAGAGACAAGTGCTCAGGGCCCAAGACAAGGCAGTGCTGCATGCCAGGTAGAGTGACACAGTTACAGACATGTGGGCACACACAAATACAAAAACATACTCACACACACACCTATCACTCAGATTGAAGGCCCTACTGCTGCTATCCATCAAGAGTGACCATATTTTCAAACCTCCAGACTGGGACCCTGGGACTCTTAAGGGCACCCCACACTCATGCACATATGCACACTGCATATCATGGACATTTTCATCAGGATGGGGGACAATTATTTCAGCACTTAGCACACCTTTTAACACCATGAACAGTGTCTCAGCTGACAAAAAAAAAACATTTTGTCCTCAAAAATCCATCAAAACATAGTTGAAAACTGTATAATACTGGTAGACATCAAACATAAGGATTCCATTGGTGTGATATAACGTACTGATGGATTGGAGGGTAGTACTGTTGAAAATAAAGGTCAGATTGCTTTAACCCTGGCACCATCAAAACACAGAACATTTTTGGTATATATGTACATTTGGTTTGAATTGTGAGCGTGAATAGCAAAAAACGCACACAATTTGGTAATGAATGTTGAAAACGAGGACCTTTTAGTGTTTGACAGATATTTGTCAGAACTCGGGACGCCGAGCTTGAAACTGGGGCAAACCAAGACATCTGGTCAAGATATGTCTGTCACAAATACCAATCATATGTGTACAATATACTTGTTTAGCTTAGACATCAAACTTACCCCACTTCACTCCCATTCCTTTTTTAAAAAGTGTGGAAAAACTTGAAACCTCTATTCGTAGGCAATTCCATCTTGTGAATACTTGAACTATTAAAAAAAATGTCAAGAAATATTAATGTGAATTATTACATGAAAAAAAACTTTTTTTTTTCTGGTGTTGTAAATTCTACTTACTGGCTCACTGGCTGGTTTTGTCGTGAGCAGTGTTGACAGATTCGAGGTCAGAACTCAAGAGGCCAACAAGCGGCTGAGAGTTGCATCAAGGAGCAAGGAGATATATTCCTTAAACATGAGGGAGCACTTGCTATTCGGTCCAGTATACTCCTAAATCAGGGGTGTTGAACCATGCGCTATGGAGGGCCAAGAGGTATTACCTTAGATTACCTCACCTTCCAGCAGAGAGAGAGGGACTAATCAGTGAAATCAGTGGTGGAGTTTTTGGTTGGATGAATGATGAATGAAAACCTGCAGCCTCTTGGCCCTCCATGACACATGGTTTGACACCTGTGCCCTAAATTATGCAGCTTTCTCCAGCTAGGCCACTTGCGTCATCTCTCATAGGCAACAGCAACTGGATCAAAAACCCTCTGTGCACTTTGAACACCGAGGATATTTGGTATCAGTGCGCTGATTTTAAGTGACATCGTCCAAGTATTCATATGATGGAATTACCTCAGTGCAACTCAAGTCTCACAAAGCAGTCTGACACTTTTTTTGAACTTAAATTGGAGTGAATTGGGGTAGGTCAGCCATGACTTCTTAGCCTCCAAGACACAGCATATTCTTTACACACCTATGCAACTGGTATTTGTGATGGACAGATCCGATAATGACTGTTAACAAGAAGTCAAAATAGGACTACAAAGGGATTTCTTTAAGTGTGGCTGAAAGACATTTAAGATTTCCAGCGCGCAAGTTAGCAAGCCAAACATACACACACACACACACACACACACACACACACACACACACGCTGCTGCTCTGTAGTGATTAATATGATTTTCTGCTTTTTCCAATATGTTATTGAGGATTTTATGGAAAACAATCCTGGCTTTATCCTGGCTTTTCTGATGCATTGTGTTTTTTACATTTTTTTGAAGACAAAATGAAATGACATTTGGAGAAAGTCATGCTTTTGTAATGCCATATTTCCATATTTGCCGTAAACCAAACCGACAAAAAGCCTGAGACTGGATATAACATGTCAGCGTGTCTCTGTGTGTGTGTGTTTGTTTGTGTATGTAGGGTGAAGTCAAATGTCTGTGTGAGGTGAAGTGAAGTGAGAGGTACTTTTTCCACTTCATTTTATCTTTGGTCTCAACATTTGTCTCTGTAGTCGGGGCCTGGAGCATCCTGTGTGCTGGTCATCACAACAACAGAGTGAGGGCTTGTGATGTGTACGGCTGCGGGGCTTTCAACTCCAGAAGGTGATTCTGTCAAACCTGATCCTCATGCCTAAGTTTCAGAGGACTAATCATACCATGTGTGCAGTTTCACTTTTGAAGCTGCCACTTGGAGATGCAAGGTGGCAGCTCGAAGTGGCAGTGAGAGGTAACTATGCGATCGCCTCATGTCAAAGGATGAAAAGGCACTGCAGAGGGAAAACATCTAATGTCAGTGAGTCCAGCTCTCTCTCTGCAGGGGCTGGAGCATTCTTTCACTGCTGTTTCGGGGACTGTTTGTATTTTGCTCTTGAGTTTCCATTTATCACTTCCTGCGGGCAGATGAGAGTACATGTCTGACACCAGAATTTCACGTGGGTAAATAAGGCAGGGTCATAATTAGATTTGGGGTTTGGGGAAAAGGGTGAATCTTCACATAAATCTGGGAAGAGTTTTAAGAGTTTAGAGATTTTTAGTTTTTTCAGCTACACTGTTTGATCTGATGTTTTTTGCTGTAAATATTCAGTAACTACTAAAACTGCATAAATCACGTCCTTGTTCAGGCAGCTACAAACAGCTCAGAATTTCTCCAATAAACCTTTTTAAGATAGTAGTGCTGTGCAAACATGGTATTATAACTTGTGTGGCTCCTCTGACAGCGGTGATGACCTCCATAAAGCAGTGGATGTGGTTTGTGACGACTACGGTGTCATCAACGCTCCGTTCTCAGGCTCCCTGGCTGGTCCAGTGGGTCGCACTGGGCCTGATGGGATCCAGTATGATGGAGTCAAGCTCCTCAGTGACGGTAGGCACAGCATGTCCCACATTTCTGTCTTCTGGACAAAAAAAATCCTTAAGATTGTCATTCTTCTAAAATCAGACAACCCAGTCTTTCAAAGTGCTAACATTTTGTGACAGCCTGCCTTTTCAACAAGTAGCATTATTGTTTTGTTTTTTTGCCTCTTCTTTTTTTTCTTAGGTATCTCAGTGTGGATCTAAGGCTGAATGATAATAGTTAAAAAAGTTAATTTGCCTGTGATATGATTCATGGGTTTTAGTGGAAATGATCACTTTTGCAGCAGTGTTTTTATTTTCACTGAAACAAAAAGATTAAAAAAAAGGATGATGCTATGATCTCTGCAGCAACATAATACCTCATTTTTAGTGGTATTTTGTCCCACATTTTACATATAATATAATAACATACAATACAATACAAATCAAAGTGGTTGTGAGTATGACGTGGTTTACAAAAGAGCAAAAGCTGCTTAAGAACAGTTTCATTGTATTTTCCTACAAGTCATTAGTCTCATTATACAGCTGACATATCTGCCCCCTGTCTCTGAAACAATCCCGTCTCAAAACCCAAGGGCAACTCACTGATGTGGAGCTCAGGCTGATTTGCACTAAAAACAGGAAAACAGAGAGCCAGACCTTAAAATATACCTTATTAAACCACTGTAACCTCCTACTACTATCCCTGCAAGTAATTCTGGTAGACTGTAGTGTGTGTATGGTAAGGCCATGACCAGGCCAAGGGTGAGGCTGGGGTTTCATGGTGGAGGCGTTCTGATGGGATGCTTGGTAGGAGGGATTTGGATGGATTAGTCCTGGAGAGAAGGGGCTGGGACTCCTGTGAACTCGCGGCTGCCTCTGACACCTGAACCCCGCTCCATGGAAAACCCCATCAAAGGCTGTTCATGTGTAATGATCCCCATTAAGGGCCATCAGAAGACAGAACAAAGTCATACATCAGCATTTGTGTGCTTGTGTAGGTGGTGTGTGTGCATGTGAACGCCCGAGAGCATGCGTGTGTGTGCAAAGTACGCCGTATCTGCCTGTGTGTATGAACGTGTGTGTCCACGTGTGTGTTCTGAGAGCATCCTGAGTTGATAAGGCAGCGGAGTGATGAGTAAACATCATTATTTCTCATTCTGCCTCTACCTCTAATTGAACTGCATTATGGGAAGAGCACATGTCCTGTCAGCTCCTTTCATCTCTGGGTGAAGCTTAGACATGATTAGACATCACAGAGACACATTACCTCTCCATGATACCCACATTAATGCTGAGACATTGATTCATTAGGAGCTTGATGATGATGTTGACTTTGTTCTAGACTAGCCTACTTTTAGGTTGTTTGTTCCTAACTTGGGAACTTGCTTGCTGTTGTCGGACATACGGTGAGGGGAGATGTGCAAACAAGATACGTTATTATCCAGGCTCTTGAGTCTAAGTTGACCCATTATGATTGAGCAATTACAAGCCACTTATCTTTTATAGTGCAAGTTATGCCTAAGGCCAACCCGGATTGCCTGTGATAAAAACACAGTGCATGTGGTGCACTGTGTGGACTGGAACAAAGCGAAGTGAGATTCATACTTCACAAAGACACTGTTAGGCACCTAAGCACCGAAAAAATATTTACAACTTGCCGAGGCAATTGAAAATGTCTTCTAATTTTCTCTAACTTGTTTGCCTTCCTCCAAGGAAAACAATGGCCATTGTTTTTAGTGATTAGCCACTTGGCTCCTTTTATTCACATGTATTCAGCTGTGAGGGAGGAACAGTCACAAGCTCTCTGTCGAGATGTTCTGCTATTCAGCTGCACTCGTTCTCTCAAGTGATTGGACAAACATGACTGCACAATTCTAAGCCTTCCAAATGAAAGACATGCACAATGAACAACTAAAGCTTGAAAAAGTGCTCTTTTTCCTCCACTAAATGACTTCACTCAAGTGTAAATGTGCCTTCGTTACATAAAGGAGTTCTTTATCGTGGGTAAAAACTAAAATTAGATGCCATCTCATTGTCTGTTTCCAATCAAATACTTATTCTTATACATTTCACTGCACATCTCGATAGTCCTATTCTTTTGCATTATCTGTGTCTGTCTGTCTGTTTCTGTCAGTACACTGTGTGAAGATCTTCAACATCCGTCCTTACCGTTACATCGGCCCGGTGTCTCAAGGAGAAGCTTTGGGCTATCTGCTGCCGCTGCAGGACCGCTTCTCGGGCATCACCTCACACATGGAGCTGCAAATGTGTGACGGCACTGACCCTTCACCTTTCATATGATCCATGACACTTTATCTGTTTTATATAAGCCATGAGCCGTCGTGTGTCCCGTCAACTCTCATGCACCATCTTTAGGATAATCATGATAGATTATGAGAGCTCCAACTGTTTACCTCTTGCATGACCTATGAACTATCACTTTTCATATAACAGCTAGGACACGTCACCTTTCAAATGAGCATATGACCAATGACTCTTGACCTTTCATCTGACACATCGTCTCTTCACCTTCCATATCGCTTTCAACCTGATCATTCTAGTACCTGTACAGTCTAATGCGGTTTAGTGCAACAGCTCCGCCATTAATTCTACCCTTTAAGAAAGTTTATCATGTTCAGTTTGTGTTGACATTATGAAGAATGTGTAAATTTGACTGTATGTTTATTATTGAGGTTGTAGTTTGCAGAGGTCTTGTACTGGACTACCTTATATTGAGTTGTGTTTCTATTTTTTTGTCCTCCCTATTTGTATACATGAGAGGGACAGAATAGTAGGAACGCCTCAATAAAATGCAGAAAAATGCATGAATGAACACCTCTATTACTGTGACAAAAAGACAACCTGAGCATTAAAAAAAGCAAGTAAAAAAAAAAAAAGGAAACTTTATGGCAGAACATTTCAGTTGGATTGTATTAGATTTTTTTTCCCCAACAGAAGTTTATGACTTTGCCTTAAATAAACTTACTTGAACTTCAAGTTCAAGTAAATATGCCGCTGATGTATAAATTTTGTATGACTGATGACCCTTCATCTACTGTTTGTGTTTGGCTTTAAACACTCTTTATTGTAATAAATTATTTATGTCACATCACACCTTTCACCTTTCCTGTGATTTATGAATTAAAAACAAAACAAAACAAAACAAAACAAAAAAATAATTTATCAATTATCATAACATATAAGACTGACTATACATATTTTTTGTGCATGAGTGATCTCATGCAATACATTCTCACTCAGTGTTTTATGTTATGTTATTTTATTTTATTTTATTTTTATTTTTTCTGTTTTTCACTGCAATGATCCTTATTTCTTTCAACGTGTCGGGAGAAGTGCAAGATGAGACAATTCTGTTACAACTATTGAGGATTTGATGTAGGAACACAATGACAAACTTTATTAAGCACTTGTAACGGATTGCTTCTCATTGTGTGCTATGTGCCCAGTTCTGACTACCCTTAACAAAACTGGCCAGTGATTTTTCTCTCTAGAAGCTGCCATATTATAAACCAACTGAAATGTTTATTTCAATAAGGTCACCTACTAGAAGAGAGTAGACTGAGGTGCCACATGTACACTGAATAGATGTAATGAACATAATGCACCAACAGATGGAGCAACTGCTCAATAAAATTGTCAGCCAGTCAGGCTCCAAGTTAGTAGTAATGTCTCTCTCACAAAGTTGAAAAAAGAGGCAGATAATAAATTACCAATTTCATTTTTTTTTTTTTTTTTTTTTTTTTTTTTTGGAGTGATATGACAAAATCTAAAATCATAAGCAATAGATAATGACAATGTGTGACACTACCTATAATACGGGACTAAAATCAAAACTTTACATGCATATAGCAGCCTTCTGATACAAACTTTACCAAGGAAATCAAGCAAACAACAAGGTTACAAGAAGACAATGGCAAAAACAAATCAGTGGATAAAAAAAAACTTCCCCACTTCCTCTGAAAGAAAGAGATGTTTCTTAAAAGGGAGATATGGTGGTAGACACTGTTTCCAACCACGATCCCACAGCTCTGTATAAACGACTAAACGTTCATCCTCAGCTTTAAAATAACACATTACCCAATTTCCTCTGCAGTAAAGTTTCATGTAAGCCATCTAATGACGACTACCAAATAGTGACATGTGGTTATCACATGACACAGCCTCACTGAGTCATTTATGGCCTGACACGACTCTCTGCTCTCTTAATGTTCCCCACCTTCACCACAGCTTCCTACAAAGTTTCTTCAAGATCATCAGCCATAAATAGGCATATCACTTTGATTAATTTCTTAACCAACCAGTCAATAGCAAAACTGTGGTTTGACATTAGTGGACACACATTAAGAATCAGGTCATTTTGCAGTCGTCTTGGACACGATGATCATAAACCAATAAACTTGTGAGTGTGACAGTTTACAAAATTAGACATAATTACATTTTATCCAGTCATCGCAAAACTTTATACACATGATCTACAGAATCCATTAACCATGAGTTCTAGACCGGGGCTTTCCAAACTTTTTTAAGTTGACTTTCATTAAGCCGCAGAAGTGAGAGACCCTCTGTGAAGGAGGGGCCCTGATATGGAAAGTTCTTTTGATTTGTGGCTGGTATGATGCTGTTCATGTGTCATATTTAAACACTGACAAAAAAGTGTTGAGAATAACACATTAATGTTAAAATGATCAGCCATACATTTTTTTAATGCCTCAGTTTGCATAGGACCCCCAGCAAGCCTCTCAAGGATCCATACTGCCCCCACCAGTTTACTAATCTTAACAATTTCCAATTGACCAATAGGGGGCGCAATAAACTGCAAAATACTTTAATACATGCATATGCATCCGCTATCTTAATGTTGGGGCATCAGGGTGGCCTGGGGTTCAAGACACAAAACTTAGACCAGACTACATTTCAACAAGTTAATCGCCAAGTTTAAGTTTTAAGTTTAAGCCCTGAATCCCTGCATTATTAGAATTTAATTCATCACAAAGGATCACGATTGAAGAATGTAAAGGATGAATATAGAAATAACAGGTTTCACTCTGTGCTCTACAATTCACTTAACTTCAAAAGCAACAAAAACCCTATATGAGAGTCTCTGGGAACGTAAATAACTAAGAGTCCGTGGTCCAATGTTTCTATATGTGGGTCGTTAACGTGAATTGAAAATCACATCCTGGGTGGATCAATAAAGTGTCACATTATGACAAATCTAATGCATAAAACATGATCATCAAACTGTTCATACCCAGAGGTTGACTACACCTTTAAATTTCTGGATGTGAACCATCATGGCTGAGAGGTCCTGCAGCCTGTGGTTCCTTGTTGGAGGGCTGGTCCGTAGAGCATAATGGAGCGTCCCAGTTGTTCAAGCGGGAGTAGGTGAGCTGGGATAGGCTGGGAGTTTGGTTGGAGCCGTCAGTGGGACGGGACAAGGCACAAGAGGGGGTTGGGGGGCGGGGGGGGACCGACCGACCGACCAACTTCTGATTCCCTGTGATCGACTGAATGTGGGAAAGGAAATCTGACGTAAACCGCTTAAGGAAAATCGCAGTTGTTGCATTCACAAGTCACGGATTTGACCTGCGCGGATGACAGGAAAGCGTGGCAGAGAAACTTTCTCAATCGGGTTTGATCGCTCGTAAAACCCGACTGGGGATTTTTTTTTTTTTTTTTTTTTTTTGGAACGGAGACGCACATAGGAGGACATCATGCCACGGCGCACCGTGCAAGAAGTAACAGTGCAAGATGTCCAGAAGCGGAGGAATCCCAACAAACACTATGTAAGCTTGATTTTATTATCACAACATCGCATTGTTGAGCAGTTGAAGCGCAACAGATCTGGGCTATTTTCCGCCGTTTTCCTTGGCTGACTTTCAGGTAAAGTAAAAACAAAAGGAGTATCAAATTACAGCTGGCCAAGGCAGCCTGAAGTGGACAGCCATCCGCATTTCAGGCTTTGTCTCAAGATAATTGACACGACTTCCTTATTTATTCATTTTCGTTATTGGGCTCAGACTCTATATTTCAGGATTTTATTTGCTAGGGCTTTTCAGCGTGACACCAGATAGAAAAGCCCGTTGACTTCACCTCAACATTTCCCCAAGACTGACACATCTGAAAGTTTACTTCATTTCACATTTAAGGAGTTTTTCAGTATTTTAAAAAGTGGTAGTCCCGTTATCTTCATGTTGAATCAGAATGGGTGGGAAAATATCACATTTATCCAGACTTTGTTTGGGTTTGAGGTCAAATCAGTGGCTTATGGATTTTATCTCTTCCACCCTAGAGAGAGTGGGGTTAGTATCGTTCTGGGTGCTATTAAGAAGCATTGGAATAGGTCTGGTCCATGTGACCTCTGACCCTCAGTCTGCATACCATCAAGAGTGCAAGTGCTGTAACTTGTTTATGACTACTGGCAGTTCAGTAAGCCTATTCCATGTTAAGTATGGGATTACTGGTACTGTGTTAGTGGTTTACTAGTTTGGTGAATGGAGAATTGGTTGTTGCATGCTGATTTATGAAAGGGGGGTTGCTGGTGCAGCTCTGAAGGTGCCCTCTTTCTTTTTAAACGTCTTGTTTCTTGCTACTCACAGTCAACCCAAGTGAGTACCATGCCAGGGAGGGTCCAGGTAACAGCTGCACTGGCAATCTCCATACCAGGCCACCCAGAGTGATACCCTGAGGGGGGATTAATCATCGTTGGAGTTTAGATTTAGTAGCCCAGTTTTGTTATCATGCCTCTGGGCTCTCCAGTTTGGCGGGACTCACGCATACCTGCAGGCTTTGGCAGACAGGCAGTACACATGTTGTCACTGTATCACATTGACACAGTTCCTAAGGTCACCGTTATCGCATGTGTACACAAAACTGGAGAAATATTTTGAACAGTGGAATGGCCAAACAGTAGTGAGGCTAGGCCACATGTCATGTTTTGTGACTACACTTTTTGTGTAATTTTTGGTACTTTTAGTGCTTTTGCGATATTTTAACTAAACCTATCCGCTTCAAACAAGTGTACAGTGGCTTCATGGGAGATAGCATGGATGGGGAGATAACCTGTCTCACAATATGATTCGATATGCAGTGTGGGGTTCACAAACTGATACAACCAAAGTTTGACAAAGTATGCCTGTGTAGAATTATGTGTATTTCGGAGCCACAAATCTCTCTAGCAATGCCATTGGCTCATCAGACTATAAACAATTTAAAAATGTTGTCATTACAAAGAGCAAACAATATAATAAATGGAGAGCTTGTAAAATTGTAATAGGCAAGACGTTTTGTTTGTGATTATTACAGCAGAATGAAATGATGCTAAAATCACAATACATTTTTCTGCCCCACCACAGTTAATGTGACATTGTTACATTGCGATGTTGTGAATTTTGATATATCGTCTCAGCCCTAGAGACATCAACGCCAATGCACTCCTGCTGGTCATAGGAGATGATGGGTGATAATGCTGTGATTAGCCCATTACCACAACACTGACTTGGCACTGGCTGACACATCTCTGCCTCTTGGGAGGTTTGTTTTGGGCGGTGGAGAGGGTGGGGGGACAAGCGAAAGAAAGAAAAAATAACTAGATTGAGAATGTGGCAGATGGAACGATGTTGTTCCACTTTAGAGAATCACCTCCCTCTGGTTATGCAGGACCTGTGTGGGAGATGAGAATGTCAAAACAGAAAAAAAGGCACATTTCTCACTTTCTCTGTAATTCAGAAACAATAGAGCCTTTATCATTCTTGGCAACCAGCAAGAAGTGGGAGTTAAATGTGGGTGACTTTGACTGCCGACAACTTGCTTTTCCTCGCAGTACATTTAAAGGAACAAACATGACATCATTTGATCCTGAGGGCCAACAGTGAGGGTCACTGCCAATGGCATAGCAGGTGTGAGCGTCGGCTTTTGCAATCTGTGAATATGCATACATGGCGTGTGCATGTGTGTGTGCATTCATGTGTTTCTGTGTGCACCGTTGCATGTGTGAAAATGATGACTAGGTTGATGGACCAACAGACCTTATCGCTGTGAGTGTTTTCGGTGAAGGACGTGGAGTTCTAGAGGTCCTGTGTCTTGTCCATCTGTCCGCTGCTCTCTGCCTGGTTCACTCCATGTTGTGTTATGCCTCTCTATCCACACACAGGCCTGAGACCTCCGACCTCCAGGAAGCTGAGGTGTGATTAAGAATACAAAAAGCAAATAAGGATGCATAACAGTCATTTTCTCTTTCAAATGAATGGCGTTTGCATAAATTTACTGAATTGTAGAGAAGTTAACTACAGACTATAATCTGAATATAGTCATGGTCATTGTTGAAGTGCAATGGAGCTACCATTGGTAAACAATGATACTTATCCATAAACTATGTTTTTTTTTTTTTTTTTAAAGGAATGGTAGCTTGGTAACTTTAACCTTTGTTCACACATCATAGTATACATGATCTTCTGTTGTTTTGTAAATACTGTGATTGACTTTAGATAAGGGTTTTTTTATTATTATTATTATTTCCAAAGAATAGTGCTTGGAAATTACTGTTTTACATAATAAAGACAGCTTTCCAGCTAGCCTATAGAGCTTCCACAATTGGACCATCCTTGGCCATATTTGACTCCAGTGCCCTGAGAGAGAGCGAGGCCAGAAAGGGTCTGGGAGTGGGGCCAACAGAAGCATTCATCCAGACACAGCTAGCCACCAGGGAGTTTCCAATCACCTCCCTGCCTCTCCTCTTCTCCCTCCTTTAGAGAGGAAAAAAAAGACAAAGTGTTTGTTCAAATTGAGGCTCAGCCAACAGACTGTGGTGATTAGGCTAGATGACGACAGTGGGTTAGATGCTTGATGTTGTTTCGCTGTTGAAGCTGTTGAGATCTGAGGCTGATGGTCTTCACATGAATAAATGTATCAGAGATTGACCTCACTGAGTGCTACATGATGCAAAACTGCAGCAGCGCCTGTTATGCTTTGAAGTCATTTCAAGTATGGTGCAATGCAATATTGTATGACTGTTTATATCGCTTGTTTTGCTGCTTTTTCTGTTTGGTGATCCCTGGTACAACAGTCTGTTTTTTTGAAACATCTGTTGTACATCATAAGTAAGACAACACGGTCAAATCTGCTGCATTGGCACAATGACTTCCTCTTTCACAGGAAGTGATGATGTATATTGAGTGGGAAGTGAAATCATAGGATATCCCCTTTGCCCTTGTCCCCCTGCGTGCAGAGCGTGACAGCATCACTGTCTGATATTGCCTGAAAAACCTCTCATGCTATCCCCACTACTGACACACCACTGGCATTTACTGACACTATGAGTCAGCACCGATGCCCCTGGGAATTTTTCTTGTCCAATTGTTGACTGTTAGGGTGGTTTGCTGGTTGAAAATGTCAATTACTTTTGCCTTTGTGTTCTAGGTTTACATCATCAAAGTGTTGTGGAGCGATGGCAGCACAGAAATCATTTACAGACGCTACAGCAAGTTCTTTGACCTCCAGGTGAGTATGTGTGTGTGTGTTAGTTTGTGAATGAGGGAGTGTTGGTGTGTCTTGGCATGCATTTGTGTATGCATACATTTTTTGTCTGTCAGTGTCTGTGCGCATGTGTGGTTGTGTGTGTGATAAGGGGTAAGGGAGTTATCAGCCAATAAAGACGAGCCTAGGTCAGGAAGAGAATGGCAGCGCTGTGACAGTTACATGTACAACACAGTCCTATTGGCGACTCAGCGTCTGTGGCCAGGCTCTCCCTGCTCCACCCATAGGACACTGATAATTATACCCTGCAAGGCCGAGTCGGAAAATACCCCACTGAAGTTAACAGAGGACAGTAATGAATGTGATGACCGCACTGATGACCACAGAAATGTCTGAATCATTCTTGAACGTCACACTGGCAGTGTGTGTTGCACAAGGAGGGAATGTCATCAGTATCCTAGTTTCCCTTCCTCTCGCTAATGTAATGGATCCAGGGTCCTGTCCCTGTCTGGACTCAGAAAGCATGGATCCAGGAAACCCGTGAGAGAAACCTCTTTGAACGAGCACATACTCAATTTAGATGCAGCAAGCTGTCAGCCCTAACCGGATTATATACCTTTTAATTGATCTGGATAACTGAATAGTCGAGGCATGGGCAATGGCATGAACTTAAGTTAAACAATTACGATGATGCATCTGAGTTTTCTGAGGCCGCAAATGCATTGTTAACAGCATGGATACAAACTGTCACAATACTAATTTCATTAAGTTGATTTAAACCCCGGCGAAGCTGCCAAGAGTCTAATTATAGATCACCTCCTCTTGCTCGTCTTAATTCACGGCAGCTTTGAATTTACGGCACCTTTTTCTGTTGTTGAGCCTCTGCCAAACTATTTCTCCATCTATAACTATCGACGTATTTTTTCTGAAGTCCGCAGGTAGGCTAAAAGATGCCGGATGCAGCCTGTTTGCCCTTTATTCATGATATTTAAAGGTGTGTTAAGTGATATTACAGGAACTGAACTGTAGCAAAGTGACCTTGCAATATAATAGTTGTCATTTATAGATCCCTTTCCACCATGGATCTACTAGACACCTTGTTGTTATTGCAGGGTTTTAACTTTCTTTACCACACTGACACTGACAATAAGTCCCTCCTTAGCCTCACATCACACTGTCTCCACTCCGAACCCCTACATTATAAAAGCATCTGTACACAGTTCCTCATTGGTCGAACTGGCACTCGATAGCTATTAGAGCCACAATAACTGAGGTAGAGAGTCAAGTTGACATTAAAAGACCAGCTCTGGAGGAAAACCCTCAGCTGCAGTCCTCATAACAGTGCCAATTCCACACAAGTCTTTGGTTATCCAATAACATTTTTACTAGTTTTTGTTTCAAACTGAATTTAGGGTATTTAAATGATTTGTACCCTGTGTAAACACTGCCAAAAATGACTGTCCATCGTGTTTAGCGTACTTTAGCAGACGCCTTCACGTGTCGTCGTGATGAGTCTGGACAGAGTTGCTTAAATGACAGTGTTTTGCAAGGCTTGCTCTACTTTGTCATCAGTGGTATGCGTGCGGTAGTGGCTTCAAGGTGCACTGCACAAAATTGCCAAGGGTCAATTGAAGTGAACATGTAAAGTGGGAATAAGTAGGAGTAAATCTAAGCAGTCCTCCCTGCAGTCGACCCTCGACAGTTTTGCGTAGTGTAGCTTTTAAGATGTGAGTTTATTTGCAAACTCTGTTAAGATTGCCTTTGCTCTCCGGTGGTTAGACATATATTAACATAGCTTCAAAGGGGGAATAATTAATCTGTAACCTTTGCTGACCTCTATCAGCAAACACTATCAACTGCAGTAACAACCATAGACCTCGTCCTCTCCTGCACAAGTCTCTGTCCACTTTAATTATGGTAGCCTAGGTTTTGTATTGAGAGCGGGTCCTTTTAGCCTTTGCAACTGAAATGTCTTGTGATGCCGGGAGATTGGGAGTCTTCACATTCCAGTGGGTAAGGAGTTTTATGTTCCAAAACAGGGCTGGAAAGTGAGTTAGAAAAGCCAGAAATCTCTGCACCTGGTGAAGCAATCACTGCACCATTGGTATTTACCAATTGGATTTAACTGTATCTTCTCCTGCAGATGGTCATTTCTACACTATGGGGCATTAAAAATTTTAGCCATTGCTTTGTAATAGTCCACCTCATATTAATGGTTGATAGTTGCATTTGTTTCTTCCTTAAATCATTATGTTACCAAGTGACATCACCACGAACCCGTCATATCACTGATGTTTTGAAACAGATGAGCTCGTATTAATACTGCCAGCCGAGTCACCTGATATTTTCAGCAACATGTTGGTCAGCCCCAGCTGGTGCCCGCCTGCCCCTGCCCTGGCATTCAGCTGCTTCCTGCTGTGTTGATAACCTGTGGGTGGGCTGTCAGTGGTGAGGGAGATGTAGAAAACCCAGCTGGAGAGATTACAGGCCCTTCTCTTATCTCGCGTTAGGTTTGGCATTAAGGCATAAAACTGACTTGGGTGTGTGGAGCGACCGAGCATTTGTGGCTAAATCTGCCATCATAACGACCTATTGAACAGATTATTAATACTTTGTGGTCATTGTTTTCAGTATTCTATCAGTATGTTTTTTTTAATTCATTTTAAAAAAGTCAATAGTGCTACAGTGTTGCTCTGATTGTCATATTATACAATAACATGTTCATGTTATACAGAAACTGCCTTGATTTTTGAGTGTACACATTTTCCCTTCCCTGACTTCATTTACCGGTATATGTTGGTGCTTTCACATCAAGTGTCATGTCAGATGTTTGTCCAGAACATAGTGACATAATGTTGAATCATTCGGCTTCTCTCACACTCTGCCTGCACTTCCTTTCCCCTCTTCCCTTTGTCTGGCAGTCCTTCCCTTTTCTCCCTTTCTTGCTTTAGCGTGGGTCTCTTGTCCTGTGATTTGATGCTCTCTTCCCTGTGACAGCCCAGTGTTGCAGGTGGAGTTAAAATGAGTAATGAAAGGCTGGTAGCAAATGGCAGATATAGTGTTCCCGCTCAGAGCAAAACCTCTGAGCCAGAAAGGAAGTCTTATTCATCTCATCCTCTCAGGGTAGCCTGTCCACGCAGCCGATGCCTAAATTGAACTTGGGCAACATGGTTTTATGTTTGATGAGGATAGAGTTGAATCACAGAGAAAAGTACATTCTGACATCAGTCTGTACGCTGACGTTTTACCTCGATCTTTTGTAACTGAATGAGGCATTATCATTTTTTTTTTAACAACCAAATACAGACTAGGTGATACTTTGTAGACAGTGAACCTGACAACAACAGGACAACACATAGAGATGGTGTAGTGTCACTGCAATATCGCATTCCTTTGTCTTTAAATGGTAGATTGTGTTACATTGGCTAGTGCAACAATGTGTCCTCATCTTTTTTAGATTAAAGTAAACTGTTAATGAAGGTGATAAATGAAACACAGCATAGTATTACTTCCACCACATCAAAGAAAGACTTGAAAACAAGGTCAGCATCATGACTGAATGTGTGTTCTCTGTAATTAGTGATAGCCCCCATGTCTGAGAGTACACATCTCCTGAAACTGCTTGACAGAGAGCCAGAGGTTCTTCTGACCTGCGATATGTCTGATGGTAAACACCCACCCCTCTTTCTTCTAAAAAACATAGTTACTATGTTGCTGCTCACCTTAAGTAACATTAGGGAGAGTTATGTCCATTTCTTCACTGAGTTCAGCTCAGTTCAGCTCAGATCTTTATTGTTCCACAAGGGGAAATCTGTTTTGCAGCAGGGCACAGTAAAAACAGTAATACATGGCTGTGTTGTCAACGGAGAGGCTGACGTAACAGCCCATCAACTGAATTTATGCATGCATGCATGCAATAGCAAGTCTATTAAGAAAGCTATTTAGTACTGAGCAAACTTGAAATAAATTTAACGTGAACCAGTTTTCATCTTCACATAAAAATCAGTGGGGTGTGTCCCTTTGTCCCGTCATGACCACCCCTGAGTAAATGCCTACAACAAACTGACTGATGCCTTGCTTCAGAGAGATGGAAAGTGCAGTTTTTTTTTTTTTTCGTTGCCATGGGGTCATCCCAGCGGCTTTGTAATTGTATTTCCATGCCACCAAGCACAGTTTCCATGCTGTACACGTGTCTGCACAGTGATCCAGTTTCCCCAGTCTTTTAGACATGCAAAAACTCCAACAATCCAACTTATCTTTGTGCTATACAGTTGAATGACATCCAATCTGTTGCTTCTTGTCTGTTCAGTCCATCTCTCACATATTTTCCATACGCAGAAATTAAGTCTCAAAGCCTAAAAATATTTAATAGTTTGCTGAGAGCAATAGGCCTCCACAACACAG
Source organism: Myripristis murdjan (assembly GCF_902150065.1). NCBI lineage: Eukaryota > Metazoa > Chordata > Actinopteri > Holocentriformes > Holocentridae > Myripristis > Myripristis murdjan. The sequence goes on along the minus strand of NC_043993.1, from coordinate 8,671,180 downwards.
CAAAAAGTGCTTATTTCCTACTAGTGCAGAGTGACTTGGGCATTTTTCCACCAAAATGCATCTAAATCCTTAAGTAATTCATTGTGTTCTGGAAACCTGGTGTTGTTACTTAGAAAATGCTGAGTGAAAGATGGATTTACTTTGCTTTAGCACAATGGGCTGTTAGGGGTAGGATTTAGCTGGGATTTAGAAGTTGAGGGCTGCGTTTACCTCTGCAGGGCTGTGAAATCCAACAGTATGAATCAAAGAGAATCCTTTCCTTCCATACAAGCATGTGAACTTGTGCTTCGGAGATTCTTGTCTTTATGATTCAGTGAACTTTTACATCAGCAGAGCACTCTGTTTCACTCTTTAACCATTTGAATCTTTTTTTGTTTATGACTGTTGGGAATGGAGGTGGTTTCTAGGCAGTATGTCCCAGGCTCACGCCATGCCAAATATGTAATGGGAGAATGTTTTTTTTGTTTTGTTTTGTTTGTTTTGTTTTTTTTTTTGCATTCTGGTTCCTTGACCACTGTTTCTCTCTCTTTCTTTGTTTCGTTCTGCCTTTCTTTCTTTTGGATAGGCTCTGAAAAATAGCACACCTGCTCTTACATAATGATTACTGGCATCAAACTAAACCTCACCATTAAATCCTATTGAAGTTTTTGTTGTTTTTAAAGGTATTTTTGAACCTTTTTACTTAAAAAAAAATAGCAACAAAAATTTGGAGGCTATAAACAGCTGATTTTCAAACTACACAACAAACATCAGGTAACTTTTTTTACCCCCAAAATTGCTATATGCATTTTGGCTTGAAACCCTTCAATTCTCCTTGTTGGAATAATCAGCAGTTTGGAGTTTTGTGTGCTGAGAGAGCACATGGCTGGGATGGTAGACCGGGAGCCAGGAAATGCATGTCTACACCAAGTCTCCTCCATGGGATGTTGACCCAGCTCAACCGGCCGCATGTTTTCAGTTGTTTATGACCCAGTGCTGTGGTCCTGCGGTTGTCAGTGGTCACAGCACAAGAAGAGGTACCCGTTGGCAAAAAGCACCCCCAGCAAATGATAGAAGTTGAGTTAAAATGCACATTTTAGCACTTCCTAGCAGCATATTGTAGTGTAGTGAGAAGGAAACCAGCCATTTAACTGGGACCAGGTTCGTGTCCTTTTATCGGCAAGTGTCCTCCCCTGCTGAAATTTCCTTGAGAGGACAGAGAATCCCAACTAGTCCCACGGGGGCTGCTGTGTAGCTGACCCCTGCTGGAGGCGGGTAAGCTAAAAGAGAATATCCCTGCAGGGAGTAATAATGTACCACATTAACATTATCCAGACCCTGTCTAGCCTCAGATTTAACATCCTGGTGTCCACTGCACACAATTGTTGGCAATCAGTGCCTTTACCGTGGATGACTGATTGTATGAAATTGCTGAACAGCTCAACTATTCCACATCCTAATATATATTTCTCATAGAAGTTGAAATTAAAGACGTGCACAAACTGTCTTGGATAGTGATGTGTTTGCCATCTTCCACATTAAGTGAGCAGAACTGTTGAACAGAGGCCGCAGTTATCCTTCGGTTCTCAGCAAGGTGCCCCCTGCCAACACATTAGCATATGCTGCATTGAATGAGTCTGTACTTGCGAGCATTATCTAAACCAGTGGTTCTCAAATGGGGTACATGTACCCCTAGGGGTACTGTGGAGTACTGCAGAGGGTACGTGAGATCTTTTTTAAAAATGTTAATTTAGAAATATATATATATGTATATCAGTCATGCATAATTCCTAAAAATAATTAACTGATATTGTAAGAATTTCAATAAATTTCATTCAGTTCTCCCTCCAGGTTTCCTGAAAGTGTTAAATGTGTGGGTTTGTGGTAGAAATGTCCTGCCTTGCTTGTCGAGACTAAAATCCAGAAGATGGATTAGTGGTTGAAACGTAGCAGCAATACAGCTGAAAACAAGGAGAAAGAAGTGAAAAAGAAGCAAAAACAGAAACAATAAAATGTCCTCAATATCAGGTTGTGGTTTCACGCACTATTTTTTTCCCTACTGAAACTTTTTTGCACCGGTCAGGGGGAACTTGGCTGCAAAAATATTATTAAGGGGGTACATTATAGAAAAAAAGTATGAGAACCACTGATCTAAAGCAGTAGTTCTCAGACTTTCATAATTTCAATTTTTTTAAGGCCCCAACATATCCAATAAAAACAGGTGGAAAATAGGCAAAAATTCCCTCTGCACCAAGGGGTTAATGTCATGCCTCACCCCTCCCTGCCCTTCCCCTCCCCACTTCAAATAAAGTAAGAAAGACTCAGTATGGCCTGGGTAATGTAGCCAGGTTTATTTTGGAACTATTTTACATAAGCTACTGCTATTTATTTGGTGCAGTTATTTTTATCTCTACAAATTCAATTGCTCACTGCTTTCACTTCCTATTGAAGCTGAAAAAGCTGTAAAAAAAAAAGAAAAGTCCCTGTTATTTTTGTATCACACTTTTTTGCGTCCTAAATGAAACTGCCAGATATATCTTTTTTAAGATTACATAACTTAGAGTTGATACATGTTTTTATTTTCTCACTTTTGAGACAATAGGACTTCCCCATTGTCACGCCACATAGTTTATACCAAAGTCTTTGCATAGAACACCTCAGTAAACAGTCAACCAAGGGCACATGGATGATACTGATGTTCACATTACAAACGTGGTGTATCTCTTTAAGAAATGAGTTGCCCACATTGTGTGAAAAATTACCTCCAGTCGGAATGTACAGTAGACTGAGTCAAAGAATCAGATTATTATCAAGACAGAAATGGCACAGAGAGCAGCCATTGTCCCGGAGCCTCTCACACTCTCATTCACAACAGTCTGGTGCGACTCACATCGCCTTTACGAGGTCTTTGTTTGCAGACTGGTTGATGTGGTCACAGAGGATATGGACTAGACAAATGATAGCCCTCTGGAAAATTACGTTAGTCTCCGACCCAGCAAGAATTTGTCAAATGAAATGAAGCGTTTGAACACTTGTCATATTGCTGGATGTAGTAAGAGACTGGTCATGTGACATTGCCACAATTGGGAGCTCTGTTTCCTATCCTGTGATCTCACCCCAACCATATAGAACTATTCCTATGGAAAGTTTTACATGCATCCCTTATTGCAGATGATATATCAATGGCCTATGTTTGTGGATGAAATTTCAGTCAACCAGCCCCATTTGAAAATACAATTCCAGCACATTTTTAACTAAAATAAGTGAAACTTAATGATCCAGATAGAGACATTATAGATAATTAGATGAAGGTGCAGAAAAAAGATATATGTATATGCAAACAGTGCAATAAAAAACTTACTGAATATACACCCACTCTACACCCTGGCCTCCTTGTGGACTGAACTGAGAGGTTTCATGCAGCTGTATTGCACTGTGATTGGTGTATGGTGTCATGCATTTATTATGATGCTAATCTGTATACTGTAACACAGCATGCACTTCCTTCCAACTGAGATCAACACAGCAGGGCATCATTAAGGGAAAAAAAACATACTTCAATATAGCTTACAATAAGCATGCGAAGCTTGGCTCTGCTCCGCCTTGGTCTGCTGTCATCCCCCTGCCTGTAAAGCATGAATATTTGATGTTTGGTACATGATGTAACTGGCTGCTTGGAGAGACATCCTTACTCCGTCCAGATTCCTTTTCTCATTTGAGCGTCTCTGATTACAGAGTAGATACAGGGGTTAGAGTAGAGATGGTAAGACTGGGTGTGTCTTGCTCACTGTCGGACGCATGGGAACAATTACAGCATGTGGGGTACTGGCTCGTTTTTTTTCTGTTCGTGTCTCTCTCTTTCTCTCTGCTTCTCTCTCTCTCTCTTTTGCTCTCTCTCTGTCCATATCACGTCTCTCAAAATCAGTGTCTCTGTGATGAGGCATCTGACTCTTCAGCCAGGTGGATGGACGCCATAGGTTTAGGGCTCTTTTGTTCTTCCTTTCTGAATCCCCTGTTATTGTCTCTTCATGCCTGTGAGACTAAAGACGACTTCACTTTAACTCTTTGTGTTTGTTTTTCTCCTTGGCTACACTGGGAAAGAGGGTTCAGGGCTCTCGTTTTATCTTTTCTGTGTGTCTTTGTTTGACAGAGAAGATGGTAGGTCTAATTGTGTGTTGAGCTTTAACAGTCAGAGCCAGGCAGCAGTTATGTACCCTCAACCATAATTGGACTGGTGCTCATGCTTGACAGGAGATCTGGGGCCTCATATGTAAAAGATTATTCTTTACAAATGTATTTCCCAGCAAATCCAAGCCAAAGTTTTGATCTCAAAAATCAAAAGGAGGCTATTTTGTTGTCTGAATCAGCAAGTAACTTGAGATAGAGAACAAATCTCATTTTTTTGCTATATTGCTCCTGTTATGATGATTTAAGAACATTATGGTTCCATCGTATTCTATTAAAAAATCCTGAAGTATTCTGGTATTCGGACTACATTAAACTAGAGTGGCTGTTCACTCATGACCCTTTTGGCTGTGCTACCTATGTGTCAAGGGCTTGGAGGAGAAGACAGGATGCTTTGTTTAATCGATAATCTTCTGTTTATCCTAAGTATATTGTCTTGATGGTCTTGATTGTCTGACCTCCTTTTAGTTTTTCTTTCCCTTTTTTTTGTGTTCATTACCTCACCGTGAAATTTGAATAACACCAGATATGGTGTCCTGTAAGCCCATGAGGGCTGGGCTATGTTTATTAGCATGACACCAAAATAAAAAAAATAATTCATTCATTCATTCATATAATCCATAATCAGAAAAAAAAATTCCAAAACTGATTTCTGTCATCATCCAAGTATGATTGTGATTATGATTTGTTGTTTCATGATATTGTCAGACATTTTTTTTTCATGCATGAGGCTCCACTGTTTCTCTCAGCTTTTCTGTAACAATCAGCTCTCCACTGTGGCCTTATCATGATGGACTGCTTGTTCATGTTTTTTGGCCAGCTTTGTCCATTTTTAAAGAGAAGGAGAATATTAATCAGAGCGTGAGTTTATTCAGTCAAACATTCATGATGAATTGGATTTAGATAAAAACCAGTTTCACATTAGGTACCTTTCACATCATGCTCGATGATTTGTTGAGCTCGCGAGCGCCTTTGAGGCTCTGCCGAGGTTTCGAAGATTAGGTTATCGATTAAAAGAGACCGTTGAACTCCCATGCATATGAAATGATGCAATTACAAAAAATGATCTAATAGACACTGGAGATTTAGAAGCATTAGGTTTGAACAGGAGTTATTGGAGAAAAGAAGTGGAGGAGGGAAAAAGAGAAGAATCAGGGATGGTTCAGCGTCCACAAGACGGTGCCATTAAAACTCTGCAACAAATGGCCAAGATTGGAAGCCCACTTTCCTGCTAAAAGGATGTGCACATCTGAAAATTCCTTTGTACATCGTAATGTAAAACATATGTTTTCCTACAGTATATCCTTGAACATGAATCATTGCTCTTCCTGGCTTGGATGGCATTCTTACAGGCCAGATAATGATAACTATTCACAGCACAGAGTATGTGGTCCTTTCAAAACAGGGTCAGATAGTTTTTGCAGATTGGAGCACCAGATGGATGAGGCTTACTGTGTCAGGACAGTTCAGAAAGTGGCAGGTAAATCGTTAATCATGGAAGAGAACTATAATAAATTGAATTCTGGACGTCTAAAGTTTCATTGCCCTGTGGCACACACCTCCTATCTGGCACCTCAGTAGTCTGAAACCGTAAAATAGTATTTGAAAACGCTACTTGGCGCAGGGCCTTTCCCATACCCTCTCTCTCTCACTTTACCTCATATCACACCTCTTCCCGCCTTTCTCTGCTAGTTTTGGCTGAATCCAGGATCTGACTGTTATTGTTTCTTTCAGATTTGCCGATGGACGTTTTCGGACAGCTTAAGTCTGCTTCATTTTTACAGCTGGGTGTGCACAGTGGTGCTTTAATTCTGCTAACTGAGGAAAGAAAACGCATATGATGACATGGAAAAATCTGTCTATCTCTCTGTCTATCTATCCTGCAAAAACCCACTCTATGAATTTATAAGGACTGTGACTTAATATCAACTACTGAAAGATTTCAGTGAAAATGAAGTCTTAGCAGATGGAATGCTAAAGCCTTTCTGTGCTCTATGCAGTGGTACAAGTGGCTCACAGGTTAGGATTCAGAAATAAGTGTACCGCCAAAACTATTTCATGTTTAGAATTAATCTGCCAATAATGTGTCTTAAGGACAGCAAGCTGGATGCTTTTCATTCTCATTTCTGAGAGAAAAAACAAACTAGGACTTTGTATTCCTTCTTGTTCCTTTTCCTGTGATTCATGTTCCTTTATTGTTGTACATTCAGGCGTAGGAATGAATCTCACATACCGGTCCAGGTTCACAGATTTTTAACGGAGAAGGGAATGAAAACATCCGCGGTTTATCAGCAGACCAAATTGGCTGACCTTCAGATGCCTCCATGGAGCACAGCCTTGAAAGATACCACTTTATCAGGTTCACACTGAGCAGAGCACACTCAGAGAAGTGTCTTTTTTTCCACAGTGTATAGAGCTCAGGGCTGTCTTAATCCTGGGCTCTTTGTTGTGAACTGAGTGAGACAGTTTCTAGAATCATCCAACTCTGATTTGAGTTCAACGCTAACCAGCCACTTTATAGAGCACTTCCAACTAGCCCCAACTAATTGTATCTTAATGCCCAGGGGTACTTTAGTTTCAGTTCCACTACAATGACTGTGGCTGGAAACAGGAGAAAGCTACAGATCAGCACGCAGTGGGTGAATACACGGTTCACCTTCAGAGTTACAGAAATAAACCTCACTACATCAGCTAGCCTATATCAAGTTAATGTTATTTTCTTTAAAAAAAAAAAAATGCTTAACTTTAGAAACCATATAGTATAAATCACTAGCATCTTACTACACAAAGTTTTTAACTTTGGATCAAAATCGTACATGCTAAAGTTTTAGTGCAGTTCAGTTCAGTCATTTATCATGCCATAAGGGGAAATTCAGCTTGCAACAAGGTACAATAAAAATAACAGAAGACACAGTGACAGTAAAAACAGTAAAAGAAATACAATGGCACATAAAACCTTACAATAAAAATCAATAAAAATACAAAAGGGGCCTATAAATCCAGTAGATGAACAGTGTATGGTAAGATGTAATATATTTATATGTATAAAGTGCTAGAATGTGCAATCTCACAGAAATGGAAAGTGCAGTAGTCGTACTGTGTGCAAATTAAGATTAGTTACTCCAGATAGAAAAAAATGGAATCATATATGTATTGCATTTTGACCTTTGTGGTCTGAAGCTTCAGTCTGAAGGGAGAGGGTCAAATTCCTCCAAAGCCAGGGTGGTCTGAGTTTTTTCAACCTAGCCGTGGTACCCAGTGGCCAATAAATGAGTACATGGATGGTTTTGGTGTTCAGTGATGACACCTAATAGGGCAACTGACAAACAGAGCAGTCTCTCAAAAACTCGATGCATGCCATTAACCCTGAGCTATCTCCACAGTCAAAAGTGACTCGGTTAGCTCTGCGCCAACTTTTCCCATCTTTTTTCAATTTAATACTTCTATTTGATTTGGAAATTTGATTTGCAGGCAGCTAAAAAAGTTAAACCAACCACTTAACAAACAACTGTAAATATAAATAACAGTCAACAGGCATGAGATTAAAAATCAATAAATATCCAAGGCAGGGATCCAAACAGGAAACTCTTAACCATAAAGTGCATATTCTGGATAGGCTCATTCACTATTTATCACTGTCTGATAATAAATGACACAGTATGTACAGGGTATGGTTAGGTGAGGATACATTAAAAGCAACAATGGTTATTTGTACATGTTCAATAATCATAGTCAATTAATGTCTAGTGGGGAGAAGACTAAAGGAGTTTCTGGACAGCACATTCATCAAATACTTCCCTTCTCTCCTCTTAACAACATTTTTCTTCAGTAGAATTATATAATTCAAAATGCAGACTCTCTATTCTCAAACATTTGACTGAGTGCCTTTTTTTTTTTCTTTTCTTTTTTTCTCAAGAACCATACAGGGATCCATAAGCGATGACAAAGTGCAGATCTGCTGTCAGGAAAAGAGCTCGCAGGCAGCATCATGCCTGCGTTTTGTTGTGCTGAGAATGTAATGGGCTGCTCAGCTGGACTAAGAGTGATGCAATGCTTTTTAAGGCAGTGTGTATGTGGAGACAGAGAGAGAGAGAGAGAGACAGAGAGAGAAAGAGTTGAAAAGAAAGATGAAGAATGAAAAGAGAGAGCTCAGAGTTCATTGGTCAACACAGCCAGGTGTCATTTTATTGGCCTCCAGCTGCTTGGCGTATGCAGCTGGAGCCATGAAACACACGCACACGCACGCACACACACACACACACACACACACACACACACACATATGGATGTGTACACAGCCATGTGCATGCAAGAAAGCATATGGATGGATATAGAGCCGAAGAGAGAAGACTTAATGGCTAAAACGGCACGAACACCGCCCGCAGTGCATTGTGTAGAGTGGAGAGAGAGGTAGAAGGAAGTGTATGAGAGACCAACCAAGAGACCAACATTATTGATTTTATAGAATGACAATCAGACAGTGTCATTTTATTGGCCTCCTCTGGGAGAGAGAAAGATACAGAAAGAGACCTTTTCAGACCCAGAGAAATGGAGATCAAGAGAAAGAGAAAGAGAAAGAGAGAGAGAGAGACAGTAGGGAACCACTAGTCTCTGGCCTATTAAAACTGGAGCAACAGAAATGTTCCACTATGTCAGTGGGGCCTTGTTGCTAGCAGCCCCATAGCAGCAGCAGAGACAGCAGCATATCTACTGGAAAGGAAAAACCATACCATCTGCTCAGTGCATTCCTAATCACTGGCAGGCTTCGCTTTACTGGCTGAATTCCTTGTAGGAACTGCTGATTTGTAAAAATGTGAACCCCTCTACTCCAGCCCCAGCTATCCTGTTGTGTGTAATAAGAAGTGCATGTTTTTGTGTGTGGTCATATATTTGTGTGTGCACTGTATTCTGCGTAATCGTTCGTTTTAATTGATCCCTGTCTTCCAGATGGAATTGCTGGATAAATTCCCGGTGGAAGGAGGCCAGAAAGACCCCAAGCGCAGGATCATTCCTTTCCTGCCTGGTAAGAGTTAAACACACCATCCCCCCAATGCACCTATACACAAATAAACACACACACACACACAGCTACACACTTAACACAATAATCTGCGGCATTTTCATATAAACAATAGTGATTCAACCCAGTGTTGAGACGTTCTTTCTCGGTAAAGGGTCTGACAAATAGGAAGTGACATGTTTTGGGTTGAAACAGAAGAAGAACTGGGTAGGTCGAATGAGCATCGATAGCCACCACTCACTGAAAGTCACACTTCATCTTAACGTAACAGAAAATCCAAGGAAAAAGACGTCACAGTATAGATGACATGCCTTGATTGCACGCTGATCTCTGGGACGTGCATATTGGCAAAGATGTAACCAAACTTGGGGAGAAGAAAAAAAAAAAAAAAAAAAAAAAAAACTCAAGGATTACCACTTTAATCACTTTGTTTTTCCTTCTTGGCCTGTCTGTCTGTCTCACCCCCTGCCCCCCCCTTTGATTTTTTTTTTTTTTTTTCTTTCACAAACACAAACACACACTGGGTTAAACTGTAGACCCAGACAGCAGTGAGTCACCGAGGTAAGCAGGATGTGCTGCTTAGTTTGACCAGAATAACTTACTGCAGCCACCCTGTTTCTGTGCACCAAGCATGATTTTGTTTTTCCATCTGCATTTTAAACATTTAGCTGACGCTCTCATGCGGACCCGCTTACGGAGTCAGAAGGTTGGCATGAATTTCACAGCACATGTGGCGCTTGATGGAAACAGTTGTTGCTCTTTATATCAGGTTGGCAATACATCGGGCCTCTATCGGCTTTTTATTTAAATATCCACCACCCATAAATATCTGTCCACAGCCAGTATGTTGGAGTTTGCTCACGGACGACAGCTGCATATTGTAAAACTATCCGTAAAACCTACAATAATTTATTTTTCTTTGTATGTTTCCATATTTATTCGTTTTATTGTTCCGCTATGTGTTATATGGTGGATTGTAGTATGGGTTTCAATGGAGAGTTTTAGTGTAACATGTTCAAAATGTCGCAAAGAAGGCTGTTGACTGAATTCTTGTGATTTTTTTGGCCTGAATCTGATCAACTTTATCCTGTAACCTTATGTAACCCTCGCGTGGATTGAATCTGCCAGCTTTTGATGGGAGTCGGTTTCTGTCATGGCTTGGCTGCACCGTCATCTTGTCGAAGCCTTAAAAGATTAAGATCAGTATGTTACTTTTTAGGAGTTGCCAAACGTCTCTTGCAGGCGTAAGTGGCAGCGATGTTTATTTTGAATGGGGGGAGGGTGGGGGGGGGCTTTGGGTGTACTTGACTTAACTTATGAAACGGAGCAGCTGAGTTCCTGGTGAAAGTAATCCTTTATGAGTGTCTTGGAGAAAGCCTCACCCCAGAAGCCCCGCCCACCTCTTCCCTGCTGGGCTTAGCATGGGTGGGGGATAGGCTTTTTTTTTTTTTTTTTTTTTTTTTTGGTCAGAGGTCTGGAACTCATTGAGGGAGCAGACACACACACAAACACATGCACACACACTCTCTGTTTGATGAAGGAGGAAGCAAGAAAGAGAGACAGACAGAGAGGCTGGAGAGCAAAAGGAATCCACTTGATGCTGCTCTTATTCACTGTCTGGAGGGGAGGTGTGTGTGTGTGTGTGTGTGTGTGTGTGTGTGTGACTGGTTCGGTGGGGGGCTGACCATGGATAGTGTGAGCCTACACATCCTCATATTTACCGCTGTCTGCTTCATCCCTATTTCGGTTGGGCAATTATAGATTTAGTTCAGTGTGTTCCTGAGGGTCGGTTGATCCACTCGCTCCTACTGTTTTCAGTCACAATGTTTTATTTTTCCTTTCTTTTTTCCCCTTAATGAAAAGATTCTGAGCTGATATTTGTTCAGGTGGTTTTCATTTAACTCGTACCTCTCTTTCCCTTCTTAGATCTCCGCTTCTATGCCCACTTATATTTCAGAAAGTGACAGGAAACACATTCTGTAGCTGTTTGACATGCCGCCCTGTTTTTTTTTTTTTTTTTTTTTTTTTGTGGCTGCTGGTATTAAAAAAAAAAAAAAAACATATCCTATTGTGGGCAATGCACGTTTGACTTGCAGGATGCAACTAAATCACCAGCGGTGCCAGTCACTCTTTATGCCTGCTATTAATTCTGCTATACAGTTATTAATTCTTACTATACTTCTAACTGGTTGACAGCCAAACCTGTAAAAGCTGCCTTGCCCAACAGTATGGCAGACTAACATAATACGAAATAGCTGTCGCGATTTGGTTGACCAGTCATATAAAAACTATGTGGCTTGAACAGGAAACTACAAACTGAGTAACAGTGTTACTCCTTCAAATATATATATTTTTTTTCCACTCAGTGCCTCTCTTCAAATAAAACAAGATGGTGGTGGAGAAGTGGGTTTGTGACCTGAAGGTTGCTGGTTCAAATCCATTCTCCACTCCCCCATTAACTACTATTGATGTGAAGTTTTGCACAGTTTTCTGACTGGGCTCTCACAGGCCTCTGCAAATACACTGTGATCATAATTTAGAGTACTCAAGAATATGGTGATTTTTGGTAATTTATGATATATTACAGATTATAGTTACACTGAGATTGCCTACCTAAATGTCGGGCATGTCCTATCATCATCGTGCCTTATGTGGGCCACAAATTAGTGTGTTACACTTCTGATCATAACTGAAGCAATAATTACCTTATTAGGGCTAATTAATCAGGTTTCAGAGTGCAGGACTGAAACAGCAGTTAACTTGTTTACACCAAGCTCAAGTCCTGGATGCTAGTTGACTTTTAGGTCTGTTTAAAAAAACATATTCGAGACCAGAAGTGGAAGACAAGTTGTATACAGCTCCCTGGAGTAACTGTGTCGGGCTGTGTGTTTTCAGAAGATTATGTATACTCTGTTCCTGGATAAATAAAGGTTTATGAAAAAAATTGAGATGATCAAGCATGACTTATCCCAGCTCAGATCGGACACTTCTCTTTGAAGGCTGAGAATTAACATGGGTCTGATTTGTAAAAGAAGGCTCCTGACAAGCCAGACCATATGGTGGCAAAAATCCTTCACTGACGGTGCAAAAGTCTGGTCTGAGGACTCAGACCAAACTAACAAGGCACGGAAGTGGTTTTCCTTTCATGGCTTGGTTTGTTCAAGGCCCCAAGCTGTTTTTACGCCGCTGCTATAGCCTCACATCAGCAAAGCGGCCTGTCTGCCTGTGTACATTGCAGAATGTCTACTGCGGTCCGTGCCAGATTTACTCACCATATGCTTCGCTATCACATTTGTTCCGAGTCCATCCTTGACCTTTAAGAACAGATTTCCAAGTTCCAAAATGTATGCAGTCTTGACTTATGTCTAAATAGTTGTATTATTATTATTTTTTTTTTATACAGCCGTCAAACAGTTTTTCAGGCACAAGATGACACCGTATGTGCGGAGTGTCTCACTTGAATCCCTCACACACGATGCATGGTTTTCACACAGCATACGTGACAGTTGGGAAAAGTGATCCATTTGAAACATTTGCCCCGAAGCCCTGAATGATGCTTTCTAATGCCCAGTGTCAGAAGGTCACCCTTTGAAATATAGTTCCTGTGCCCTTGACCATTCATCCTAAATCCTAGGTTGTTAAACTAAAAGCCAAGCTGAAATGTGTGCCTGTGTGTTTTTTTTTTGTTTTTTTTTTTCTTTTTTGGCCCCTACATGATAAAAGAGCTGATACGCCTTCATGAGCTTTGGTCCCAGAAAGAGACTATAAATTTGTAACCTGGACTGACAAAAAAGATTTTTCCCACTAAATGATAGATGTCCATTCAGCCACTATGCTTGACTGGAGATTTCTCTGCCTACCACTGGAGGAGGCACAGAGCGTTCTTTAAATTTGACCTTACAAACCAGGGCTTTAAGAGTGTTATTGTGGAGCTGAATAACTTGCATTCTCATGTTGGCACTGCCCTCCGTGAAGGGCAGAGCGAGCAACAAAATAACAGAACAGCTTCAACGGCCCCTGTTGCTCATGCCTCATTCCCGTCACGTTCGTGTTTTGTCTCAGTGTATTATTCCCCTCAGGCTGCGGAGAGAAAAAAGCAATCATTGCTCTTGTCTGCTTGAGTGCGGCCCACCGGCAGCATACCTGTCTTTTACAACAGCTCATGAAGTTGTGTCTGCCCTTAGTCAGCAACTTACACAAGAACACAGTAATTATAGCCGACAAACACGGGCACACACCTCATTGCTTCACGTTTTGACTTAGCAGCCCCATTTACATGCCTTTCTCGAGGTTTAGCCAGCCAAAACCCACTGAAGAGCAAGATTAGGGTCAGACACTGGAGGAATTTATATCTGATTCATCCACTTAGATGCAGACTAAGAGGTGAACACAGGGCAACACCAGTTTGTCTGACTGTTTTTCCATTTAACCAATCCCTCTTTCTCCCTGAGAGGTCAGTAAGAATGACCCTCAGTGTGTTCCCATCTCTCTCTCTGTCTCCCTCCCTCACTCTCCCCAGGAAACAAAAGTTGTTTGATACCCCCGGTGGCTGCCGGCCCTCAGATTTACCATAAAGTCTGCCCTGCCTAAGCCTCGGCTCCAAGGCAGCGGTTTCCTTCCCCTCCGCTCCCCAAACAAGTCCTTTTCATCAGCTGCACCCATGAGCTGCCGTGCATACAGAGTGGGCAGTGTTGAGTCAACGCTTTTTCTCCTGACCCCAGAGAGCTTTGGAAAACTGTCAAGAAAGCTTTCTATTTGAGGTCTGTCGAGGGGAGGAGAGAGAGAAAAAAGACAGAGAGAGGAGGAGGGGGAGACTTGACTTTCATCTAACTCTTTAGTTTTAGAAGCTGCCCAGACAGAGCGTCTGCTTTCGGTTACTTTGGCAACATGTCGACAACACCTTTGATGAGATTTGGAATGTCTTGTCCATTCTCAATCTCTTTAATCTCCTTTTTAATCTTCTCCCACACACAGTCAGTGTACCCACCGCCACCCGCCCCCACCCTCTGCATAAATGTGGTGGGAAATTAGACTGACCGAAACATTCTCTGGTCTGCGCTGTCCTCGGTAATGACATATATGAAATATTCAAGATAAACAGGCAAATTATTCAAGGCCGTCCAAATCAAAGGCTACAACAACTGGATCAGGAAATTAGGCGCCTCCGATGTTGAAGATTCGAGCTGCTCACATGGGTCATTCATCCATAATGTTAAGGTTATACTGATCCACTACTTCATATTTTCATATTTATTCTCAAGCCAACCAGCTGCAGTTCTTACTAGGACTGAAGAATACAGTGGACAAATCATATCACAAGTAATTTTAGAGATATTAGGGTTGTGATATGCTTCACAATTGTCGTAGGAATGATCATTTTTGTATCATATTTTTAATTTCCCCCGTAAAAAAACTTGTCAAAACAGTGGTGTGATTTTTGCTGTGGTCTGCACCAAGCAAACATGTTTTCTTACATTTGGAGAATACAATTTGTAGGCCAGGGTGTCGCTGTTACATCATAATACTTCACTTAAAACAATATTTTGATGCACATTTTACCTTTGGATATTACACTTGGCCATATTTAAGTTTTGATACTATTCTGATTAATTGTTCAGCCCTAATTTTTACTATCCTCCAGCACTGACACTTAAGTTCTTAAGTAGTGGTAGTAGTTGCCATTTGTTAGCATTTTCGAGACTTCCAAAAAAAAAATCTTGGGAGAAATTGGGGCTTTCCTGATTACTTCAAAGTCATTTGTGAACAGAAAGATTTTCACACTTCTTCACACAAAATCTTACAACAACCAATGGCTTAGTTGGTTATGATGACCAATCCTACCCCTGTTTTTTTTTTTTTTTTTTTTTTTGCCATTCTTGGGGGGAAAAAAAGATAAATAAATAACAGATTGGCCTCAGAAATGGACATGGTAGCTAGCTACCCAGATATTTTTAAGGTTCAGTAGCAAGCTAGAATGACTGCAGTTGTAAATTGCGTGGGTGAAGCTGGTAGCAGCACTGCCAGCTGCATTAGGTTTAGCTTCATGGGGAAACATGCAGATGAAAACATTCAAGTTTTAAATGTCAGCTTAAATCATTGTGTGAAAAGCCCATGTGTTTACCCATAGAGAAAATGTGTTTGATCCTGAATTCCACATGGTTTATAGTCAACATTAACCCATATCCAAACATGTACCACGTCCTTATAGGTGCTTCTGTATCAGTCAGATTGTGTGTTAGTGTATTATGTGTCTGGCAGCCATTGCTGGGTGACTTTGGCTTGTCAAAACTGAAATGCACAAACATATTAATTGACTAGTGAGGAATCCAACAGGAAAAAACATGATTTAGCAGGCACATGTTAAATATTACCACTGCTTTCCTTAGAAACGCATATGAAAAACAGAGTTGAGGGCATGCCTGAAGTGAGGAAATGTAAATGAGTGTGTTTTTCTCCACTTACTGCCTCTCTCTGTTTTTTCCCCACCCACCTGAGTCAGCTCGTAGGCCGCAGTCAGGGCAGGAATGGTTGGATATCCAGTGCAGCGTGGAGGCGGGGGTGTTGAAGGTCGGGTGTTGGTGGTTGCAGTTCCTGTGTTAAGTGTTTGAGATCCGCAGTCAAGAACATATGCTTTCCACACATTTTGCCTCTCCTCTCGCACTTTTCTCCCTCTCCCACTCTGTCAAGATATGGATACCCATTAGCTGACAGATTGAGCAAGTTGACGTCACAAGACAGACAGTAAAACATGCACAGCATTCACATAGACTGATATTATAGGCCTAACACAAACATGAGTATGTGTCTGTCGTCAATCACTATCGATTTGTCACTTAATCGCTCATTTGCTCCCTCGCTCGCTCTCTCTCTGTCTCACACACACATGCACACACATGCACACACAAACACAGCAGACCAGACATCTGTGGTATGGAGCTCTATGGTTTAAGGAAACAGAAGAAAAGCCATTTCAGGCAACATGTTTAAAAAGGCGGACAAAGAAGGGGTTGCCTCCGATCTCCGATGCGAGAGCTTCATGTTTCAGCAAGTCTGCCTTAAACGCTTTCCGAACAAACACCACAAGCCCTTGATGAAGCGATACAGTAACTTTCTGAAACACTGTCCCTTTTTGCACTCAGGATCTTGTTACAGTCTTGACTTAATTCCCAGTTCCCAAGAGCTGCCTCGGTGAATTTTTTTTTTTTTTTACAAAACCCTTCCAAGCTAAAATGGAGGAGAAAATAGATGTTGGCTCTCGGATTTCCTGCATACCATAAAAGTTGGAAGAGTGTTTTAAGAGGCCTATTTGTAGCCATTTCTTGTTATTGTTATAGCGACCCCAGCTCCTCCATGCCTGTGGTTACTTGCAACTGGAGATAAGAACTGGGGAGTAGCATGTCGCACAAACGTAATTCACTTTCCCAAAATCATTTATTCATGAGTTAGAAAGGCCAGCTATTCACCTAGCTCTTAACCCAGCTCATTGTGCTGTCAGGGAGTTATTGATGAAGCTGCTGTATTGTGTTTGCATGCTAATGGACTAGCCATGCATTCCAAAACCAGCATCTCCTTATTGCCCTTCACTGGATATGCAACTTTTTTATTAAATGTTATTAAGATGCTCTACTTAAGAGCATCAGCAAAATGAAAATGTAAAATTGTTCTCAAGGTGAAGTGTTGCTGTATCAAGAATTTTTTATTCATAACCACAACTAAATCATAAATGACAACACTGTATAATTGCATGAGTGTGAGTGTAATGTTTTTTTTTTTTTAATATACATCACAAGTTTTAAGCATTTGTCAGCAGGTGGGTTACACTGTTTCAAGG
This sequence comes from Myripristis murdjan, assembly GCF_902150065.1. Taxonomy (NCBI): domain Eukaryota; kingdom Metazoa; phylum Chordata; class Actinopteri; order Holocentriformes; family Holocentridae; genus Myripristis; species Myripristis murdjan. Next base: position 8,654,165 of record NC_043993.1, on the reverse strand, counting down.
GTTGTACATGAGCTGTTTTGTGTAGGTTAGCGTGTCCACCAGCTTGAATCAAGGTTAAATTACAAAAAGCAAGATCATGAACATTGGAAACAAAGGCAGTACTCTTTATCAACTTAAAACTTGTATATCATCATTAGATTTCCATTAAAATCACAATGTCTGTCAAAAAATGTCAATAAAGCTTCAGTAAAGCTACACATTTGTACTGTAGCCTCAGCATCTCCATGTTCAAGTGTTCCTCATCAGGAAATGTAAGGCATCATGAACATGTTACACGCACACGATGAAAACATTGGCCAAAGACTTTCCTGGAAAAAAGAATCTGTATTGACAACTGAAACTGATTAGAAATTGGAATTCTCTGTGCCATCGGTCTCTAACACTGTTGTTCTTGATTTGTTCCAGGGAAGATCCTGTTCAGAAGGAGTCACATCCGAGATGTGGCCATGAAACGCCTGAGGCCCATCAACGAGTACTGCAGGGTGAGTACCTTGACCCCTGCACATGGCCTGAGCCTGCAAAACTAACTGTGATTTAGAAGAATCCAAGAAAGTTAAAATGGGTATTTGCCATGTGTTGGTCATGTTTGCCTATGATTCATGTGTGTCACTTTGACCAGCAAGCAATAAAACTGCTGCATCCTCAAGACAGACTACTATACCAAACTGAAAAGTGCAGTGTTCAACGGAAAATTAAAAAAAAAAAAAAAAAGAAGAAGAAGAAGTATCCCATATTCCGTTCAAGTATAGCACAGGAAAATGGAAAATAATCTTTTTATGCACTCGATGTTTATTTAAGCAACTTGCATAACTATTTTTTGAGCACATGCTATGTTAGATTGAGAGCTGATCAGGCCATCTGGCTGCAAGACAGCTGGTTTGTGGCTGAACTCAATAACTCTTGCAATGAATCCCTTGTTCCAAATTTGCCCAATTAGTAACCTTTATCTTCTCCTCTCTGATATCCCAGCTGTCAAACAGATAGACAGTTTATCGGTTTAAAATTCCACACACACAAGGATACAATGGGGTCATGTCCATTACAAATTAAGCACAGACACATTATAAGCTTTCCAGGTTTTTAGGATCGCAGTGTTCCAAGAGTAGCCGAATGAGTGATGTTATTGCCCCGGCTTCCTAAATTGGTGCTGCGTGGTGTGTGGCATAATGAGCGGGCTGACATCTGGGAGCTCAGTGCTCAAGTTCGGTGACAGCAGCCGCCCACCCTGCTGATGTGTCCTGAAGTGAAGCGTTGAATCCTCAGCAGCTCCACAGGTGCTTTTCTCACCGTGCACTCTGCCCACCCTGCAGCGGTGTGCAACACGTGTGCTTCCACTTGAGCCGGCTCTGGGCAGTTGCTTCTTTTTTTTGGTATTTGTGTAGCTAAATAAGAGGACAGACCTACTGCCATGAAAAGTTTATTTTTAAAGTGGTGCATACCAAAGGTAATTGTCATGTGGTGATCAGTGGGACAATAAATATTATCTTTCAGAAGGCCCAATTTTATCCAACTATAAAAGCAATACATATATAGCAAGGCTCACGTTCCTTATTTCCATACTATACCATGCTATGAATGTTTACACTCATATTCAAACTCCTTTAAAATTTTTAAAACTCGACTTTAAAAGGGAGTGAAGTGTGTGTGGTGACGTGTTGGTGGAATTCCCACAGTCCTGTACATATCCTGATAAATGGATAATGTACAGCCTGTGCATTATCCCGCTTATTACATGGTTCCTTAGCAAGGACATGAATCATTTGACACAAGATATTGATTTAAAATGCTTTTATTACAGCCCTAAAGTGATTTACCAGCTCCCACCAAAGAAAGTGCTGAAACAGGGCTGCAAGCTGAGAAATGTGTGTAGCTGCAGTCTGTAGCATCCACGGGCTACACTGTAACAGAACAGAAGCCGTAACAATGTCAACAAATCCATGAAGATTGCTGCTCATCCATAAGCCAACAATAAATTCTCTCGCGAAATTATTTAAAGGTAATAGTAGAAAAATCTTTGATGTTTTTAACTTTGGTTTGCATGCAGTAACTAAGGAGTTACATATTTTGGCTCCATGTGAACTTGATTTTAAATCGAGCCAGTGAGGTGATGATGTGAAGCCGCGGTGTGCTGTTGGGGTGGGGAGCTGGTATCTCGTGTTGTGGTGGTAACTATCTGGTTGTCAGGAAGCCCAGCTAAAGACAGAGAGCTGGCTGGCGCTGAGTTTGCTCCAGTCAGCATATCCACAGCCCAGAGCTCATATCGTTGTTTAGTTTTAAAGAGCTTTCCTTTGAGTCTCTAAACCACACACACACACACACACACACACTCACACCTTTTTGGTCTTTTTGAGGGGGGAAATTTGAGAATGTTTTTGCAAGGTAGGTCTGACCTATCCCTTCGTCATGCCCTTTTTGCATGTTCAACACTACTCGCTTTTATCGCGGAGTGGCTGCTCTTATCCAAAATGGTGCCTTGCAAAACATTCTCTGTGCAAATTACTCTCTTTGCTGATAAAACACATCTTATGTGGTGCTGATACAGGCCCTTCGTCAGTTCTTCCTTCCTCAATAGAAACAACAGAGGCCAAGGCCCGTTGCAGTTAGTGAGATTTTGATTATCTATAATAAACAGTGGTGAGGATGGGCAGGGGCGGTCAGTGTAAGGCTCTGCTTCACTGAGAGGGTCGTTTGGGGTTAGAGGAATGTACAGCTGCTCTAGGCAACAGCTTTTACCACTTATGTGAAAAAATAGGGGTTTAGGGGGAGGAATGGGGCGTGTAGTTGGTTTGTCTCTGGGTGTGGATGTTTATGGGAATACTTTTCACATTTTCAAGTCAGTGGGATTGCTTCAGTCAAAGTTGTTCTTGTGGAAGTGTCTGAGAGGTTGCTCTCATTTATGATCTCATTTAATTGAGCCTTCGGTTTTTCTTTTTTTCAATCCACCATTGCATCCAAATAGACTTAATTTTTGCATGTTCAGGTATTATTAACTCCAGTGCTTGCAACCCTTTCTCACTGCCATTGTACGAGAGTAATATGATGTCTTTTGTATTTTGTATATTGCGGTATCGTGGTACTGCATAAGGTTTGTCGTTTCCTGGTTTTAAAGGCTGTATTACCTTACGTTTATACTGTTATAGCTGGTGTATTATTTGCCTCTATTTGCTAGGTCATCATGTGTAAACATCTAATAAGAGCACCACTACTCATGCCTACAATATTTGCCACAAAATTGTCTGTATCGCCCTACCCAAGTTTAATATTGAACTTTACCATTTACCCTTTACTGTACACATGGTCCATTAACCAGCATTTCAGTGAAATTGAGCCGGTGACAATACCTAAGACAAAATGTTGTTAATGTTACAAATATTGGCAGGCAAATATACCTCTGACCAATCAGGGAGGACATCCAGTTGATTGACAACTCAGCTGACCACTCGCCGGTCAGATCAAACTTTTCTGTCCCACCGTACATCTTTGATTCAATTTGGCTCCGCCTGCCTCACTAGTTGGAGAACTGAAATGCGTTTGGCGTGTGGAGCAGCTGTGGAGAGGGAGTGGGAGGGAGCAGCGCTTATCAAATCAATCTGATTACAAAGAGATGAACTGAAGAACAACACTACAAAGCATCCAATGACGTCACCCACTCTTGAGTTTTAACCCTTGAAGAAGAGAATTTGATTTAACACCTAAACCTCCACAGTTTGACATATCTCATGAGGAGGATACACTTGTTGTCGTCTATCTGTCTCAGACAGACACACATTAGTTAACACCCCTAAAAAGATGTTTTAGTTTTTCTAATCCTGTTAAATCCTCTCACCGTGGGGTTCACAGCCCCGCCTAGGTGATGAGTTTCAACCACCTCCATATGTAGTAAGGTTGACAAGGTGAAACTGGAGAGCCATTATCCTTATTTTCATGTTTTTCTCAGAAAAAAAGCTGCATCAGCCCTTCTGTCATGCAGCTTAGGCCTCACCCTGACTCATATGGAATTCCCCTGGTTGTGAAATCTTATGTTATTATTCCAGGCAGGAAAGACATTTGGCAACAAACTGGGATCATGTGCATAAACCAAGAGTAAGACTGCTGAGGATGACTGGTTGGGTCATACAACTTAATGAGGGCTAGTACTTCAAAAGCTTTGTATCAGTTTTGGAAAAAATATGCTGTTATTATAAATATTTTCACCTGTCACTAATCATTTTGCACAACATTTTGTAAACAAAAGCATTAAGGTTTGTCTTAACTTTAATAATACTTGGTTAATAATACTTGGTAATGTGCTTTAGTGTCATGTCAGTGTTTTTTTTAAGAATTGGGTTCAAACAGTGGATACCTTCATTTGGAATATGAGACATACTTGTCTTCTGAGATAATCTATCAAAAGATAAAGCTCGCTGGAGCCATGCCTTTTTGTGGGATCATTCAAATAAGCACACAAGAGCAAACCTTTTTTGTTTATGGAAAAGCTAGATAGAAATATACAGTATCACTTGAAAGCTTACATCTCATTTGTTTGTGTTTGCCAGACCTCAGAAACCTCATTGTCCTTTGTGGTGTATGCACTGTTATTGTGCACCAGCACAGTCACATTGTATGGAACCTAATGTGAATGCACAAGTAGATCTGTTATTTCTGTGACTTATGTTTCCTCTGTCACACATACAGACACACATGCAAACACACACACACACACACACACACACACACACACACACAATTACCTTAATGCTGCCCGCTGTAAAGAACACCCATAAAGTCCATTTGCAATAATGCAGCCTGAGCCGCCTTAGCATCTCCTCTCTGGGGAGAATGGTAATGAGTGGACAGACCACAGGTTGACAGGGTGGGGAGAATAAATCCAAGGAGAGGACAGCCAATTCGGCATGCACTCTGACCCCAGGCACACCGTGCTGTTCAGGGCTGCTGCACCACATGATGCAGGTCATCAGTGCCCATTTAAATCAGTTAGGAAATAGTGAACTTTACCATCTCTTCATACAAATTTACCTGAAAAGAGAGCTGTTTCAGTCATAAAGAAGCATTTTAATCTCTGGAAATCACATGGCATGAGTATTAGCACACATGGCACATGCACACGCTTCCTCTGTCCTTGTGTCTAATGGAGAACACTGGTTCTGCTTTGTCCATGGCAGTGGGCCCACTCCTTTCCTTCAGCATGAGCTGTTGGCATGGATTTGTTACGGTCATAACTACGACAAGGCAGTGCGCCACACTGGACAAGGTCACCTTGATTGGTCTTTGGCCTCCGTTCCGTAGCTGTCAGCCGTGATGTTATATCTGTGTGTGTCAGAGGGAGAAAGAGAGATGCAGACTCTCCTCCCTTAAAGGACAGTATTGAAGCACTTAGGATTATTAAAATCAGAGGTTCGGGCCAGCAGTAGAAGCGTGATGGATAGCACTGAGGTTTGCCTGCCAGCAGGCTGGAGGGAGCGGCCTGGTCGCCTCACTCCACAGAGTGATAATCACTGTGTGGTTCACAAACACTCAGTGGCTGGCGGCAGTCATTCTGTCGTCTGCTTGGGGGCGTCAGATTGTGGAGGTGATTATCTGTCTCTCTGCTGCCCTTTGGAGACCCAGTTAAAAGAGGAGTGAAAGAGAGAGCAAGAGAGATAGATGAAAAGGAAGAGCGAAAAAACAGACTCAGGAGAGAAAAAGACACAAGTGGTGAAACAAAAGGGAAATAGGGAGACAATGTGATATCATGGCTGATCATAGGTATGAGAGAAAGAGATCAGAGCCATAAAGGGAGAACTGACTGGTTGTTTGTCTTTCATCTGTAGCAACGCTGTCAGACCTTGTCTCTCTCTTTTTCAACCTGTGCTTAGCAGAGGCATGAGATGAGGGTGGAAGGTAAACAAGAGGCTCGTGACTCAGCACAGGGCCAGGAAAGAGTACAGAACCAGATGGCATAACAGCAATATTTCAAAAGGGGAAGACAGCTTTATTACTTTTGACTCACTTGTTGATGTGCATTTTCTTTTGAAATCATTTGACATTCAACTTTAACAGTCACAACAGCAATTGGTATGGAAATAACAACTGTGAATTTAAGTCAAAATTTGAATGTTTTGTGCCATTAAATAATAAAAATATATATATCAATACTAACAACAACACTAGCAACTTCTGTCCCTGTGCAAAAAGACTGTAGGCGGACACTGGTGGATTATTTTGTTTGAAAGTCATTTAATGTCTAAAAATCTGTAATAATCATTTGCTCCTTGCCTTTATATATACAATAACAGCATTAATTTCTGTGTGGGAGGATTGACGGATGGGGTCTTAAAAATCCTTGTGTCTGAAAGTGCTCCTAATGTCTAAAAAACAAAATTCTCTGCTGTCTTTTGTGCCTGCAGGCCCTCATCCAGCTGCCAGTCTACATCTCCCAGTGCGAGGAGGTCCGAGTGTTTTTTGAAACTAGACCTGAAGACCTCAACCCACCCAAGGAGTAAGTAAACACTATATGAATACAGAAGAGTCAGGACATCAGTGCATAAACAGGATTCTTGCTAAGCCACTCCTCCACCACACTCCATGTACATTGCACATGCTCATCTTCTCCAGGTTCACACTCGTTACCCTCAGGGTCATTCTTCCCCTGACCAGTGTCATGTCATGTCCCGTCATGTCCCGGCGGCGTTTAACCCCGGCCTGCCAGTAATCAGCGTTACAGACATCACACTCTCTAATGGGTATGATGTCATACTCTTGCTCTACTGCCTCCAGGGCCAACTTACAGAAACACATTTAACAAGCCCTTTAAACCCTGAGTTTGCGCTTTAGCGTGTAGCAGCAGCTCAGTTCAGTCACCTGCCTCCAGACTACTGAGGCTGCGTTTTCCTCTGAAGAATTGTAGGTCTGCTCGGTCGTCTCTTGTAAATCTCACTCAACACATTAGTGTCATATCCAGTGTTGACAGTTACTACGTGCCAAAACCAAGTCATAAAGGGGCTATGACCGCCGCCCCCCCCCCCCCCCCAACACACACAGAGGTGTGCACTAACATTCACACAAGCATTGGTTACAAATGTGTTGTTATTAAGGTTACCAGCACCGTTAGGGCGGTGGAGGTTTCGGGTGGCTGGTTTCATAGAGACCATAACGTCGGGTTCAGACCATGACCCTGGGGAGGTTTTTGACACCACCAGCTGTCAGCTATGGCACTGATTTTAACCTCTCTGTCATCACGTACTAATGTGTGGCACAGAGCGTTGAGAAATTGCTTCACTCGACAGGAAATTGAGTTGATAAGTCCTGTGATATATGCCGTGAGAGCATGCGAAGGGAGCAGAAACTTAGTGGCTGTGGAAGAGAGCTTGTGACTAGGGAATTTTTTTGGCAGGAGTTGTTGGGTTAGGCGGGAAAATCAGAGTGTTTGAACTGAGTGACTAAGGCCACCTCCACATGTTGACTGTGTTTTTGGTGTTTCTTTCCATTTTGGGCTCCTCCTCCTCCTCAACTATTTTGTGTAATTATTGCATTGCGTGTAGAGAGACATTTTCAAAAACACATCTGTGTGGAATGTTATCTTTCTGTTTCAGAAAACTGAGAAATATAGTTGTGTTTTTGAAAAGTATCTTTATCCATGTTAACATGCCCTGACATCCTCCACCTTCTTAATTGCTAGTGGTTTAGTGCCTTTGAACACAACACTTCCTATGAGACTTTTCAGTGGCAAACAGTGCAAGACTGTGGTTTTATTGGGCATCTCCCTGGTGTGAATTTGTGTATTCATGGCATTTTTTTTCTCAGTCAGCTTATAACCACGATCAATGAGGGGTTTATACTTATCACAGCATCCAGCGCAACTTGTTGACTCAGTAACACCCCTGAGCCAGTTCCAATTCATAGTGCATTTGAGTACAGCTTCATATTTCCAAAACAGTTTTTTTTTTTTTTCACGTTGAACCATTTGCTGATATAGTGTATATGTGTCACCCTCTCTTGAAAAAGATACTATTTTTTTTTTAATGTCTACTGGAGAACAGCACCCACTGTGTTACTATTAAGCACAATACTTGCCACTATTAACTCATCTTATTGAAAGCAACACAAGCATTAAATTCACAGTCCTCAATGTAAAGTCACTGTGGCATTAAGCTAAAGCTCTTATCAGAAGTGAGCAGTGAGGGATTCAGTGTCTTGCTCAAGGACATTTAAACAGGTCACATAGCTTTTACGGGGATTGAAAATGTGACAGGCACCCACTACAGGCCACCGTAATATGCCTTGTCTATAACTACAAATGTGGATGGATTAAAAATCACTTATTTTAGTGTAGTGCAGTGTTGCCTGCAGCTAGGTAGTTTACACAACTGGCTACGATGGGGCTGGTGGTAGTGTAATCAGCAATGTGTTAATGTGTCCCGCAGCAGGTGCTTCACTCATCCTGATAGTTTACATGGCACAGCTCTAACAAGCTGTGCCTGTCCTCATGAAAATGAAATTGCTGCCGTTTTGTGTGTGTTTATGAACGTGAAAACACATGTTCTACTTGAGTGTTGGGAAAGGATTGAATAGCCATCGTCGTTTGGCGCATTTGTGGAGCGGCTTCTTATTTGAACAGTTCCTATGACTGATGTCAGAGCACCCATGAAAGATCAGACTAAATCTTTCTGGACGTCTTCCTGTGTTGTGTTGGTTATTGAATTGTAACACAATGCACGGTGCTCCTGGCACAACGCTGATTGCACATCCACTCAGTATGCACAAATTAAGTGGATGTGCAATGAACTTGTGTACTCGCTATATTGAGATAGTTTTCATTCCTCAGTGGTTGTTTGCCAGTGTTATGATTGCAGTCATGAGTGGCTGGCCAAACCTCCAAAATGGTCACCCAGTGCCTCATTGTCTGATGACAGATGCACAGTATGTCTGGAAGCTCTCTGTGAATGGTCGCTGACTGCTAAGTCTTTCTCTCTCCCCTCTCTTTCACTTAGACACACACACACACAAACACACAGACACACTTAGTCTTCTGTCCTCCCACAGAGATGGTTGCCAAGGACACATACCTTCGTAGTCCTCATACAAAACCCCAAGCATGTGGTGGGAGAGGGAGGAAAGAGAGGGACCATTTACTGGAGGCAGATGAATATAGAAAAGACCTTGGTTTGTCTTTATTGAAATTGGATTACAGTTCTCTGCTAATGCAGCCAGTTGGGTGTCTGACTGACAGCAGGGCTGGACTACAGACACACTGGCCACTGTGGAGGATTTTTCTAAATATCTGCTGCACAGAAAGGTACATCTCAGCCTGCCCCCCTTGCCTAGGTAAGAGGAGATGAGAGGAGTAGAGAGGGGAGGATAGAGGAGAAGCTGGATGGGAAAGGAAAATGAGTCCTGAGAGGAAAAAGGAAGTAAAGGGTTGAGCAGGAGGGGGAGAGGAAAAAAAAAGAGGAGACGGGGGGAAGGTTAGATAGCTAGAGATGTCTGGGGAAGAATGGTGAAGAGAGGAAAGGAAAGGGAGTAGAGTTTGTAGAAAGTGGTGAGTATATGATAGAGGGAGAGGAAAAGAGAGAGATGGAAAGGAGATGAGACTATAAAGGAACAGGCTGAGAAGGAGAGGGTGAAGAGGAAAGGCGTTAAAGGGTGGGTTTGGTACTTTTCAACCCAGGCTGTATAACAGTGTTGATTCCCATCATTTATAATAGCACAACCTCACTGGAAGACTCAGCAAAGAGAAACTTACCACTTTCCTGCTTTTTGCCAGCCTTCAACACAGTCCAATAGAGTACTTTTCTGCCTCTCAAAAACCATTATAAATCATAACCTTTCTCAACAACAGCAAACTCACAAATATGTTTTTGAAACCATCCACCAAAAATGGCTGCACACTGTTTTCTAACAGGGTTTATTTACCATTTCGGTCAGCTTAGTTATGCTGCCTACAGTTTTGCAAACTGCTCTCTGTGGGGTGCAGCAGGAGTTTACAATGTAACACAGTTTTTGTAGTAATAACTACATAGTAATGAGCAGCCGTTGTGCAAAACTTGTTCTAAATAAATACAACAATCAACTTTGCAGCGAGTTTTGTGTTTTCAAAAAAGGACATTCTTTTGGCTGAAAATGATTTCCTGTTGGACTGTGTTGAAGCTGAGCAAGAAGCTGCAGCACAGTGGTAAGTTTCTTGTCACCAAAGCTAGTGCCGAGGTTGTGCTATTTACAACCATAAATGGTTTCATTTGGCCCGGGTTGAAAAAAAAAAAAAAAAAAAAAAAAAACAGCCTTTAAGGTGGAAAGAAAAAAAAGAGCCCTTCTACAAAGAGGAGAGGAGTGGAGGAAGGACTGGGTAGAGGAGCGGTGGGAGGAGTGTACTGGAACAGAGAGACAGAGAGAGAAGATTATGAGAAGAGAGATTGATTACTCACTCAAATCATTATTCTGTGAGACCTCTGTGGTTTGGCACCTGTCTATGGCATTGGCTGGCTCCAAGTTTAGAAACCAGCTGGCTTTTAGTTTAATAGGCCCCTGAGAAGTGGAGCTCCGAATGGCTCCATCCCGCTCCTCTCCTACAGTGGGAGCTTAGGTAGACGTCACCACATCTTGCCTCTTTTATTAAACAGTCCAGACTGAAGCCGGTATTCCTGTTGAGCATCTCTCAGGCAACCTTGTGACTCAACTAGAGTTATTTGAGTCTTTTCTTCCCATGAAAGTTGAAAATTGAAGTTGGCCCTACAGATTGTTTTTTTGTAATCAGGCCTACAATAACATGGGCGCTCACATGACACGAGTAGGAGGATTTGTTTGATCCGATGTTCTAAACTGGTTATAATAATTATGTTAGAGCGAATCTGCAGGCTACTGGCTTGGTCTGCTGCATTACTTGACCCTGATTTCACCTCAGCCAAGAAAAGACAGACACACAAACACACACACACTCACACACACACACACACACACATCACTTCCCTCTGATAATCCAGATCATTGGTTCTGCTTTGGTTTGTATGGCTATTTTTTCTTTTTGTATCTCTGTGCGTGTGTATGTGTGTGTGTATGGTGCATTAATGGTTATGTAAAGATGTATTGTGACTTGGACCATGGCAGTTAACGGTTCTGCCAATCGAACAATGCTTTATGTGATTTAGAGCGAGTTGATGCAAGGAACCTAAATGAACAGTTGCTAAGTAAAGTGCGCAGGAGAGACAGGAGTGAGTTAAGCAGAATTGGATGACATCAGATCACAAAAAGAAGGAGAGAAGAGGCTATAAATATATTCAGATTACAAAGAGGTGAGAGAAAGAAGAGGCAAAATGCTTCACATTGGCCATCATTTTTTGGGCATCTGGACACTGAATCAGCTCTTGACTGCTGCTGTGGAGTGATGGACTATTTGTCCTGCTAATTTCTAAACCAGACACAGCAGATGCTGTATCAAATTTAACATCAGTCTCAATTTCAGAGACCAGCTATCTAGCATCTCCCTAGTCACACAGGCCTGCATCAGACAGAGACTCTGTGAGCGAGAGGGACTTTTAATAGAATAGATCTTAGAGAGGAAGGTAAATGTTAGCTGTAATCATTTTAAATGCCTGCCTAGAATAACAATCAGTGTAGGCGTTCTGCTCTTAATAGGTAGAACACACTGTGCCATGCCAAATTCAAACACAAAAGTACAAAACTGAAAAGGACAAAGGGTTGATAAATTAAAAAAACAAAAACAAAAAAACAATTGTCCTTCAATATATAGCCAAAACATGTCATAATTGTGTTTGTCGGCCTGGATTATTTCTTTTCGCCTCACAGGTTTATTTGACATCTCCTGTTAATGTGATTATTTCCTCTTTTGCAGGGAACCCATAGGAAAGAAGAAATCAGGTAAGAAAGAGCTTTATGTATTTGAAATGAATGTGGGGTAAGATTTCATTTGTCATGCTGTGAAATTTTATTTTGTGTTTTACCTCAGGGCAACGGTAAATGGAGGAGATAAATGCATTTGGGTATGTTATTTGGGTATGTTAACCTGTAGTTTTACTAGGACTCAGAAACTGCTACTAGACAGCCCCTTACTTAAACTATGACCTGGGTGGGTCAAATAATAGTTGTGAACTATTTTTGCTTATTTCAACCCTTTGAGTGAGCTTTACAGCATCACTTTTTTGGATTTTAGATACTATTTCATCCAAGAAGACTACAACAAACCATTAAAACAACAACAATAACAACAACAACAAAAACATTTAATCATACTTTGTCTGAGGTCTGGCTTTTTCCATTTTGAACCCTCCTCAACGTACAATGTGTCTTTTTTTATTTTTTTGTAGTACGTGTCATTAGCCCCATCTAGTGGTGGACTAGGGACACTCCACTGCAAAATAACATTTGGCTCATTTAAATACTAGCCAACTCATCAAAAGCTCTGTACAATACTAAGCAAACCTGATCTCTTCTTGAATATAAAGTGGCTGTGACAGCCAAGTACTCTTTCTTAAGAACCTGAAATACATAAGTCTGTGAGTGTTTTTTTTTATTTTTTTATTTTTATTCTGTGAAATGTATGCATTTACATTTTCTTTCTATTTCTTGTCTTGCTTTTGTGTGGAGTATTGCAAGTACTGGCGGCAAAGGAACAGTCTTGCCATTGTTTCACTGTTTCCTGTAATTGTATTCTTTTCTGTCTTCTCCATTCATCTAACATTCTTAAGTTGCATCCATGACATTATTTTTCAGTTTTCTTCTCCATTCATTTTCCTTTCCATCAGGGTTGGTGGAGAGAGCGACTACTTTCCTAAAGCGAGGTAGTAACAGACTATCATGCTTGACCATGCTGTGTGTGTGACCCCGCGGGTTGCTAGTGGCCTGATCCCCCTCTCCCTCCCTGGCCTGGGCAGGTGGGATGTGGCTCTGTTGAAGGCTTGGGGCCTGCCTTAGTTCTACAGGGAGGGGTAGAGTGTAGCTGGTGAGCTTCAGAGTCAGTATGGGTGATTTCCTGGGTGCAATCAGGTGTGGACTTTTGGGATAGAGTAGAGAGGAATGAAGATGATGTCAGCATTTTACCATGCAGTTATGAATTAGGAAGATATACATCATGGATATCTAGGCAGTGTTTTGGATCATCGGCAGATTGGAGTTTTAGTCATAAGCATTTCTCCAATACACAGCGCCGCTCCGTCCAGAATGAATGTCATTGGTTGACTTAAACATCAATGGGAGGAGGAAAGAACCAGTTAAGTAATGTTAGAGTGAGGACAAGGGAAAGAAGGCAATATTACTAATATAAGCCTAGTGCATAATCCCGCTAGTAAAAGTTAGCCATCTAAGACTATCTGAAATGACACATACCATGGTCATATGTAAATTTAAAAAATAAGCCATTGCCATTTAAGTTATTGTCCTTGTCAGTCAAGTTTTCAAGTTTCAGCCCTAAGTGAACCACTTTGGTTCTTTGGTTCTGTCCATTGAGGTTTAATGAAATCAATGAGATTATTTCAGAGGCATACAGGTCCTGCCTCAGAAAAATGATTGCTTAATTAGTATTCCAATCACCGCGGCACAGAATCAAAGATCAGTTCCAGATTCCTTGGCAACAGGATGCACCTGTATGATCAAACCAACCTTGCTTAGGCAGCTCCTTTGCCTAGCCTGCTGTTCGCCCAAACCCAAATCTGATCTGATGGTCAAAAGTATGGTGGCTGGTGGCTTTGGTGGCAGGTGATGTCCACAGAGCTTATAGAGTACAACAGATGGTGACATCACCTGCCACCAAAGACGAGCCACCCAGCTTTTTACCACTAGGTGTCATTCTTCACGAATATTTGTTTTTTTGCTTTGTTTTTTTTTTTTTTTTAGTTTCAGATATGCTCCAGTGTTTGTCCAAACTCTTCCGCTCTGCTTTTAGTGCCCCATACAGCAAATTACACACCTCAGGGATCTAAGTAAGATGATTAAATGTTAAAACGCCCAACGTATTTTCAAGTTTTTTCATGCTGATGATAAAAGTTGCAGAAATGACGAGTTTAGTCAGTGTTGCTGCCCACACCAGCCCAGTCCTGCTCTGCTGTTGTGTTGAATTCACTTGTTAGAGGGCATGCATCCATCAGCACCTTCAGTGATCTGCATGCTGTGCTGGACCACAATGTCCCCACCTTCACCCCAGCTGTTCTTGTTGTTTACCAAAGGCATAAAGGTCATTTAAATATCAAGGTGCTATGTAGTTTTATTTTCAGTTAAGTTTAATTGATAAGCTGATCTAAATTTTGTCTTTCAGTGTTGTAGATAAGCTGTCAGTGACTATAAATACAGATAGAACCACCATTTTTGGAAATCTCTAAGTTGTGGTCTTTAGTTATCAGTTATTAGCACTGATTAGGATTGTGAGTCCTCAGCTTATTGAAGGTTGTACAGGCTGTTTTGGTGTTAACATTGGTGGTGGGTCTTTCTGGTGTTGGTTTGTTCTTGTTTTGAAGTCACAGCCATGTTGATGATTGGCATAACCCTGTTTTAACTTTCCTTAATCCATCCAACATCCTAACACCTACAATTCACTCCCACTCCTCATGTCTCCCTCCACTTCTCTAAATTAGCTCACTTTTTCTTCCACTTTATCTTGAATCACACCTGCTACCTTTGTCTCTGCTTCATGCCTGGGTGGATCCCCATACTTTAGATAAGCCTCCTCTCATTATCTGCTTTTACACAGTAGCTGTTCAGCAAATTACAGTTTGGAAATTAGTTTGACATTTCATCAAAAATGAGTTATTCGCTTAATGTGCCTCTACAAATAGATCTTTGGCTATTTGTAGAGCCCTGTGGCTAAAGTTGGATATTTGGAAAAGCTAATAACTGTGTATAAAAACTGAAATTTTCCAAGGCTGTATTACTTGTGCTTAATGAATTGCTACAACTTAAAAGCAAAATACGTCACAGCCTTGTATAATACAGACAGAACGTTATAATTCCAGATTCATGGAAATGTCCATCCATCACATTAACATCTGTTCTCAATGGCTTGCAATGAATGAGAGAAGATAAGAAGAGGAGGCTTTCTAACATAAATGAGACTTCATTCCTCGCCTGCCCAAGAAAGGACCAGAAAGAGGAAGAGTTAAATGTCCTTTTGCTTTGATCTGCTCTCGTAACAGGAGACTCCACCTCGGCAGACCCTCTCCTCCTCGATCAGTATGTAGCAGTTACAGACTACGAGAAACAGGAGAGCACTGAGATCAGCCTTCACGTGGGTCAGGTTGTGGAGGTGATTGAAAAGAATGAGTCAGGTAAGTCTGAACTGGAAGATAGTTTTATAGCTCTCACAGTTGCCTAAAGATTAAGGAACTGGGCTTGAGACCAAAGGGTTACTGGTTCAAATTCCTTTTGTGATGCTTTGGGATGGTGGAAATGCTGATGCCTCCTAGTAGTAGAGCAGAGGTGTGCTAGGAAGCTCACAGATGTGTATTTTTGTAACTTAAGGGAAAACTAGAATACCAGTTTTTGTACATTGGTACATTGACGGATGGGCAGATCTAACGAAACGTAGTACATTCTTTTGAATAAGAGGAAGTTGAAAATTGCTGGAAAAGTGTGTCCTGGGTAAATAAAGGGTAAAATCAGTTCACAAATTGAGTCTCACGTTCACTGTCGTTCGTGACCTCTGTCAACATTTTTAAGAAGCGGCTCAAAACACATCTATTTAGACAGGCTTTCCCATAAGATTACGCCACTGTTGTATTTGTATTTCCTTGTATCGCCTTTGTACATTGTTTCTATCATTTTTTATTGCATTTTTATTTTCTTAGCACCACCTTTTTATACTGATTTTATATATATATATATATATATATATATATATATATATATATTGTTTTATTGCCGTCTATTGTATTTTTATTTCTTTGAATCGCATTTGTATATTGTTTTATTAGCTTTGAGCATTTGTATTTTTAACTTGGAAAGCACTTTGTGAGTTCTCTCTGTGAAAAGCGCTATATAAATAATTTCTACTTGCTTACTTACTTACTATGTTTTTTCATCACAAGTTACAGGCTTTGGGAAGGAATCGTTCATGTTCACAGAAATGAACAGGCCACAGATAACAGACAACAAGATGAATTAAGATGAACTGTCAAATCAAATGGTGTTGTCCTTTTTAAATGAAGATCTCGCCTGAAAAAAGTAGTTATGGCGCTGTGTGTTTGTATCATGCTCTTTCAGGCTGGTGGTTTGTGAGCTCAGAGGATGCCCAGGGCTGGGTCCCTGCCACCTGCCTTGAGGCACAGGATGACCCTGATGACTTCTCCCTGCCAGGGGAAGAAGGTACGCAACCCTCTGCATCTGGGTGTTATTGCTTAGGGCCATGATTTCTTTGACAAAATGTTCAGGATTGTGACGACTGATTTGGAACCCTTACTCTAAAATTAAACGTACATTGCAAACCATTCCTTAGCCCTGGAATAATGGCGTAGGAGCAATGTTTAGGAGTAATTGTTTCATTCTACATTAATGGGCATGATAATCTGATGACAAATGCTAACAGGAAGCTAATATCTATTTCTCAGAAACACAAATTGTGGGCTGAAATCTTTTTTGAATGTCCTCCAAGCGGGTGCAATCAGTATTAATAAGGTGTGCTTATAAAATTGTAGCTATATTTTCTATATTTCAGCTATTAGCTATAAATTTCAGGGAGAATTTCAATGAACTATTTTTCATGCGCACAAGACTATTTTAACATAAGGTTCCCCTCTGTCAACAATGTTTTTTTTTTTGTTGTTTGTTTGTTTTTTTTAGGGTTAGGGTTTTTTTTTTTTTATCGCTAAAGATAGTGGTTAAGCCATCCTTGTTCTCTCCACCATCTGGCACTGACAAGCTGTAGCAGGGTTTTTTTGGCATAGTTCCTTTGGCTGCATTGTACCTATCAGAAAGAAAGTGCCAGCCAAGCGGCATATAGGTCTAATTCAAAATGTGTTAGCAACTATAGAAGCATGTGGCAAAATATTGTATCTTTGCAGTTTGGGTTTTCTACACCACAATGAAAATTAACTTTATTGAGTCTCTTCATACAAGTCTAAAAGTGACCTATTAAGTCTCTTAAGTCAAATCATCAATAACAAAGGAAGAAACATTAACCAATACAAAGGATGGGAGCATCTATACAGAAGCTTAGGGTGTTAGGTGTTAAGTGTGCGCAATGTCAAGCTGTCGAAAAATGCTAATCTGTGGTCAGTCTTACAGTTCCTCCAGTAATGAATGCTCAGTTTCGAGGGTAGTTACTGTGGTCTGAACAGTCCACAGTGCAGGTTTCACGGCAGAGCTGCCAATAAACAATAATCTGTGACTTAATATGACAAAGTATAATCTCTGTTAAACTCACTGCTGTGGTAGAAATACTGTGC
This sequence comes from Myripristis murdjan, assembly GCF_902150065.1. Lineage (NCBI taxonomy): Eukaryota > Metazoa > Chordata > Actinopteri > Holocentriformes > Holocentridae > Myripristis > Myripristis murdjan. Next base: position 8,636,805 of record NC_043993.1, on the reverse strand, counting down.
TTCATCAAAATCAAGAGCCTGCATTTTATTTATTTCAATCAGCAGTACCATGCTGGAAAGTAGAGGACTTAGGGGTTTAGACTAGGAAGGAGACCTCAGTGGGAGGCCATAGTCTTTTCTAGCATGGGGGACAGATGCAACACTATGACGGAAAAACAGAATACACAACTGTCTAGAGGATGTATGAAAACTGTAAGGGGTTCCATGTCACTGACAGGGTACAGCAGAGCACCAAGACTGCCAGGAGTAGAAGTCTGACTTTTATTGGGGCCACTTATACTGAAAATGTGAAATTGTGAATTTCCTTCGGGATGAATAAAGTATCTAACTAACTAACTAACTAACTAAATGTTTGCAGTTGTGGTACTGGAACACACTTAGAATAAATATATGGGCATATGTACTGTTCACTTCCTGTTTGCTGACTTCCTGCCCCACCCACTGTGCTGTGATATCAGTGCCTCGGAGATTCTGGTCACTGCCGAGGCACGTGGGTCGCCGCAGAACATTAGGGGATCTATTCAGCACAGGCTTTGGGCAAGGTGGAGCGCACGCCTTTCTTCTCCCCTATTCTAAATTTGTGCGTGTGTGTGTTGTGTGAGTGTGTGTGTGTGTGTGTGTGTGTGTGTGTGTGTGTGTGTGTAGGCATGCGTATGCATGCATGTATATTTGTCCATTGGTATGTGTCTTTGTCCATGGATGTTGCATGCAAGATCCAAGCATGTAAATTAAACCCTTGCATGCAGAGAGGGTTTTGTTTCTCTGTTGCATGCATCACATATACATTTGAGTACTTGTGATTTTAGAACCAGAAAATAAAAATATTAATAATAACAATAACCAAAAACATGAAAATAATTGAAGACCACTAGTAGATCACATAGAATCAGTAGTTCATATAATCTTTCTCACATAGTTTTAATACATAATCAACCAGTAGTTTGATAGTTATGGCTGCATTTCTACCACAGTTCTAAGTTTGTCGTGTTTGTGGTGAATATTTGTGGAGGATGTATGTGTGGTTTTTTTTGTGTGTTGCACATGTGTGTATCTCACATCTTCTCACTCCACAAGATGCTGCTCAAACCGTGTCTGATTTAAATTAGCTCCTGGATGTAAAAGCAATATGCTTTTGCATTGCGCAACTCTCCTGTCCGAGACCATACACAGAGACAGGCAGTACTACAGGGGTACTTAATGTGTTTTGTTAGAAGTTCTTAGCTTGAAATGAATTGAAATTACTTAGCTGCAAGACCCTGTAACTGGAGAGAGCTATACCACTCTGTGCTTTGCCTCCCAAACTACACCTTACACCAGGATTACTTGTGTTCCCTTGTTTGTGACTCATCTGCAAAATGAATGTCATCCCCTTATGTTAAATAATGTTTTCCTGCAGAGGAGAAGTATTCGGTGATCTACCCATACTCAGCCAGGGACCAGGATGAGATTGACCTGGAGAGAGGCATGATTGTTGAGGTGATCCAGAAGAACCTGGAGGGCTGGTGGAAGATCAGGTGAGTTAAAAAAAAAAAAAAAAAAAAAAAACATCTGACATTAAAATGTAGAAAGCTGACTTAAATTTGATTGATATAGTATTTATGAATTGACCGATAGCAGTTCTATACAGTAAAGGCAAAAAGTAAACCATAAAAATTTGTGGAAGGGAAGCAACTATAATGTGCCAAAACTTGCTGACTAGGCTACATATTTAAGGCTAAGTGTTTTTTTTTTGCAATTTTTCCAAAACATTTTTACAGTATACAGTCACTATGCGGCAGTGCCTTTTGTCAGTATAGAATTTCTTTTAACTGATTATTATATTTCTCCTCCTCAGGTACCAGGGCCGTGAGGGCTGGGCCCCAGCCTCCTACCTGAAGAAAACTGACATCCAGGCCCAGAAACAGTCAGGGGGCGCTGCTGTCCATGCCAGTGCAAACGACCTAGATGGGTTCTCCAAACAAAACCAGCAGAACAATGCAGCTAAAGAGAACCGAGATAACAGCCAGAAAGAAAGCAAGCTCTCGCCTTTCTCTGACAACAACAAACGTAGTAAGTGTGTTAAACAAAGGTCTCAACTTGTGATGATTGGCATCTATCAATCTGTATTTCACTGTTTCTATTTCTTTCTTGTGTAATCTCCAGGTCAGGGGCTGGAATTTTTGTTTGAAATTGGACAAAATGTCTGAAATAGATATTGGCACATTTTTGTTCTCGACCCGCTCTTACTGCACATGGTATTTGTTGCAACTGTTATTTATGGTATTTGTTATTGTATAATAGACTAATTTAGAGCAATAAAATGATTTTCTTATAGCCAACCAACTTAATTCCATAATTCAGCCTCTTCCATTCAATTTATTCCTTAACCAGTGTTAGCATACACCATATCCAAGACCAAATCCACATGTTAAGTGGATATGAAACCCTACAAATAAAATGTGTAGGAACCCTGTAATCCTCAGAGGGCAAGTTTTGTAGATGGTGCTGCTGCTTTGCAATCATTGAACATGATGAAGAGTAAATATGTCATTCACTTTTGTCTTTTCCCTCCACAGAAGTAGGATCAAGACAAAGACCTCCTCCACGCAGGGATCTCACCATTGTAAGTGCACCCACTTTCAAAGAATCTCCATTTGACGCAATGGGGTTTGCATTGATTTGACACATAGTGTTTACCCTCCACAAGATAACACTGATGCCAAGCCTGTCCTAGATGAACTTTAGTTTTAATCTCTGTCTGGACTGCGATACCCTTTGCTTTTTTCTGCTGCGCATTCTCTGTGTTCTACAGCTACCTTCCCTTGTTCTTTTTCTTCCCTCTGTTTCTTCCCTCTGTTACTTTTTTTTGTATTCTTCACCCCCCTTTTCTCTCCATTTCACTCACATCGTTCACTTCACCTCTCTGTATCTCTGTCACATCCCATAGCCACGTGGTGTGCACCTGCCAAAGCCACCCATCCCTCCTCAGGTTGAGGAAGAGTTCTACACCATAGCAGACTTCCAGACCACCATCCCTGATGGTATTAGCTTCCAGGCTGGAGTCAAAGTAGAGGTGAGATGGGCATGTCATAGCAGTGTATCAAAATGAATGCAACACAAAAAACATCAAGAGGAAACATATACTCCAAGAAAATCTTAAGTGATCATTTCTCTTCTTCTCTTCTTCTGCCTACAAGGTGATTGAAAAAAATGCAAGTGGTTGGTGGTACATCCAGATAGATGACAAAGAGGGCTGGGCCCCTGCCACATTTATCGACAAGTACAAGAAGACCAGTAATGCCCTACGGCCTAATTTCCTAGCCCCTCTGCCCAATGAGATGGAGAAGCTTAGGCTGGAAGATGGCAGTGGTTCTTCAGGTGTCTCAGGCCCAGACGACAGCTGGTCTAAGCCTTTACCAGATGAGCCAGGTGTAAGTTCTGAGTCCTGCACCCGGCCCAAACTGAGAGACTGGAAATCTGGTGGCGGCAAAGTGCCCTCTGCCTTCTCTGGGCCATTACCTCCAGCTCCAGCTGCCCCTCCAGTGGAGGATAAACCAGCTCTGCCACCTCGTAGGGAGTCCATTAATAAGAGCTTTGAATTGGATGCAGCAGAAAAACCCAAGTCTGATCTTTCCAAACCTTTGCCCCCAAAACCACCAGCCCCTGGAGTCATTATGCCCCTTGTAACCCCAAAAGCATCTCCCTTCAAACCAGATAAGCCACCTGAGCCAAAGAAAGAGGATAAGAGCAAGGCCCTTCACCTTAGGAATGAGATGGGGCTTGAGTGTGGCCACAAGGTCTCTGCCAAAGAGGTGAAAAAGTTTAATCTGAAACCTGTACCTAAACAGCCACCAAAACCTAAATCTGACCCACAAGAGGAGAAACCAGAGGCAAGTGGCCCAGCAATGTTTATGAAGCCCAAACCAGTGATCCGTCCCAAACCTGTTCCAGCTGCCAAACCAGATCCGCCAGCAGAGAACAAGCTGGATATCACCAACCTGAGGAGCAAACTGAGACCTTCAAAACCTGCAGATCTTGGGTCAGCCGAAGTGAACCATCAGAATGATACGTCAGCAGCACCGAACAGTCCCCACACCAGCTCACCTCCTAGCTCTCCCCCCATCAGTATCCCTCCTCTCAACAATGGCAAGCCCTCTGATGAGCCGAAGTTCCCTCAAAAACAACTTAATGGTCATAGCCAAGAGAGCTCATCACCCACTCCAAAACCTGCAGTGCCTCCACACAAAGAGGCTCCCCAGAGACCACCTGCCATGGCTCCAAGGAGACCCCCTCCTCCTAAGAAGACTGAACCATCCAGCCCGACTGAGACCAAACCCCCATCTGCTCTAAAAGAAGCCCAGGACAACACCAAGCCTGGTCCGCCCCAACTCAGCAGACCTCCTCCCCCAAAACCTAAAGCATTTGCTCAGCCCCCTCCTAAAGATAAAGAGGAGCCCAAGGTTAACAAAGCCCCAGTTCCTCCCAAGCCCCAGGTGAAGAGTGAGAAGCCGGGCCCTCCTAAAGACAAGCTTCCACCTTTACTCAAGGAGTCCCAGTAAAGATGAGTTATACCTAGCTGTGGCGGACTTTGAAGGTGACGAACAAACATCCGGCTTCAAGATGGGTACAGTGTTCGAGGTGCTGGAAAAGAACAGCAGTGGCTGGTGGTTCTGTAAAAATGTAGCAGAAGAAATCGAGAGCTGGATCCCTTCGAATTACCTGAACAAGAAACCTTAGGTTCTGAATGTCTTCTCTAATCTATGGCCCTTTTTGAAATATATAAAATAAGGATAATAAAAACAAAAACAAAACAAAACAAAAAAAAAAAAACAACAACAAAAAAACAAAAAACAAAACAAACAAACAAAAACAAAGATTAATGTTTTGTATTTAATTTGCCTTTTTTATTTATAGGTACCCTTTTTTAATTGATACATTTTTGTTACATTTCATTTTTATATATGTATTCTAGCTAAACTGAACCAGCAATAACATTGTTTTGTTGGGTTTTCTGTTTACTTGTTTTTGTTTATATCCAGATATTTCATCAGACCTTAGGTAAACTTTTTTTTTTTTTTTTTTGCTTTTGTTCAATTTTTTTGTGCCATATCTTAATCAAAGCTTGTGTCACTTTTACAATTACATATTCAAGCCTAGAACAGCAGTATGTGTATGTACGCCCATGCCTTCTATGATACGGTGCCTAAATATAATATGCAAAAGTGCATCAATGCTTACAAATATGCAATTGTAGAAAATTTATTCCCTGTTGGATTCTTAAAATGTGTTAATGAATAACATGACTCATTCCTGACAATGTACTGCTTCTGGAAGAAAAGCCTATGTTGTAGGATGATACACCAGATGAATATTCATATCCAGCAATTCTTTTCCCAGCAGTGGACACAAAACTTTTTTTTTTTTTTTTTTTTTCTTTTGCTTTCTACAAAGACTGCATCAGAACTCACTGGGGGAGTTCAATAAGGACATCTGGGCTTTCAAGTGCTAATAGAAAAACTATGAGAAGTTTTTAAGCGATGTTATACTAGAAAAGTGCATACTAGTTTTCATGCCATCGTGATTTTTTTCATTTTCTAAGACTGCATAATTAATGTTGCAGTGATTTTTTTTTTGTTTTTTTTTGTTTTTGTTTTTTTTTGTTTGTTTTTTAACAGATGTGCACTTTTCCATAATTTCAGAAGAGGTAGGTTTAAGGTTTGCACACGCTGAAGGAAAGAGGAGGAATGCCATGGAGCATCTTATTAGTCTCGCCATGTTTTGTATACTCATTGCAACAGAAATCTACCAATGTAAAGTTGCAGTTAAAAACACCCACAAGGAGGACTTTACTGTCAATAATGTCTACCTTCATCATAATGTTATTACACACCCAAAAGAATCATTCATATTTGCCAAGCCTATTTGCATACATAGTCTACCAGACGTCTGTTAAGACAAACGAAGTTAGGGAACTGCAGTGATTTGTGCAATGATTCACAGTATTGTAAGTGTATAGTTTATTCTTTACAAACCGAATTTTGGTGCTCGGATAACAGCAAAATGTGACCATTGTATAAAAATAATGTTTTACATTAATGCTTGACTGGTCTCAGGCATGGTCATCATAGCAAAATATTTTTTATTGTACAGCAGTGAGTGTCATATCATAACTGTTGTTACTTTCCTCTGATGGTCCATCTGCTATGTCTTTTATTCTTTAGTAATGAGAAGATTAGTACAGAGAAAAGGAAGGGACAAGACTGATTTTGCTTAATTGTGCAATTGAAATTGCCTGTTGTGGGAAACACAAAAGAATGTGTTGCATTTAGTCTGCCGAGCGAGACCAATGTGTCACTCTTCAGAAAAAAAAATGCACAGATTTAAATGTATGTGAGACTATTGGCTGCCAATATCACTTATTTCTACAAAAATATAAGTGTTTACAAAAGGAATCATGGGTGAAAGTGACAAAGAGAAATAAAGGTTCTGGACAGGGTCGCTGACAAGACTGGGAGTGGTAACTTGCTGATTTGTCACATTTTTATCTGTCAATCTGTTCTGCTCCTAGTTGCTATAATGTTACACCACTTCCCATCAAATTTCCCTACAAACATCTATTATATTAGCCACTGTGAACACAACATGTTTTCTGTAGGTGTTAATATACCCTCGAGGGGTGAGGGGTCAGTTCAATTAAATTGTACAGTGCATATATATTTAATTGGGCACAAGCGAGGCAGGCAAATAGAGTATTGGAACACTACAATGCAAGAAAAATGTATGGGATGGTTGATGGTATCATTACTTAAGTCTGTTTGCTATTTACTTAGCTTTTTTTTCTTATGTATGTCTAATTACTTTAACTTGTCCTTTGCTTTGATATTAAGTCAATAAACATTGCCAATTTTTCAGCCGTCATACCTCGTGTGCATTGGTGTTAAAGTTTAATCCAGTTTTGAAATGTGTTTACTGCTGCAAAGTATTGTTTTTCCCTTTTTATTTATTCATTTCTGTTTTTTAAAGAAGAGACAGAAAGCATTCAGGTAAAGCGGGGGTCTGTTCCAGGGATCCAGGCATCGTCAGCAGAATAACAAGAGTAGTAGGTTCTTGAGGAGGATAGACGTTCCCAAATGAGGAAATGCAGTTGGATTTCACATGTTTGGAATTCTGAGTCCTCTAAAGCACGCAGCCCAGAGGGAATAACAAAAAAAAAAGTAACGGTAGCCTGCACACAGTTTTGCACAAAATTCAGGGGGATGCTACAACACAAAGATAGTTCATAAATTGGCAAAGACTGCTTTGACTGTTCTTTCTTAAATGTTAGTCCTTTACCTCGGTCACCACTGCTGGCTGCAGCACAGTAGCGACATTTTAGGCTTCTTTCTTGGTGATTTGCCTTTCAAAGTACTCCTCTTCCCTGAGCATGTTCCTCTTCCTGTGTGTCTCAGCCCAGTACTTCTGCACCATAGAAACTGAGGGTAGAGCAGGCATGGGCCTTAGTTGGCCTTTGTTTCATGGCAAATTAAAGTATTTCTAGGTGGCTCACCTTGCCATGGCAACAGCTGGAGCATTCACTGATGTCACCGCATCGGCAGAAATGTTTTAATAATTTTATTGAAACTTCCATGGTGACAAAATAGCACATGGCGCATTACGGTGTGGACCACTTCCAGTAAAAACAAAGGGGTGAGTTACAGTTAATGTAAAAATTAAAGTAATTCATGGCCTATCTCAGGCTAATGTTAATATTAGCTAATTCATTGTGAGCTAAGTTAATCGAAATTAGTCTCATTGTTGGAAACAAAGTGATTGAATGCACTTCTGACAAAGTCACCAGTGACCCACCAGGTAAGACTCAATTTCTCCCAAAACCAACATTAAAACAAAAATGACAACAACGATCAGACTGGCAACATTAAGTTGGATAACGGTATCAAAGATCAGTGCAAGTACTTGGATAATATTGTTACATAGAAGTCATCCTCCTCTTCCTCCCTCTGAAGCGTCCCCTTGATGTCCCTCTAACTGTGATCCTTCACTCTGATTGAGCCAGCTGAAGGACTTTGTGCCAACTGCTGTTGTCTTTAACCTTCTTTACCGTGATGTCCTTGGGCCGTTCAGCTACCACCTCTGCCTCTTTGTGGAATCACTCTCATTGTCAGATGTGTTCATAGTTTCCTTAGTTGACTTGATGTGATCCAGCTCTTTATTTTTACCTTCACCAGCTCTGTCATCTTTCCCAAATTACCTATTTTTTGTTCAGCCATGTTTTTGGCACATTTGGATCTCTTTTGCTCCTCCGAGTCATTGCATACATTTGTACCACTCTCCTTATTCCATCAGAGAAATTAATCTTATTGTCAGTTTTTTTTTTTTTTTTTTTTCTTATTTTGCCTTCAAAATGCTTCAGTCTCTCCATTTGTACTCACATCAAGTTTATTTGTCTTTTTGCCTCTTTCGCCTCCTTTGCTAGGTCCAAACCCCTGTTCAAGATCTCCATTTTCATCTCAGTCTTGATCTGGATCAGAAACACCTATGTGACACAGGTTTTTTGAAATACTGACTCAAAATTACCAAGACAAGTCTCATCTTGGGATTAGGAAAATTATTTCTTCTTATTATTAGAATGATTCCTCAAGAGCTAAAGTTTGGAATAACCACTTGTCGATCCAGATGGACTTAAATCATCCTGTGATCAGTAAGATTAAACAGTAGGCCTGAGTTTTCACAGCCGGAGAAATTATTAACATTTTGTTCCGGACAAGATAAAATTCCAGTGGTCCTGACAAAGAATTTAGTAAACACCAGACCTCCAATATTGTAAATTTCACCTGAGAGCTTATTAATTAACTCTGGGCACCGCTGAGGAGCTTTCAAGATCTAGTCAGTTGGTCAGTTTGTCCTATTCTACATCTATTGCATTGAATTAGACAAACCCTAACAACACTAGCATGGACCACTCTCATGGCATCTGCAACATTTATAGCCGTGTACAGCCCTTTTCTTTTTAATACCCTTCGGTCAGAGCCCCGCACATTCACTGTCATCTGCTTCTCTGGTGAAATCTCAAAAGGAAAATGTGAAACAATGCCTAAATGATACAGACACAAATACATGTTAGTAATTAGAAAATCTGTATTTATTAAGAGTTATTTACAACAGTGGTTCCTTCTGATGGACAGTTTCATTCACACTCACACCCCCTCCATACAAATAATGTTATGTAAACTGAGGCAGACAGGAAGACATGAACGTAGCCAACATGGCAACAGAAAGAAGATAACATTTACAACAAATTAAATAAGTCTGAGTGAGAGAGAGAGACGAGAGAGAGATCAGATTAAGTTGTACCTGATTACTGACCTGATTCACTGTAATTCTGCAGGCCAAACTTATCGAGAAATCACAATCTCACTCAAAGGCAACAAGGTCAATTCAAGATTCAGAGTTTACATGTTCTGGCCTACAGACCAAAATGTTGCACTCCCTAAAACAACACAGGAGGAGTTATACACCAGAGTGAGATCATCTTTTATAAAAATGCAAAGCCTCCTCTGACAAGATTATTGCTGATATTACAGAAGAGACCATTACAACTTCCCTTGCTTAGCAAATGCTGCAGAAGATGGAATCACTTATAAATTTTTGAATGTTTGTTATATATCAAGCAACTTTTTTTTCTTCTTCCTAAAACAGATAATCATCTCGGAATGAAACCCTTCATATTATTTCAGCCTCTCAGTGCAAGACAAGGCAAGGTTGATGAAAAAATAAACCTCTTAAAGCTGAACAATGACATAGTATTGCAATATTGCACTTTTGGTTAGCAGACAGTGCATTTAAAAGAAACATTACATTTATACACTTTATTTTACTCAGACTGTAATCCCCTCTGTGTTAACATCCTTCGAAGAACACAACAGTATTTTGCTTTGGCTTGGTCAGTTCTCATCCAGTGTGATCAAATTTTACAGTAAAACTACAACAGAAACACAATGGTCATGACAGAAACACTTTACATTAGACACAATTAGTCTTCCCTTTGCTGTTAAAATATCAACGCTTACTAGGAATTTTGAATGGAAGAAAAGATTCTGGTAACTTGGATATAACTTCCCTCCCTGTTTAAAAAAAAAAAAAAAAAAATTAAAGATTAAAAAAAAAAAATAAAATCTAATTGTAATATGTGGATCAAACCATGGGTGTTGATGGAAAATTAGCAAAATTTCAAATATTTACAGTGATGACACTGAATTTTAGTCTGTCCTTTAACATTAAAAATAAATAAAGGCAGAATTTGGCAACTGGATGATCTGAATTTTGGACAAGACAGTGTTTGAGCCAAGGCACGCAGATACAAAATATATTTGTAAATTAGATCATTTGGGGGTATTTTTTTGATACAATGATCTTTGGGAGACAGCATTAATATTCATAGCTAAACAAAAAGTGCTTAGTTACAGGCTCAACAGCATATATAGAAACAGAATAATTTTCCTCTTCATGCGAAAGGAATATCCCTGGCTGGGTAGTAATTTCTTGCCAAAAAAAAAAGAAAAAAAAAGTGTTTTTTCTCTACCCAACCTAATGACCATCACATCAATTTAGTCTCATGTTTAACTGGTCAGCAGCTAAGAGGCAGACTATGACAGAAAGAGGACATCAAAACACTGTATGGGAACAGATGCTAATAACCTGAAGCGCTTGATGAGTTGTGAATCCATCAAATAAGATAACACTTTTAATCAAAGGGGAAAAAAACTTAAAACATGAATTAAAACATAAATATTTCCTAAAAAATAAACCATTACGGGCAAAGCAAATTAAAATGGAGGCAGGAGACGATCACGCCTTCAAATGTGTGTGTGTGTGTGTGTGTGTGTGTGTGTGTGTGTGTGTGTGTGTGTGTGTGCGCACTGGTCCTAACAGTGGCCAGAAGACATTGTGCCAAGTCACAGGGACTATTTTATGTGGTGGAAGAATCGGCATAAGGCAAGAACTTGGAGAGTTTGTTGGGCGAACTGGGGTTTGGGCAGGCAGAATTTTCACTCATCTTGAAGAAAACCTCCTGCTCCCTCTTCTTCTGGTTTAACTCCTCCTCAAGGGCCTGGGAGCGATGGAGAAGGGGAGAGAGGGCAAGGTTGTAGTTTTACAGTTACCTCACTGAGCTTTTATACAGGCATGGAAACATCACTGGCTTGTCATGGCATGAACACGTAAGAGGTGACAACTTATGTAGGGCTGATATTCAATTTGACCTTGGTAGTACCTGACCAATCTGTCAGCTCACCAATATTATCATCCAAAATATAAGAGTATATATTAGCCAATATACAAAAAAAAAAAAAAAAGTTTGTTGAGCAGACTCCATTGTTTCCAGTACAACAGAGCAGAACACAAGAACAAACAGCATGAAAACCGAGCTGAGTTACTTAACCTTCTATTATATCATTCAAAAATAATGAGGTCATTTATAAATGTATCAGTTACAGCCATATGAATCACTGACAGAGTGAGTCACCTTTGGTGCAAAACTAAAACCTGGTAACAGTCTAATGTCCCAGTGGGAAACATGTACCTTCTTTCTGGGTTTCAGGTGATCCCTCCAGTCCCTCAGCTGATGGTTGTGTTGCTCATCCAACATTTTGAGCCTCTGAGTCTCATTCTCAATCAGCAGGTGGCATTTCTCATTCTGAAACACACCACAAGCTCTCGTTAGCAACTCCGACACATTCACTGCGCTTGTGTTTCGCACCGTCTCCGGTGTCACTCTGACACTTGATGATGAGAATCTATATGAAAGTCAATATGAAGTTGTGTGCATGATGATTGTGTGCAAGGATGGGGAAGCAGTGGCTCTAAATCACCTGTAGCTGCTGCAGCTCCCGGATGTTGCTGTCACACTGGCCAGTCATCTCTCTCATCTGGTTCTCATGTTTCTGCTGCTGATGCAGCCTCTCTGCCTTCTGCCGCTTATCCTCCTGCTGAGAAAACTGGAGAGAGAGAAGGAGAGGGAGAGGGGGAGAGAGAGAGAGAGAGAGAGAGAGAGAGAGAGAGAGAGAGAGAGAGAGAGAGAGAGAGAGAGAGAGAGAGAGAGAGAGAGAGAGAGAGAGAGAGAGAGAGAAAGAGAGATTTTAATATTGATGATGTATGTTTGTCATCGGTGTGTGAGAGGTACCAGCAACACAATGTGTCTTGTGCTGACCTTGGGAATAATCATCAGCAGCCAATTATTTTTATTGTTTGCTTTATTCATGACCGTTAAATCAGTGAGTGCCTTTACTTTAATCCAGGGTGACCACTCTGCATCAGATGAAAACCTTTTATCTTCAAAATGTTATCTATGTCAGAATTTTAGGAAAACGCTCCGTCTTTCCCCTGCCTCTACCTGTTTGATCTTCTCTCTGTCCTCGGAGGCGCTGCCTGTGGAGTTGATACGGAGGCTCTTTTTGAACATGGCCATGCGGGTCTTGGCCTCACTTCGCTGAATCTTGGGCAGCCGGGCCTTCTCCTGCTGCTGCCGAGCCTTCAGGATCTCAATCATACGCTGATTGTAGCACTGCATCTGTTCCTGTTCCTGTAGTGATACAAACAGACAAACACAACATCAACATCTTTATTCTTGTAAAAAAAATATAGTATATAAATATTTCTGACTTACTGCGCACTTTAATTTGTGAACAGTCCAATAAGGGCATAAATACAGTATATGAAATACACAGACTGCTTTAACTGTACTGAAGTGAAAGCTCCAGTATCAAGTCTATGATGCATGAATAACAGCTATTGCAACAGGAACCTGTACGAAACACTGTGTGTACTTAATATGCATGCAGTATCCCAGGAAAATTCCTTGAGCCTGAATTCCTTAGATTCAAGACCTGATTTTGACATTTGCTGAGATGATTTATATGCTAACAAATCCACATAAAAAAATATGTGGAACACTGAGTGAAACCTAATGTGGCAAGAAGCTTTAGAGTTACAGTCAATCCACCAGGTTACCTTCTCATGCTTCTTGAGGAGCTGGTGCCTCTGCAGGAAGTACTGGTCTTTCAGCTGCTGCTTCATCAACTGGTGTCTTTCATGAAGGTTCTTCTCCTCCATGTCCCAAATCGTTGCTTCTCGCTCTGGTGGAGAGAGGGAGGGACACAGTAAAGGACTGAGTGTGAAGTAGATAAACTAAAAGGATATTCATCTTTAATGGCAGAGAATGTTATTACAGCATATATGTATCAAAACAGACACAAAAATGGAGGAACAACAACAAAACTGAAGAGAAATCTGATAAAAACCCCTTGTTATATGTCAGTGTAGGCCGTGTGGTTGAAATTCCAGCCTAGCATTTTCAAACAGTTGAATTTGTTCAAAGAGTTTTCATTATGTGAATTAAGAATGTGTCTGATGAGAAATTGCAACTGGCTGTAGTGTTGTCAGCCTTTGGTCTTTACTTGTGGAAGAAGAAAAGAGGAAGCAGAGGCGTGTTTGCTGGCCTTGCTTATTTCTCTTCTCATGCACTGATTCTCTCAGGTCTTGGACAAATGACCTGCATTATCAAAGTCTCTGTACTGTAACCTAGAGTGATGGTGAAACACTGAGTTACGAGTCTTGGTTTGCCATTTTACCAAATGACATGTGGAAACACTTCAAACGCACAGTCTACCCGAAACTCAAAGGCAGCATCCAGCTACAACTTTGGAACCTAAAAGCCGAGTCGTGTACTGAGTGCTGGGTTTGAGACCGCACACTAGCAACAAAAACACGCTGTACCTCTGATTAGATGCTGCTTCTTGTTAAGGCAATTCCTCTCTGTCTCCGAGATCTCCCTCTTGTTGTCTGAGATGATCCTCTTCAGCGTGGTGTCCAGGTAGTTCTTCTGGTCGGACAAGAAGTTCTCTTCCTGAACCACAGAAAGGAAAAACATGGCATGAGAGGATGGCAGGCAGGTACAAATAAAAGAGGGATAAGACACAGTTGGACAAACACTCAGAACTGGGAAGAGCTGTAACTTAATATTCAAAAGAAGAGGACAAATGTTTGGATTGCATGACTGATCAGTATCTTACATGGGATATGTCCACGTTGCAGAAATATGTGGTAAATTAAACTATAGAACCCTCAATACTTAATTGCAAACCAATATTCTTTAATATAACTTAACCCTTGCAGAGGATAAAAATAACAAAATAAGGAGAGCCTCATGCTTTGCTGTATCTAAATAAAGTTTTAAGTGCATTATTTTTATTTTTTACAGAAAATTAAGTCTATCCCTGAGTGGCTCCTAGATAGGGTAGGGTTAAGTCACAGTACATGAAGCCTCAGTATCTTTAAACCTTACCTCTTTTATCTTCGTCTGCTGGAAGGAATTCATCCTCTGCTTCAGTGTGTCTTTACGCTGACTTCTGGGCAGTTTGTCAACAGATTGTTTTACCTAAAGAAAAAGGAGAGAGAGGGCACATTAGAAGATATTGAGGAAATTTTGTCACTGAATAAGAAAATTTAAAAAATAAAATAAAAACACAGGTACACAAGCTAACTATTTGAAGAGGGGCTGAAAATTCATTCAGTGTAACCCTCCTTTTCATTCACATCCTCTTACGCATTTAACAAAAGAAACCAAGAAGATTCAGATGTTACAGCAGTTTATTCTGATATTAGGTATAATGTGTTTGCATCAACCACAACCACACACACATGACTCTCATGTACCTCTTTTTTCTTGTGTTTCATCTGATCCTGAAACTTGTGCAAGTCACGCTCCTGCTCCGCTCTGATGCGTTTGGTCTCGTCTTTGAGTTTGACGGCATGGTCCGTCTCCATCCGCTCTATGGTCTGCTTCTGGTGCTTCTCCAGGTTCTCCAGCTCGATGTCATAGTGCTTCTTCTTGGACTGAAAGGGACCAGAGGGTGAATTCAGAGAAACACAGAGTGGGTTTTCTTCTCAGCCTCTTTTTCCTTCTCCTCTCTTTTCCTTTGAACTATCTTTCATATGATGAACCATATGCCTGTTATAAATTTTCAGGCATGTGATGTTTTGCAACAACCAAGTTTCAGAAGTGTGTACATATAAGTGTACAAAATACACTAGTTTTTGTTATTGTTGTTGTTTGGTAACATGTAACAATGATGCTACACATGATTGATATGCATTAGAGAAAACACTTAAGTGCTTCAAGAGAAAAAAAAAAAAAATGTAAAATTCGACTTGTAAGTTTTAAAGACTTCCATGTTAGCTCAAGAGGAAAATGGTAACAGTAACATCACTGTTAGGGTTTAGGTCCTGTAATTCATATCCTGCATGCTCAAGGGATCAGTCTTGAGGTGTTATTTTAAATGCAAAACCATGACAGCTAACCAACAGCCTCAATATGCCTTCCTCCAAATACAAAAGTGTTCAGAAAAGTGCAATGTCAACATGACACAGTCCGTAAAGTCAAACATTTGGGGCTTTATAATAACAGGAAGGAGTCACTGGAGAGGATATCCCTCTTTTGTTCATCAAGGCACAACATGACATACAAGCATTGCCGTAAATTTTGTATACCGCAGAGTGAACAGCTGAAAATGGAATGCTTTATCTTCTGCAGCATAAACAAACTCAGCAGACTGCTTGGTGTATTTTTGTGCACCCACTGGGAATCTCTGCTTCCATGAAGACAGGAAGGTAGAGATACAACAGGTGGAATGACCGGAGTTAAGAGGTCTGGCACTTGCCCGTTATCAGGAAAAAATGAAATACTGTAATGATTTTTTTTTTTTCAAAGGCAACTTAAATAAAAACATTGATATTTTTGTTAAGATTTGGTTTGTTCTCTTGTCAATATTGATTTTTCAAGGAACTTATTTGGCAAAATGTCAATGCACAGATTCAGCTTTAGAGACAAGTAAGAAGAAGACAAGTATCATTTGGTGTGCGTGAATCCGTGACTCACATTCATCTCCTGGTCAAAGCGTCTCTGCATTTGTTCTCTTTGCACCTCCAGTTTTGCGTTCAGAGTAGCCTGAGCACGGTGCTCCTCCTTCTGCAGGAGACGTAGCTCACGCAACTCCTGCCGCCTGAAAACACGCATACACACATCATGTTATGAGTTCAATAACTTCTAATGTAAAATAAATACACATTTAATTACAACTTCACTCCCTTTGTCTCAGGCAGTCTTTTTTGGCATTCTTAAAGATTCCATTTAATTATTTTAATGATGACATAGGAATCCTTCACAAAAACTATTTGGCTCAGGTCTGCTGTAATTACTGTAGCCATATCAGGTGCATTCTTATATTTGTACCACTAGATGTCACTAGCAATCCACTAGGAACTCCCCAGGCCCCTGTAAGGTGTACAGTGTGTGTGTTAGGAGTGTCTCTACTGCACAAACTATGGTGCTTTTGGAAGCATATAAAGTAACTTAAGTAACTTGACATCAAAATGTCAACAGTGTTGCTGTTTTTCTAAGGATATCTGGACTCCCTCTGTTCCACTTGTACATAAACTAGCTGACCTCAACTTCACCCTGATCTTAAAGTAACTTCATATATTATTTTTTTTTTTCCAACAGTTTCCAACTGTATCCCAACTTAGTCTTTTTCCATAAAAGCACGGATATTTGTGTACACTTAATCTCAAAGGGCTGAAGACCAAAAGAGCAGGATGCCTGAAATAGTCTGTTTAGTAAACGGACATCCCAACATGGACCAGCCACTGGCCACGGCACAGACTTAAATCTGAGCCAAAGAATGAGCGGACCCCTGAGTTCATGCCCCTCGTTTAAATAGAAAGAAAACAGCATGACTTTTCCAGGAAAATGAGGAGGGAGAGAGAGAGATGGAAAATACAAACATGCAGGGTGAAAAAACATGTATTCAACGCGTGTGTGTAGAGAGAAGGACAGACACAAATGCAGCCACTCGCTTACCTGAGGAACCTCATCTCCTCGTCCTTCTTTTCATCATCGCCGATGATTTTGGAGGTGGTCACACTCACCTCCACGCCATCAATAACAAACTTTCTGGTTCGCTTAAGAGTCTTACTGGAAAAGCGAGAATCCTGTGGGGAAGTGGCAACGAGAAGGGAGGGAATTCAAACACATGGCACAAAGCTTGATGGAACAATTAATCTGAATATTCTTGAATTCACAATATGGCAAAATACAGTATCCAAATTGCATTATAGATGAATTGTTGTGGTGCTATAGAGATGCCTAGGCCTACAAACTGTGTTCTCCAGATGTAAGAAAATAGGTTTGTTTGGTACAGACCCCAGTAAAAATCATCAGTTTAATAGCTGTTCCAGTGAAAATGATGATGAAAATATTATCATGAGTCATGTCACAATACAATATCTGCCGAAAATAATCACAATGATTTTTTTTTTTTTTTTTTCTTATTGATATTCCTAGCGATGTCCTCTCTGGGGTCTCTCTTTGGTCTGTTCTCATCTACGTGTGTGCCAAGATGTTCCTGTCAATCTGGTTCTACTGTAACATGCACTAAGATGCTCTTTCCCTAATGCAATGTGGAGCACCAAGCAGGAAGTAACTCTGTCTGATATAACAGCATACCATCATCCACTAAATGTGACACTATGCGGCTGCAGCTGGGTCAAGCCTTTTCATAAGCCAGCAAATTTAAGTAGGTAGGCTCAAGACAAGGGACTTTGCTTCTTTAGATTTAATAAAAATAACATTTTTACTCCACATGTGGTTGTCACATTCTAACTTCAGTTGCAGGAACACACTCTCCCCTGTTCATTAAGAAAAACCTGTAACCTTTGGTTTTATGACACCTTTTAAAAAAACAAAAAGGAGACATGTCTTAATTCCTAAAAAGCTGGCTTTTTTTTTTTTTTTAGATTCAAGCATTTCACTTGTAATAGTATTGTATTTTTGTAATGGGTCCTACCAGGAAAAGGGTTTTGTTGGCCTCCAGATCAAAAGTTGGATGGATCAATTTGGATTCTGATTTTTTTTTTTTTTTTTTTTTTTGGTGGCACTAAGAAAGACCAATTCAATAGCAGAAACTACAGCATGAGCCTTGAAATCCATATCTAAAGCTGGGTCCACACTCAACAGCATTGAAACTCAAAATCAAACATTTAAAAGAAGTTACTGACCCACTTGTCTCCATCTTTGCAGCTTCATGAGCAAAACCTGCCCTACCTGACCAAGCACATGCTCTTGAATGGTTCTACTTCCAATGTCCTCTATCTAAATCACCTTCCACTGACAATATTTACAAAGCTGATATGGAGGAGTTTACACAGTAAACAGTGAGTGGCTCAAGCCCTGGGTTTAATCACTTCCTAGGCTGAATGTAAACCAACTGTTTCTGTATAGAGGAGAGGGGAGAGAGGAAGGAAGAAATTGAGGCTGGATGTAAGAAAACAAGGAGAGACTCAAACACTGATGGGGGAATTGATGATTGATTGATTGATGTAAATGATCAAGACGGCAAAGGAGAAAGGGAAGGACAGTTCTTTGTTAGAGGAGGAATTTGTTTGGCTCGAGTGAACTAATCATTCGAGCCAAATGCACACAGAAGAGGATTTATCATGGAGCCACTATTCCAGTACAGCCCGTTCACTCTGCTGGTGATGAGAAGTTGACGTGATAGAAACCAGCTGAGTAAACACACTCAATATTAGTCTGTGTGAGACTGCTCCCAGGGCAGGTAACTACTGTACAGTTGTGTTGACACCTTCTCTGCAAGTCTGACATACTGATAATGATGGCAGCTGTGTGTGGGGCTCTTTCTGTAGCTTAGCTGCTGTTTGGCTTTGAAGCCTCTATGTGATCCTGTGAGGTTCCCATCAGTCGTCATTCAGAAAATCAAATATGTGCACACGTGTGCAAAAAAAACATCTTTACTGTACACATTCACAAGCACATGCGAGTCACTCACACTCAAAAACTTGCACACAAGCCTACACACACTAAAACACTTGCACTCAAGTACGAGCACACATTTTCATGCACACACACACACACCCACACACACAGAATCTGCCTTTCCTCCCATCCAAAAACAAAGATAGTCCATTCACCTCCACTGTGGGCTGCTGGCTGAGAGGCCTGCTGAATAATCTGTTCTGGAAAAACTTACATATCACAAACAGACACAACTCCCCACTCACAGTCAATAGGCTTCCAAGCATGGCCAGTCCATAAGCGACCAGAAGCGACTCGCTGACAATAGGCTGCATAGAAACTTCCATTCACAGTACTGAATACTGAATAGCACCCACACAAAGGCTGCCATTGGTTCCAATGAATGGAAAATGTTGCATATTTTGCTTCAGAAAGGGTTGGTGTCTGATGATAAAATGAACTCTTTATTCCGCCTCTCTTCAGCCCCCTCCTTCCCTGAAATCCTTCAGGTGGAGCACTGGCTCATTTTCTGAAGCTGTTTTGAATTGATAGAACTTCCTTTGCCTAGACTTTTTAATACTTTCAATAATATTATGTTTATCAATATGTCCCCCAAAGATATCTTCACTAAATAGATCCACCATAAATAAATCCAATGACACAAGCAATTCACCAGGAACTCCCCAGGGCCTTGTAATACATACAGCGTGCTCTTAACAAGCACGCTGTTGCTTGATAAGAGCATCTCTACTAGACAAATTATGGTGCTTTTTAAAGCATATTAAGTATTGCAAATATAACCAGTGAAATGGAGAAAAAGTTATCCATTTTATTTATAAAGCTTTGAGTTGGAAAGCATTAACTAGTTTCATTCACTGTATCCACCCTGAATGTAACGTGAGGGGCAAGCTTAAGGGAAGACAGGCTGCCCTCTGTTTGAGACCGTTCACACCCACAGCCCAAAAAACAACACTATCCAGTCTCAGTTCCTCCATGGGTGCTGAGAAATAGTTTTTCCAAGGAGGGTCCAGCTACATAGTTGCTGAGCTACTGTGGACCATTTCTACGCCTCAACAATTTGTCGAGGTCAAGCCTGTGTTGTAGGAAGGACAGGTCTAGAGTTCATTCACCTTTACAGACTCATGCACTCACTTGAAATGTGTGCATCATGGAACCATTACAAAATATTTTGACCGTTCTGAATAATATTTAAATAACCTGGCTGAATCGGAAATTATCCACATATTTTATGTAGGCTTGTTGGTTCAAGAGCCAGGGCAAGTACGTCAAGTGCTGACTGGGTAAAATGTACTGCTTGTGTAATTAAATACTTAGAGAAACTCTTCACCGCATATTCCTAAAAGTAAATAATGTTTATAATTTTTGCTTTATGCTGACTCACCCTGATAGAGACAGACATGTCCATGCTCTCTGAGACCATGCTGCCCGCATCAGAGTACCGCTTGTTGGCGAGGCTTCCATTGGCATGGGGTGAGAGGCTCTCCATGTTTCCTCCTATCGATGTCCTCTCTGGTGTACCCTTTATCATGCCGCTGTTCAGCCCAGAGCGAGGTACAGGTACCGGGGTGGGAGTGGGAGAGGACGTGGGAGAAGGAGAACGAGCGGGGGTGGCAGTGGAACTGGCAGGAGGACTGGGGTTTGAAACTGGTAAATCTCCACTACCCATGATGTTGCTTTCCTCCTCAGTCACCTGGATTTTGGGCACCTCTGGATCTGTTGGGGCCATGGTGATGTCAGCCTTTTTCTCAGGTGTATCAGGTTGGGCTGGTGATACAGGCTGCTCTGTCTCTGGAGTCTCCATGACAACCTGATGAATCAAATCAAATTATGTATAGAATATTTATATAGCTGGTCAAAGCTTTCGTAATACACTCCTGAAATCAGAGAAACCTTCAAAGTTCTCGAGGTCTAAACAAGCTTTTTTGACCTGTCTCCTCCTTTTCATTTGCTTCTCCCCTTCATTGTTTGGGTGAAGTGATTATGGAAAATGATTATGGATAGAGCAAGTATTCCTAACTTCCTACCTTCAGTGTATATAGGACATAGTGTGTAAAGATTTAAAATGCACCAATAATGGACAAAGAATCAGCAGATTCAAAGAATACCTTTTCCTCCACTGACGTGGGGGTGATCTTCCCATCCTCAATGCCTGAGTCTGAGTTGGAGGTCTTGGTTGAGGCCTCACTCTCAGACTTCTCTGACTCAAGAATGACTTCATCAGGTAGCTTGTCACCCAACTCCCCTTGATCCCCGTGATCTTCTTTGTGGGGTTTCTGACGTGGTAGGGGAATGGGGATCACTGCAGGATGCTCTGTGTCCCTTTCTGCTGGGAAGTCCGGCCTGGCCTCCTCCCGGGGCGTAGGGACTGGTGTGGTGGGGCTTGGGGTTTCTGAAGAATGGTCTCCTTCCGAACTGGTCCGGCTGGTCTGGCATGGCAAAAGAGGAGGACAGAGGTCAAGGAAGTGAGAAGAGTAGATACTCTCATGCCCAGATGTGATAAAACATTTACGCTAACATTTTTCGGCCCTGTTACTGGTGTTTTCCAAAGTGCTAATGGTTTTAGCCTTGGTGTTATTTGGTCGTAGCCAAAATGTTAATGGTTGAAGTCCTTTAAGCTCCCCCCAACAGTGAACTAGACTTGACCTTTGGTTTAGTAGGAATGCAGTAATTCCTGTTTATACTCCTGTGCTGCTTGTTTCCCTTCTGAAGCTGGACTGAGATGGCTATCTGTTCAGTAATAAGTAGCAGTAATAATTAGAGATGAAAAACCTGTGTAAATTACAGTTGCAGGAAGAGAGGGACCTTGAGGGTATTTCATGACTGCCAATAATTTTATAGGATTTTTCAAAATAAAGCTTTGTACAGGCCTATTGCCTTGAAGCCAAGATTTCAGTTATTTCTTATGTGTACAACTATCTGGCTAACTGAGCAATTCTGCAACATGAAATAATGCTGTCTGCCCAGCATGGGTAAACAATGCCATCAGAGATCTTTATGATCAGGTCAAGCCTTCCTAATGGTCCCTGGAAAATATCTCGTCTCGCTGTGTGTGATATACAGCTGGACTGGGCAGGCCTGCTGACTGCCTGGCTGGGTGCCAAGATCTTGCCGGGTGTTTACAACACTGAATCAGTTTCCTATTTTATTGCATGTGTCAGTGTACCTACGCCTGTGTGTGTGTGTGTGTGTGTGTGTGTGTGTCATCTTGGAGAAGACATGAGCATAGATGAAGTTCTAGCAGTAAAGTGCAAACCATTTGTGATGCAAAGTGATGAAGAAACCTGAAGTTTAGAGTTGGCAGCCCTGCTCTTCTTGATCACCAGGCCATATACTTAAAATGTACAGAAGAAACTTTTTAAGTAATAATTTGGAACATATTCATATAAGTAAATGTCATTTGGAAAGGTGAAATGGAGCAGTACCACTGGAAATTGCGGGGACAGTGTAGCCAACATTTCAACAGACCAGACTGAGCAAGGCACAAAGATCCTTTCTCTAATATTACAAATGACAGGCATTTCTATTTATTTTTGTACATAACATGGCATAACTTAGCCTAAAGTCTTATTGCCAATTAATCTCATATAATAGCGATTCATGCTACAGATAGCTCATGAAAATTTTTACATTTACTCTTCTAAACACTCAGAGTCTAGCAGGGCTTTCCTAGGAAAAATGCACTATTGCACAGGAAGTGGTGCTTTTTCACATTTCCTGCAGCAGCAAGACAGGTTTGTTTGTTGAAAAAAAAAAAAAACAGACAATGAAGTGAAGTGATGTTTGGAAGACATCAAAAAACAACAGCACTTTGCAGATTAAAATACCTCATTTTAGGCTATAGATGGTAAATTTATTCTGTTAGTCAGTTCTGCTCACTGCTCAGGCATGAGTCAAACCAGCAGAACTTGAATCAGTCTTGTTCATTTTCTAAATTACTCTGTGTAAAATGGCTGGTTTTATCATCAATTTGAAACAAAAGGCAGAAAGGTGCAATAATCTACTCATAATAAATACGTTTTGTGTTGAGAAGAGGAAAATTCAGTTCCATGCTTAACACATTTCTGTAGTTCTGTAGAAGAATATTTCACATCCCTTTTGGCTGTGACCCCCTGTTTCTTTAGGGGTCAACCTGCGCTGGCAGAGCAATGTCAGATTTTAAACAATTCAATCCATCAGATGCTGTGAGGTGATAGCGTTTCTATTGAGCACACGTGTAAGGTCTAAGGCAGCACCTATATTTAACCTCGCTCTGTGGGTGTGGCTGAATGCCAGTGTTCCGCTTTCTGTTCCTGTGTTTGTGCTGAGGCTGGTTAAGAGCACACCGTCGCTTTCTAGTCCAACGCCCTCTATAGATTTAGAAACGCTTACTGCAATCTTTTGGCAAGCAGAGCACAGACAGGAAATGTTGACAAGGGCACGTGAGGGCAGCTAAAACGCTAGATACTGTTCAACAATGGCTCAAATCATCTGTCTAGTTTTTTTTAAAACTGTTTTACTGAGTGATTTCCTTATTGTCCAGTCAACAAGTTTATTCTCCTATTTCTGTTTTATTTTATCCCACTTTTTTGACCTAATTTATACTACTTGCTTTGTTTTTGCACTTTTAAAATTAGATTTCAGGGATTTTCTATGTGCAGACACATTATTTGTGTGTGTTATGTCTGTATTGCTATTATTTGCCTTTTTTTAACTGCCACTCTCAATATTAAGAACCTTTTACTGCACTTTTGTATCAAAGGTGTGATTCAGGAGTTCAGGAGTTCCTTGAAACGGCAGAAAACAGCAGATCACTCTTCTAAGTATCAAGAAAATGTAAAAAAAAAAAAAAAAATCTTAAGATGGATCCTTTTTGCAGTGTTTCTCAGTCCACAGATAGAAACACATATATGAAAAGGACAGGTGGATGGTATAAAGACAGGTGGATGTTAGATGAAATTAGAAATTAGACTCTATTCTGTGATGTATAGATCGATACCTGGGATAGGTTGTGGGCCTGTTTTAGGTGTTTTTTTACATGACTAAAAAAGCACTATTTTTTTCTCCACTGGCCATTGTCTAAAGATGAGAGAAAAAATGACCTATTTAGTACCCGAACTGAGAAAGCTGAACATCGGTGGGGGTACACTAGAAGAGCAGAAAGAGCGCCCAGAGATGGCACTGTGGACTGAATGGCAGCAGAGCCTCATAGAAAACACTACTGGAGGACATTGGACTCCCCGCTCTCCTTTTAGAAACAAAAAATAGCATCTGAATGGACTGAAAAGAGAAAGGATCCAGGTTTGGTACCACAGTGAGCTCGGTGGCGTCGTCCTCCTCTGCTTCCTCTCTATTGTCCTCGATTTCCTCCATGACTTCAGCCTTGGCCTCCGCCACCAGCTCCCGCAGCGGCCGGTTGGACTTCACTGAGCTCACAAAAGGGTGCTGAGGACACAGAGACATACAGGTGTTCAAACAAAACCAGTCAAACAAAATGCATGGACTATTCAGCAATTAACAACAGACTATATTTTTCTGAAGGGAAAAGAAAAAAGACATCACTCTTATGATTTCATTTATTTATTTTTTCAGTTTTCCAATTTTAATCTGTGCACCATATACTCAACCTAAGTCACAAATATCCAGTGGTAAACATTTGGATGTTGCAAGAACGAGGAGGGAGAGAGACTGAAAAGCTTGATGAACCCACAGAATCAACACCATAAAACAGTGTTTAATTACGGGATGCCAAGAGCACAAAGAGATTGTTGCATCTCCCATGTGGACAAACATCATTAGACAACCATGAATCACCCATAGGACAAACATCAGAAAATTGCTTGAGGGATGATGCAAGCAGTAAAAACAGGAAAGAGCAACAATAGATGGCCATGAGATATGTGCTGGAAAATATGCTGGTAATGGTTTAAATGACTGAACATTTAAAGTGTCACAATATAAGATGGATTAGCATTCAATGAAGTTATAACAAAAGTGAAAGCCTGCAGGAAGTGGGTCAAAAGCTACAAAGTGAACGGAGACAATGTGCAACTCATGTGGTTAGAAAAAAAGCTAGAGGAAGTCAGTCTAACCAATAAAATAAAGGGGGGAAAAAACTTCTGCACTCATTACAAGCATGTAATTTGGATGATGGAAACCATGGAGCAGCTACTGGAGGAGCAGGAGTGAGACACAACAAACAACAAGGATGAGGCTCGATGTTACTTTCACTGTTGGAGAAACCCTATATGCCACCCGACAGGCCCTGCCTTAATGCTTCCAGCAACAGTGGTTCGGCAATACAACTGCCCGTATGACTCACATGCTGAAGAAACAATGTTAAACCTATCACATTCTTAAAACAACAAGCACATAGATATCCTATAATGCCCAAGAAGACAAAGGTGTTTTGCCATGACTAGAATGAGGCAGTGAAGTGGTGAGCACTGAGAGAATAAAAGCTAAATTAAAAGGTGAGTGTACCATGGATAAAAGAGCTATCATCTATTATTTAGATGCTATGCACTATAGTGTAATTTAATTGGTACAGCTGGCAAAGCATAAGGCTACAAGAAGAGCAGGATTATGAAGAGAGCGTGTGTGTGTGTGTGCGTGCGGGCACAGGCGCTGGGTCCTGTCCATGAGGAGTGCATTAGGCCTCAGCTTTTAACTTCTCAGATGACAAACAACAGTCATCTATTCTCTGATGACTCAGGTAGATGGTGAGTGCCATCTAGCAGTTTATTCCACTGCAGAGGCTAGATGACTGCGCAACACAGGAAAGCAATACTGCAAAGTGATGCTGCTTCTCATCACCAGGACAAAGGGCACTGTGTATTATATGCTATTATGCAATTTCCAAATCATAGACATTAACATCGTATGAGAACATCAAATTTCAATATAGAGGCCTAATACACACATACACAACTTGGAGAATTTCTGGATAAAACAGAAAACACTTAATGCATTGTTATGATAAATTATGATAAAATGTCTATTATTTGGTAGGTATTGTTTAATCATTTTCATCATCTATCTTGTTTTAGTGGTATGATTTAGTGCATCACAGACTCAAGGATTCGTGATACAAATAGTCATATGCTCAAATAATGCGACACTATGCTTCCATTTCATTGTCAACTGAATCTTAAGTATACTCTTGAAATGTTGCAAAATTACAGCATGAAAATCAGGCTTCCTGACTGCTAGATTAGCAATCTCAAAAAACACAACCACAAAAAAAATGTCATCGAAATGGGATTCCACATGAGCATGAACTTTTTTGCGATATTGACAAATTTTCATGAATAAACCTAGGCGGATACCCAGCTACTAAGGTACAGAGAGGGCATACCAGTAATTCAAGACACAGTGAAACGATTCCGGCTCCACCAAAGCTGCACCACCACTTCCTGAGAACATTCTCTCACAGAGAGATCAACCATCAGCCTGCTGAAACCACAGGGGCCTGTGTTGTTGCCGAGCGAGCTGAAAAAGTTAAAGGGCTGTGATCAGGAAGCCAAACACACAAATCCTTAAAAAACATGAAAGTAGTCTTTTAGAAAAGATTTACACTTGTGTGCCCATAGTGCCTCAAATTTCCTATGACTTGGAATTCTATTCACAAAGCAAAGTATTTCTTCCTCTCACAAGCGGATGTGATAGTGGTGGTGATGCAGGGAGTGTACATGTGCATTTAAGTGTAAACGCACAAAACACCCTCACTGCTCTGTATATATGACAGCTGCTCCTTTCCTGCCTCAACAGTAAAGCGGCTTGCTGGGCTTTCTTGTAGAGGAATTTTCTTATTTCTTGGTCAGAGTAACAGTCGAAGCTAAATGTTAAGCATGGACATGAGGAAAAAGTTGCCCAAGGAAAATGGATTCAAACGAGATCCTGAACTGAGTAAAAAGCACTAGCTCTATTTGTTTAATTTGTTTAAATGGAAATTCCTACTTTCTTGAGTTAAATCAATATCAGATACGGGTGCTACTAGTGTCAGCACTGGCACTGAATTGTATTGGTACAACAGCCAAAATACTGTAGGGTATCACAATTTATCCAATACTAAAACTGCCATGTGTCTGTTGGACAAAAATGGGTTATAAAAACATTCCTGTTCAGTGGCCCAAACCAACGCTACATTATTCAGTGGAATTCATTAACTGGACTGAAAAAATGGGCTGATATGTAAAGCAGAATTAATGTTTTGACAAGGGTTACCAATGTATCCATACTACTGTCATCTGAATACCAGCGGTAGCGTACTTCTGAGATTTTAACTTCCAACTGATTATTATTATAACTGAACCCAGACCACCCTTGCTCAAACAAAACCCTGTTTCGGTCGGGCAAATCAAAGGAACAAAAAGGCTGATGGTGTGGTAAAGCGGCCCTGTTGGATCCAGTGATGTTATTTCACCGCCATTTTGGGTCAAGATGTGGATCAGTGGGGCTTACGTCCTCCCTTTGATGTTTCCATTAGTTTAGACCCAGTGTGTATGGCCATTTTGGGTCTTACACGCATGGGTGCCCGGTGACAGGGCGTGAAATGGTTAAATGTGAACCTTATGGGCCATCTGGGTACCAAAGTAGTAGGAGAGGGGACAGCAGGGAGGGCAGAGTTAGGTGTATCGTAATGACCGAAGAATGTGGGAAACAGCCACAAAGCCTAGTATGAGAGATAAAGTAGTACTAACAAGACAAGCAGAGTAATAATTCCAATAGTTACCTGACATACAGGTGTACTATGACAAGAAATATTTAAAAAAGGAAAAAGGCAGGGACACACTGATTGTCCATTAAATATAAAGGGGTGCTATGCAGGCAAAAAACAAAAAACCCAGAGAAATGTGAAGCCCAAAGGACTAGCTTTGTACGATATAATTGGTACTAGTCATGCAGATGGTCTCCCGTCAGCCACAATGACTAAGGATCACATTGTTTTGTATACATTCCATGCGAGTGAGGGAGAGAGACAGAAAGAAACTGAATATTCAGTTCATACCCATGACTTCATGTACACTCTGTAAAGAGGACTGATGACCATGCTTTTATCTAGTTTCCTCTCTTCATTTCCTCCCCGACACACTCGTAAACATCACATAAAGTATATCCACCAACACCCCTGACTCTGCTATCTATGTTTCATCATGGTTTGCCTATTTTTCTACTGTACTACATCTGTTTTTCACATTCAGACCATCCAGCTATTAAGTGGTATGATAATGCCGACCTGAAAGGCGATATATAAACTGATGGTGGTTTGCAGCCGAAACTCATCCGTCAACATCCATTACTCAGCGGGACTTATTTCCATCACTGTAAAGCTATCTAAATGCTATCTGACAGCCGTAAGGAGCGGCAGGCACGATAACCATCTGAAACCTCCGGCACGGCACCAAAACTGTGCCGCGCCCGTCTCTCCCCCGCTGGAGTGCACATGCAGAATTCCCAAAAGGCCTCAGCCTAGGATATTTGTCTCCCTCTCTCTGTAATTGGCCAGAGGTGGCGAGCTCACAGTAATCCAGACATGCTATTGGCTGGGATCCGGAATGTAAATAGTTGGCATTCCCTCAGCTGTGGGATGCAGACAGGAAACTGTGGCTCTTGAATTTTAATACATGTTTCTCTCCCTCTCTCTCTCTCTTTCATCCCCTCCCTTCTCCCTTGTTTTCTCTTCCATTCTTTCCCCCTCTCCCTCTCTCTTCATCTCCAGATTCATGGATTTTGAGAGGACGATCCCATGGATCATTTGTCAAAGCTCCTCTTCAGACATCAAAACAGCTTTCAGAGATGAGCTTTTGTGCCGGAGAAAATTGGCGCCTGCCTTTTCCTAAAATTTATTGGCAAAGCTACTGCAAGTCAAAGTCCACTTGGACTGACATGAGGCCCCAATGTCCCATGTGTGCTATTTTTCAGACAAAAAACTTTTTTGAGTGTTCAAGGAGAGGGCCTGGTTACCCATCAGCTGAATCATCTTCTGTATATCCTGAACCTCCCCTTTGTTCACCTTTTTTCTTTCATTTTTTTCTGCAACCCCCTCTCAATTGTGATCTCACTTTTTGTCTTGTTCCACACACACTCTTCTCCTGTGCCTCGTCTGATTTTTGTCTGGCCTTGCCCCTTTCCGAACTCCAATATCTCTTTTTCTTCCCTGCCTCCACCATGTCCGCACTGTCTGCATGGCACCACTCACTTCCTTGGCACAGATCATTCCATTGATGTCTTAAAATAGAAGATTAACTGATAAGGTTTTGTATGTTTGTGCATGTGTGTGTGTGTGTTTGTGTGAGTGCAAGATAAGGACAGAGTAAAGGCAATGCCCTATCATACATCAAAGCGCCAAGCTGCACAATATTCACCAAGTTATGGTTCCCCATTGTGTCAGGACGTACCTCTAATAGCTGTGCTGCAGTCGGCCGGCTCTCTGGGTTTTTATCCAAAGCTTTCTTCAGGAAATCTTTAAACTCCTGTGACCTTGGGTAAACACAAGGAAAAGGCATTAATCAAAACATGGGGAATGAAGAGAGGAGGGAGGGAAGGAGGGTTGGAGAAGGGCAGGGTGGGGCGCTTTCTTTAGATCACTTCATGACATAGCAAATAGAGAGCAGAACATTTCCAGGAATGTGACATTGGTATTGGTTGGCCGCATAAGTCTCAACAGGCTCTAATACTCTGGTTCTGTAACACTTACATTCCAAAATACAAACAAAACTCTCAGCAGTGATGATGAATAAGCCACCCATCCCGAGCTCCACATTCAATGCATGATAACTTCAGCTACACTGCTATATCTGCTGCAAAGGAACACTCAGACTCATAAAACTGATTGGAAAAAGCTACACACTGACTGCAAAAAAATTTCGGAATGCTCCCTTGGTCTTTTCATGAAATCGACTTCACAGGTGGAACAAGGTGAAAGCTAATGCTTTCATCTCTCACGGTCAGTGCTGAAAGCAAGGAGACCTGGACTGTGCAAACCGGGCTGCAAATTGAAGGTGTTCCAGTGTTTATATGCCGTTATCTTTTATAGATAATTGTCCCACTTTCTCTGCAATAAAACCCAGCTTTCTGCTCTTAGTGACTTGTTTTACATGAGATGACTCATGACCCACGTGTATAACTCAGCTGACTGCTTTTAAACTCAGGTCTCACCATTTATGTGGCTGATCCAGGGTGGGAGGCTCCGACTTGGCTATTTTCAGCAGGACCCTCATCGGGTTGAGCTCATGATGTGGGGGTTCAATCTGGGCGAGCTCGATCAGAGTGATTCCCAGAGACCAGATATCAGCCTTGTAGTCATACGGCGCATCCTTCATTGTCTCACACATCACCACCTCCGGAGCCATCCTGGACACAACCACCAAGATAACACAACAGTGAACTTTTTTTAAGGAGTTTGCACTTAAATGCAGGTCATTGAAACCTCACACAAACCAATCTGAGCTCTGACAGCAAAATTACCATGAGACCTTCAGTGCACATTAATGATGTTTATACTCAGACCAAGATTAAACGTGCACTTGGTCAAAATGCTGAGGGTCAGTTGAGACAAGGAACCTTTAGTCCTCACTTTAACTGCCCATCAGCAACTTTGCATGGTGCCCCTTTAAAGCAGTAGCCAAGGTGTTGTGCAGTGTCACCCTCTGCACAAACACCATTCATGTACATCAACACAATGAACTCATTTATAAAATTGTATGGAATGTCCAGCATGTGATTTTTCTGAGACATGGTTTTGGATAAAATAAAAATGACCATGTGATGCAAGTAATGTTTAAACTATGAATATATTAGAAAATGAAGAGCACATGCTTATTCAAAAGGTATAGTGTGATTTTTAAGTGCAATACTTGTATTGCAGTTTCAGCGTGAAGGCAGCACATGTATGTATATCACAGACAAAAGATTATAGACTGCCAAAAAGTTAAATACAATAATAAGGAAAAGAAAGGATGAACTTTGATGAAGCATTCATGATGTCACCATTCTCCTCAGCTGACTATCTGGGATTACCACATTCTGGAAGCTGCTCATGTGTTTCATTCTTATTTTATGTGCATCTCAAGGCCAATATCAGATAATTAAAAACTTTTTAAGTTTTCACCCTAGAAATGTGTCATAATAATAAGCAGCTAAACATATGTGTTATTGAGCATTAGAAATAACAAGGGGACAGAGCTAATAACTAACTGGAGCAGTAAATGTGCATTTTTACAACATGATTTGTTTCAAAGGTTTATCTAACAACTTGGCAACACAACCATAAATTGACACAGCATATCATAAAGAGAAAGCAGTGCCAATATGGTTTTTAAGTATGTGATGTTGTCTTTAAACTGTAATTGAAAGCATATCTACCTCATCCCTCTGAATGACGGCAGCCAGTGACTAGCTGGTGATGACTGAGAGGCACCGACCCACCCTCATTACTCACCTTCTGCATGTGTCAACACCAAGCACACTTCTCCAATCAGTGTGTTTGCCCACACGTTGCAAAATGGCTCTCATAGCACAGAGCCACAATCTCAGCTCTAAGATTTACTTAAGAAATGTAAAGAAACTAGTGTTTATTCCCTGTTCCATATTGACTTTGGTAATCAGTACATGCAGTGAAAGGTATACACCCAGACAGTCTCTATTCAGCTCTACCCAGTCTTGTGTAGCATAAGGGAAGGATTGAGTTGTCATTGTTGCCGGGAGGGTATTCCTGACTGATAACGGTATTTTAGTCAATCGTTAACTCTGGCCAACCTTACCTCACACACAGAATAGCACTATGAAACAAGGTTCGGAGTAATATCAGTGCAGTGTGGGACTTTATAAATTGTGCACAGGCATTGCAAAGAGAGCTGCACTATTGTGAAAACAATGGAGCATTTAGGTTTTGGGCTGAGCAGACAACTATATGTGTGTGTGTGTGTGTGTGTGTGTGTGTGTGTGTGTGTGTGTGTGTACAAACACATTCAAGTATTATGCAAGGTATCACGAGTAGAAGGAAGTCTGCTCTTACCAAGTGATCATGCCCTGCATGTTTAGCTCACACAAAGCAGTTAGTGAAATCCTTTTTTTTTTTTTTTTTTTTTAACTTGGTGTTCTCAGGCACAGTGTATGTGTGACTCACCAATATGGCGTTCCAATGAAAGAATCTCTTCTTTGTAAGGTTTTGGTGTTTTTCGCCGACACCCCGAAATCAGCTACAGGAAGGAAGTGAAACAACAAAAAGACAGGATAAGAAAGCATAAAGACATTCAGAGGCTGTATTTCTTAGCAAGAGAGGATGATTGATAACCCAGCTTAAACCTCCTATCCTCTCTTTTTTTCCCCCCCAGGCGGGTGAACAGATATGTTTCTAGCAGTAAAGCTGTCATGACATCATGGCGGACAGAGGTGCAAAGCTGACTACTTGAATTTATAACCGAAGCCCTGTGTCCCAAACAGACAGTCCCCGTTCCCTGTTCATGACCCTGAGCTTACAGGGGTGTTGTTTTGACTTTGGCTGAACATGTTTCTGTCAGAATATGACTTGTGGCACACCCTGGGTTGAGATTAGAGAAGTGTTTGGCCGAGGCTCAAGGATTTTCTCATAAGACAGGAGACTAACTGCTTCAATTACAAACTGGCATGTTCTATTACAGGGACTTCAGTGACTGTCTTGGTTTCACTTGACAATAATCCAAATGCCCTTGAATTGCCAGTCAAACATATCATTTGGACTGCTGCATGTCGAGTCTTTGCAGAACTAAAGACACAAACTAGGATTATGGCACGCACTGTATTTCAGTATTTCAGCTGAGGTTTCAGAGGCTCAAGGAACATACTATAGTAAAACACTTGTGCAACAGTAATGACTTATTCTTAATACAGTATAATGTGACAATAAAATGACTGATTGTGATTCTACAAAGGCCACTTCAAGGATCCTCTAGAGAATCATGATCATTCCATGCAAAGCAAACCTTTTAGCTCAAACAGCACTTTTTGGAAAAATGGCAAATAGGAAGCCAGACGGAACAATTAATCAAAATATTATGGGAATTGCAATATGGCCAAGTGCAATATCCAAATTACAGGGGCTGCAGTTCTGATAAAATATGTTACAAAACCTTGTTTCAAATAATGTATCATAGTGCTACAAAGACGCCCTGGCCAGCAAACTGTATTTTCCAGATGGAGGAAAACATGTTAGTTTGGTATAGACTCCATCAAAGATCACACCATCATCATTTTTATAGCTTTTCCAATCAAAATAAAGACAAATAGAATACAAAAATGATCATTCCTACCGAAATGAGAATCATATCGTAATCACAGTATCTATAAAATTAATCACAATAAACATTTTTAACCGTATTGTCAAGCCCTAATAGGCAGCATTCCTAGCACAGTGAATCATTTTGAATTCCAAGGCCAAACAAATATTTTAGTATTTCCTGGCAAAAAGGGGCTCCTATTGTAATCAGTGAAACAATACCAGGGCATTTCTCAGGCCGAGCCGTTCCTCAGCACTACCTAAAGCATTTGTCCTGCACATCAATGCTTCCATCCCAGGTTTAAGCACCAAGGGTATGCTTCTCAAGAGGCACTGCCATAATCAAAAGCAGTACATTTCAAATACACCTGAGGGCTCTTATGACGCACCACAACATCACGTAACAATCAGCAGACAAGAATAGACCCTCTAGAGTAAAAAAAGCTAACAGGTTTCTGACTGCATTCAGAACATAAGCACAGAGGACTTTGACACATATTACATCAATTTTCTGAGAATAGGAGTGTTGTCTCAGAACACAGTGGAAACACCAAGACTGAGGATTGTGGTGTCTTGTCTGAGGTTTTTTAGACACATATACAGCAGCACTGATTTTGACACGCATCATTGGATTTAGTCTAGTCTCAGTTCTAGTCATGTTTTAGTAATTTTATCTTTATTAAGTCAAGTTACTGTTAGATCAACTAAATCTATGATTCTATTAGTCTACTTATTTTTTTATTATTATTATTTAATTTAGCCATAATTCCCTGTATTTATAAACATAACAATGTACTGCTGTCTTATATTACACATGATACTCTCAACTCTACCCTTGAGCAATCTTAGATTTGTGAAGAGATGAGCTCGAATTTGAGGACCTGTTATTCTACTGTTCTGTGCAAAAGGTAATCACTGGGAAAGCCAATGTGGTCAACCAGACGGTTGCGATTTATGCTACTTAAACTTTTATTCATTATGCATGAATATGTTTGGACTGAGATAGTAGAGAAAACAAACTGGATTCAGTGACTGGATTTTTTTGGCCTTGCTGGTAATTTGGGGCATATGTCAGTCAGTCTGATGGTAGGTCTGTCTGTCAGCAGTTGACAAATATTTTAGTTGCAGTTTTCGCTGACTAAATTCACACAGATGTACAGGTAGAAAGAGCTTTTTTTTTTTTTTTTTTTTTTTTTTTTTTAAATTGGTCATAGGAGTAGACTGAACTGATCCCATCCTTTGTGAATATAAAAACAGGGTGTTCAGATTCAGTTAATTGCTGCCTTGTTTGCATTAATATGTAGTTTGACATCTCAGGAGGCTCTAAACGAGCAAGTGTCATGACGTAGTGAGTTAAGAGAGGCAACTCCCAGTGATTATATCTAGTTGTGGTGTTTTGAAAGAAGTATGGGAGGCATTGGGAAAGGCCTTTAACGAGCATTCAGATTCAATGAGGGAGTGCCTGGGAAAATGCGTAAATGAAAATTCAATTAGAGTTAAAAATAAAGATATGTAATAAAAATACATAAGCATAGCTAAACCAAATATCTCTTGTGGGGCCATAAACATGTTGAATTCAATTAAAATAAATTGACTTAGACTTGAAAGAATACTGTTTTCATTGTACAGCACAATCAGTTTAATCTTCATCCCTGAAGGCCCAAGAAAACAGCGTAGCAGTGAGATACTTCTTTTTCCCCTCTACCTCTATGACAGTTTGATAAAGCATCTATAACAATCAGACACAGTGTTGGCTTGTCAGGCAAGCTATGCTTTAACAGGAATCATACTGACCATTTGGCTGGGTACAAACCTACAGCTCGACAATGTCAGGAATGCTGAAGAATCATCAGACAGTCCATAAATTAGAATATGAAAGGAGAAAACTTCTCAGAATGCAGCTTTCCCACACAATGCTCTCTTATGATCCTCCTGCAGAGCCTCAAGAGGGGCACAGGACCCCTGTACGTGCATGAGTTTGTGTGTGTGTGTGTGTGTGTGTGTGTGTGTGTGTGTGTATGTTTATGTGTGTGTGTGTGTCTGTGTGTCAACATTCATGCAAGACAAAGAGACAACAGAGCCACTTTCCAAAGATAACTTACAAAGTGCACTGAGAATGTGATGTTTATCCAAGTATTAGTAATACAAGCGCCATTCTGGTGATGGACTTGTCTTGTTCAGTGAAATGTAATAGGGTACAAGAATACGGAGAGTTTATTCTAACAGATCATTGTACACAACCTTGCCTCTCAGAAATTTAGTCCAAATGATAACCCTCATGTCTGGTAATTCTGTTAATTCTACAATGACCTAAATAATAATCTTTGCTTTACAAGTTATGAGGTTAAATACAAACGAGTGAGTAAACACTTATGATATCAATGGTATTTTTTCTGTAAATACTACATTCTAATGCAAGCTGCAACAGTCACACTTTTTAGAAAAGCATGGTACGCATTTAGATCATGTAAGATTTATGTTACTGTGGCTCGAAATGGTGCGTTTACCCCACACTTAAACCCGGCAGACAATGTATCAAATGCCAAATGTTTATGCCCAGCACTGTCTTCCCAACAACAGAGGGGTCAGAGGTCATCTCACAGCTGAGCCAACGTTCTGGAATGGCATGTGAGCGGAACACGGGGCATCAGGCCAGTGTTCTGGAACATCGACGGGGGAGAATTCCAGTTCTAGTACTCTGCGGAAGACAATGTTTCCTCGGACAGGCTCTTTACCCCCGAGAGGGATGCTTTTAAAGTTCAAGATAACCGTTTTGGACCAGTAGGCGGTGAGGGTTGCTGCGTTAGTGACCATTCACAGAGACACTTTTCTCAGGCAATACAGTTTGTCACCCGAGCTTAAACACATGAAGCTGGCATTAACTTGTAATTTGATACTGCAATATTAACTACATCTTATGATCTGATTATCACTGATCAAGTTAAGGCAACAACATGCAGCTAATTTTAAATTAGCTGCCTCTGCAATGTGCTGTGTAAGCTATGTCTCCTACTTTATATCTACCTGTTTTTAAGTACTATATCTCATATTTTATCCAGGTAACAACGTATCTTACTTAAGTAAAACCTATTCTTTTTTTCTTTTTCTTTTTGGCTACTTTAGTAAAGCAAGTACAACATACACCTAATACAAAATATAAGGTGTTTGCTGTATTATGAAATGTAATTTTTCCCTGGAACATGTCTGATTTCAAAAAACTTTGCACAAAGACTGTAAAGTGCATTAAAGACTGTGTGTGTACCAAATTATCTGAGAGTATCTCGAATTGTCCATCGGATCATCAATGACAAATGGGACCATCCTCTAAATATATTGTATAGCTATGTTTCTTACTATGCCTCTTGATTCAATTTGTGCTATCACTGACAGATCATCACTTGAACACCTCAATGATGAACAATCATTTTCAAAGCCAACTTTGTATATTTACTTGGGGCTGTTAATGTATCTGGCTGGGCTATCTAAATGGAGCATGCTGGTAGCTCTCACAACTTTCAAAAAGGAAAAAGTCAGAAACAAGTTCACTGTATCTTGTGAATAACACTTGAATCACTACACCCTCCTGCAGCAATAGTATTCTACAGAGCCCGCCTGAGGACATAAAAGATATCATGTGGGAGACTGTGTGCACTGGACACCACTTGATTCTTTTTTTTTTTTTTTTTTTTCCTGAAACCTCACCCAGTTTGATGTCCCCATCCAGCATGAGGAGGACGTTGCCAGCCTTGAGGTCTCTGTGGATGATCTTCATGCCGTGGAGGTAGTCCAGAGCCTCCAGCATCTGGCGACAGATCACCTGGATCTGCGGCTCCATCAACCCACGATCCAACTCTAATGGAGGGCAGAGGGGTTCAGGGGGGGACATGAGACACAGAGGGGAAACAGGGGATAGGAGAGTGGAAGAGATCAGGAGGCAGAGAAAAGGTGTGGTAAGAAACAGATGAGAATGGGAGAGTCAGGAACAGAGAGTGAATAGTGACAGGGAAACAAGGATTAAGTATTTAGTTCCTGATAAACTCACAGCTGAAAACCCAAAATGGTAAAATGGTGTTTTCACAGGGCTAGATTACTGTGCACACCTTGCACATTCCCAATTTACTGTGCATACAATCCCAGCTGTAAGAAGTCCTGAGGTCTGAGCCCCCTGAGCAACCAGTGTGTGAACTCCACAAGAACATTACAAGGTAAAACTAGGATGGCTATGTATCAAGCCTCTCAGAGCTCAAGGTAGTGAATCTATGTCAAATTGTGCTTATCTGGGATCATATTGTTGGAGATCATGTTGCTTGATCGGTAATCCTAGATCAGCCAACGCCTCACAAAAGCAAGCCAGTACTACTCTACAGACTTTATTCTACTGCCTCTGTGTTTAGTTAGCTGCAGTGGGGGTACAGACAGTTATATGAGGACGTGGATTACCCAGTAAAAACAGACCAGGGGGATTTCCCACACCGGGGGCGGGGGGGACTCCACTGTGTCGGATTGCTTTGTAGAGATTTCCAAGCAATGCAATGGCTCCAAGAATGTGAAATTAGTAAAACAGCCACACATGATCGGCATCTAAATTTTAAAACAGATCCGGCCAAGGGCTACCACTGTGGTGGAACTGCTTATGAAAATACAGCTATGGGGTCGGTGACTTGCAAATTTTAATACCCGACACAAATGAAATACTAAGACACACCTGTTCTTAGTCAGTGGGAGTGATTGCAGTTTATAACTTCAAGATCAGCTGTTATCCCATTTATGCACTAAATATCCTGCCATATTTTGCTATATAGATTGGATTTAAAACAACAGCATAGCTTGGCACCTTACATCCAGGGGCTGTGATTGTGGTTATGTAACTGAGTAATTTCCTCAGAGCCAGCGCTTAAGGGACAGGATTAGGGTTAGCATAAGTCATGGCACTGCTGCAGGTCTAGAAGGTGACTCATGTCATGATGGGAGGAAAGGTGAAGTGCCTATAAATATAGAGTTAAAAAAAAAGAGAGAGAGAAAGGTAAGTGGTAAAGTAGAGGCAGACCTACCCAACATTGTGGCATCCACAGCGCCTCCAGGGCAGAATTCGATCATGATCTGGGGAATGAAAGGAAGAACAGAAGATGATGTTAGGGTTCACCTAGAGCTGTGAATATATGACAGCTTTACTGTTGGCAAGACAACCCCAACAGGCAGGAGAGATCACCTTCTAAGGAGTCAAATATCATCAGTGCATTTGCACAGCTAATATCTATAAAGTTACGGTGGAGATCATTTACCATTCCTTGATAATTCTGACATACACCCATATTTTGAACGTGTTCAAAGAGAACTATGATATATAAAAGGTGTATTTGATTCTCCAACTTGCATCAGTCAGCACTTGCAGACAGGTTTCAGATCTGAACAGGATACTGCACCCCAGCATCCCCATGTTTACATTGGCCATTTAGAAATCAGCACTCTGATTTAGGAACAACTCACATTACAAGTAACAGTAAAAAGTGCTTAAATTTATGTATCGCAAATATTACACCGAGAGGGTAAAAGGGATAAAATAACAGCAGCAAATCAATAGAACAGGTAAAAAGCGCTGGAAGTCACTGGAAAATCCATTTGTAATCAAAAAACAACAAAAAAACTGAAATGTGAAGTAGAACTTTTTTTTTCCTTCTCTCTTTTTGGCATGGCAGGTCTAAAACCAAGTGCAGGCAGGGGAGGACGGTACAGAAGAGGGAGGCAAGGTTTGTTATGAGAAGATTTTCAGGCTATAGTGAAAGATAACAAGTGACCCTTCCCTTCCGAGTGTGAAAGAGAACA
The DNA here is from genome assembly GCF_902150065.1 of Myripristis murdjan. Classification (NCBI taxonomy): domain Eukaryota; kingdom Metazoa; phylum Chordata; class Actinopteri; order Holocentriformes; family Holocentridae; genus Myripristis; species Myripristis murdjan. The sequence goes on along the minus strand of NC_043993.1, from coordinate 8,597,887 downwards.
TTGCCTCTCAGCAGAAAGTTATGGTGTAATAACCTCTATTAACATTGCCATAAAGTAATTTCAACATGTGAATGTTTTGGACAAATGGAACCTTTCCTCAACCCCAAACATACCCAGCTACGCCTTAACTGTGACTACATCTCCTTCTATTAATATCATAACACTTTCACATCACTTTTGCATGCAAGCTCCTTAGCTTTTTCTTTTCCATAGGTGTGACAGACAGACACAAACTGCAGAGAGCCCTCAATGTGATCCAGATGAATCAGAATAATAGAGTAACATCAACAGATAAACACAGTACAGCAGATTGTGACAAATCATGATTAGATACCAATATTATTCCTACAGGTTACAAGTCCACCAAAAACCTTGGAAGTGCCAATTCTACTTCTGTTCTGCCAAGTGCATTAAACATAAACTACAAACAGCTCAAAACAAATTAGCCACTCAAAATAATTATTACTACAGACACAGGGATACTGGCTCGACTGTGAGGAAAAGAAAAAAAAAATCCATTAGTCTTCATCATGTGGACAAATAAAGTCATTAAGTAACTCAGTCTGACTCTATTAGTAGACTGCAGACCACTAATGTTTAACTGTCATTACCTGGACAGCACTCCCTACTCAGGTCAGTCAAACATGTCTCTAACATCTGTGGTAAAAGTACTACACACACACACACACACACACACACACACACACACACACACACGAAAGTAGAAGGATCCTGTGCAAAGAGCTGGATTCAGATGGAGGTGTATGATTATAAACTGTCAAGTCTGTAACTCCACACTCTTCCTGAGACCCGCTGCCAAATAAATACCAGTCCAGCGGTGAGGTAAAACAGAGGCCGTGTGTGAGAGACAGAGACAGACAGACAGAGAGAGAGAGGGAGAGAGAAAGAGAGGGAGAGAGAGAGAGAGAGAGAGAGAGAGAGACAAAGAGTGGACAGAAAAAGTTGGAGAAAGCACTCCCTAAAAGGTGTCCCGTTGGCCAAGACCAACTTCCAACAATCACCTTTCATTTCCTCTCCTTACATAGTCACTCTCTCTCTCTCTCTCTCTCTCTCTCTCTCTCTCTCTCTCTCTCTCTCTCTCTCCCTCTCACACACACACACACACACACACACACACACACACACACACAGCTTTCAACACATTAGTGTCAGGGAACTTCTAAATATGTCATGCAACTAATTTGGGATCAAACAAAATAAAGAGAAGAACTTCAGATTTCATAATATTCCTGTAGAGAGTAGGACTTGAGTTGAGGTAAATTAACCTCCAAGTGTGTGTATTGTGTGTGTGTGTGTGTCTGTGTGTTTATATGCACTTTATAAACAGTGCATAAATGAATCAGTGTGTGTGACACATCTATGCCTGTGTAATCACTTCTTTAATAACAATGTTTAATAAGTGGCCCTCTGATGCCAAATCACCCAGGGATCAACCTTAAGTGACACGCAGCATACCTGCTATGTGAGCTCATACTTACATAATCATGCACGAACACACACACACACACACACTAATGTGTTACAGAACCATAACAAAAGACTGTCTTCTATCTATCCATTGGCTCCTAGCAGCGGTGACAGCGCTGTCAAAGCATCAACCTGGTATTGAGTGGGGTGCGGAGTTTCAGTGTACACAAAGACGCACAGAAGAATTGTATCCAAGAAACAAAGTGAATAATGGTACACACATTGAGAACACACACACACACACACACATACACATATGCAAGAAAGCATGCATACCTGAACGCATGCACACGCTCAGGTGAAGCCACACACTTTTTTGGAAACCCAAAAGATAAGAGATGACTGTCAGGCTTGGCAATCATCCACAGGTAAAACAATGCTCGCCTATGAGGCTTAGACTGACAAACCCCGAGGTTAGATACATATCCTCTTGCATTCCTAACTATCATGACTGTGTTGAAGACAGTTTCACATCTTATCTCTCTGCTAACATGGCTGAGATCTGACAAAATGTGCATGGGCAGCACGCTATTCTGATTCCAGCTCTTGATGTTTCACTTACTGTATATCTCCTTATCTGATCATGAGGAAAAAAAGAAGCTTGATTACTGACTGATCTCGTCTGCAAGACAAAAACAATGCTTGAAATTAAATTAAAATAAACTGACCCTGATACAGTATTTATTTGCTATTTTTGATTATTCTACTGTGAGATACATAAAGTAGTTGACTGTCCCAGATATTGACATTGTCGCTTCCAAACTACTTTTCTATGCAGTGCCGTGCAAATGGTAGTCAAATAACATTCCTCTTTGAGCGAACATCCCATATTACGTATTTCATTAAACATTTATCAGAAGGAAGTTTAATCACTGGCTGCAATCATTTTCTGTGCAAAATACTTCCCTAATGCCACTCAACACCAATCAAAATCTGCTTCTTGTTTCATTAAACATCTTTCAAAACACTTCAATATAGCACTAACTGACAAATCTAAACTATTTTACACTACAGTACATACCCAAAAGCAACTACTAATATGTATTTGTCAATACAAGGTTTGTGTTTTTATCAGAGTTTCTCCAGCTAGATTTTTTTTTCTTCCGGCTTGAAGGAATTCTTGGAATAATCTGGATGATGTCATTGTTGGGCTGTAGTGACAGATGTGGTCCAACCGGTCGGGCTGCATACAAAGCATACCCACTAAGGGCTGAGCACACGCAGACACAGGCACGGTCGCTTGCTTGCTCACTCTATAGTACATCACATATTTGGAGTTGCCCCATTGCAATTTTTATGGGATGGAAAAAGAGAAATTGAGCAAGCATAGCTATGCATAGCAGTTCCATGCATTAATTCCATTCTTCTTTACATTCTCAAGGGACAAATCTAATCTTTTAAGAGATGCCATTTCACAGAGCTCATTTTCTGCATTCCCAAACTACACCAAGCTGCACTGAGTCTATGTGAAACATCTGAGAAAAAAAAAAAAAAAAGAAGAAGAAAAAAAAGCACAGCCTACAAACGCTAAAAGTTTAAAAATAAACAGGGCAGACCTATTTGGCACTGGGGTGTTACTCCCGTTCACCGCTCTGTGCTCTGACAGTGATTTCCCACCTCATTTTCTCTGAGGTCTACCGAGTGTAAAACACCGCTTGACAGTTCTAACAGAAAGACCTGCTTCAAAACTGCAGTCCTGAAATGACAAAAGAAATGCCACGGCATGTGTCTGAGTCAGACCAAAAGATGTCCAGAGAACGACGCACAGAAGAAGATCCACAGCTTTTGGTGCTTTGAAACTGTGACTAATGCTCACAGAACATGTGTCATTTTGAGAACGTACAGGAGCAGCACCTGCACAGACACAACACCGAGGCTTGCACTAACAACATGGATGTCCTAGCAACCATGACTGGCACCTTCACTTAACAACTGGCTCTATGCAAATAATGGCTAAATATATCACAATGACAACATGAGGTAACTAACTGATGTGGCCTGAGTGTAGAGTAATAGTAACACTATTTTTATTGAAGTTAACAGTCTGATAAAGTAGGTGTGGTTCACAATTTGAAGTAACAGTAAAATCTTATTTTTAGCCCAAGTGTACATGATAAAACTGGAGGCGAGTCAGCTTAGGTAACCCAAGCATCTGTTTGTTGGCTTTGTCAGCTATGTAGCTCAGGAGCCAGGAGGATAATTTGCAAGGCAACCAGTGTTCATGTTAAGATGTGACTCCATGTCACTACAAGTGTACAAGAGTCTCATGTTTGCACTACTTGCATTAGCTCGTATACAAACCAGATGTTTACAAGATAATAACCACATTTACATGCAAACCATGCTCACACTGATTACTGTGTGCTCATAGTTGGAGAAAGCATGGTAACAGGTCAAAACATCTTACACCTTAATCTAAATGGAGCAATGGAGCTCATGTCAACCAGATGATGAGGAGGTGTCACTTTTATACAATCATAACTTACTCACACTACTTTGTTAACTATTGTCTTACTTAGTTACACTTTTGCACTACATTATCACTCTTGTAAACATCTGTTTGCTGACTAGATACTATGACTTGCTGGCCAACAAACTGACATTTATCTAAGTCCAAAATCAGTCAGCTGTCAATCAGTTAACTGTTGTGTTCCAATTGCCAAATTAACCTGCAAAAACCTGGTTTCAGCCAGTGTCATGATACTAAAAAGCTCTCTCTCTACCAACTGAGTTCTCTGTAGGGACTCAGCTGTACAGAGAGTTAAACAGAAAGTAAAAATACAACAAGTGCTTCTAAAGAAGAAGCTGTGATGCACGACTGAGAAAAACAGGAACTGGCATTGTGGGCCTCGGTACACGCATCTGTCTGTCACCATTTCTCTCTGTAAATCTGTCTTCATCCCTGTGTGTTGTTGCTTTGTCTGTTTCTTTGTCTCTAACAACACCGAGCAACACTCCTTTACAGCGAGAGCTCAAGGCTCACTTCCTTCCTTGTCAAAGAACAACTCTCAGGAGGAGTTATACTCAGACTCAGGGTACAAATTATACACATAATTACACATAAGACACTCAAGCACAGACTTACACATAAGCACCCACTCACATGATGATACACTGTTGAATGTCAGTGGCACCTTCCTGCTACTGAACTTATAGGGCTTAGGATGCAACCTGTTTCCTCCCCATGATTGCAGTGTACTTACCAGGTAAAAATCAAACGACTTCAGGTCTCATCTAGAAACATGTCTACTGTGGTGGTCCAAATATTTTGCCCAATTTTGTGTTGATCATGAGGGGGAAACCCAGTGCAGAGCTTTTTATCATAACAGATTTTAAGAGGACTCAGCGTTTGCTTATGCAGAAACAGCCAGAAGCAAAACATGTGTCAAGGCAGCAGCCAGCTTTCTTCACCAGTATGGAATGTATGGATAATTTCATGAAAAATATGTATGTATATTTAAAAGCCAAGACAAAAACCAAACCAGGAAATCATGTCTGCGTTCATGCACGCAGATGTTCCCTACAGTGTAAACTATGTTAAACTGGACTAATTTCAGTAAATTTTACTCATCTTAACACCTCATTCTGTGAGATGAATTGATGTCACACTGCAGTAACCCACAGGCAATACTAACCCCTACTATACCATCGCACAGAATGACTACAATAAACATCTCCAGCAAATTGGACAGGGTTGTTAATCGATATCAGTAACTCAGTGATTTCTGGCTTTCAAAATTGACTTTCTGGCCCATACAGTGTTTCAGAACAAGAACTCACCACACTGTAGAATTTCAACACACTTTCAAATCTCCTGTCTCCCATGTCTTCCCTATACACTTTTAGCAGCTCTAATGGTTACTTCTTTTCTGTTGGATCAGTCTTTGTGCTACGTAGCTATTGAGTCATTCAGATAATTTGTGTATCTATGTTGAAAATGTAACTTACTTACATATGTCAATACACAACCCACCATATCTCAAGTTCTATTAATGCTGCTGCAGCTATTATGCAAATTCGCATGATATGATATCTTACTCTTTTTGAACAACCCGGTAGGCAAAACTGTCTATAAATCTCAGAATTTTTTTGGCTACTTTTTGTATGTGTCTGTCTGTCTGCACGCAGACTTCAGCATTTTCTCTGTCTCTGTTCGTTCTTCTCAGTGTGCTAATGTCAGCGGTGTCGTCCCTATGTTAAAGGCCCCCTTTTTCTCACGCAGTGGGGCTGGCTGCCTCGCTGGCCTCAAGACCAGATTGTCCCTTAAGAGGAACAAACAGCCCTTCTCTATCTCACTCTCTCCTTCTCTACAGCTCTCTCTCTCTCTCTGGAAAGCATAATGGGTGGGTGGGCACTGGAATGCACCATGCCACCCCTGCCTGGTCCACCCAACCCAAAGTTACTGAGGCCTGGTCACTAACCAAGAGACTAATTCTCCATATTCTAAAGCCCGGCGCACACACAGCATCGAGGTGCTATACTTACTGTACATACTTGTACACTTTCTCATGTGGCATATTGTGTTTACACAGAGGGTTTTAGAATCTGATGCCCATTACACCCAGCTGTACTTTCAGAAAATGTTGTAAAAATATCATTTGTGGTTATATGTCTATACTATCCCAGAGAGTGGTTGTACGTGTGGCTGTTCTTAAAATATAGTCAGAATGCCAGATGGAAGTAAGACTCTGGATGTGAGACTGTACTATAGCATTATCTTCAGTAGTATCTTCTGAACACAAGGGATATATTTAAAGATCTGGAAGTGAGATGATTGAGTGAAAGCTCAGACTCTAAAGACTCACTCACAGGGTTTGTACCTTTGACTAAACACCACAAGCTGCCACACTCTCACAAAGTCCAGGGTTGAATGAGGAGCGACGTTTACCCTCCATGCTCAGGAATTCCAGCTATGACCAGAGCACCCTTGACTAGTGTGTGTGTGTGTGTGTGTGTGTGCATATATCCAAAAATCTTAAGTGTTCAAAAGGAATTGAGTAGCTCTTACTTTCATAGAATTCTTGCCTGTAAAATGTCTACTGCTTATGCTTAAAATTGAGAGCATAAGGATCAGAGCTTTCACCAGGCAGTCACTCTGCATCTTGGAGTGAGAAAATGTTCAATTTTTAAACACAGTGGGAGCATCCAAAAAGTTCCCATATAACCAAGGTAATGAATTTGGTGAGTCTCGACTTTCAGTGCCTACTTTGACCATTCAGCGTCACCTTGTTCTCACTTCTGTCCTTGTCGTCTGCCTTAAAACTGCTCCCCATCTCCCTCAACAGACTCAAAGCTCACTGGGAATAGAGTACGACACATTTTCAAATATATGTACACAAGGTGAATGGATCCAAATTCCTTCAAAGTTTATAATAACACTGCTGGTGCTAAAGGAGCAAGGGATGGGGAAAAACGACTATCTTTAGTCTTTAAGCAGCCTTGTAATTCCTGAGATATTTAGGGTCATGGCCCTGCATGAGGTCACTAATATTTGCCTTGGCCAGAGGCACAGGGAGATTATAGAGTGAGTTGGAAAGCTTATGGCTGATTTAATGAGAGAGTAAATTAACTTTGAGGCGAACTGTAGCGTAGAAAACACCGAATTGAAATTGATCGTCCATTTCACAGTAACCTCAGTTTGAACATCAGGTCACCGCTGATTCATTATGTCACACACGGGATGCTCCATCATTCCATTAGAGCGATTCACCATTGCTTATTTTTAGTTTTGAACACAGATTTATCATATGTAGAAGAGAAGAAATGAAGCAATAAAACAACTGGGTAGTCACAGACAGACTAAAATGTAACATCCCATACATCCGCCTGAACCTAGACGTCAAAGTCAAGTCATGGATTCATTTCCCCGCTGCGGGTACTGTTTTTGTTTCCTGGCTTTATCCTGAATGGTGGCAAAGGTAACGTAACACAGAGAAAAGCCCACAATCAGACACAGGATAACAATACATCTCATACGGGATGCACAGTAGCAATTTAGACGGCAGATAAGGTCTCTTTGGTACTGTCTGCACCACTCTAACACAGTAATTCCACCCAGACGGTACTGTTCTTGTTCAGTTTATGTCCATTTAAATACATTTCTGAGCGTAGGACAAGTACTCCAAACTATTACAACACAAAAAAACATTCTGACTGGCTGTAACTAGGAATGCAGTAGTGAAGGAACCAAGCTAAACAAGGTAAACTGTGGTAAATGTTATGGTAAGTAGTATCAAACTAATCTCAGAAACATAAAAAAAAGAAGCTGATGCATTTTGGAAAGGACAACATGTATACACCCATGGCGCCCTGGGCATATACAGGCTTATACGATTTCACTCATTCTGGATGAAATCCTGGAAATATATGGAATAACAACTCCAGAAACATCATTTAAATCATCTCAATCTTGGCTAAAATCTTAAAAGTCTTCCTAGTTGGCTACTGTATTTTCTATAAAGAGTTCAGAATAGTTGTTAGCCAAACTTTATCCAAGTAATTTGGATAAAGTTTGGTAATATTTGTAATATTTTTTATCCACTGCTGTCTAGCTATTCTACCATTACACAGTAACAGATCACCTAGATATGACCCATATACTGAATGCCCCATTTTTTAAAGAGCTTGAAGAGATGAAGAAACATGATGAGGGTCTGATAACATCGCAAGATCCGTCGGGGTCTGTATATTGTTCGATGAGTCAGGATTTCACTGTTACTTACCCAGAGTTTGTTGTCATGGTAGAAGGCGTCGAGCAGCTTGACAATGTAGCGGTGATCACATTTAGCCAGGATGTCGATCTCCACCATGTAGTCCTCCAGCTCCTCCTCACATTTTGTCTCTATCACTTTGGCTGCAGCCAGAGCATCTGTCTCCTTGTTCCTGGCCTGGAAGACAGAGGAACAGAAACACATTCAATTCAACATGTGTGAACTATGGTAGCCTCTGCTCTCCTGCGGGCCCCTCTTGTGGTTTCTTGCATATTTCCTCGCAAGCTACAAGTGAATAAGTATCCCCAAGCAATTGTTCTTATCCTGCTTTCATCCATTTACAGAAAGTTTTGTTAAAAAGTGCTTTGGGGCTCTCTTGGGGTTTCTTGCCTGAATTGTTTTTACATTAAGTGGAGATAAACAACTTTTGCCCTCATAAAACTTTCAGCGGATTAAAACAAACGCATAATTTACTACTTAAGCCTTTTGGATATTCTGCTGCAGCGTAATCAGGTAAAACCAGGTTTTGAAAGTACAGCAGAGCTTGGACCTGCTACGTGCAGAGTTGAGGTCTACAACACACAATCCATCTCTCTTTCGCAAATATTTCCCAACGCCAGAGGCAAAAAAGTTCAGCTTTCTATTACTATAAATGGGGGGAGTTTCACTTCTGCAAAAGGCAGCTATTTTTATGAACTGAACTTGCACAGTGAAGTTTAAGGTTTGCACTGGGAGAGATATCATAGGGTATAGCTGGTTGATATAGTGAGTGTGTGCATGTGTGCGAACTACAAAAATGCATCACCCTGTTTCCAACATTTCATTACTTTAGTTACATGGCAGACGTGAGGGACAGATATTATAATCAAACTGATAATGTCAGTCAGCAAGCAAAAGCAGGTAAAGTGAAACAAAGTAAGAGTTTGTTCTAAAACCCACCATTTGATAACTGTGACACCTATTCAACTAAAAACATTACCAAAGACGCCACCATCAAATAATTAACAATCAATCATACTTCTAGAAAATGTGAGTACAAATTCAAAGCTTGTATACAAATGCTTATGGGAAGTTACCAGATGTCAAAGTGATGTCTCCAAACTGCCTTAGTCTGACCAGCAGCCAGACAATCCAAACGCATGCATTATATTATCATACAAACAAAAAAAAATGTAAGACAATCTTGGTACCTTAGTGATGTCAGTGAAGCTAGCATCAGCAAATGTTTGGGGTTTTTACTTGATAACAATTGATCTATCAAAATTATCATACATTTTCTGTCAATCAAAAAATTAAGTAATTGACTAACAATGCCCTGACTATGAAATATTGAATAAGAAACATATACAGGTTAATAAACCTTTTCTACAATGTATATGTAGTGTGGAATATGCCTCTTCTAGAATTATTCATAGGCTTCATAGTCCCTTGCAGCCATTAAATTATATTATCTCTAATTGCAATGCCATTTAACCATATGCTGTAAACAGCAAAATAATCACAAGTTTTTTGACAAATATGGTTTCAGTCACTGTTCAAGCTGGAGATAAGCTTGTCGAGACACCTTAACCAAAGCTTAGTCAACCCATGACCAACACAAAAGCAAGGCTTCACAGCCTAAACCTGGCTAATTCCATGCTTCTCTCAGAGATCAATATAACTATTGAGTTATATGCACATGTTTCTATCAGTCTGAGCCAGACTTAAAAATGTGAAGAAACACTGGGCTGTAATTACAATGTTGACTAACCAACATTTAGAGGCACAACAGGAAAGGAAACTCCACACCCTCTCTGAGCAATTGGGAAAAAGGAGGAACCACAAAATCCATCAAGTGTTACTAACGCTAAGCTAAACCACGCACACACACACACACTCCAAAGTAATCATAGTATAGTGGCTATAACCATCAGTGCTGATTGCTCTGTGTTTTGATGGAGAAACACGCATCAAAACAGCCAAACTGTACAGTGAGTCAAAGTGAAGCCCATGGTAACAAACACAGCACGTACGTCCTCGTGTCACAGTCAGAATGCTGTGGATGCTGATTGAAGGGGTTTCGCGGGCAAACATGACATGACTGTGCGCCCGCAGTCCGAGCCAGAAAAATGCGGCTGGTCCCCATAATTGTGAGACGACCAAAGAGAGGGCAAGACTTCAAATGATCTTTCACAGCGCAAGAGACCTAGGAATTACACGAGGTAAAAACAGTGGTGAGTGGAAGAGGTGGTCTATGATGCAACATCTCAGGAAGTTCTGCCTTTAAGTAGTAATCTGCGACATTTCCATACCAGTTCCTTTAAAACATTCCTTCAAAAAAAAAAAAAAAAAAAAAAAAAAAAAAAAAAAAAACCTGGCAGGACCAACAGTGATTTATTTGGACTAAATAGAAAAATAGCAGGGCACACTGTCAGAAATGCATTAACAAAAAAAAAAAAAAAAAAAGAAAGAAATCAGTCTAGTTCGCACTGAAACAGCAGAGCGCAACCACACTGATAACAAAATGATCAAGTGCAGAATAAATGTTTGGCAACCAAAATATCATGAAAAAAATATATACATTGATTTGATTACAATATTAAATAGAAACGACTTACTAATAATCTTTCTGATAATTGTGTAAAAATACACATTTGCTTTCTGTTTTAATCATATGAAATGTATATATGCATTTAGTGTTTCTGTATTTTTCTATATAACTTTAATATTTATTTAATATACTTTTCCATATAATACTATTTCCAAAGTCTACATCATTCCTTATTTGAACTTTAATTTTAACATCACTGTATGTGTGCATGCTTGTGTTTTTATTTGTTATTGCATTTGAACATTCATGTTAACATGTCATTCATCTAACAATAATTCTGATAAGTTCATTTTCAAATAAAGAACCCCCCCAACCCCCAACCCCCAGTCCTTAGAGATCATCACTGCTGGGGCACAGCAAAGAAACTGCAACTAACGAGGATGCCTGTGACCAAGGGAAACATTTGCTTGAGGGTGAGAGTGCTAACAAAAGTGTGAGAGTTGGTGTTTGTGTGTGAGAAAATGAGCCCGAGCTGTTGACAATATGAGTGACAGTGATGTATTATGACCAGAAAGAGAGATTGTGTGTGTGTGTGTGTGTGTGTGTGTATGTGTGCGTGCGTGTGAGCGTGCACGTGTCCACCCGGTGACCTGAGGACTGTCGGCAGACTAAACAGTCCGCCGGGGTCTGATGCCTCAATGCCTCACGGGGGCTATGGGAAAACATCTGAACAAACAGAGCAGCACACACACTATCTCGCGTTTGTCTTGGTACACCGTGCATGTGTGTGTGTGTGTCAAGCAGAGCTCCTGAGAAGCTGAGCTACCCCCAGCAGTGTGAGTCAACAGGACGTTTCCTTCCACCATCAAGCCACCAAACAGTGAGTGAACAAGCCAAAACAGTCAACACTAAGACATTTGACACTTTCACTCCTTCATTCACCTCAACTGTTCCCTCACACTCACATCCATCCTGTGTTAGGGCTCTGAGCTGCAATGGGACCACCCACAGTACAAACTGTATGCACTCCCAATATGGTAGGGCATTTCTGATCAAAGCGGCAACCAAATGGTGAAAATTAAATTAGTGTTTCTGTCTCTTATATTGCGTGTATAATACATATAGCAAATGGTCTCCATCTTCTCTATAATGCCCTACTTGTCATGAGTAGTTATGTCACTGTAGCCACAGAGAGAACAGTTTCATCCAACAAAATGTGTTTGAGGTCTAGGGGTTTGAGGTCCTTTAAGTGTCCATCTTCATTTGCTCTGTATGAAAAAATGGTTCCACATTTCTGTGTTTGACACTCTCACGCCCTGTTTGCAGCTGTTTGTTTCCCACTCTTCCTCGGTCTATTTGCATATAAAGAAGACACAATCAAACTAGGCCTGGGTTGGTAACCGATGTTTCCAGTGTAAGCTGAAATCATGTTTTGATTTTAAAAAAAAATGTAGGCTACAATGTAACACAGTGTGTCACAGGGTAAAGGTCTGTGCGAAGGGGTCCTGCTATGTTCGTACTCATGACTACATGAGCGAGCACGTGAGGACGACCTCTTGCCTTTGTGAAAGTCAAATTAAAGTCAAGCAAGGATTTTTTTTTCTAATCAACTTCATGAAATTTCTGTGTGCACATGGAGACACTGCAGTCTCATGCCCTTTTCTGAGGATTAGCGGAGCGTTTACATATGCTAATCAGGATCAATTGGCACGCACTGTCAATTTACCGCGATAATGGGATTCATCTTCATAAGTGCAGGTGTGACCAGCTCTGCGGATTAAGAACATCAATTTGACACAGACTTTTCTTAGGATATGGCAAATGTCAAGAACAAATTTAAGAAAAAACTTAGAAAGATACTGGTGAATGGGGTCCATTGTTCCCATCACAATATTCTCTCTTACCCAATTAAATGTTCTCTGAATCATTTCCTTCCTCTTTACTTATCCAGTCTCATCTGGTCAGTGTGAGGCTGTCCATGTGGGGATTGTGGGTGTCTCCAGGCTACTGAGGCTTCTTTGTGGATACAATCACTTCCCTAAATGTTCCACTGTACATTGGTTTTGCAGACAACACAGATACAAGTGGCTGAACACAGCTTCGCATTAAAAGTAAGTAAACGGATTCATTTGTTGTGAACTGTATTCTACACAGCGGGGTGCAAATTGTAGGTCTGAGAGTCAACTTTCTCTCTGCTGTGGTGGGGTCTAGCCTTTTAACAGCCAACCCACTGACCCTGCATCCACAAGGGCATGCAAATGTTCACACAGAACCATTCAAGCATGCACACACACACACACACACACACACACACACACACACACACACACACACACACCTTTACATCTCAGTGGGAACAAGACTGAGGAATGTGCTTCTGGGCTTCAGCCGAATGAGGGAGTGGAGGAAATGGGCACACAGAGAATTAAGCATCTTCATTTCATGTGCTTTGGGTGTGTGTGTGTGTGTGCGCGCGCGCACGCATGTCCACATGTTGTAGCATTACTGTACACAGAGGAAATTACACTGAAACGCATCATTGTGTCTCACATGGGACCCCCAGAGTTTGTAGAAGTTGGCAAACCATCAGTGCATCTGTGTGTGTGTGTGTGTGTGTGTGTGTGAGCATACTTTGGAATGTACACATGAGAGAAATAAGGAAGTAATTGCAGGAGGAGGCATCACCCTCTCTAATCTTACTAACCTAATTACCTAAACTGGCGGAAAACATGTCACCCGCCAAACAGGCGTAAAACAGCCTCCAACTAAATGAGCCTCTCCCATCCCAGCTGAAACCTCACATCTGAGTCTAATCAACTGAAGCACTTATTTATAGCCTGGTGTGTTAGATGTGTTATATTAAAATAAGTGAAAACAAAAAAAAAAAAAAAAAAACATCTGATTATCTTAAAGACTAAGCTTTGAGCTAAGCTTTGATTTTCAGAAGTAAATGTGACACTTCTGATGGAACTTGGATGACAGTGCGCCTTCATACTGTATTCCAATTTAAAGGCCAAAATCTTAAACTCAGCTCAGTGTAATTTGAAGGAATTGTTCACCCACAATCCAAAAAAGAAATCCATCCAGATTCTGTCTCCTGGAACTCGAGTACTCCAGCATGATCCACAGCCCTTGAGGTTAAAAGTTTCTTTGGGAACTATTTCCCACTGAAGAGCCCCAGCAAACTGTATCCATGCTCCTCAAACTCATTCTCATCTGGAGCACACAGATGTAGTTTGCCAGTGTTCTCCAGCAGGGAAACAACTCCCAAGAAAGCTCTTTCCCCTTGAGGGCTGTGGATTATAGTGGTTATCTCTGTCATGCCTATTGGAAACTGCTGTTGCCTTTTTTTTTTTTTTTTTTTTTTAAAACAAGGAAGTTTTTGAGTTTCACACAAAAAAACATCCATCCTTATTGCAGTGTGGTGTAGGGAGACAGGGAAGAGCACAGCAGGCTGGAAACCTCACCAAATCACACAGAAATTAGCGGGATGGCTAAATTGCACTGGGGCTGTATTTTGACGGAACTGTTCATTTAGGGTTAACAAATGCAACTTAAACGTCATGTGTGACACCACTGTTGCAATTTTGATGAGACTGAATCGGATGATTCATTTTGGCACAATGTTCTGGTGTTTAACAACATAAAATTTCAAACTCTTAAAGGCCGTAAGCTCTAGGCCACCAGTCTAATACTGAGAGATGAGGCATCAATTTACCGACTGCCTGCCTGCGTCATCGATGGAAGAGAACATGTTTGCAATCATTTGCACATAAAAATACAAAATGTCAAGTAACAAGAAAACAAAAGAAACAGTCGTCTGAACTAAGTCAAACAGAGAACAGAGTAAATCATAATAACATAATAACAGTGCATAACCACAGGACTGTAGGAGTGACGCAGGAACACTGACTGTACAGCTCTGGTGCTCCCGGGAGAAAACAACGCTGCACTATTTCTAACTCTCTACCTCTTCTCAGAGAGAGGCCGGAGAGCTTTACTCTCTTGAACTCTCCTCCAGAGAACCAGAGAAGAACAACCACCTCTACGGTTTTGTTTGGCTCTGGTTTCCATGGAGATCCGAGTGATGCAGTACACTGACTTGTTTCTGTCTTGCCGCACACCTAACTAGTCCTCTGCCTTGGCTCGTTTCCTGTTCATTAGCAAAACTTGGCTTCCGTGTCGCCGGCAAGTGGATTATCTTCTGTGGCCAACTGGACCGAAAAGCAGACAGACTGTTGGATTCATTGGATTCACTATTTAATCTGAACCACTTTTAAGCTTCACTCTAAAGAAGAGGGGAGATTGAGTAATGAAACAGCTGCTGTTGTCCATTCGAGGTATATTTATGAGGTCATTTTTAATCTGGGATTAGTAAATTACTCCCCCTGATGTTTTATTAGGCCACATGTAAACACTGTGGTAAGTTTATGGGTACTCTTATGTGTCCTATGTAACTCCCTGTCTTAAATCCTTGTATTCACGCTTGTCTACTCACATTCACCCATCATTCCCTTTTTCCATCTCTCTGTATATATGCCGCTATCCTCCATCCATGCTATCTTGTAACATGCTCTCCTTTGTTTTTGTTTTTTTAATCAGTGTCTTGGTCACTCTGTCCTACAGCAGACTAGTATCTGCCTCTCTGATTGCCTGGCTCTTTCATCATCTGCCAGACACCTTTTGTTTCTGTATCTCCCTGTCCGGATTGGTCTGTCATAAGTGCTTGTTTGTCTCTCCCCATCTGCCATGCATATTTGTGTGTCTGTCTTCCATAGCTGTCTATCTAAAGGCTGCAACTGATGAGTGCAACCCTCCCTGCAGAGAAACACACCCACTGCTGCTCAACAAAAGCTTTTAGAGAAAGCCCACAGCTGTGAGAGAAGTTAGTGACCCCTACGCATACAAACATACAGTATGTACTAACAGACTAACTACATGCACACACACTCCCAGCCAGCTTCCAGTAGCACGCAGCCTTTTCAGAATGAATCAAGTAAAACTGTTTCATCTGTGTTGACACAGGCATTAGATGAGAAGCACCGACAAAAGGGAGAAGCAGCCAGGAAAGGCATCGAGCCTAAAAAGAAATGGACGGTGACAAGCTGAGAGCAAACAAAGTGCTTTTAATGTGACATGATGCAAAAGCAAGTTCAATTAAAACATTTTTTATTGTCTCGGTTTATTATTGTCCCTGTTTGTCACTTGATGCCATAACTGCCTGGTGTGTGAGCTCTTTCTCTTTTGTTGATGACTGAATGGGACTGAGTTACTGAGGCAAATGACCTCACATATTAAACGAATAAGCACTTCCTCTGGGGTCACTCACCTCCAGGTTGAATCACCGATGTGACATGGTATGCTGACGTGTATTTCTGCTTGTATAGTGCGTTATAGTCTGTAAACACACACCTTGTACAGCAACTCCCTTCAGGGGAATGTGTGTGTGTTAGACCTTTGCCCCCTTGTAAACCTGTACAACCCCCTCCATGTGTCTCTGTACAGGAATGTGGTTCTCAAGCCCTCCGTAATGACACCAGCTAGTAAAACCTAACCTCTGACAGCATTTGTCTGCGGAAGTGCTGATCTCTTATTCAGATGAGGATGGTGCCCAGGCAAAGAAAAGGATCTGATTTATTTAGCAGAGGAAATGGGACATAAATCTTTTAAGGTACCGTTATATGGTTTAACACACTTAGGTGCCTGATGAGTGCTAGCAGACACAGATATGCCACATCAATCAAGATTATTGTTTGTGGCTCTATTGGAATCCTTATGAAAAAAAAAAAAAAAATCTAGACTGTAAAATGACAACATAGCATAGCCCAGTACTATCAGTCTGTTTTCCGTGTTCAAGACAAGTTGTGGGAGTCATCTGTCAACCCTGGAAACCCCACGTGAAAGTCTGGCTGTCCTGCCAGGTGAGCTGAAGCACCAGTGTGGCTGCTGGAGAAGCTTCAAAATGTATTTCTCTGTCCTGCATTCCAATGTGTGCAATGTTGCAAATATTGCAAAAGCAAGTGACAATGACCCATGCCATTTTGCTGCAACTGATACTTAAACATAGGTTTATTTGTATAGTGAACCTCTGGAGACTGTATATAAAGAGTAGGCTACTATTTACTCATGAGCATACATCCTAATTCCAAATCCTTAGACTATTATATTATGCTGTGTCAGTTTTTCCCCTACATCTGTGATATTAGCTTTTGAAGGTCTAATTGTAATCACTGAGGTCAATGTTCTTGAATGAAGATTCTGTTTGGTACTCAATGATATATGCTGATAGTAGCAGGGAAATAGTACTACCAACTAGGCCATATCATTCCACTTTTTTTCAGTTTTCCAGATCTGTTTGCACTATTTGCAAAAAAAAAAAGAAGAAAGAAAGAAAGAAAGAAAGAAAAAAACTGTTAAATGAATTTTCCATATATTTTGGGACTTTCCAGACCTTTACAGGAAATCTGTGAGACATCTACAGCCAGCAGATCAGGCAAGTTAATCACAGCAAGGCAGAACTCAGAGTCATTCACCATCTCTGCCTATCTCTGTCTATCTAATCTGCTTTTAAGATAACACAGGCAGGAACCCTCATCATAGCAGAAGGCAGTATAAAGCAAATGAAGACCAACAGGAAGTGCTAAGACATCACTGTTAGGCTGAGAATGCTTCACACAGTCCGCGACAAACATACGCTTGGCTCGTTTCTCCCGT
This sequence comes from Myripristis murdjan, assembly GCF_902150065.1. Classification (NCBI taxonomy): domain Eukaryota; kingdom Metazoa; phylum Chordata; class Actinopteri; order Holocentriformes; family Holocentridae; genus Myripristis; species Myripristis murdjan. The sequence continues at coordinate 8,580,445 of NC_043993.1, read as the reverse complement.
AGATATCTATAATATCTATAATATAATTATAATATACTATAATATAATTATTATCGATATCTATGGTTTCTCGAAACCCGGCAGAGCGTCCCGTCGCCATGTTTACCGTATTAAACTGTATGTAAGTGCAAGAGCAACTTCTCCGCTTTCAGGAACAGTTGGAATTTTTCGATCGATAAAACCTTATGGTAGTTACGGTATTTACAACCTGACATGCGCATTTGTGTCGGCGACGACACGTTCAGACTAGAGTGCCTGTAGAGAGAGAGTGGCGACAATTCCGTTCACTCCAACGGTTCCGTTTTTTCACAGCAATGGCGGCGTAAGGAGACCCTCTCTTTACAGGCACTCTAGTTCGGGCTTAAAGGGTTTTTAACCGACAAGATTATTCGGTTAAAGTTCAAACGGTCGACAACCGGTCAAACGGCCACCGGTTAGCATCCCTAGCAGTTTGCACCTGAAAATGCGAACATGACCCAAGATTCAACCTCACTGGAGACCTTATGCCCCAACCCTAACCTTAAACACAGAGGAAGAAAATATTAAAGCTGCCGAAAAATGCCAGAAACCAAAAAAAGAATCACTGGGTGTAACTGTCAGAAACATTTTGGACATGCTAGAGAGAGAATGTGGTCTATTTCCTTCTATCAGCCCAGCAACAACATTCTTTCTGTCTTGCATAACCTGCTGACTGCACATAAGCACACCATGCTTTATGAAGTGCAACTGTAACTGGGTGTGAGGCACATTAACAGTGGGGAGCTCAAACTTTGGACCCCAAGTTGGAGTAATGTGCGCTGTCTTTTCAGGGTGTGAAACTCTCGATCAGTGTTGCAAAATTCCCCCCTCGTTCAAAACCACAAAATGTGCACAACCCACACGAGCGCAGCAGTTCAGTGAGGCAATAATGACCATATGCAACACAGTCTCGAAACAAAACAACCTGTGCTTACATTTCTTTGATCACTTCATGCACAGCCTTTGAATAGCGTCAATGGCTGCGCTCTACTTCCAAAGCATGAATCAGGTATGACTGGTTGACTGGTTAACTGATGAGACAAACTTCCTGACTCCTGCCTACACAAAACAAGTCATAAGAAAAGGATTCGCACAATCATATTTCTTTAGCTGAATATCACCAAAGCTGCAACCCCAACCAAATAAACAAACTTAGGGAGGTATTTCAGGGGCCAATTTATTAACTACTAACACATGTAAACCTACAATAATTTTTGTATACTTTTGATAATACCCTGATAATGACCTTTACTTGCGTAACACATTTCAAAACAATTGAAGCTTTTTGGTATGAAAAGCAAAACTAAATGTCAGCAAAGCCAAGAAACAGCAAGGAAAACAAAAAGTTCAAGGAAAATCAAGAAATCACAACATACACGCAACTCTGAAGAAGTAAGAAATCATATAATGTATTCAGAAAAACCAGCAACAAATCCAATTCACATAACAGCAATTATTGTGCATAGCTATGTGGCTGACGAGATCGTTTCATTTCTTGAAATAGCCCTCATGATGCCCAAGAGACAGATTCTCGCCCCGTGAAACTGAAAATGTTCTGGTGAAAATCCTCGACTGTGCCTTTGACGCGTCACCAGACCAGATCGCCACTGCAATAAAGGGGTGGGGAAACACTCCAGTGCAGGAGAGTCTGTTTGTACAGTATGTGTCAGTGGCAACGTCATCATAAGGAGCGTGAAGGGGAGTCCCGGCCTGCTGGGCCCACACCCACCCAACAGGGCTCTTATCAGGCACCTCTGGCCCAGCTGGACCTGGAGATTAGAGACATGGAGCTCCACAAACACTGACAATGGCCCGTGCAAGGGCTGTTTAAAGGGCAAAGGGTATTTAACTTTTTTTTAAAGAAATGTATTCAAATTTCATAATATTTGAGCACTTAAATGTACACCCTTCATGTGTTTGATTTCTCTTTTGCTTTACAAAGAGGATACACATACTTTCCATCAGTCTTTCACTCTCACTACCAGCCACTGGAGGAACTGCTGAATCTTTTAGCTTCCTTTGCACTGGAAGAACAGCAATCTGGTGGCACAAAATGTCAACTGTAGTGCAAAAGAAGCTGCAAGTATTCTAATAATCTCTCAATCTACTAAGGTCTAAAAATTATTGTGGTTATGATATGTTAATGTTAAAATGCCACATGTTGCACCTTCAAAAAAACCTTTTTTTTTCTCCGATTTAAAGGAAAGAAGTGCTAGTCTGAATGTGGTGTAATCTTATACACAAGCAACCATCTTTTACATGAGAGATAACAGGGATAAGATACACAACCCCCTGATGGAAACTTGATGGAGCGTTACCCTACGGCCTGCGTGTGTGTCTATGGAGATGTGTTTCACCAACAGCAGCAGGGCAGCGCACTCTGCGCCACGTGGCCCATTAATTAGTCAAGGGAACCATTCAAACACTGTTTCACACTCGGGTTGCACCCACAAACATTTGTACACGCACATGTGCACACACACTCCTTCAAAAAACAAGCGCAGCCATGCATACCAACCAAAAACAGCATAAAAACATCTTGTGAAATGCTGGTGGGCAGGAAGTGAGAGATTCTTGTGTCATGGCTGGATGTGTGGGAGAGAGTTATGGATGAGATGAGGATGAGGTTCATATACAGGAAGACAGAGGTGAACTGATGGGAATTAAAAAAGGAACACAGGAGTGTTCTTTGTGTTCCGTGTGTGTGCATGTGTGTGCGTGTGTCTGGGTCTCTGTGTGTGGGTGGATACTGAAGAATGAAGTATGTTAGTACCTGTCTGGAAAAAAAAAAATCCCTGATAAACTTTAAATATAACTGACTGCCAGACGTGTATTTCCTGTTATCATGCATCCTGGTGCTGTAAACACGTATTTATTAGCAACCTTAAATAAAATGTAAAGCTTTTGACCCACATTGTATGGGCTCAAAAGTGCCATTTTTTAAATTAATTAATTAATTTATTCATTCTTTTAACTGGATTAGGGTTACGGTGAGACTATGGGTGTATCCTGTTACCCTTAAAATGCCACCTCCTCCTTTTCAGTTCCATCACAACTGATTTTGACTGCTCCATCTTGCTCGCCATCCCAGCACAGGAGAAAACAAATTAAGCGGCTTCAAAGTCTCCTTCTAGGAAGCTCTGATTGAGGAACTAACGAGAATATCTAATCAGGAACCATTTTCATCGCCAGCTCCACTATGCAAATATGCCCAGACTGCGTGAAAGGGAAGCCCTCTATCCATGACATGCAAATTCAGAGTGCTTCTACTGATAATGTTGTGAAATATAATGCCTGTGATATCGCATAATTACACTCTGGAAATGTGAAGCTTTATAATTGGCTAATGCACTGAAGTTTCCTCTGTAATGGGCGCAGACTTTGATGGTGATGACGGCGCAACTGTCCTACTGCCATTTCCTTCTCCTCCGTCTCTCATTGACTTTTATTCTTTTCTTTCCTTACTTCCTCCAATATACTTCTTGGTAGGGAACATGTGATAGTGAGGGATAATTAGTATTTATGATGTAATTAGTGTAGTATGATAATTAAAGAGATGCTCTCTCTCCTACAACATCAGACTTTTCCTGAGTAAGTAAAAATCTTTGCACTGGACCTTTAAGAGTGCCCACATGAGATAGCAAGTGCAAACAAGCCACTGTATGTGACATTTCATCATTGTCTTCCTGTCGACAAGCGTCACTGACACACTGCTGGCGACAATGATACTGCAGCCTTGTGACACAGAAAACTTGAGAATGTCAACAACAGCTTGCTTGTGTATTTGTGTTTCTGCGTGTGTGTTCCTGTGTGTATGGATCTTAAACACACCATGACGCCCCACTGAAGCCACATTCAAAGCAAGTGCTTTGGGCATGGTTAGCTTGTTTATTTTGTCGGATCGTGCTCTGAACGTTGGCTCAAAATAACTAACACAACAGATCACAACATTACCATGAGGAGGGAAAAAAAAAGATTATAAAGGCAGAGAACCATCTGTTTTGTATCAGTGTATCAGCTAGAAAAGCACAGCAGCACAGCTTCAGGGTAAGACTCCTATATAATAGTATGCATCTCATAGCTAGGGGACTGTATTGCCATAATATGGTCTGCCTAAGAACTTCTTTTTTCCACAGACTGTAATGATCAGCGTGATGTTGCAGCAATGCACGTGCACACATACAGCTTGACTCGTTCTAAATGCTCCCCTGAACAAGCAGAGTGAGGTGTTGTGCTGGTGTGGTGTCACTGACCGTAAGTTTAAAGTGTCAACTTAATAGCGGCACTCTGCACTCCCTGTCAGCCATCAACCGTATGAGAAGTCCATCTGCTTAGACAGCTTCTCTGGCCTGACAAGCCGTCTAAGCAGAGCTCTTTGGTATGTGGGAATGTGAGGTTTCAAAAGCTGCAAAAAAAAAAGTAAAAAAAAAAAAAAAAAAAAAGAGCAGAAAAAGAGAGAAGCTGATCTCATTGGTGAAGATGATGTTGCAGCTCATCCCTTCAGACCTGCTCTACCAATTAATTAGGCTGGAGTAGAGCAGCCTTCAGTTGACTGTGGAAATACTTACAAGGGAGGAGGGGTGTGCCATTATGGCAGAAAAACATCTGAGATTCACCACTTGGAGCCATCCCCTCCCACAGATTAGCTGATTAGTCTGAGGTCTGGGAGCAATACAGGAAGTCCCCTGTCCCCTGACGCCTGCCCACGACTTCCTCTCTTACCCATCCATCCTCTCTCGCTCTTGCTCATGCACCCCCCCCACCCTGTGACCCAATCTGCAACAGCACTGACAACTGCATGTGTGAATTAGCAAGCCTGCTCCTCTTCTGTCTCCTCGCCTGCTCTGCTCATAAGATATACAGTATATGATAGCCTGTCCAATCCATAATTGTGACTTGTGGTTATATAAGCATCAAGGGGATGTACATATGAATCTTCACGTCCTGGCAGTCCTAGTTCCTACACCACCAGCTACAGTTGGGTATCAAACCTGTGCTAAAATGCCACATGCTTCTCTTGATGCATGTGTTCCCTGTTCATTTTCCCCCTGCATGTATACTATTCAGTAAAAATAAAATACCTAAACGAGGTGGACTCCTCTAAAAAGACTGCCTTTTCTGTTCAGTGCAGACCTCTAGTAAGGCATCACTTCTTCCACTGAGGCCCCTGTGTCAAAGACATCCACTGTACTCCACTGGGCACAGCAGTCACAGAGGGCCTGTGCCATGCCTCGCACAGGGGGGTTAACAAGCAGACGCATCCAGATTCAATAGTTCCTCTGAGCCAAAACTGCTGCCGCTACTGAGGCTGGGAGGAGAAAACAGAACTGGTGAGTTGTGCTTTCACTGTCCTGCTGACTGGCCTGAGGCCAACTTAGGGAAAGGGTGTATGGGCGGAAAAAAAAAAAGAAAAAAAAACATAGGTGATCACTGACTAAATCCACCTATAATTGCATAGCTCAGAACTGGAAAATTCATTTGTATCCTCTTTTAAAAATACATTGAGTTTATTTGTTTATTATTAAGGATCCCCATTAGCTGGTACCGTAGTATCCAACTAGTCTTCCTGGGGTCCACAGTAAACTATGAAATGGTCAAACCCTGAGAAAAGCACATGAGTAGATACTCTATGCAGAAAGGAACCCTAGTGTGCTATGTGGAAGCATCCCTTCAGCCGACTTCTGAATTCAGTGCATCCAAGTGGAAGTGAAGCGGACCTTAGAGGTCATCCAATGAGAAAGTGAACACAGAGTGTGTCAACCGATTGTGCTCAAACAAGCACACTCATTCTCCATGCAGGCTGGGTGTGGCAGAAATCTTCCATGACACTAAACTACTGACTTCAAGTTCTTTTAGTGGACTATGGATCGGCGACATATCCAAGGTGTTAGTCATAAACTCAAACAAGCACCCACAGGTGGTCAAAAGAGGTAGATTTATCATCTCTTATCTCAATGAAACAAGAGACTGTACTGATTTTTGAGATTAATAATAGGATTTCTGCATTTCTGCCAAGCAAACATACACTATGCAGCCAATGTATTATTAACATTCTACAGATAACCTAACCTTAAGTGATAGAAGTTGGAAAATACTAATAATTACAGAGAGTTTGATAAGTTCACGTTTGACTAATTAGTACTACAGAAAGTCCTTACAGAAATATGATTTATGATTTTTTTTTAGGAGATGGCTATGAACATCATTTTAAAGTTTAATATGATACGCGTGTTTATTTTTGTTTATTTTATGTTAGAAAGGACAAACTAAAGAGGCAAATCAGCAACATCAGGCAGTGACAGCAGGTGCCAAAGGCAATACAAGGGAACTGCAGGCAACTTACCCCAAAGTTTCAACGTAATGTGAGTACAGGCAACCAACAGTTTATTATAACATCAGCGTTTGAGAACACTTACCTTGTACACCTTTCCAAATGCGCCGTCGCCCAACTCCCCAACGATTTCCCATATGTCGTTAGGGTTGATATCCCGGTGGACGTGCTCATATTGCTTGACTCTCTTCTTGATGTCAAGACTGGGCAGGCGAAGTATTTTGCTGAATCTTGCGAGTGCCATTACTGATAGCCTATTATAAAACACAATTTAACTTAAAGCATAAAAAACTGAGAAAGGCTCGGCTGTCTACACGCCTCCAGGGAGCATAGCGCACGCCGGACGCGCAGCCGCTCACTCACAAACACTTGCCTAACAATTTGCGCTCTGAACTCTCCAGGTTCTCGAGCAGAAAATTAAAAGAAATCCAAAATAAGACTGACTTTAAGTTATTCCACGCCGTCCATTTCACACAAGCGCTCCGTGCTGTGTCGGGTTAAAACGTCATACTCCCATTCACAGGCTCTGGTTACTGCTGGAGGCTCGGTCACCACCTGCCGCTGGGAACACGGTGGATAATTAGTGGCTGCCTGGGCAACTTGTTGCTTCACTTCGCTCCTCTACGAGAAGCCCCACCTTATTACTCAACTGCCCTCCCACTGCCGTCATGGAAATGTAGTCTTTTGTGAGAATAACCCGTCCTCTCTCATACGATGATGGGAGTTAAGAGAACTTCATGTCCGGGTCGGTGCAGGGTGTGTCCGCTGACGGCAGCGGCGGTGAGTCCCGCTGCTCTGACCGGTGGTGCCAGTCAAAGAAATGCAGTCCCACATGCGCTAATACAGTGTCACCTTATGAGCTTGTAGTGCATCTGCGGTAGCTACTCAGCAGTGAGTTTATAGTGACTTTACGGCACTTTTACCCCCTGTTCGGCTTTCTGTCCAGTTCAGTCAGTTTCTGTGAGCACTTGGGTGATGTTGTAATTGCTTCATGTTCCGCCTTTGAGGACCAAAGCCGTAACGTTAAGTGAAACGCCGGTGTTAGGCGATGGTTGTCTATTATGCCTAATTTCTGACATAATCCAGCTGTGTTAAATTGGCGTTACTGTGGCCAAATGAATGTGGTTTATCCACGAGGAGCTGACAGCCTGCTCATGTGTGCATAATATATAGGCAGCGCTACAGAGCCACCTGGTGGCACATTGGAGTCATGGCAACTGCTCCCTGTCTGCCTGGAACAAGTACAGACAGGGTAGGCAGACAGGCAGACTTTATAATTTAAATAACAACATAATTGGAGATGATTTTAAATATCAGAAAAATAAATAGCTTTAGTGTTTTTTTCTTTCTTTTTTCTTCTAAATACTGACTAATATACGAAAGGAAATCCATAGAGTGCCGAATTTAACCCTAAAACTGTCATGTCTGGTTAAATATTCACGAATCTGATGCTCATATTCATTTTGTTGCATGCAGCTGGATGATCTAAGTATGAAGCACACATCTCCAACACTCTGTTCTCTGGGAGCCTGAAGGTGTATTCTTCATTTTGGTTTTCACAGAGGAAGTAGAGGGTTATCTAGGGGTTAAAGGTTGAGAGGCTGTGAAATTATATGGCATACTAAATGACATACTAAAAAAAAATTACTGCCTGTGGATGTGCATGTAACGTGCAGTTCCTACAGACATTGAGACTCTCCACAGCACCACCGGTCTCCTGCTAGACGACCACAGCCAGACAATGGAAAACAGAAACCTAGGAAATATTATTTTTTGAAGTCACATTGTACAAAACATTGCAATTTATCTTTTTTGTTTTAGTGCACAAAGCATCAAAATCTAATACTATAAGGATGTATTTTTGTTTTTGTTTTGTTGTAGGCATGCTTTTAGTTATGTTTTAACTGTGACATTTTTCTGACCTTACATTTTCTTCTTATGCTGACCATCTCAGGTAAATTTCAGAGTGCCAACTCTAACTTGTGTAATATCAAGTCCTGCAGCCAACTGACTGCCTAAGAGACAGGACAATACAGTGAGAAAGAACAATAGTCAGTAAGGTGTGAGGAAATGTTTTTGTTTAGTGGTACCAGACTAAGAAGATACAGCAAGGTCTCCGAAGGGCTATCCTTCTGTGAGACAGAAGTTTGTTTCAGTGTACCCACAATCTTGTAAGTTTATTGTATTATTGTATTAAAAATATATTCATAATAGATTGTTCTTTTTCAGTGCAGACTTCATTTAAAGGCTAAGGTCTGGTTTTGCTTTTGCAATTGAGTTTGGACCTAAATGATTCAGGGTTCCAACACCAGAGGCAGATTAGGGAATAAAAGATATAGACAGTGAGGAAAGCTTTTTATAAAAACACAGGATCCAATTTAAGTCTCACTTAAACTAGACTGAGTGCCTCGACAGGACACTGGCTTATGTGCTAGAGGAAAGTGGGAAGGAGGAGAAATGTCTTGAGAGGCCAATATCGGACTATTCTCAAATGAGAGATCTAACCACCATACTGTGGCAAATTGCTGTAGTTACATGCCCAAGAATGGCCAGGGGATGGGGGAGTAATGATAGAAATTAACCCAGGGAAAAAGGAGTAATGAAAACAGATCTATAAATAACAAGAAGGAATTTATTTATATTACTACGTAGAAATCCATTAACTAGAACAAAAACAAATAAAACACAACAGAAATCTAGCCTTAGGCTACATAAGAAGCGAAGGCTGATCTATTATATTATATTATCATTGGTAATTTTGAAATATTTGGCAATAAACCTAAAGTAACATTCACCCACAAATGAATGATACATTCATACAATTCGAAACTCATTGGCCTTAATTTAATAGTTAATTTTCCTGGCTAGTTTTGTCCCAGAATGCTATGAAAAGATGATCTCAGAACTGAAGGACTGCTAAATTACCAGTTATGGACATGTTGGCAGTAGAGTGATGGGTCAGAAACATAATTTAAACCGACATTATGCTTGTTTTTGTTTCAGCGGGAGTGCTACTTGTTGAATTTTTTTTTTTTTTTTTTTTTTCACTTTAATGAGAAGCTTTTACCTAATCTTTTGTTGGGTTTAGGGCATATTTTCAGTGTTCTGAGCTAAAAATGGAACCAGACATAGCCAACTGGTTAATAATTCATGTCTTTTTCTTATCTTGACAGTATTTGTTCATCATACAGTTCACTTTACACCTCTGAAAAGCTTGTGTTTTAGATGGAGATTGTATGGGAATAGTTCAGCCATAACTTTCTTTAGTGCTGACTGAGCTTTGGAAACCTGTGCACACTTTCTCTCTCTCACAGAGAGGAGGTTTAAGGTGACCGGTGATGTCTCTGCAGTTCCCACCTTCCCTGTCTCTCCAGCTCTCTTTGTGCTGCAGAAAGCAGATAAGGCCTCAAGGTAACGAAGGTGACCCACATGAAAGACAGGCATGATCTTTGAACAGCTGAAAAGCGCCGAGCTGGAACCTCTGAAGAGGCACCTTGAGAGAAGATTTTAATGGACACCAGCCCGCATCGGGAAGTGGGTGACAGTGTAGTGTTGGCCAGCCCCCATGGGAGAGTGTACACACAAATTGTGATTAATATGGAACAGATACTGGGCAGAGGTCAGAGCCTGTTTGTAAATGCTCTGGATGTACACAACATCAGGAACATCTTCGCAATATTGAGCTGAGGCACCTTTTACAGAATCCACATCTCAGTTGTCTTAAAAATGAAAAATTCTTCTCCAACTTGTCTGGTGTTCAGTGTTATTAATTATTAGAGGTAAATTACCAAACCATCTTGATATTATCTGGCCAATATGATAAACTATTTGAAACACAACAAGCCACCACAAGGTATTTAGATGGATAGATGAATTTCTGTAACTTTTTGATTTATTATAATGTTGAAAGCTTAATTATAAAATTTGGACTCTTAAATATGGCAAGTGTCATGTCTCACCATCTCTCCAGCTGACAGCTTGCTGGTAGCAGGTAACATATTTACACTTTTTTTGTTATCTGCATCACTTGATTCCTATGTTGTCCACCAGGTGGGGCAAGATGGCCACTAAAGCTAAACTTCAAAGTTTATTCCAGCACGGGGCTCTCAAACTGTCACTGTTGCCAGCTGCATAAATATTGTGATGAAATTTAACTAGCTGCACTGATGCACATGTCCCTCTTTACAAGTCATTGATTCTGGTACATTCATTTTTATTTTCACCTTAAATAGGTGGAATATAGCTGACAATGCAATGAGATAGTTTCCTTTACTTCCAACAGACATTTCTTAAATATATTCAAGAATGTATAGGAAAAAATTGCCTTTTTACAGACCACTAATGAATGATAGCCTGATAGTCTTCACTCCATGCTCTACCTACTGAGTCACACAGGGCCGTGTTCCTCCAGCTGTGCATGCATTCCTATGTTTAAGGCTGTGTACTGTATATGAGCTTTGCCTGCAAATCAGTCAGGGTTGTCTGAACATCCAAGCCTTCAAAGATGTGATTGTCAGATTATCTTCTCTCTGCCCCGAAGACGATATGCCTACAGATTTAAATTTGTGGGCATTTTTGTATGAGTGACAGCATAATCAAGATGGGATTTTCAAGAGTTTGTGTAAAGTTCATTTGTGAGAGATATCGGAGTCTAGACAGAGCATTCCTTAAGATTCACTGAGGCATGTATAACAGGCATACATAAATTGCATATATAATAATTGGTGTGCAGTCTACCATCTCTTGTCATACTTGTGTATTTGAAAGCATTTCCCCAGTGGATCCTGCCACTCATCTCTAATGCATAGTGCCTGTCAACCTGTGTTGTTCATTATCTGATGGCAAAAATATCACCACTGCCACTGCCTGTTTTCTCCTCTCTTCAGTCTCTATTATCTGACAGCTTTCAGCATTTCAATGCATGGCTGGTCTAAACTCTCTCTGGGATGCAAGTCAGAGGACCCAAGGGTGGCTCAAGGCGGGCCCCAGGGACACCATGGAGAACTGGCGGCAGCCAGCCAGGCATGGAGCCAGTTCACAACCTGAAGTCTGTCCAGGGAGGCATGGAAGGGCCGTTTAGTGTTTTGATTTTATAACTTTATATTCCTATAAAAACATTCACAAATGCAAGGACATCACATGATTTGGGTGGGGGAGAAAATTTATTTTGTGAAATAAATATATTATTTGTATTATATGTCCAAAGTATTTTTAAAAATGGACAATGAAGATTGAATGTTGAATAAATAGAAACTGATAAAGAAGAGTTCAGGAGAATTGCAACAAAGCTGCATGACAATTTATAGTACACTTTCTGCCTGTGACAACCAGAAGTCTGAAACTCTACACTCTGGGATGAGCACTGATACAACATCTCCAGAACTGTGTGCACAGGATACATACTGTGTATATACATGTATCTTTTGACATTATTTGTTATTTTTGTGGCATTTCTCCTTTATTGGACTGAGTGCAGAAAAGAGAAGCTGTCCTGTTTACATGGTGCATGTCACAACCGAGAGAGCCATCAGGAAGCTCTGATATTCTTTACCAGAATCCAGTGTTAAATGAAACAGACAAAAAGTTGTTTAAAAAGTTTATTAATTAAAAAAAAAAAAAATCAAAAATCAAAAATTCTGTGTCATATTTCAAAGGAATGTTGCAATACTAATTGGTAATAAGCTGCATGAAAGCCAGAAAATGGATAATGGATAATCAGATTTAAACATTAAAGTTAGTGTAACACAACCATATAGTTTTACCAATAACATCAGACAAAACTATCCCCTAATTTTGTGCACCATCATTGTTTCAAAGGGTTGCAGTAGGCTATGTACATGCAAATCTATCTCTCTCTCTCTCTCTCTCTCTCTCTCTCTCTCTCTCTCTCTCTCTCTCATTTCTCATTTCAAGATCCAGCATGTTAGCGTTCCAGTGCAGAACAGTCATGTACCGTGAACACCAGGTCCTATAAACAAGAAGATATGAGAGATGTGTGTGAGTCAAGTGTATGTGTGTGTGTGTGTGTGTGTGTTTCAACCCTTATTCATCCCAGGTGGGTTAACTGACTACACACTCCTTTTCAACAAAGCCTCATCTCACCTTCAAATTACGCACATTTATCATCTCTGAGCTGCCGTATCTCTAAAAACCATCAACAGTAGGTCATCTATTGTCATTTATTTAACAATTATTCATCAGTCATCCATGAAAAAAGAACATGGCACACTTACAATACAGTACTCAGGCTCCAGTTTCTGCCAGTCTCTCATTGACCTTCATTAGAGTACACCCTGTTTAAAATACTGAAGCTTTCTGAGTAGACTGCAGTGAAAGTGAATTAAGTGTAACCCTGCAGTCCAGACATTATGGAATAGTCTGTTCAGACAGATCATGGCGGTCTGTGGTGGGAAAACAGCCACAGACCCAGATGTCTGTGAGTTCACAGATCAGGTGACGAGGAGCACATGTCCACAAAGCACTCAGCGTTTTTGGTAATCTGCATCATAAGCCCCGTTTAATCTCATAAAATGACCCATCGACTGACCTATTAAACGGCAGTCTGTTTGATTGCATCTCATCAGCATTAGCCTGTTTATGGTTTTGACTATGCTGTGGCTCTGCCTGCTCCCGTTTTCCCTGTTTCTGTTTAAAGTTGGCCTGCAGTGACTCGGAGTTTGCTTCACTGGGTTGTCATGCGGTGACTAAGAAAGACACTTTACCCACTCGACTGATAAACCACTGATTGATGAATTAATGAATTCAAGAAGCAATGATGAACAGTTGATTACAGATTCCAGAAATCGTACATCAGCCTTATTCTTAATCTGTCTTAATCCTTATTCTTAAGCTTTTACTGATCTATTTTAGGGATGACAACAGACAAAGAAAGACCATAAACAAAAGCCATTTTAACACTTGGATGAAATCTGTGATCATAAGCATACCGTACAACAGGAGGGCAAAGTCTGAATTTCAAAGTGTCCCGGACAACACAGATCACCCACTTTCCACGGCACTGATTCAGCACAGAAGCTGTTTGAGGAGTAGATTTATCCTTTCCAGAATTACTATGGAGAGGTTAAAATGCCATTTGGTCTGAGTGCAATGAAATTGTGGAGTGATGACACTGGATTTTTGCCTGGTCTGTCTGCTTGGTATAGATATCCATTTATTCATTCATCCGTTCATTTTCCAAGCTGCTTATCCTAATTAGGTTCGCGGGATGCTGGAGCCTGTCCCAGGAGGGGAAACACCCAGGACAGGTCACTAGTCCACCGCAGGGCAGACACACAGACAGTCACACATTCACGTACACATTCACACCTTGGGGCAATTTACTGTAGTATCTCATTTATTTATTTATTTATTTATTTATATGTGGTTTATCTAATAGAGACTGATACGATGTACACAGACAAACTGAAATCAGCTATCCAATACAAGTATCATGGTGTTTGTAGCAGATGTTAATTTGCAACACCTGTCCCGAGAAGGGCTTTTATTAAAAAGAAATGATTAAAACAGTGAATGAATAAAAAAAAAAAAAAAAAAAAAACATGCACTGCCGTTTGGCACTGTATTCATTCATAGAGAAAACTGTCATTCTGCAACAAAAGATATGCACTGCATTCTGCATGCTACACTCTATGTTGATAAGTTATTTAGTATCATATTCAGTGTTAAATTCTTGTTTTTCTTAAAATCTGCCAGTGAGTGAGGCAATCAGTCCTATTCTAGTCCAGTCTGGCGTAGTCTGTTTCTTGTGTAATCCAGATTTACCCAGCATGTTCTAGTATAATCATTTCTGTTGTAGTCTGTTGTTTTGGGATTTGGGGAATGCTGTATTAATTGTATCTATTAGGCCATTTAAATCCATTGTCTTACCCCATGGCATCTCTGTGACATGATGTGGTAGAGCTGTCTGACGTTGCCTCCCAGCTTCCTCACCTCCCTGGTATAAGAGCAGCGTCGCTCTCGCAGGCCTTCCACCAGCGAGATGTAGGTCCTCATCTTGTCCATGACGCAGGCATTCTTCCAACATCAACAGCAATTATTACACTTACAATACGTAAATAATAAAAAAAACATACCAACCAAGACGGAAATGTTTTTGTTTTTCTTGCAGCTGGCAAAGCTGGCAATGACTCCAAATCACTGGAGTATTAGACATCAGCCAAGCAATAACCACAAATGTCTGTACATGTACACAGCACTCCGATCATCAGATAATGAGGTGGGAAAATACATTTCATAAGAGCACATATTTGTGCTGGAAAGTTCTTTGTCCAAAGTATCTACATTTCATTATTATCTTGAAAGTTCAAACTTTGTGAAGGCCATCTTTAAGATGTTGCATCGTGAAATTTCTTTGATGCTGTTCAGAGCACTCAATTCAATACAGAGCCATTCTCATTGGTAAAATTCTGTACATATTATGGGGAAATTGCAAGCAAGTCAGTCATACTTACATGTACATCTAAGTGGAGATCTGGAATGTTTGCCATGCACAGACCCTGAATTATGTGACAAATGTAAAACATATATATTTTTTAAAATGTGACATTAGCAAGATATTCCTGCTGCCCCCATAACCACTCCTCCTTTCTGTCACAGATGTTTCACATTAACAGATTAAGATCGATTTGCTTTCATTTGATTAAACAAACATGAATATTAGTATCCACAAGATATTAAGACATTTGTTATATAAAGTGAAGTTGTAAAGTAATCTAAAGGATACATGTAATTAATTATCCAAAATTGTAAATAAACATTGCAAAACTAAAAATTGTGGAACATAAGAACTTTTGAGAATTGTTCTTGCTACCAAATTGTCAATTTAATGCCAAAGGTACAGTTAAGGACCGTATAAGTGACAGTGTTTCATGGTGACTCACAGTTTCAGGATCCCTCTTTAGTTCTGCTGCCTGCTGGGTGAGCGCTCTGGCCATGTTGAGGACCTTGGTGTAGCATGTTGGTGGGTGGTAGGGTGAGCCCACCACCAGCTGTACCACAGACAAAACCAGCAGCGAGTGTTCAAAGAGAGCCATGACTGACTGACGTTGAGCAACAGACTGCCACCAGCACAGGCAGAACAGTTTTATATGACACCATGCCACACAGGCACAGATTGAAACATGCTCACTGTTTACCCCCAAATAATTGTGCAATAGTATAAGAATGGCTTTCTTCATGTGTCTGTCTATTTCTCCTTGTCTCTCTATCTCTCTCTCTCTCTCTCTGTCTGTGAGTGTGTGTGTGTGTGTGTGTGTGTGTGTGTGTGTGTGTGTTTCTTTGGCTCTTTGGGGCCAGTGAGCTTTATGAAAGACTCCAGGCAGTTTCAACCAAATAGCGTGCCTGTTTTAGCCCCAAAAAATAAATAAATAAATAAAAAAGTGTACTGTTGATTTCAGATGACAAATGGCTGAAAAAAGCAGGAAAGGCATGAATGTGACAGAAGCCAGGATTATATTTCTGAGAGGAGGGGTAAATTCTCTAATTTGGCACAGAAAACTTAAACAGTTTATTTGAATGTAAGGGTTGCATGAATCAATCCTACATTCATTGTGTCTTAACCATGCTTAGTTATAGACTGGGTGGAATTTGCCTTTAATGATGTGATCTACAGCTGAGCCACAATAATAATAATAATAGCATCCATCTAATTAGAAGACAAGTCAACTGTACATATATGATTCATATAAGATTCAAGTGGAATTGTGAGTCGCTCACACTAGGCCTAGAAAATCAGTCACAGATGTTAAAATGAACAAATGTATAATTTCAGTGACGTTATATGATCATTAGCATCAGTCAGAACACAGTCTAACAGCATGAATCTCTGGATCCATCATACCTGATGTTGACAATACAGGCTGCTAGTTCTGGCATAATGGTAAAGGGAATGTTTTCTATGCATTTATTAAACTCATTAGTACCAGTTGAGCAGGTTGAATGCCACAGTGGAGCCAGATTTCGTTGCTGACTTGGGTGCGTCCTTCATCACCACAGTCTATGCTTGGATGCATCAAGCAAGACAATGCACCATCATCCCAAGATGGTTCCAGCAGCATGATAGCAAATTTAGTTTGCTCCAGTGGTCTGCGTAAAATGAGGACCTACATGCTACTACTTATGTGTACCCAAATGAACACACATGGTGGTGGAAAGTGTACTAGAAATTGCCACTCAAGCAGCATTATTTTTGCTTTGCTGATATTTTACTTAAGTAAAAGTGCTATTGAATCTACTTAAGTAAATATGAAAAAAGGACAACAGTGCAAAGTTTAGATTTGATTCTATTAACTGGAAATCTAGAAAAAAGGGGGAAAATGTAGCACAAAAATAATCACAGTAAAGGCAAATTACTCTTCTTATTTCTGCTTCTGTTTCAGTGTTAACAGAGAGCTGAAAATGTCTGCACTCTGCAAAAAAATGTATTTTAGTAAAAGAAAGATTACGGCCTTTAAAAATACTCAAAGAAATACAGGTGCACAAAAAGCTACTCACTAATAAGTTATTTCCAACCCTGACTGTAATAATTCCATTATTTGAACTTAATTTGCCACAGATGTGGGGCCATGATGCACTGACACAACTGCTATTGTGCACTGTTATCACTTCTATCGCTCACAAACAGTGCAAAGACGATGATGAATTGTCAGTTTATAAGATTCCAACTAAGAGATAAGAAAGAGAAACAATACCAGCGAGTGTGGAGAAAAGCAAGCAATTACAAGCTAGATATTTGAATGTGAATTCCTGACTGTTAACGCACATTTGTCGGTGCAAATACAATCCTCAGGTTCCAAGAGTATTATGGTTCAAATATTTATACCTGGAAACTACATAGCCACAGCCCACCTAATAATTCAGCACCGCTACAACTGTACACAAATGGAAAAAGGAATCCAAGAACAATAAGGTCAATAAAGTTACATGTTCCAAAGCCACAATTTTTAAAAAATACACAATTTTCATCTTTCTAGTAAAAAGAAATGAAAGACAGTTAAGCTCAAATATAAAGCAGATCTGCAGAAATGAATGCATTTTGACAAGGAAACCTCTATGAGTTTGTATCCTAAAAACTGTTTACCATAATGATGTATGAACATATTTCTCAGCTCTCTCCTTCCACACACTGCTGGTTTGAGCATATGCTTCCACATATGTCTGTGTGTTTATGTTTGTCTAAATGTGTGTGCACATGAGAGAGGAAAAGGATGGTTAATTGCTGATAATTAGGCTGGTATATCCACCATAAAAGTGTGATATAAATTCCACTCCCACAAGGCTTTTAAGTGTGTAAAAGGCAGCTATGTCATATTGTTTCTCATTTCATCCACAAGGTGGGGCTAATTTCACATCCACCTTCGCCCACGCCCACACACACACACACACACACACACACACACACACACACACACACACACACACACACACACAAACACACACATATGCACTGGCTTGCACTCCTCACACCTCCCTCAAGATCGCCAAAGTCCAATGTCCTTCAGCATAATGTGAAAGTTCCACAAAGAGTTTAGAAAAAAAAAAAAAAAACTCCTTATTTTAAATCTGAACTTAATATAACCAAACTAGGGCAACATTGGCACATGATGAGAGAAACTGGTCCAGACTCTCTGTCTAGGTGGGAGATGGCATTGTCATCACTCACCCCGCCTAAGAGAGTAGCGTATGTCCTGATGCTGCCAAATGCCCAATAGGGGATTGGCCTGGTTTTGAGGGATGCCAGTCACCCCTTGCACTGTAGCATTGTGTTGGGAGTTAGATCTCTGTCCCCTCCTCCCTCCATCAGTCATATGAAGATGGATGGCCCACACCGAGCGTGTTCCGGCATGATGGAAAGGCATGAAGGAATAGAACATTTCCAGTGTGCACCGTAAGCAGCCACTCTGCACACCATCCACACAGCCAGTCTCTTGACCTTGGCCTGCTCAATTAAGAGGGGGTGGAGGTGGCTGTGCTGTCCTTATAATGGATGAGTGTGTTTTATTGTTATTAGTTAATGCCAGCAGAATTTTAAGCATGACAGCAGATTGGAATGGGAACTTTTTCTATAAATTAGTAATTTCCTCTGTGGCAAGCATATATTCTAGTTGTATAACCCTGCATATTAATGCATACAAGCTGTAAAGGTGGCATGGATAATGATACACTGCAAGATTTTATTTAATCCTTTTATTTATCAAAAAAAAAAAAAAAAAAAAAAAAAAAACTTGACTGAGCACTCAAACTCTATGTGTTGCCTCACATTTCACACAATTACAACCACTGCCCCCCTGTTTACCACTGAGCAGCTTTACTGGAGCAGATAGGGTTCAATGCCTTGCTCAAATGACATCTTAACTTTGTGGTTGAAGTGGGAGAATAAGTTGCTTATTCATTTCCTACACCCACATTTTCCCAGATAGTGGGTGTAGCTCCTTGGTGTTCAATTGATCACCATGTATTTAAATACTGAAGTAAATATAGTTTTAGTGATGCTAAATTATTCCAATTGCAGCATTTTATTTTCATAATATTACAGAAACTTTGCCTCCTATCCACATTATCATTTGCATCCAGGGTAATACCGTCTAAGGTCGTCCGTATTAATATTATATTAAGGATACTACACAAATACCACAGCAACGCCACAAGTCTCACAGAAACGTCATAGCAATATTTAAGTGATACCACAGGAGGTAAATCCATACAGTTGAAAAAGAAACCATAAAGTATTATACTGGTGTAAACTCATATTGAGTACTACAGACAAACTAGTCCCTATTAATCATTAGTTTCATATTATTATTGGGACTAGTATGGTGAAGATTAGTCTAACATTTAAGAGGGTCCCCCAAATGGTGAGTGTGGTTCAATAAACAACTTATTTTCTGCTTCCAGATGCGTCCATAAGCAAGGCAGTGAATTACTGTCAGCTCCAGGGGGCGCTGCGCTGTAGCGGACCCTCATCTCACGCTTCCCTGTGGAGGGGAGCAGGGGCAGTAAAGTAAATCTCCCCACAGAGATCAGTAAAGTATCACATCATTATTGGGCTATAGGAAACTTATGACGATACCACAGTAGGGGGTCGGCATAGCCTATTACTATTACCAGAGACGCACTCCAAGTCCCTGTCAGAAAATTATAAGCACCCTGTGATTGTGATATATCACCGTATAGGGCTATTGAATGGGATGACACGCGTCAGATGATTCCTTCTGAAAGATGAGAACCCTGACGAAAACATCCTGTAATATTCCTTTAGGGACTACAAGTGTCTGTGGCACTCGATGGCTTTAAGTGAACTTGTTATACTTTATAGTATTTTGATGTCCCACTGGTTTCATTATGATATTCGTGGCAATGTTATAATGCTCCTGTATATAGGCTACTGTACTGTGGCATTTGTTTGGTATTCTTAATTTTGATTGCACCTCCGCCCCCACCCTCCACATTAGGGAATATTACTGTAGGGAAGCCTCAGTCTGGCAGCTAGAGCCCAGTCTGAAACGTGCGTCTCCAGACGCATGGTGGTGGGCAGCCCGCTGACAGGCATCGCTGTGGAGGTCAGTCGCTCAACAATGTAACGCGGCATTCAGTTTCCCCCTCAAACCTCTTTGTTTCTTATTCATGATTCTGTCCATCTGAAACAAGGAATTTCGCATTGCACTCAGTCGGCACATCCCGTCTGCCACGTCTCTCCCGGTGGTTTTATTTTTTATTTTTTTTGGATGGCAGGTGTCCCGGTGCGTCGTCGTCCTGAGACCGGACAAGTCAAGTGATGCCTTGAGCTGCATTGTTGCTCCCTGTTTGTTCCTCGTCTGTGTAGCACACCGGGCTGGAAATGCTTCTGTGTTCAATAAGCCGGCGGCGTTCAAAGGTAGGTGCCCACATCTGCCCTGCATGGATGCAGAGGGTACTTTCTATTCAATGTGTGTTTCCCCATTATGTTAGATGGGTTGAGAGCAGAATGTCCTCTACGGGCAGCTCAGCATTGCGGCTTCCCGCACTAGTTTTGAATATTTCATTTAACCTCAGAGAGATATTCGGATCGGTTCTTTGACCTTATCAAGAACCGGGGAATGTCATTCATAAAGGTGCTTTCCTGCAGCGAAATATCTCTCCAAGTTTGCCTATTTAACCGCATCTGACAGGACTCAGTTCAGTCATTATTCTCTTTTGTTTGATATATTATTCCAAGACAACAAGCTGCTACCTGATAAGAGCAATCCCTTAATAGCCACATTTTAAAATATTACATTTGCATTTTAATTACAGTACCCCAAAATGCATTCACCATAGAAACAACCTATGGTGTGGTGGTAGGCTACTAGCCTTGAGGAGATTAATAAGCCATTTTGTACTGTACATTGGGATAACTGTAAACTTTTGAGACAAGTCCTTATAAACTATACTGGAAAATGATAGTTGGTTGTCAGCAAAAGAATTAAAATGGCATCTGTTGTTGGTGCTCATTATGAATGCACAAAGTGATGTCTAAACTCAAGTGAAAATCTGTCTTTCTTAGTGAGGCAAATGAAGCAGAGAAGTTTTACGTCCTGGAGAGAGAGGACAGCGTGAGACATTTCATTTATCTTGCGCCCCCATGCCATAAATCAAAAAAATATACTGAGTGGGTGCAGTTTTGTCCTGCTGATATGGAAATAGATTATCAGACTAATGCTGCTCGAGAGCTGCTGTGGGATAGTTGACCCCTGCTTAAAACCCCTGCGTTATATGTAAATATATAAAATACATTTGAAAGTATATAATGAATGAATGAATGAATTAATGAATGAATAAGAGTTGCCCCCTGTTGGACAGCATTCTTAATGAGGAAAACATAATAAAAGACAATAAAAAGTTGCCACAACATTCATATAAGATTGTGTTTCTGGTACTCAGTAGTGATATTATACTCCATAATATTTTGTTTTATCTCTCTTGACATCACTGTAATATTCCTATTGTAAAGATATTTGGGCACTTACAAGCTGCCATACTCTCAGTATCTGGCATTACTATAACTTTTGCAAGTTTCAGTAATTTCAAGTGTTGAGTTATGCAGGTCTTTCTTTCAGTTTTCTTTCTTTTCATATTCCATTCATTAATGATTTGATGCTGTGGAACAAAGTACTTTCATGTGTCTAAGAAACAGTCTCTCTCTCTCTCTCTCTCTCTCTCTCTCTCTCTCTCTCTCTCTCTCTTGCTCTCGCTCTCTCCCTCCCTCCCCCCTCCCTTGCTCTGATGCATGGTGTCATGTTTTCCCTTGCTCTCCTCACACAGGTTAGGCATCCAGTGAGCAGAGGGTCCGAGCCAGAAACACATCATCCACACTCCTGGGATCCAAGAGCTGTCTGCCTACCTACATTAATTTAAACGGAGGTCAAGACAAGGGGCCACACTTACACTGTGGTGTTCGTGGTTTTGGTGGTGTGTGTGTGTGTGTGTGTATCAGTGGGTGAGTGGCAGCTAGTTTTTCACTGTTCCCAAAGCCTACAACTGTGTGTGTGTGTGTGTGTGTGTGTGTGAAAATATGTGTGGTTGTGTTACAGTGCAGACTTGAGCAGACAAAGTTCAGGTCAGCAAAAACTAGCCACCTGGTGTGTGTGTGAGAGGGCTGGACAGTCCAGTGTGTGTGTGTGTGTGTGTGTGTGTGAGGGGCTAGTGTTGACCAGGCTATGAGTGCCTCTCAGAGGGAGAGCAGTTCGATGCTGAGTTGAGCTAAGGGAGCAGAGCAGAGGGACCTCACAGAGGAGCAGCGATGGGGCTCGGACAGTCCAGCAAGGCTCCAGTCACCGATGACACTGAAGAGGGTGAGTGCCAGTCACTGTGATGCTTTCACTGAACCTCAGAATAATCTCAAGATCATTCCTGCTTTAGTTAATAATTTCCAGCAACAACAGGCAGCCAAGGCAGATGAAATAAAAAGGAATGGAACAAGTTGTGGGCAGGATTTGATATCATTTGTGAAACTTTATTCATGCATATTTGTTTTTTTTCCCTAATGCAATTTACCAAACAAAGTTGATTGATTGCACTTAAGTGATTTGGCTAGTTTTGTTTGGCACTACTTTGTGCAGAATACAATTTGGACAAGTCTTCCTCAGCAGCAGAAATGGAGGGGAATACCTCTTCTCCACTGCTGCATTTGGAGTGTACCTGTGAATATATGGTCACACATAAGTCATGCTTTTTAGAATAGAATAGAATAGAATAGAATAGAATTGAGTAATATGGTTGAGGTATTAAGTTGTCCTTCTATGGAATTCTTTGAACTCTTATTGACCCTTTTCTCCCTCATTGGCCTTAGTAGTGAAGTCTTCATATTTATGGTTTTTCAGAATTGCTTGAAACCAGCAAGGCTATTACACGAACCTCTCTGAGTCATCATTGTTCAAGATCAATAATAAGGGATCTGTTATTTTGATTGGCAGAGCGCTTGGTTGTAATTTATTTTCCTTTTCTTTGTGACTTGAGTGGATGATACAATGTGAATTTATTGATCTTGAGTCAGTCTCTTTGAGATACATTCACTTTGGCTGCACCCCAAAGATTTGAATAAGCCAGTGTGATATCAGTGAGAGATTCAAGTGGTTTTCCAAAGTGTTTTTTGTTTTATTTTGTTGATTTATTTATCTTGGAATATCGAACTCCTGACTGAAGGCATATGTTTCTGACAGATTTTATATTGGATGAAGTCTCACCTGAGACATTTGTTCCTTTATAGGAACTAGCAAACTAGGGGTGTCATATCTGCAGAACTTGCCAGCTGGATCCCCTTGAACAAAAAATCAAGGATTTGCAAATCTCAAGAGAATACTTCAAGTTTGTAATTTAAGTTTTTGTTGAAAATATTTTGTGAGAAATGATATTCCAGTCATTATCAATCAAAGTTCTCTCCTTATCATTCGCCAGTGATCCGAGATAAGGATTTCATTAATGTGTGTGCCGAAAGAATTTCTTGTCCTGTACGACTGTGTCAAATTACTTCATCACACCTTCCCAATGCACTCTAATGAAATCTATATCTGAGGCGGACTCTCTTTCAGTGGAAGCAATGTCTGTTGGAGAAGAAATCATTATTCTTGGTTAACCTTGCCACTCAGTCATATAGCGTGCTGGGCTGGAAATGTCACTCACTCATAACAGCATATCTCTGAAGCCGAGATCTGCAACAGTTTGTCTTCTTAGACTTATCTCACGGAACAGAAAGGGAGGTTTTTCCAAGCCAGGGGCTGGGAAATAGCTGCTGTTTGTCATCTTTCAGTGGTTATCATGGCACACAATCCTGCTGTCTAAATTAATGACAGAAACCAAGTAATTGAAGTTTTATATAAGATGATATCTGAAACAAAATTTTATTTGAAAATTTCAGGATGGTCATGCAACGTAGTTCAATGCAACAGCCAACCAAATGTTTAACATTTTAATTTGCACGAGTTAGCAGATATCTTTCTCTATCAATCTGAAGAAATAGTTATGATTATCATGGTAATTTTGTCCGTACTGATCGGCCCTAATTTCACTTTAAACATTTAATCTGTTTTACCCTTAAAAATGGGATTGTAAGGGCTAAAAATAATAGATAGAAGATAGATTTACAGCCCCAGTGGGAATAGAATGCCAAAATCTGGCCGAATTAGTGACATATTCTGCTAAGTGAGAATGCATTTTATAACTTTTTTATGGTGGCTTATCAATCAGACATGCAACTTTGAAATAGAAAACGTATCCCTGATTGATCCCCTCACTGATGAAACTCACGTCAGAGACGAGTGGGGTTTTCCTTTGGAGATCCGCATAACCAGATGGGTGTTCCTTGACATTGTTGTTATTGCTTGACATTGCAGCGTGGCTATTATTTTCCCCTGCTGCCCTAAATATACTCCCAAGAGACAAAGGAATCAGAGTGCAGGAGGAGGGGCAGAGAGTTAGAGAGGGAGGCAGAGGGGAGGTGTGAAGGGAACAGGAGAGGGATTGAGGAGAGAGAGATGGAAATAGAGAAAAGCAGAAGGAAAGAAAGAGCGGGGTCATGGTGAAAAGAGAGGACTGAGGTTGTGAGGGACAAACAGATGGAAAGAGAGAAAGAGGATTCACTAGACAGAACTAATGGGCAAACACGACATGATCATCAGCACCTTAAAAAACCAAACAGACAACATGCAAAGCAAGTCGGTTCATCGCTTTGCAGAAACCTCTATGCTCACCACAGTCTTGTGTCAAACTTTTTCCATGGTTGCAAAATGGAGACAACATATAGAGGAAAATGAGTTGTGACAAAATTGGAAAGCAAACCAAGCTGCTTGTTTGACATGGCCATACTTAGTAACTGAATGCTGGTGGTGTCTCCTGCTGTGCTGAGTGTCTACAGTTTTCATCATTTCACAAGGTGACGCATGTACAGGACTCTGATTGCATGTTGAGTGCACTGTTGCATCACTCGCTCACTCTCTCTCGCAGACTACAGCAATAAAGATGCAAATGATGCTCATCCACTCTTCACCTTAGGTGTCAGCCAGCCTCCAAGAGCATTGTAGCCAGGTAGCACTGGACTTCAGCTGGTAAAGATCCAGGTGCTGCTTTTGCTGGTAATTTGTTGTTTTAGTTAGGTTTTTATTTTTTTTTTCTCCCCTTTTGCTCTGCTTAAACATGATATAGAGCTCAGCAACGAAACATTGTCCCCCGCTATTCAACCAGAAAAATTACATTGATAAGCCAATGGATGACAGATGGTGGCATTATAACAAAAAATTTTGCGTTTTAGTCAATAATTCCTAAACAAGGGTTCAGAGTAAAATAATAATAATGACAATAATATTAAATAAAAATCTTGTCATGACTGAAGACAAATTCATTACACATGCTGGGTATTACATCCCCTGTAACAGTTTTTATGTCGTTTTGAATCTTATGCAAAACATCCTGTAAAGTTGAGTTTTATGCAAAACCATTTTTCCTCGCACAAAGCTGATTAAATCCCCATGAAATTTCCCACACAGCATTGGACATCCTAGTTCCAACATTATGGCTACTAGCCCACATCGCATTTGAAACTAGAGATACAAAACTTGATGTGTTCGAGATTGGCGTGCAACTGCATCATGCATGTCATGCACCACCATGAGGCCAGTCTTGCAATAATGTATCATTCTCACTCCCATATTTTACAAACAGCACATCTGGACTGCCTGCCGTGCATCATGGTTATTCCAGAGAATTCTGCTGACCGTTTAGCTCAGATACACACATCAAATTGATAGTGAGCATGTACTAACCCAAACATTAATAGAACAATCAAGCTTAAATACAGTACCTGTACTTGTAAGGGCTTTCAAAATTATGTCAGAGCACGTTTGAGTGTTTTCTGTTTTAAACACTTGCAGGTGCAGGGCAGGTGGGAAACATCCTCTGATGCATGGGAACTGATGTATTTTATCTTTCCAAGTGCAGCTTGTTAGAAATAAAAAGAAAAGAAATTAAGTAGTTTGCGTGAGCAGTGATAGTCAACCTGGTTGAACAGGCAAAGAAAAGAGCGCCACCTACAGAAACCCAAACCTCATTAACAGAAAATCCAATGAAAATGACATCACATCAGTAACTGGAAGCATTGTTTGTCTAACAAGTGATCTCTAAGAATTGAAAAAAAATATTTGAAAATTAGACATACCTATCAACTGTTAGGGAAATGTACCAAAATGGCATCAGTTGAGCTTTAAGTGTTGGAAATCATTGAGTTTCGAAACAACACCTGGTTTTTTGGTTGGAGTCAAAGGTCAAAGTCACAAAGTTTTGCAAAAAAAGAAAAAAAAATGTTTTGAAAGTATAGAATGTTCAGAGAGAAGTGTATACACAATGTGTCAGTTGCATGTGTTGGATGGTATCTGTCTATGTGTGTGTCACAACAATACTGTATCCATTTCAGAAACATGAGCTCTGAGCTTGTTGGGCTGTCTGGTATTCTTAGAGACAGTTCATTTGCTTACTGAAACACAGTCTGACGTTACGTTTCTCGCAAAGAACATCACACTTTGCATAGTTTACAGCAGCCAATCGGCTATTTGGTCCAACCTGACCTCAGAGGAGAGACTGCCATCACAGGCTTGTTTGTGAGGATTTGGAGGTGGCGCAAAGGCATTAAACATTAAACTTTTTTAGTAAAATAACTTTGTTTTTGTTGTGTGTTAGAACTCGGGGAATGCCTACAGTAAAATTTTAGAATTGCAGCTTTTAGAAGCATGAAATACAAACCTGTTTTATTGTGTCCACTGGAGTGGATGCTGGGTAAAAAAAAACACAAAAAATCTGTTTTCAGCATCGGCACACTCCCGCTGATTTTAATGGAGGACTTCAGGGAGAATAGCTAGCGATCGTGTTGCGATCCTGCACAAGTACATGCACACAGAGACACACACACACACACCTTCATCCAGGATGCACACAAACAGAAACGTGGGCAAGAACCAGGAAGGCTCCGACAGATATGCAGTTGAGGAGCGCAGTCGGAAACGACACTCGATGTGCGGCTCCAGGCAGAGTGAGAGCAGCCTGGACACTCGGAACAGAAATGCAGTGGGTCGTTAGCTAATAACTGTTCCCCTTAGCAACGTACAAACAACATGTTGTCTATGCAAAGTCATTAACATCGACATTGTTTACATGTTGTTTACATGTTAAAAAATCATGTGATTTGAATTGTTTGGGCTCCCACAGACACATGATGCTGACCCACATTCCCGCTGGCAGCACTTGCCGTGGTATGGGGCATTGCCATTGTTCTAATTGATTCATTTGTGAATCTACAGTGTACTGGTTTCTCTAAACCTTTGACTGAGATGTTATTTTCTAAAGCAGTCTCTCTCCTCCTTCTCCTTAACATTGTGAATGAAATGAAGTAATTTAAAAAAAAAGAAAAAAAAAACATTTTACTCGAAATTTGAAACTGATATCTGTTATCAAAGGGTGTGCAATGTGTTTCTCGCAAGTTGAATGGTGTGGCTTTTCTAGGGGTTGTAACAAATCAAGATTGCTTTAATTTGACACCACAATAAAAGGTGTTTGAGAAGGGTCAACGGCATGGCCGAAACCACCATTTCAGCATTGGGGGGGACAGATATGCCTGAACATTGAATTGCTAATATATTCCAGCAGTATTTTTGGGGGGGGAGATTTTTGGAGTACCTGAACATTGGGGGGGATTTGCATCTCTCAATGTATATGGGCGTAACGGCCTTGGTCAACGGTGATAGTCAAAATTGTTTTTAACATTACTCATGATATAGCCTACAGGCTGTTCACCAGGGAAATTAATGTACCAAAAATGGTACATTGGGAGTTAATGGGTTCATTTTAGACTTTTCTTTTGTAAGAAAAATTTTTATGACAAAAATTCTACCAGCCAAAAAACCCTAACCATATCCCTGTCACATGTACACTTTAACCTGTTGCTGACAGCGAGTTCTGGTATGAAATGCTTTAGAATCACTGGACAGAGTTGAATCTTATTCTGTTTTTATGGTTTTATTCCATCGGTGTTATGATTCAGAGAGGCTTTTCTCTAGAGATTTTTTTTTTTCTTAGTGTCATTGGTGCAGAGACAACAATAGGTTTTGCTCTTCATACTGAAAGCATGTTTGCTAATTTACACTAGGGTGTCTGCATGAAGGTGTGCTTTGTCTGGACATGTTTATCTCCTTAGAGAATGATTTGTGTGCCAATTGTGTCCCTCATGTGCCGCATATACATTTTCCACTTCCTGTATCCAAGAGGCTGTGGGTAATGGGCAGGCCCTCTTTGCTGTTGATCATGCTTTATTCACATCGCAGCAGCACATGGACCCAGGGGCTGTGTTTCAGTTGTCAGAGCAACAGCATGAGCGCTGACGTGCTCGTGTTGATGGGTCCTTAAGTGATTTACAGGTTTCCATGTGAGAGTGAGGACAGGGAGGAGGAGAGACTGAGACCAAGTGAGAAGGAGGCTAGAGCAGAAAGGTATGATTACTTCAATCCAAATTGATTAGCAGATGCCAATCAAATTCAAATTGACTAGCAGATGAGTTCCTCCGTCAGTTTATTGCCTCAGTCAATTTAGCCGATGAAAGGCTGTCAGTGTGTCAGTTTGATTGATATGGGGATTTCAGTCATTTCATGGTTTGTCACCCGTGTGTCAGTCATGTAATGCACATTAAACCATTCAAAGTTCTGCCAGTAAAGTATGACAATCTCTATCCTCAGTCAATATTTGCTCGATCCCTCTGTCTGTCTTGTTCTTTCTATATCTCTATCTTTGTCTCTCCCTCTTTCTTTGTACATGCCTCTCTCTCCCTCTCTGTATTTTTCTGATCACACAGCTCTGCCCTCTCATCCATGACCACAGCTGCCTCCAAAAACCCATCACCGTAGAATCTCCAAGTAGCTCAGCAGGAAAATAACCATATTTATCTGCCGTGTGAGTGTGCACAGTGGGCCTGTATATGAGTCTGTGTGTGTGTGTGTGTGTGTGTGTGCGCACATGTGGGCCTCATATGGTCCCTATCAGAGGAGGACATGTAAACACTCCAACACAGATAGTGAGAGAGGAGAGAGTGTCTATGATACGTGACTAACAGAGCATAACATTAACTGTCACGTCCAATAGATCCTCTGACTACTGACAATATCTGTGTGTGTGTGTGTGTGTGTGTGTGTGTGTGTGTGTGTGTGTGTGTGTGTTTATGTATTAGTGTTGCAGGGGAGGCAGGTAATGTGTGAAGTCAGCATTGTGGGTATGTTTGTTCAAGAAAGTTAGATTGCGAGCGCAGTGTGTGTGTATGGGTAGATGTGCATGTGTGTATATGTACTGTATGTATATATGCTTGTACGTGTGTGTGTGTGGGTGTGTGTGTCATGGTCAGATGCGTGCAGAGAGTGGGCAGCTGCTCCATCCTTGGGGAAACGGCAAAAAGGGAAAACCTTCTGTCCTGGTTGCCATGGTAGCAAAAAACAAACAGCCCCATCCGGTTCTAATTGCACATAAATGTGCCGTCAGATACAGGACAGAGAGATAGGGAGTTAAGCTCTTTCACAGTGACGTGTGTGTGTGTGTGTGTGTGTGTGTGTGTGTGTGAGTGAGAGAGTGAGAGAGAGTGAGAGAGAGAGCGAGAGTGAGAGACACCGTACATCTGAGTACATGTTCACCAAGCAGTGTATTAAAGAGTGAGAATAAAAAGGCTGAGAGCAAACTGAACTGCAAAAATCAGCTAAAAAGAAGTCTTTTGTTCAATAGGAAAAACATGCAATGTCCTTAAAAGATGTCTTTGTACGAAACCCTATTCCCATCTTCTGGCATATAATGTAAGTGACCTCTAGGTGCTCTGTGAGATTTTTTTTTCTCCCACAGAGGCCTGTGTCAGCTTGATTGTAACATTATTGAAATGAGCTGAACACGAACTTACTGTGAACCTAACCGAATTGACACTTAACATTCAGGTCTCTTTCCCTTTGCAAGTTGTAACATGCCCTGCTTTTCATTTGAACTATCATTTGGTTTCCATGGCAGTTTATATTGTATTTGCCAATGACACATTCTCATACATATTCCCTGTTCAGGAGCAATCACACACTAGAGATGAGTTTCTTTTTCTGCTTTGTATTGCATGACAGTTAAAGGTATTCTCTCCTCTTCTTTCCCGCAGTCAATTTCGACCACTTCCAGATCCTGAGGGCTATCGGAAAAGGGAGCTTCGGAAAAGTAAGTGCATTTTTAGGGAAGTGCATCTTTTCTGTTTATTTAGCCAGAAAATAAATAAATAAATAAATAAATAAAAGATGAATCCAAGTCAGTCACAAATTTGTTGATATGCATAAAGCATTTGTTGCTGTGGCTTCAAGAAGAAAGTTGAGTACAATGCCCCACTGCGTCTCAGCTTAATGGTCTAATCAGGGTGAGAAAGTGCCGGAAGATAAGGGTTTTGAATTCATTTTTGCTGAACAATGATCAGCCTAGACTGCCATGAAGACATCCATTAACATAGGCAAAACATGTTGTCACAAATAGAATGATAAGATTTCCCCCTCTCCCGCAGCACGGCAACACAGTTTAATACACATACAGTTTAATAAAACGGCCCAGTTCAATTTGCTCGTTGCTGCAGCCGGCAGCTCTCAGCCAGGGAAAGTAAAAATAAAGCCAGTGAACAATGTGCTGGAGCCGTGCGGTCTTGTTCAGGGCAAAGACACTTATGTGCCACTTAAGATGTAAATTAACTGGCTTTGCCTCAGATTTGTTGTGACATAAAAAAATTTTTTTTGATTACCTTTCCTTTGTAAAATCACATTAAGAAATCACACCAGGAGTCTGGCTGATGGTGTGCATCTATCAAGGTGGGTCTGATTTCTGGAGAGAGAGATATTAAAATGTTGAATTTGTTTTGACCTTGTTAGTGTTGTATTTGGCAGGATTATTATTATTCTTTTTTTCCTCCACTAAGGGCCTTGGACTCAAACTGTGAGACCCACACATAGCAAACTTGGCAAATAGGTTTGAATGCTTGTACGGGACTTAAGAAACAAAAATTTCACTCATCATCCAGATGGTGGCGCTACAATAGCCCCCTTTACATTTTGCTCTATAACTTTTAAACTGTAATCCTTAAGCACAGAATTACTCTGTGGATTCTCTGGGTCTATCCATATATAAACCACACCCATTTCAACTGGCAAAGTGTTTCACCATTTAGCATTGGCTAAATTTGGCATTATCAGACCAAACAGTTAGATGATCCTGAAAACATGATTAAGCAGAAAAATGGCCATTGCTCATTGGTTATGTGTCCAGTCTTCACCAAACTTGAAACTTAAGTGATCAACAACATTTACAAGAAAATTGCACTAATCGGTCAAATGGTGGCTCCATAACAGCCCTTTTTACATTTTTTTATTTTTTCTCTGTGGAAGGATTCAAAATAATGTGGCATTTAATAGTCACCAGTCCAGGGCCAGTCATATTGTTTTTCCAGCCACGTAGTGCACAGCGCAACTGCAAGGCCGCATCTGCACTTCCCTGTACACAGGCAAACAGGCATGCACATACTCACACACAT
This sequence comes from Myripristis murdjan, assembly GCF_902150065.1. NCBI lineage: Eukaryota > Metazoa > Chordata > Actinopteri > Holocentriformes > Holocentridae > Myripristis > Myripristis murdjan. The sequence goes on along the minus strand of NC_043993.1, from coordinate 8,549,006 downwards.
ACACACACAGCGTCACCGTTCTAGCCTATCGTCTTGCTCACCGACAGAAGATAAGCTGTCTAATCGCAGTGGATGGCAAGCTGTTCAATAGGAGGAAAGATGTGATCAGCGTTCGGCTGATTAACTGTGCCAGCTGGTCCACAGATCACTCTCTTAGATAGCAGTAATCACTGGCGTATTGACGGTTAAAGCACAGACAAGCATAACTACAAACAAACATAGGGTATTGCTCTGCTGCATATTGAGAATTGGGAATGCTGTCAGCTCTCAGACACCTTTCTCAAATGGGAACAAGCAATCAAACTGTTGTATCACACGCAATTTGATAAAAACACGCAGTGACAGCACCCAGATTGCTCCAGGTACCATATTTTGCTGCATCAAATGAAAGTCATTATTTTTATTTCCACTGTTGTAATAATGGTGTATTAACAGTAAGAATGAGTGACAGGAATCCTCTGCATTTTTGAGAGAGCTGGTTACATTCCCCTCTAAAATGCTAACAGAACAGGAGGCTGCTGCCAGTTTCTCAGGAGTAGAATCCAGTGGTGGGAAAAACTGTTTCCATTAATGTTTCCAGAGAGGCCTTGGTTAATGATCACGGAGATTAAAGGAATAGGCTTTTAAAAATCCTGATCATTCCTTTTAACCCTGTAAAATTTTCTGGTTATTGCAGTGATGTTTCCAGTGAACCTTTAATGGTACAATTGTGGCCCCTTCGCTTTCATATATTTCTAGTTTTTGCCGACAACTGTGAGTTTTCATTGTCATTTATTTGTTTTTTGATTTGTTCAGTGCAATATCTCAGACACCTGTGTTCTGATTCCTCTTGACAAAGCTTGTGAGGAAACTATCTCAACTGTCTACTGTGATATATTCGAAATTACACCAACTGGCCCCAGGTGACACTACACACGCTGTTTGTTCTTCTAAGAAAGCTCAGACACTTACAGGGGGGTACTCTAGAAGAATTAACAAGCCACATAACTGTGAAATGATTAAACTGCACCCTAGTGATAGTGATTTGTACCTGTAAATAAATTTGAATATCATGTATGTATGGGTATATGGGTGTTACTATCACACATCCACCCACCAACATCACCCTGGCACACCATCCAACAACCTCCTCCTCAACTCCCTAGATAACCCCCCACCTTTCATCTAAGGCCTTGAGCAACACGAGAGCAGCTGCTATCAGCATCAGGGGTATCTAGGACACTCTGGGACTTCGCTGCTCCAGAACTGTTATTAACAAATTATCCTATCCCAGGCTGAGGTGCTGGGACTGAACAGTGTCTCCACAACAGTAACCACAATGTCAAGACATAGATTACATAAGCTGTTTTCTGTGAAGTCGGCAAACCACACAAATTTGATTCACATTTCCTTTGAGCCTAGTATCTCAGGCCCTGCTCCAACAAATCTCAAACTAGTCGTATTTAATATTAGATTTATAGGTAACAATTCATTTCTAACCCTCCTACTATCTTTTGTGTCACTTTGACCCCACTCAGTGTTTAGTGTCTCTAAATACATGATTAATTGAGGATTTTTTTTTTTTTTTTTTTTTTTTTTTTTGCTTCATATTTAACGATTTCTCCTAATTTAATGGGGACAATTGGGAAAACATGGAATTAACATGATGATACATTTTCAATGTTCTGTATACATTGTATACAGACTGTTTTAGCTGTATAAAATATACGAAATATAAGAATATCAGCATTTTGCACAAATGTGTTTTAGTTGTTTTGGATGATGCTGAGGAACCTTAACATGCCATTTATAATCTTCAAAAAACTTCCTGCTGCTTTAGGACCCTCACCTAATATAACTAGACATGTAGTAGCGTGAGAACCACTGATAGTTCATATGACATTTTGGAGGGAAAACATGATTTCCAAAAGAAGTTTGATGCATAAGAAGGTGTGTGTGTGTGTGTGTGTGTGTGTGTGTGTGTGTGTTTGGTGTGTAGGGGGAGGGGTGTAGTTTATTTAAAGGGCTACAAGGGGTTTAAATTTCTTTTGTGAAAGTAATTATTACAACTGATTAAAAATGTCAGTAAATTTGAAGGTAGCAGGAGGGTTAATCAGTTGTTTTATAACCTTTTACAAGCTTGATTTCTTGTTTCTAATTTGCTAATTGTGCTGGTTGAATGACCTGGATGAATGACACATCTCGTCATTGCATTGTGAATTTTCAAAATGACATGACACATTAACACTATATTAAGCTAAGTTGTTTAAAATTTGTATTTTATTAGAGCTTGCAGAATAATGAGTGTGTTGAAAGCAATTTATATGTCAATTTTGACAGCCTTGAAAGTACAAAGGCCGAACAGAACCTGAAGAGAACAGATGAGTCATCACATATTGGATTAACTGACTGACACAAAGAACACAACAGCAACAGCGAATATAGGCAGACAAAAGAATGCCAAAGTATCTAAATAGTTTTGATCACACGGGTGATGGACTAATTTAACTTCATGTGCCTCTGACCAGGTATGCATTGTGCAGAAGAAGGACACCAAGAAGATGTATGCCATGAAGTACATGAACAAGCTGAAGTGTGTGGAACGGAACGAAGTGAGGAACGTCTTCAAAGAGCTGCAGATCATGCAGAACCTTGAGCATCCGTTCCTCGTCAACTTCTGGTGAGCCGCTGTCCTGTGTGAATGTGACATAAAATTGTATGCCATGTTTGAATCAACTGAGCCTGTGCGCTTCCCCGTGAATGAACAAATGACTCTGGACAACTTAAGGGTTTAGGATAAGGTTTAGGAAAAGAATGCCTTTACCTCAGTATAGTGGCTTTGATTTGATGTTCTCCTCAAATATCACACTGACAATTTTGTTCAGCTTTGCATGTTGAAGCAGGTGACAAAAGCAAACAGGGAAGACAAATCTTAGGTTTAACATTTGTATCTGAGATATGTTGTGTTTTTAGACAGTTCAAGAAAGTGAAATAAGTGACATGAAAAGTTGAAGTACATGTGTCCAATGCTCAAGATGTTAAAGGTTACAGTATAGTCATTTCTGCCTGTTTTTCCCATTAGAGCATATGTTTCCCACAGTTGATTATCATAGTTGCATTCTATTGTGAATTGTTTTTCCAGTGCAGTCTGTGCTTCATATTTGTCTTTTAGTCTTTTATGATTGTATTCTGTCAGTCAAACCAGTGAGGGCACAAACACATGCAGAAAGCACATGAAAAAAAGAAAAAAGGAAAAAAAAACTCCACACTATTTCAGATTCAGTCTACAGACCTCCGCAGAAAAGTGTTGACCACTGAAGAATATTCACACAGATATTCAGTGCCTACCTCAACTCTTCTCACCCTGAAACCAGCTAAAAGGAAAACGTGGTTTGCTCACTGATCCGAGCTCTGATTTTATTGGCATGACTTTCTTCTCTTGCCAGCATCTCCTTTGCCTCACCACATTTGGGGTTTGGACAACCCTCACTCTTGACAGTGTACACTTGACAAAGCGCATTCAAACTGCGAGTGCTAATCTACGATGACTCATCAGGTCCCTTCAAGCAACTCATTCATCAGAGCCTGAAAGACTCAGCTTTCCGAGCTCCAGGAATCATACTTGGAGATTCTTGATAAGTGCCAGTCTTGTTAAGTCTTCATTTGAAAGGCATTACCAGTTCTTGATTACCAGTCTTACTCTGTGGCTGTTTATAGTAGCCCAGTTTCTGGTTTCTGAGCATTATAAAGGCAGAGAGGAGGCGAGGACTGGCAGATGGATGAATAACTTGAAAGATGAATAACCTCCACAAGTGTTGCAGTCCAGTGTGTGGAATGTGGCAGCTTTTACGGATCCTGTTGCCTCATAATCAGATTTTGTCCACATATTCTCAAGTTGTTTTCCTCCTTATTTCCCTTGCTTTGACTGCGCAAGGAATCCCCCATCATTGAAAGCTGGTGAAAGGACTATGGATTGGGCTTCGTCCATTTGTCTGTCCATCTGTCCGATGTTATGTGTGATTTCTCAGTCTCTGCTCATCTGTTTTGGATGAAATTTGGATGGGGGGGCTGATGGGTTTTGACACTTGGGTTGACATTGTGAATATAAATCTAATTGATCTACTGTAGCATCACCAGGCCAATATAGTCCTAAGGTTCAGTATCTTTGACACAGTTAAGTCAAATTTAATGAACCCGTGACAGATTGCAAGTTTTTCCTTTGATATCCAGTATCCACAACATGAAAGGGATTGGCCCACCACAGCGCCACCAACAGGTCAAAAAATCATTCAACTTCAAACAGCAATGTCTCAGACACCGCACATCACACAGTCACACCTATGATGGCTTGCAGCAGTTGAAGGGGATGGCATGGTCCCTGTTGACTTGTTTTAAATTTGGGATTGCAATGAGATCTTCAACATTAAGTGAGGTCATTTGCCTGAAGTGACACTGATGCTCTTGAGGTTGATTTTTTTTCTCGCTCTCTCACTCTACCTTCATCCTCTCCTCACCTCCCTTCTCTTCCTCTCTCTTTTCAATCCCGTCTCTTCTGCTTTTGAAAACACTTCATTATCCCAGACAGATATTGGCAGAGAATGCACCGTACTGTATGAGTGAATCAATAGTGGTCTTTTAATTACTAATTTGAGCATAATAAAGCAAAGACCTCCTAGAGTGAGTGTGGATGAGAAGAGAGGAAAGAACAGGAGCGGTAAGTGAAAGAGAAGATTGCAAAGGAGTGTAGTGTGGATGAAGTCGAGGAGAAGGACGGCAGACTAGGTGAATACAGGAATAAAGTGCAGTACAGACTCATCTGACCAACAAGGCTGGTGCTGGCTCGCTTGATTGCATGCTGTGTTGGACAATAAATTCATTAAAAAAAAAAAAGTCAGGCTGGAAGTTAATGCTTTTGGCAGCATTTTAAACACCCTGAGGTGGGGGAGATTTTCCCTAGAGATGTGCTTGGGTCAGCTCTGTGCCCATTCAATCTCTCTCTCTCTCTCTCTCTCTCTCTCTCTCTCTCTCTCTCTCTCTCTCTCTCTCTCTCTCTCTCTTGCTGGGTTGCATTGTTATGATTATCCTGAGGTAAGTGCTCAAGGTCAGAGATGGAGAGAGATTACCTGCAGGCATGAACTGCACTAAGCCAGCGACAAGCAGAAACCAAACTTTCCCTTTCTGCTATGCCCGCCGGTGTTCTCCTTTTCCTCTTCCCCTCTTTCTTCCTCCACCTCGGCTGTTTCTTTCCTTTTGTTCTTACTCCTTTCCTCTTTCCATCCTCTGCTACCCCCTTAGCCCATTTTTCTTCACTCCCCCCTCTGTTTTTGGTGCAGTAGCCACTTGGTCTGACCTCAGCTGTCCGCCTGTACGCTGCATGCAGCCAAGCAACAATATACTTGAAGGACAGGGGCAATTAGATATGTATCTGTTCATCATCTGCAACCTTTTGTGCTCTACCTGCATTAACTGAGAACTGATATAATAGTCTATAACAGTATAGTACATATAGTAAATTTAAGCATAAAATATAAACTGTAATTGATTTTTTAATGATACAGCTTTCATTTTCCAGTAGTATGGATATGATGTGATGCACAGTATATATTGTTGTTTGGGTATTTTATCATATGCCAAACAAGTGATTTTCTTTCTTTCATTTGCGCCATGATGTAGGTATGTTAAATATGGAAATGCAAGTTACCTTGAACTCTAAAATGAAGAACAGCCGATCTAAAAGGCATAAAGTTAGGCTGAAATAAATCTGTGATACTGTCTGTTTATTGATGTGCCAGCACTACTAGGAAAGCTTGTTGTGCCTGCGTAATCTGTAAGGGGAGACCTCACTGGCACTGGGCTGCTTTGACACAAAGGCCAGGGTTATAGTGTATACACACAGTGTGTCAGGGAGAGAAAGAGAGGGGGAGAGAGAGGGAGAGAGAGTCAGCAGCTCATCCCACCCTTTCTGCCAAGATCAGCTCGAGCTGTATTCCATAGAAGGAGTTTCTCACTTCCAGCCCATTATTCTTCCGCTTTCAGTGAATTCCTGCAAAGTTCAAGACAGAAAGATGAAAGGGAGGAAGATTAAGTTTAGTTCAGTTTTCATCTATCCCTCTTCCTGCCGTTTTATCTCCGCATTTTGCTGTTAATGTGTTTGCTGTTTGAAGAAAATGCTATTGAAGAAGGCTTTCTTGAAACTGTCTATCTGTTTGCCGGTCGATTTGAAAGATGTGCTGAGCTTAGGCTCTGTAATTTGTTCACTGGGAAGAAGAACATACATTTGTTTGAGTCATTAGGGCCGAAAGCACAAGGCAAATCATGTCAAACAGTAGTGATACTGACTCTCATTGCGTCAATCTTAAGTTTCTTAATATTTTTCCTACTGTGTGCCTACTGTGTTGGCATAGCAAGGATGTGTCTTTAATTATAATAGATTTTTTTTTTTCTGTTGAGATGAGTATATTTATCCAGCATATCTACAGTTATCTATCAAAAACAGTGTTACAAAGTGCTTCACAAATGAAATGAATAAAATAAAATAAAATAAAATAAAATAAAATAAAATAAAATAAAATAAAATGACCAGGCAGGATGAATGGCTTTTACCAGGAAAGATCTACCTGTAACAGTTAAGCAGAAAGGTTTTAGCTTGAAGAGAATCATGCTGGAAGGCTCTCAAGCTACACAAAGTGAGAGTACAAATCGGGTCATTTGGGCTGCTGCCTGTAACACTAAGACCAGCAACATAATGTGTCATTACAGTACAAGTAATTCTGTAGTAGTGCTGACAAAAATATTTTACACATAGCATCTTTAGGCTGTTGGCAGGCACTCAGTTTATTACATCACCAAAGACTTACACTATGCTTTCTTGCACTAGCATTCCAGTTTCATGGAGCAGATATGGTAGGCACAGGGTCCAGGCTGGAAAAGGAGCCCAGGGCATTTTTTCATGTGAACAGAGTATCTGTGTTGTCATGCAGTGTTAGCAACTATGTGTACCTTTTACCTCTATAGAAAGCATACTCACAATTCTGTGTATGTTTAAGAATGAGAGAGCGGAGGATAAAATAGAAAGCATGTACACGATGTCTTCCAGTCAAAGGGTTTCTGAAGAGGCTATCCCCACTCACAAAAACCCCTGTGATGTAACTTGCCATGCTAAAATGTAATGCGTAACTGACAAAGGAAAGAAGAGTATTAATAAGAGTCTGAAATATTGTGAATCAAAAGCTTTGCTTGCTTTAGGGAGTCCCTCTTTTGCTCAGTTATTATGCAATCTTACTAATGTGTTTCTTTTCTATGGAGAGCAAGACATGATGCAGTGCTAGTCTCCATTCGTGTGTCTTTTTTTTTTCTCAGCAGGCCAAACAGAAATGACATTATGTCCGTTAAAAGCAAAATGTAATAAAAAGAGCCCCAGCCACACACTGCAAGGCTGAGCAAAGTGCCCCTCCAAGCATCCTGCTTTAAAGGGTATACTGGATTATATCAGATATATTGTATGATACAGGCAGGGATATATGGTGCAGAGACTGCTCAGATATGAGTTACATTTGCATTTCAGATTTTATACAGTTGGTTGTTGCTCTTACTTAGAGTTACTTGAAGTGAGGACAACAGTAGAATGAGCAGAAACTCCTACTCCTTCAGCATCACAAGTAAGCAATGGTGAGGAGCACAGGTTTGCCTGGAGCTTAGATGCACAGATATCTGATGTAGTGTAGCCTGTCACTGCAGCATATGACAGTGCAAATCTGCAGACATCACATGTTAATTACATGCACACATCAGGTATTGCCACATTTGTCCAGCTGTCAAAGAGATGATGAAATGGAAGATCATGTAGTCAGATGTGGAAAGAATAAGAGAACGTCAAGTCAAATACAGGTTCTTAGCTGAAATATCAAGTCGGTAGAAATGAAACTGATTTAAAGCATACTGGTCAAATGAAGTCTTTGTGTGTGCTGTGGCCATGAAAAAAAAACAAAAAAAAAAACACCCGGTTAGCTACTTGTAGCTTCCATGTCCAAGTCTTTGTCCAATCTGTTATGTTTGTTCAAAGAAGACAAAACTGTTTAATTGAGGAGAATCACTAAAACTCTATAGTTGTGTGCCATGGCTCATCTTGGGTGGTTAACCACTTAGCCATTAGCAACATGTTTTTTTTGTTTTTTTTTTTTAAATCACTCTGATCATGTTCAGGTTATAATACCGTGTTCAGACATCCTGATTTCTCCAGGACTGTCCCAATTTGAAGCTTGGTTTCCCAAGTCCAGACAAATATCTGTTAAACACTAAAATGTCCCGGTTTTCAACATTTACTCCCAAATTGTCCCAGTTTCTCACTATTACGCCCACAATTCGAAACAAACATACGTACATATATAATATATGAAAAATGTTCAGTGTTTTCTTCTTAATTTAATGGAGCCAGAGTCGCAGCAATCTGACCTCTGCCTTTGATGTTACGACCCTCAGGCTCCGGCGACGTCAGGTTCAACGCAGATTTTATTAGCAGATCCCCACGGAAATGTCTCGCTCTACCAGCACTTTATGGGTGACTTCGTTGCCTCATTTTTAAACAAACATAGACATTTTATACATCAAAAATGTTGAGCGTTTTCTGCTGAATCTAATGATGCCACGGTCAAAGCAGATGAGAAATAGCTGGCAGAGAATGTGTCACAGTCAGCCATTCAGCTGGCAGCCTGCACTTGTGCACACTGACAAATACCTTTTATTTTGAAAGGTATCTGACTATCAATACATATATTACACCAATGACGTATTTGTGTTTACCAGTATTATTATACAATTTTGACCTATGTTTTGGTGGATTTTGGGAGACAAACAACCTTTTGCCAGCCTAAACACTGTTTATGGTGTTGAAGTGCATTCAGAATGTGTGCCAAATGCTGAAATAATTGCATAAATGCTGCAATAATTGCATATTGCATAATTGCATGCAAGTATATAGATCCATGCATGAGTGATACATATGCACGTGCTAAAGATGCGGGACACTTAAGGATCCCAGTTTTGTAGTTTATTCATATATAATCAAATGCTCTTGAATTACTTTGAAAAAATGAGGAAATCCCCATTCATTTCTCCTTATGTACAATCAAAATTTTATTTCTCAAAAATGCCAGCAAATCAAAGACAAATGGCCACATGACTTCTGAGGCCTGTGAGAGATAAAAAGAGAAAAAAGTGATAGAGAAATAGACAGGTAAATCACGGTTCACTGGGTTGGAGATAGAAGGGTGTGAAGGCAGAAATAAACGGGCTGTGGTTCATCACACTTTACACCGAGACCTGTAGGCCACAGGTGTGTGTGTGCACGATGGTAAGTGATCTGTGCAAGCATGTGTATGTCCATGAGTGAGTGTGCATGTTTCTTCCCTTGCCTCTTGCATCTTCTTGTGTATGTGCTTGTGAGTGTGCATGTGTGTATTTGTTTTTGCCTGTGTGTGTGTGTGTGTGTGTGTGTGTGTGTGTGTGTGTTTATTTGAGCTGCATTAGCTACAGCCTGATGGGCTGTCAGTCAAAGCAAGGTGTTTGGAGATTGGGTTTGAGGAAGGTCGAGGGGGGCTGTTGGCATCGATCCAACACATCAGAGAGCTGGCAGGTGACCACCTGTGTCCGTTTCTGTAGGAGCCAAGCTGTGGTCAGTTGGTGTGTGTATGAGTGTGTGCATGTGTGTGCATGTTTGGCAGTTTTGTGCACGTGCATCAGTGGATACGCAAATGTCTAATCACCCTAATTGCAATAATTTGCGCTGAGCAACTGAGTCTTGATTGGCCATTCGGTTATTCAGTTTTACTGATTTGAATGTCAACTTGACATGAAACTTTCTGATTTAAATTGTTCATTAATCAAAAAGAATGAATGTTAATTAACAACATTGATTATAGCATTTAGACTGCTGGTGTAGTGTAGTTAATTTAGTTTACAAAAGGGTTTCATATTATTAAGATGGAGTACGGCAGGGAGAGACAAGTCTTTCTTATTACATCACTACCATTTGCTTTCAGGAGAGTAGACAAGTCTGTGTTTAAGGATGTATCACAGGGCTGCACAATAATGACAAACAGTGATTATACTGTGATACAAAGTGTAAGTTATGTGAGGACAATTTATCTGCCCAAATTTAGTCCTCTCTTATTCAAAAGTGCGTAGGGACAGAAAATGAGAAAATAACCCACTATTGCTTAAGATTTGCTCAGTTTGATTAAAATGTAATATTTTCAGTTTGAGTTGATGAGCATGGCTTCTGCTCGGCAGAGGAGTAATTGTCTGACTCATTTTCCTGTCTAGGAAACTGAAATTTCACACAATTTGTGGCAAGTCAATACTGCAGTTGTCCTCCGTGTTACTTTTAATGTGGGGAAGCCAGTCTTTGTGTAAGGACACACAGTTAACATTAGTCTCTGAGTCCTTGTGGTTTCTAGAGATTTCCATTACTGATGGCCTGGGGTGGCTCTCCCACTAAAAGCTCCATGCAAGATGCTCTTCCATCAGAGTGACTGCCTGTAGGCCATTCAGAGGTCACATTGAAATGCATGTGTAGCGGAGCAGAGAAAGACACAGAAGAATGAGGGAGACAGAGGGAACCAAAGGGTAAAGAAGGGACAAGAGAAACTGCACGAGAAAGGACAAAAGAGAACAAGCGAGAGAGAGGGAGATAAAGAACAGACTGTGATTGGGAAAACAGGCTAGTTGCCAGGAAAGCTAATGAAAACTGTGCACCATTTCAACATAATGTACTCTGCAGTCTGACTGCTGTTCTGTACCCAACATGCTGGTCAATGCATCCAGCTACTGCGCTGCTGCTGCTGCTGCTGCTGCTGCTGCTGCTGCTGCTGCTGCTGCTGCTGCTAATGGGTGCAAGACAACGTGTTCATCTGTCCTTGTTGTTGCTGTCTGGCTGTTATCAGGCCACTGCAGCTGTGTAATGAAATAAAGATTGACAAGGTGTTATTGCTCACTAAATGAGAAAGTGGTAATTTGCTAATCAGCTGGTTGATCTATTTCTTTTCCTCCTTTTGCCTATGCCTGTTGTCACATATTTTCCCTGTCATGTCAAAATGTAATTACAACTAATATCAATGTAAAAATGGCCTACAAAATATTCATGAAAGATACCGAAAAAAAAAAAAAAAAAAAAATCACAGCATCGTGAAATCCTGTTTAATACATTCAGATAGTACAGGTGCATTATGCAAATTTGCCAGGGGTTGATTAAGTGAATCACAATAACATTTTATTGTATTATCTGTTACTTAGGTGTCATATTGTATTTAGTTATTTTTATTTAGTTACTTTTTTTTCTCAGTCTTGCTAACAACGCTGTGGTCAGGTTCCTTTGCACAGCATTCACCAGGATTTTACCATATCGGCATGATCACTACAACTGAAAATCCAGAAGGGGCAGATTTTTTTTTTTTTCTAGTGTACTTTTACTTTGAATGTTTAAACAAACTGCGATCAGAGGCAGATGATTTATATTTTCTTTCAACAAGTAAATCCCACTAAAATCTAGGTAAAGGACCAGCACTCTGGTTTGTTCACAAGACAGGCAAATTTGAGATAAAGACTTGAAGAAAACATTTTAATCGAAATATAATTTAAATATGAAACATGAGTAGCACATACTAAACAAGCATGGGCCCTCTGGTGCCCCACTCGCTTGGTGCATGTCAGGGGAATGCTAGTAGTGCGGGCATGATATTTTGGCTACAGGAAAGGTCATGACCTCACCAAATCTGCTGATTTGACATGTTGGTCCAAGAATGGCACTAAAGGAGAGGTAATGGGCTCATTAAAAATCAAGAGAAATTTTCCCTTGGGGAGTATGAATGCATTCACCAAATATCATGGCAATCTGACAGTTAGATTTAATGACATCATGAGTGGAAATATGACATTTTGGCCTGAGGGTAGAGCTACAGGAAAGGTCATTAGGTCACCAAAATCATTAGGGTCCATCCTCTGGGGAGAATGAATTTGCTTACTATATGTCATGGCAACCTGCCCAATAAATTGAGAGATAGAAAACTTGATATTTTGGCCTAAGCGTGGCACTACAGGGTGACACCAACAGGTGACATCAAAATTGAAAAGGTTTATTCTTTGGAAAGTATGCTCAGCAAGTTACATGGCAGTCTGCCCAGTACATTCGGATGTTGTCAGATGTTGTGTACATGTCAAATGTTCAGCTTAAGGATGTTGTGAGAGAAAATGTTGCAGGATCTCTGCAATCAAGCTTTTGGCATTAGTAAATGCATGAATGCATTTACTAAATATCATGCCAACCCGCTAATCCACTACCTTTTGTGACATCTTGTTTGCAAAGTTGACATTTTGGCCTAGGGTGTCCCTCTCTGAAAGGTCATCCTGAGGCCCTGCCTGCCAGCAGTGAAAAAATAATGACCAAATGTATGCTCATGTGGCAGTTCAGGCCAAACAAATCAACAGGACTGGACATTTAGTACACAAACTCACTTTGTGTTATTTTCATCTCACACATTCACATAAACTTTACCAGTTTTGTTGTCTCTTTGAAAGAACAGATTGTGTGCACAGAACTCAGACTGTAAATCCTGAATAAATGCATTTTGAAATAACATCACAGCAAAATGCACCAGAACCAAAGGGGTCTGAGTATACTTTTCTGCAAGGCTCTGTATAATTAATATTAAGTACTACATATGTTTTTGAAATAAATTAGGAAGAGTGCCTGAGCATAAAAGTGTAGGATCCCTTGGTCACCTCTTGAAACAACTACATCAGCTTTAGCTATGGCAGCACAATTGCCCCACCTCAGTTATATCAGACCGATAATAATCAGTAGTTGCAGGAGTAAGACTGTCAGTGTTAGCTTAGAGGTCCGTTGCGATTACTCAGGATTTTTCTCCTTAAAACTAAATATCACATTCACTTACAGCTTCAACCTGAAACTGGCTCACCGTCAAGCTACTGGTTGCCCATTGTTGCCAAGAGCCTACCTGTGATGAAAAACATAATGAGTATCATGTCTAATTCATTTTGACAGCGGTGGCAGGAGGCCAATGGAGACTTCATACATATTCAAGCAGCTTCCAAATTCTATGTCACTGTGTCAGAGAGAGAGAGTGAGAGAGAGAGAGAGAGAGAGAGAGAGAGAGAGAGAGAGAGAGAGAGAGAGAGAGAGAGAGAGAGAATAGACAGAATTGGGTGGCGAGGAAGCAGGTTTGTTTTTCTCAGACCTTGCCCTTCGTTAGCAAATCATCCTGGAGCGAATCATAATAGGAGACTAAGGCCTATTCTCACCCTAATTGGAGCAGAGATACTGCTGAGATAACAAATAGATTCTGCACAAACAATGCTCAATTAAGGCCAGTTCAGTCAATCCCAAAGGGTTGCTGTTGACTTGCAACTCTGCTAATGGTTAATGTGTGTATTGCAGGAGACAGTCATATACAATAAGACCACTGAGTGATTTTGGTACAGTTTAGACATCCAAGTGCCAAAAGCTAGATTTTAGAGATGTTGACTTATCTTTGAAGTTCTGATGCTTTGGAAACCTACAGGGCTATGTGTGCATGCATGTGTGGGTGTATTTATATGTGTGTGCACATTTTTTTATTATGTGTATTTTCTCTGGGAATCTGAAAGACTTGGGAAAACCAGAAAAACTTAAAAAGTTTCAGCAGCCTAATTTTAGATCATAGGAGAAAGATAACTGACTCACGTGGCAGTGTAATGGTTAGCGGTGGGTTTATGTAGACATGTGTTTGTGTGTGTGTATGCGCCTGTATCTCAAAGTGTGCATGTGTAAGTGTGCCAGGTTGTGTGCCTCTTTATGGCACCTTTGTTCATGGGCAAGTGCGTGGGAGAATCCGGTGAGTAATCATCAACTCTCCAGTCTGTCTTGTTTGCTTAGAAGACAGAATAAGTTCCCCCGACATCAAGTGTAAGTGCTCTCAGTTTTTACCAACTTCACATTTTGATAGAAAGGCCTGTGGGAGAGAGAACAAGACAACTTCAGCCAGGCATGAGAGCAGGTTTTCTACCAGATTAATCTGGTCTCACAGAGGACTCGGCGTTCACTATTGATTCCCTTGGTGGAACTGCTGGCCCTCTCTAATGGAACTGGCCTTGTCCCTTCTCTTCTTCATGCACATGTATTTTCCTAAAGCTGTTTTTTTTTCCCTACACTGTTCACACATGCCCAGTCTGTAACTCAGAGTTATAACATAATGGTGATACAACCTATGTTTAACCTTTATTACATGGCTTGGTGAAATATTGGTCATTTGCAGCATTCTGTGGTCTGATGTTTCTGAATAATGGCCATCATTATGAATATCTGACCGTTGCTATGAGCGGGCACTTCAAGACGATGTGATACATCTCAACACACAAAAGTCTTCTCTATTTACTACCATTAATCAAGCAATAGCTCGCAACGACATCTGCTGCAGCCACAAAGACATTATAGCCTGGATTTAACTTTTACTTTATTTGGGAAAGTGTTTGACTCATGGTGGCTGAATTATCACCAGAGAGGAAAAGAAAAACAGAAGAAAACAAGGACAACAAGGAAAACGACAACATGCTGTAGGCTAACTAAATGCTCCTACACATCAGAATCAGAATTGTTTATTGGTCACCAGGCATGTTCACACATTACTGTGGTGGGTTGGTGCCAAAAAAACACATAATAGAAATGCTAAGATCAACCAAAGGAGAAACTTATCCGGGTAATAACAATTTAGGAAAGGTATTTAAAAAAAAAAAAATAGAAAAAGAGTAATAAAGGCTAATAAAAGTTCTAAAGTTAGGCTGCATTATTATTACTGTGGCCTTGCACAAGCCCAAATATCAGGTTATATAAGTCATAATGTAAACAAATATGAGCAGTGAAATGTAAACTGTATGAGATGGGTTGTGTGTGTTGTGGCATGCATCCAGGTCTTTTATAGACACAAATAGAACCTATAGGCTACTAACATAATTTCAGAATTCATATTTTATGTCAAATTGGGATACTGGTTAGCATGAGCAATGATAGACAGCCTGGCCCAACAGACAGAGAAAAGAGACCCACCAAACTTTATGAAATGAAAATATAAAAAGCACAGTGCAGAAACACCACACCAGTGGCTGCTCATCTCTAAGCTGTTGCCAAAACAGCTGTCTGTTTGTCTGTTTATAGATAGATATGGATATAGATATTTAGGTGAAATACCCAATAGGAGAAACAGTGTCACTGTATACATGCTTTAACAGCTAAATAAATAAACAGTAGTTTCCCTCTCAAGAATTTCGTGGTGGAAGAAACCACTCTTTCTCCGGCCGAGAAAACAGCAATTAGAATCTGGGGTGTGTTTCGTAAATGCTTGTGACAGCAGCCTCTTGGATTCTTAACGACCTCAACCAAGTCCGCTGAGTTAGAGGTATTTACACTGTGTGCGTGTGGGTAAGTGTGTGTGTGTGCGTGTGAGTGTTTGAGAGGAAGGGAGAAAGGGATAGACACGGAGAGAGATTGCAAGAGAGAGAAAACCAGTAGAGAGAGGTGGGGGTGGTAATGAGATGATTGGTGATTGAGGAAGTCAAGTGGACTCCATCGAGCAGACGCAGCTGTCTTCTCCTGCCCTGTTCAACCATGGGAAAGCTTATATCCCTCTCTAGTTGTAAAAACTGTACGTTTTCAACAAGTCTTGTTTTTTTGATGGGGTTATCACATTTTAGCTTATAAATATTTGACACATCTATTGCAATTTCCTTTTTTCAGTCATACAAATGATAACTCACACGTGATGCAGCTTCTGTAACTGTCTGAGCTTTTTATTTAACGGAATGGGGCAAGAACATGCCGGGACTTTCTTTTATTTCCTGCACCATATCTCTAAAAGTTATGCACAGAATTTCTCGAAAGTTTAAAGGTAATGGTAAGGTAATGGAGCAAGGAAGAACTCGTTCATTTTTCACACCAGTTGGCCTAAGCGGGGTGTGGCGGTGAGCACAAATAACTTTTGGTTAATATCCAATTCGTCAGAATGGGAAATATTTACATTTGCATTATGTTGGCGGAGGTATGCGCTCAACTGAATACCTTCTGCTTTATTTATTACTTTTTTTTTTTTTTTTTTTAGTTTTATAGCTATCAGTTCTCCTCAATGTCTTTCACATTTTCACTCACATACAGCGCCAAAGTAGCAGCGCTGGATAATTAGGGCAGCAAGTTTTAGACTGTACATGAACTGAGTCGCAAATATGTGCGCCAAAATCTACAAATGTTATATCAAAGAAAAACATAGCTTTGATATTTTAAAAAAAAACGCGATGCAAATGTGGTGGCCGCTGCCGTCTGATCTCTGCTTCCTCTCTCACTGCCAGACTCCAAGTGTCTCATCATCTTCATCCAACCCAATCTCTTTCCCGCTCTCTTTATTCACACATGAGTTAAGTTTGCACACATGCACACACACTGCTGCCCGTTCTGTTGTCTCAGTTATCGCTCTCTTACATGTAATGGCAGCTGCTGTCGCCATCAAGCCTTGTAGACTCCCCAAGTCCTTTCTTCTCAAAATATGAAGTCTTTTCAGTCCTCCACATATTCATGCACACATTCTCCTATCCGCGTCATGTCGTTTCACCCCCCCCCACAGCCACCCACCCAACACACACTTATTTTGCTGAAACTTGGCCATGTGCACAAGTTATTGCTGCATGTCGGAGTGATTGATTGCACAGCAGCTGGTCTCATCTATTCAGCCACATCATGTGCTCTTAAGTGGGCAGTGCAGGCATTTTCTCCCCTGTTTTTCTTTAAAAAATAATTTGGAGAGGGCTGCTTGTTGATCTGCTGTGTGTGCACGTGTGCGTGTGTGTCCTTGAGTGTGCATCTGTGTTTATGTGTGTGAGATGGATTGCCTCTGATGCTTCCTATCACCATGCAGATTTACAGCTCAGGGAGCTGAGAGTCAGTGTCAAGGCCGGCACAGAGAAGGGAGAAGGGAGGGTCCCGTTTTTACTGGGGGCTGTGTGTGTGCGTGTGTGTGTATGGCTCTTGCATATTGGCATGCATGTACACATCTCGGATACAGCTTGGAGATTTAGTTTGTGGACTCTGAATTAACAACAATTAAATTTCAAGCGGGGTGTGGGCATGTGTGTGTGCATGTGTGTACGTGTATGCAGAAGAGAGCATTTGAATGATACTCTTCCCAGGCCCTGAAGTCATTGACGTGAGTGAGACGTCAAGTGGCCTCAGCATCATCTGAGCCTCGGCAGACACTTTGGAGTCAGTTCAATCAATCCCCACTCATCTAGCACGGAAACACCCAACTTCAGCTTATCAGAGCGGGGGCCCCAGGAAGAGAGGACAAATGTTGGCACAAAGCAAGCAGAAATGTGGTCATTGAGCAAAGAGTGTGCCAAGGAGATGGCCCTTATTCACAGAGAAATGTTTGACAGTACAAACTAGCAAAGAAAAAAACACAAAGAAAAAGTGAACCTTCTTGGAAAACTTAGTCTTAAGTTTCAAGTTGAATAATGTCCCGAATCTCAGGTTTGGATCTTAGTTGCAAACTTCAGAGGGGGGCAGTGAGGTGAACGGAAAGGTATGAGGTTGTTTTTCTGTACTTTATACAGGGTAACGCTGGCTGGTGTATATAAAAATGATTTAATTATCTATTTACTTATTCAGTTTTTTTGGGGTTCGTTTTTTCCACGAATGAATTTCCTGTAGGAGAGAAACTAATTAGCTCAACATTGAGGAAAAAACGTATGGCCCCAGTGGGAAGCTCAGCATGTCAAATCAATGGTGATTTGTGCAGTCGCTTCTCAAATGGCAGGGCAATGGGCTGCGTGCTGATGCAGGCTTGCTGTGCATGCCAGAGCTAGATTGATGGATGAACTGATGGATGGCCACACAGATTCACCCAGAACCTGCCACACACACACACACACAAATGCACACATAAACACGGAGGCATACACCCATGCACACACACACATCCACAAAGACAAAACTGACACGGAGGTTGGAGTCATTTTCATTCCACTGCTTTTATAAACATGCAGGCACACATGCACAAAATACAAACTTGAAACAGAATACAATATTAAGCAGTGAAAAAAAATAATAAGAACAGATTTTTTTCATGCCATGTTATTCTATCTAAATTGCCACCACAGTAGGTGGCTGTTGTTTCATTCTCTTTATTCATATTTCTTAGTTGCTATGGTAGCCTATACAGTACGCAGACTGGGGAAAAAATGACAGGGGAAAGAGTTAATTAGTGTGTTACAACAAAAAGCAGTAACACCTTGTCCTGTTGGGTATAAAAATAGAAAAATTGTACCCCTGGTCTGCCAGACTTGCAGAGAGAAGGTGTGGAAGCGAGCCAGACAGACAGCCCAGTTTTCTCAGCCAAATGTTTGGACCACACAATGACATAAAGCATATTTAAATAGATGTTATGGCCTGAGATGACAAGACACTCTCCAGAATGATGGACCATTTGCTTACCCCCATTTTTTGTTCTGAAGAGAGATGGAGGCAGGAATCGATTTGAAGAGACCATACAGGGATGTGAAGATGCTTGTGTAGATGCCAGACCTAGCTCGTTTATTAAGCTATGCTGAGCAAGATTTTTTGACTCAACAAAACTGATGGGGCATGGGGCATTGTACAACTGCCATTACAGCCCTTGGAACTTCATGCAGCGCATTCTGAAATGTACACAGAACCTGCACTGTTGCATCTATTTGCTGCTTCATAATCTAAGCAGCATGATTCTGTTTCTAAACCTAAAAAGGCCTAAAAAGCAGGAGGCTGTGTAGGACTACAACTCATATATAATAAAAACAATAAAAATGACTGAGAAGAGGCAGGAAAAAAGACAGTTTGTGAGCAGGAGAAGAAAACAAGTTTTGTAAAGTCATTTTTTACATAGTAGCAAATCTCATGCTTATTACAGTGTGGAAAGGGAGCCTCAAGATCAGAGTTAAAATGGCGATGGTGCAAATCCAAACGAAATCAATTATACGGTAATATTTTGTAGAGTTGTGATTTTCTAATTTTTGGCATCTTTGGTACAGACCATGTCCAATTACCGTTTGTTTCCAAATCCAGACACAAGCACAGATGTCTTGTCGAGGTGTCAGGTAAGGATTCAGATAGGGACACCATGTTACACCTGTTTCCTGTCTCATGCACCCACTAACTATCGCAACCACTTGTGTACAAGATAACTGAGGATTTTCCCAGCTTGTTTTTGGCTTGTTTTCAGTGTTGCCTCAGGCATGACTTAACCAATATGCAGTTGTATCTGGCATCATTAGACAATTTGAAGAGGGTTTTTCTCATGTTAGGTGTGAGCCACACAGAGGAGCCTCCACTCTCAGAGACCTTGGCAGGATTTGTAATTGCATTTTGTCTAATCGTGTGTCAGCTGTCATTATGGGGTGAAAATACAGATGGGTATTTGTACTTGTTAAGTCTTTTGTTTCTTATAGCCTTACAATATCTCTGATGACTCATAATGTTAATTTACAAAGGAAGGGTAATTAGTTTTTATATATCTCATAAGGCATATCTTCAAATATGCCACAAATTTGAGCCGTTCTCTTTTAGGTCACACTGCATGGGTCCAGCATGGGTTTGAGGCTTTGTATTTAATCTGCAGTGGCAGTGCTCTACATCCGTCAGGTTAAACCTTAGAAACCTCTTTCATCACATAACCCTGTATGTGACCTGCACATTGTATAGATCCAAGCTCATTTGTAGTTCTTCGTGGCATCTACAGAAAATAACTTTTTCAACTCTCCTTTCTTCCTGCCCCTCCATCTCCCTCTTCTTTTTCTTACTCCTCCACTTTCCATTTCCTCCCTTTCTCCTTTTCCTTATTCCCTTTTTTTTATTATTGCTCCTGAACCCTCACATCTACTCACTCCTCTTCCCTTTCCATCTTGACTTAACCTCTTTCCTTTCTTCTCTCAATCCAATATTGTTTCTCCAATTTTAATCCCTTTCACCTCCATTCTCATTCCATCACTTTTTCTCTTTCACTTATTCTATCCATCCTCTGCTCCTCCCTGTCCTCCTTATTGATATTTGACCTCCCACTTCTACGCCCCTACCCTCCTCTCCTCCACCTCCACCTTCCCCTGCAGGTATTCCTTCCAGGATGAGGAGGACATGTTCATGGTGGTGGACTTGCTCCTGGGCGGAGACCTGCGCTACCACCTGCAGCAGAACGTCCACTTCTCAGAGAGCACCGTCAAGCTGTACGTCTGTGAACTGGCCCTGGCTCTGGGCTACCTCCGCACCAAACGCATTATACACAGGTGAGATAAGGATGAGATACTGTCTCAGAGCTCCCTCCCACTGCATCTCCTTTTCATTACTGCATAATGTGCCGCCGTTATTTCATTTTCTTTTATGTGTCCTTTATTAATCCAGAGAGGTGTTTGCTAAGCATGCATAATTTCATTTTGTAGGATTCTGCTTTACATTCATGCAGACACCCAAGATCTGAACATAATCACAATGTGTCCTGCGTTTGGTCACTGAGCCACAGTGACCAACCACAGCAAGAGCAGCAAGAGCAGCAAAATAGCTGAGGGTTGAAATGAGGACAAAAACTTGGACTGAGCATGTAATTTCTTAGTGAGTGTTTCCGACAGAACCACATAGACTCAATCATTAAATGAATATTCCATGCATTCTGACAGCTGAGTCTAAAGGGTCCTCACTTCAATCTAAACCCAGCGATTTGCACACAGTAATACACATTTAATTGCCATTTATAAGGGCACTCTTGCCATTTATAAAGGCACTTTCCCATCCACCTATTCATTTTCCCAGCAAGCGGGGAGATTTGAAGTGACAACCTTCAAGTCATAAGCCTGTTTCTCTAACTGTCAGACTCCCAGTGCCCACTCTTCCTCTTAAAAATAATGTACTTGATTCTAGAAACACACCGCCAGACTTACTGTGGCAGTAAGGGCACATAGTGGTGTGGTAACACCTGTCCTCATTCATCAAAGTGGGCTACTGGCCTCTTTTACCATTTGTGCATAATTCAGTGCTACCACCCACATTGCTCATTTGGAAGTGCTAGTAAGTGATTCATAAAACCACACCGCTGCGCCAAAAACACCACCCGTGCACTTCCCCCTAAATTTCTCTCCACAAAATGGATTGTTTTTTTCTATAATATCTGCAAATAATTTTGGTCCCACATGCAACTCAGTAATCAATAATAACTGCCCACTCATTTAATGACTCAACTGATATAAAGAGCACACTTTGATCTGCTTCAATGGAACATCAAGGCAAACAGATGAGGAGGTAGGTGACTTGATTGATGACTATAAATGACTATTATGACTACTGACAACTATAGATTCCCACACAATTTTCTTGTGAGAAACGCACAATTAGGTAGGTTAGGTGTGTCTTTATTTCTTAAAATGCACTTGTTCACTAATCCTTTTTCTTTTTTTTTTTTCTTTTTTTTTTTTTTTAATTGTTCAACACCATTACTTTCCACTGTGATAATGCAGTATCCGTGTGATAATTACTGACATGTTAACTTTATGAATGGTCTTAGATTACCATTACCAGAGCCAGAGATTTTGTGTGATGCAATGTCTTTAATGCTGAGGTTTATGAATTGAGGCCAGTGTGATACTTTCAGAGAAATTTTCTTTTTCTTTGCCCCTTTTCATCGGAAGAGCAAACAGTATCATTTACAGAGCCTTGTAGCTGATAGGGCTTCAGTGTCTCACTCAAGGGTACTTCATCAGGGCAGATGCTTGCTGACACAGGGCCTTTAATATGGGCCCTGTCTTCCTATGTGTCACTCTTTGTCTTCCCACTGTTCCCTGTTTCCTCTTCTGCCACCACAGTTCTAGATTTAGACTGAAAAGTGCCTTTTGTTTGAGCCGTAAACCTCCTGTGTTCTCTTCTCCTTTGCTGTCCACTTCCATTTTATTTTCCAGTATGAGTGGTCCACCACTGTGCTGCAAGGTCAAGCTGACTTGACACAAAGGTCAAACCTGACACAACAGTTTACCCTGAGCCACTTAGTATGAAACGCGCCAGTTATGTCTATGCTGCTGTGTGGATGCCTAACTCAATCTGCAAATTGCACGTTAAGTGCTTTTTAGGCAGAATTTTGTGCTGCTATGGCAGAGCTGCAGATACATACCGTCAACATGGACATGGCTACAGCCCAATGTTATTAATTTTAGTTGTTAAAATAACTGACAGAGCTGGGGCTATTCTGTTTCAGCCATTGATGTTGCCAAAATACTTTGTACAGTGGACTGGTACACACTGAGTGAGCAAAAATTTAGAAGCAGTTGCTATTTCCTTGAAATATACTAACAAGGTGAAATCTGATAGAGTGGCAGCTAAAATACCACACTGATTGCATAATAAGTAATAATGCCACTTCATTCTTGTAAAGGAGATGAATAAAGGGAGCAGATGCATTAAAGAGTGAATATTTAAGCCTTGAAACTGGAGCAACTTGATATGGTTGGTGTTGATGCTATTCTGGTCAGACTGGTCTCTGAAGGTAAAATGAAACATGAACAGTACTTTGAGCTGTTTAAATGGGCACAACATCTATAGATTCATCCACATATTTATGCTCCCAGCACGATACAGATAAACACATAGGCCACTTGACAGCCGCCCACACAAACACCATATATAACAGGGAATAAGAACACAGGTAGTGCATAGATGGCCCCAAGCTATATGCTACAGCAACACTTAGTCCCTCCACTGGTTGGACTCACTCCTCCACTCTATCGTCTCCGAGCATGGAGAGAGGGCTTCCCAGTCCACAACTAATGGCAAACTTCACTGCAATAGAGAACGCTAATTTATCAAACCCCGCAGATAACAAATTGCATCATTTAAGAGGGTGACTTAAAGCAGATTACTTGCTTTTTCCTATCTGTCCATGCTCTCAAAATCCCCACGGGAACCAAAGAGAGAAAGAGGGTGATATAGATGGGAGGGATTATCAGTTTGCCTATTCATGCACTCTATTGAGGAATATGAATATTTAAATTATGTTTTCTATTTTAGTCCTCGAGAGGGCAGACGTGCCAGTAGATGTGCAGGTGTTGGAGATGTTTGTTTAGATGGAATCAACATCTTTGCAATCTGCATTCATTAGCTTCAGACAGGAAGAGCAGCTCAGTCTGACTCTCATCTCATCTCTATGGAAATTGAATATATAATTTCCTCCCTCAGATGTGGCCATGCTCACTCTGGTACTGAGTGCACTTGTAGCCTTCAGTGCATGTGTGTGTGTGAGTGAGAGAGAGAGAGAGAGAGAGAGAGAGAGAGAGAGAGAGAGCATGTGGGTGTGTACATGTGTCTGTGTGTGTATAGGCAGGATGCACACAGCTTCCTCACATTTACCTTGATGCTTTTGATGATAATGAGGACAATAATGATGGTGATAATCACATTAATGGTACAAAACATAATGATAATGATATTTAGAGCTATGATTAGGACTGCTTGACTGTGTACGCTTGCCGGCAGTTTGCATCACGGTGACATGACAACCACATTACGACAGCAGACACGTCTGAATTTGATATTGCTAATTGTTTTCCATTAATAAGCTCCCACACTGCTGAGCTGCAAGTCCCTGTCAGCTCACCAGGTTTTTCCACCGTAAATATGAACAAGCTCAAGGGAGCGGGGACGGGGCAGCAATGAAGTTAGCAACAGCGGTTCAATTCATCTCAACAGCATCTGTGTGCAATATCAAAGAGAAGACAACGTCATTATGGGACATTACAGAGCCTTCAGTATGATGCAAGGTGTAGGCTAAACAAAATAAATAAAGTAATTAATTAATTTAAAAAGGAAGTGATCTATAAAGCTCACTGCCAAATACGTAATCAGTTTTCATTTAATACATTATTTAATTAGTTAATTTAATGTCAACCCTGGTAGCATGTGTATAAAATGGTATGTTTTTCAAACTTTATCATTGAAAAATAAGATTGCTTCAGCGGTTATTTAATTAAACTACCAAAAATTGGATAATGTTGAAATTGCATGAATCAGTAAGCTAACTGTTAACAGCTCAGTTTAAGAAAGTAAAGCAAGTTCTCAGCTTATTGTTAGGGTTAGGTTTAGACAAATGAAACAGCTTAGATTCTTCACTACCAGTTGGCATGCGTTCAGAAGTCTGTATTTGCCTGTAGCCTCAGTCTCAGGGATCCCCATCTGATAAGATTTAGTTATCCCTTTACCATCAATAGTGTAGATTGGTAGATTATCAGTGAAGAGTGGGAAACCTATTAGCCGAATTGTCATTCGTATATACTCTCTCATAACTTCAAGTCAGTGAAATAATAGTAAAATTAAAATAGTCCCCTTTTTTCTGGGGAAGCCCTAGACACCCTTCCGAGCCCCGTGGGGTGCAGGGGAAAAAACAAGTAATCTGCTTTAAGTGCTTTAAGTCACCTGCACTATATTTTTCACAATGTTCTTACTTTCCACTGCACTATTTCAGTGTCAGAATACTGCGTTCCTTGTCTTGTCTCTTCCACATTATCCTTTTGTAGTGGGAAAAGGCATTTCTTTCACTATTCATTTTATTCATTGAGACATCACACACCACGTCTCAGAAAGTTTTGGGAGAGAAGAGGTTCCCAGACTAGTTAATGTACCCTAACTTTTAGTGGTGCTGAACTGCTAAAAATTGCTGAAGTGCCCAAATTTAGTTAGAAACTTAGTCTGTAATAAGCACTTTATGCACTAACTTAGAAAAGGGGTTACATGTTGCTGGTGCAACCCAGTTCAGGGTTCATTTTAGTCTGAGTGTTTTTATCGCCAGCCATGCCTCTAGGGAGTTTCAATTATTAACACTAGGCTGAGTCTCAATTAGGGACCATCTTCAGAGACCTGGCAGGCCTCTCCAAACAAGCAGTGTACTGTATGTGTGTGTGTGCATATGTGTTGTTGTGACTGCGCGTGTGTGTCTACTTGGACTGCGGGGATTGCATGCCGTTATTTAGCTACCAGACCGCGCCATTACCTCCCCAACAGAGCCACTTCTGTCTAGGTGAATCCTCGGGACCATTTTGGAACACTCCGTTGTCAGTCTCCAGATGTTCTTAAAAAGTCAATACGTCTCACTATTTCATTTAGGAAAGCAACTGCCCATTAAAGTGGTTAAGAGACAAACTGTCAGGCCATTGAGGAGCAGATAGAGACAGATGGCATTGCTGCAGACAGACTTCGGTTTCCTGCTAATGTGCAAGTTGAGTTTGTGGATGGTAATTGTGGTTTAGGATATAATTCTCACTCTGAAACACGTCAGCACATTTACTAGAAGAGCAGGCTCCACACTGCATCAGTCGGGTCCAAATGGATTCACGGTTGGCCACAGATCCCTATTCGCGAAGAGTTGGTCCCCCACTTGAGAAGATTTCTCAGTATGATTTGTTAAAACTGATCAAAACTTATCTTACAGACATCATTTTACTGCATTCTGACCCAGAGAATGGAATTAACTGTGTGTGCCTGCTCTTTTTCATTGCTCCCCTGTTTCACGTACATACACTAACACACATCCACGTGTGGCAGCTGCCCACGGCAACCAGTTATCCACTGTGGGCCACTGAACAGCTCCACTAGAGCTTGTGCACTCAGCCATGATGAGTGAGTAATCTCTAGTGAGGGCAATAATAATAATATTAAAGTATACTAATTTTCCACCCACTTCTCCCCCCAGCATTGTAAACTGCTGCTGTAAATCTCATTACTTCCAAGCATGTGTCGTGTGTTTGCCGAAATGCAGACAGTGTTTTAAAACAGAATCTGAGTATTGTAGGAATCTGTTGAAATAGGATACAGGATACTGTAACTGAATAACGTCAAGCTTTAACACAATGTACCTGAAACGAGATGGAATTACACTTGGTTGCTGCCGTGATGTGTACTGTTTTTGTCTGTTGTTTTCGTCGGTACACTGGTTTTAGGTTTGGGTTCCACGTTCATATATTTGTATCTGCATTGCATCTCGACCTGTTTAAAAGATAAGACCAATAATTTTCAAAATATTTTATGACATGATATGTTCATAGGCAGTCGTGACTTTGTGAGGTTGCTCTGCTTTGTAGCTGCAAGGCGCAGCAAAGTTCATTTCTAATTAAACACCGTATGAAAATAGTAACCTCTCAAAGTTAGTGTTAGTGTCTGTGGTATTTAGACGGTTATCCACCACTGCAAACTCTGAATACAGCAAATTTACAGTGTAGGTTTTTTCAGTGACAAACAAGTGCATCTGTTTATTATCTGCAGCAAAAGCCTTTCAGGATGGCTACCAGTGCTGGGTACTGAGGTCAGTGCCACCGTGGTACTGCAGTATTCAATGGGGTCAGTACTACCAAGCACAGAACCATGTTGAGGCAAATGGTCCCAACTTTTGATATCTTTGTATGACCACAACAATCATTTATTGAGGTGCACAGTCATGCTCTACACAAACTTCCAACAAGCTGAAATGACTGGGTGCTGGTGACTGTCTCTGTTTTTAGCAATCTAGCTAACATCAGTGAAGACAGCGCTTGCACCACTTTTAGTAAACCGGCTATTTTTCGATCTTCATTGCTCTGTCTAGCCTGAATCAGATCCATAGAATGCTACGCAAGCTCACATCACACCTCCGAAGTGGTCTGACATGAAGGCTAAGAATAAAAATTGCCTCCTAACGAAAGCGAGGTGGTAGACAATTTAGAGCATTTTTTTTTTTTTTTTTTTTGCAATCTGTCTATAAAGTAATTTCTTTCGCCAGTGTAAACATATCAGCGTTCACTCAAAATAAAAGTTGTACAGTTTCCATAAAAAGTACACTGAAGGGGCACAGACACAGACATCTGATGGTCATTGTGTTTATGCTTTTTGTGGCCCTGGTGGGCAAACACAAACAGAAAAAAAAAATACTCACAGACACAAAGATAGAACAGCAAGCGAGCCAACATGCAGCATGCAGACACAGATACAGACAGACATGAAATATGGACACACACACACACACACACAAATGCACACGCGTTAGGTTTAAGATTAGCTGCCGTGCGGCTCCAGTTTGCTGTCACTGCAGATCCAGAGGGACGGGGCTTGTCTGCACAATGCCGCTGTGATTGTAGGAGACAGAAAGCGAGGGCTCCTGCAAAAGCAGCCGCGCAGAATGCAAAACACACTTTGAGCGCGACACAAAGAACAAGAAGGAACGACTTTCAAAGTGGTTCTTAAAAAAGAGGAGTCTGTGTGTGAGTGTGTGTCTATATTCAGATTCCTATTTGTTATCAAATGAACTGAAGTATGTCAAGACCCAGCAGCTGCAGCGGGCTAACTCCTGGGAGCTCTGATCTCTTCCCCCCATCTCTCTCCCTCCCCCTTTCTCTGATGGGGATTATTCTTTTTCACACACAATAATAAAGTTAATGTTGCATTGTGGGGGATGTTCTCCATGCTCCATGTTGTTCTTGGAGGTCTCCTTTCTTATCTCTTGCTTTTCCTCTCTCTCTCTCTCTCTCTCTCTCTCTCTCTCTCTCTCTCTGACACACACAGCATAACTTTCCCTTATTACCTCTCTCATTATCACTCCCTTTCTTTCTATTTGGCTATTTTCTCCCCTTACTTTGTTTGTTTGTTTTTTTTTTTTTTTTTTCATACTTCGCCTTCCTCAATCTTTGTTTGCTAATCTTAGTATTATCCGTACACTGCAGGGGTCTTTGTCTCCGAGGGTGTAGCACTCTGCACAAAGCATAGCTCAGCTTCAAATAATTTATTTTCCCGCACTCCCCTCCTCCTCCAGAGAGCTTTTGCCTTTTGCCAGGCTGTCATTGCAAATGGGAGTATGGTCTTAATTCACCTGCTGGGTTAAATGAAGGTGACTGAGGAAAAAAAAAAAAAATCTTAGCCTCAGTGGTGCTTCTCATGGGTTTGTATTGATTTACAAACATGCTGCTCATTCTGTATTCCATCTATCACCTTCTACTAATTCTTTTTAATACACATACACATACTTAGACACACGCTTAGACACACACACACACACACACACACACACACACACTCACTCTCTCTTACATGCCTGCTCTTACCTCCATAAATGTATGTTTCACATGCATGCACATACACACAAACATACAAGTTTGCATGCACATATGCTACACACATAGTGCTTACTTACACATTCAGTACACACACACACACACACACACACACACACACACACACACACACACACACACACCTCCCACACACATTCCACTCCAGGCCTCTGCACAGAAACCACACATGGCTGCATCAGCCCACACATCATGACTTACAGTACAGGTTTTAGACGAGGTGATATCATGACCGCTTTGTAATCACAACATCACGACTGCAGGGACGCAGATCTGAGCTCTGCTGCCGCTGAACCAAAAAGCAAAGATTTTCACAAATTAAAAGTGAGTGAGTGGCCTTATCTTCTCATTAGTGGGGTTTCTATCTGCATATTTTTATGCTAATTTGGACGAATGTAAACGCGGGATTTTCATAAAAATGACATTTTTACACTCAGCCAAGGTGAGGATGTTGGCATGTTGACAAAAAGAAAATGTAATAAACGCTGAAACACTTCATTCAAAGACACAAGGACATCGCAGGGACCTTTGCTAGATTCCACTTCATTGTATGTGTGAGTGTGAATGTATGAGTGTGGACTTGTAATAAAGCCATGCACTACTGAGAGCAACGAGTTCATCTTCTGGACTGTTTTGTCGCCAGAGTTCGATTATAGCCTGCAGTCATGCACTAAGCAGAATCATTTGTTTTATGCAGTTGATGAAAATGTACATTCATTTGCATTTTCTTTTGCTACATTTTTGAAAACGTGCTTAAAATGTATGTGCCATCACCGGCTAACAAGAATGTGAAATAGAAACCAAAGCAAAACGTTGATCATGCATGAATTGGACCACATTTCCCCATCATTTTCCATTTTTACTAAACTACCAAAATCCTGTCAGTTTCTTGATTTCAACACTTTACATCTTGGACCCTCCAAACGCCAACACCCAAAGCACATCTTTTTCAACTCATCTTTGAACAGGATGAGTGTGCATCCTTCAATTATGTCCTTTACCACGCAGCCCTACCTTTCTGTGTATTGCAGCAGTGTATTTTACAGATACCTTAACCTTGATGGCACGACAGAACATATTACTCTAAGACAATAAACATCATAATCATAATCACAAAACAGTCCCAAGCACAGTGAAATTTAACACAGGGACATTGTCGGTGAGGCTTACCGACAGCCCACGTGATATTCTTAAAATAAAGTAAGAATATAGACCGCATGTACGGAGGCAGAATAATTCATAAAGTCAGTGCCCTTAATCTACATCAGTCGCTTTAAAAGGGTGAAGCTTTTGTCATCTCCCCAAGTGATGTTTTCTTTATTCATATGGTGTGTAAATGTTTTATACCCCAGCAGAAGAACAGGAAGAAGAAGTAGAAAAAGTAAGCAGGAGAGAGAGGAGAGATTATATATCCATATTTCAGAAATGTAGATTAAGGTGCCAGTTGGTGCCAGCTCTTTCAAAATGGTGAACCGAGCCTTATATCGGTGAAGAATGTCTCTCTCCTCGTCCCGGCTCACAACAGCAGACCGGCTGATGGGAGGGGGGTTCTCTGCTCCGAACATGACAGAATGTTTACTAGCTAGTCTGCTCCGAAAAGATCACTAATTGACTGGCTGTGTATCTAACTCATGTGCCTGCCTGTAGAGGAGAGAAACAGAGAGAAGGAGGGACAGGGAGAGAGGCATTTTGGCAAAAAGGGGATGTTCAGGCGGACTGCGAGAGACAGACAAAGGGAGATAAAGAGGGAGATAGAGAGAAGGAGTGAGGCGGCGACAGTGGGAGTGCTGACATTGTGTTTCACAATTCTCCCCCCACCAATGTTTCTGACTTTGTGAATTATTCATCGCTGGTAATTGTGATGTGAGTTTTGGCCCAAGCTTTTTAGTGTCGCCCGACTGCGTTCGGTCTCTCCTCTGTACACTTCGTCCCCTAAAAACAGGTCCAAATTAGACCGGGGACTTTTCGAGCCCGACTCTGTCAAGCAGCCCCGCTCAGCACTTACAGTATGTGTCAATGAATAAGGAATGAATATCCCGCGGCACAAGAGTTGCTAGTTGCTGCTGTCACATGCCCGTAGTGTTGATGCACGTGTGTAAACAACAGCCACACACACACACACACACACACACACACACTTACTTGTTGTTGTCACCCTTGTCAGAGTGGATCAAACTGCACAGAGAGAGGGAGAAAGAGAAGAGAGAGAGAGCGCGAGAGAGAGATTGATGAAGAAGTAGTGAGGGAGAGATAGTTTGCTGGGTTGGTGCTGTTCGCTGCTGTGCGTCTGCTTTGGCTTTCAGTTCACGTTCAAAGGCAGTGGCTGTCTGACTCTCTCTTAGATGGCTGGTGGGCGTGGGTACTTAGAACCATGGGATTCTGGCTGTGAGTGTGTGTGTGTGTGTGTGTGTGCGCGTATGTGCATGGGCAAATGTGTGTATGCACACCCAGAGAAATGCATACAGCTGTGTTTATACACATGGGTGTATATGTGAATATGAACGTGTGTCTGTATGTGTGTGAGGGGTGTGTGTGTGTGTGTGTGTGTGTGTTTGTGTGTAGCTAGCAGTGGGCTTTCGGGGGCTTCCAGTGCTTCTCCAGTCTCCTGTGTGACAGAGAGGGAGCGGTGCATTCTCAAACAGCTCCCAGCTTCTAATCTGGAGTGGAGAGGGGAGCCAGTAAAGCAGCAGAGCCATCAAAGACCCTCTGATTAAACTCTCTGGAATCTACACCCAGAAAAAAACTGTATACACAAACACCACTGTAGCAGTTCTGGGGGGAAAAATCAGAACTAAAGTGGCAAACCACTGAGTTTAAGATGTCTTATGGTTGATTACAATTTATTTCTCAGGAATAAATTACACTCTCTTGAAACTATGATGCCAAAAAGTGAAAAATAATCTGAATCTCCACTGACCAACCAAAGGTCTTTGTAACCAAATGTCTTTGATAGTTTAAGCAGTTTCTAGCTAATAAAAAAAGGAACTTGTATCTCAAGAAACCCCCCTTGGGTGCTTGAATTTCTGAAAATTGATGCTCGCAATCAAGTGGGTATTGTCTTTCTTTCAGAGGTGAAAAGTTAAAGGTACAGTGTGTAGGATTTAAATTGCATCAGAAATGGGATATAATATTCATAAACATGCTTTTTATTAGTGTATAAAATAAGAAATTAAGAATTGTAGTGTTTTCAAAAAGTTTGAATAAGCCAAACCAGCCCAAAGTATACATTTTGACAAACACGTTTTCCTCTAGCAAGTGGGTGTTGGATTGCTGCATTTGCTAACAAAAGAAGGAGACTGGAACGGGACAGATGATAGCAGCTATTTGCGTCTGGAAAATAAAGCCTTGTTTGGGCAAATCCCTGCGCAGTGCCACCCTCTCTTGAGGCGGATTGGCCGAAAAAGTTTCTTAGTGGCTCGTCCATGGCCAATCTTCTCACCATGTTATGTGCAAAACTGTCCAGGACAGATGGACAAGCGCGATAAACAACCCCCCCAGCCAGAGATTTCACCTCCTAGGCGGAAGTAACAGGCTTTTATATGCAAAACATAAAGTCTGATGCAGTGTCACAGTTGAAAATAGCCAGCAGTATATGGAGCACCTACAGCTACAACTTCAAAATACTTCTTAGTGTGTTGAAAAAAAAAAAAAACTGTTTTTTTTTCTTACCTTTTTAGCTACATTCTACCTGCTACAACTTACATACTTTTCCCTAAGAAACACTGAGAATGCAGGACTTATTTAACTTAATACTTCTAATAAAGTGATTTTCCATTATGGTAATAATGCTTATACTTGCATAAAGTGTTTGAGGTTTTTTTTTTTTTTTTTTTTTTTTTTTTTCACTGCCTGCTTCATGGGAGTGTATTTTGCTTTTACTGTATGCGTGCGAATGTGTGTATGCTTTCATAACCTGTGTGTGTGTGTGTGTGTGTGTGTGTGTGTGTCAGTCTCCATGCTCAGGTGTTGGCCCACTATCCAGTATCAGTGCAGTGTCAGGTAACCAGGTTCAGGATTCAGTTACTCCACTGCCTCTGATAGCAGGCTGTAATGAGGCCATTAGATCCTGCTAATAGCTTGTAGGGTCACTCAACCGAGAGAAAAGCTGAGGGGATCAGCTTGCACCGAGCGCTCCTGCCCCCTCGCCTCAATCCTGACTGCCTCACTTGCTCAATTCATCCCTATAGCTCCTGCCTGCCTTTCTCAATTTGTCCCTCCAGCTCTCTGCGTCCCTCTCTCGATTTGTCCACTGCTCTCTCCACCTTCTTCCCGCTCTCTCTGGCCCAATCCATCTCTATAGCTCTTTACCTCTGTTTCTCAATTCATCCCTATGGCTCTTTACTTTCCGCCCTCTCTCAAATTGCCCGTATAACTCTCTCCACCTCGCTCAGCTCATCCCTCCCTCTAAACCAGGCCCACTTCATCCTTGCGTCTCTTTACTTCCCTCTCTCAGTTAATCCCTATAGTGCTCCACCACATTATTCTCCAGGTTTCCATCGCTCAGTTCATTCATATAGGCTCCCGTTCCGTCCAACATTCCCATCAACGCCAGATGAATAATTCAGTTCCCCAATCGAGCAAATTAAGGTTCATTTGCATGTCATCTGTTTAAGGGAAAAACTGTTGCCTTCTGTTGTAGCCCTTCACCGTTCAGCATTCATCATTTGGCGTACAAAGGGAAGATGGACAGAATCTATCTTGAGGTGCTTAATATTGGGCATTGCAGTTTCAGCTTTGGTCAAACTGCTTATTATCGTGTTTCCATCACAATTTATTGCGTTCCTTTTTTACTGAATAAAACATTTATCCAGATCAAACAAGCATATAGCCAAATGTTTTCATCAAATGTTTGAGATTTTTTTTTCAAAACCTGCTGTTTCTTTCTGTCTTTCTTTCTTTTCTTTCTCTTTGGCTATTCCTGTAATTCTTCTGTCCTCTCTGTTGCTCCAATTTTCTTCTCTCTCTCCCTTACTCAGTTCATCTCTATAACTCTCTACCTCCTCCTGCCTGTCTCTCTGTCCCTCAACTCATCCCTATAGCTCTCTACCCGGTTTTCTCAATTCATCCCTAACTCCCTTCTTCACTCCCTCTCTCCCTGGCTCAGTTTATCCCAGTGCCACACTATCTTCTTTTCTCACTCAATCTCTGACGCTCTTCACCTCTCCAAAATTTTTCTTAAAAATCACTTTTTCCCTGTGGCTCCTAAACTTCTTCTACTTTACTCTCTCTCTCTCTCTCTCTCTCTCTCTCTCTCTCTCTCTCTCTCTCTCTCTCTCTTTCTCATTCAGTTCATCCCTTTACTTCTTTACCTCCTCAAGTCATCCCTGTAGCACCTTCCTGTCGCTCCCTCACTCAGTTCTCTCTGATTTCTTTATCGCTTGAATTTGTATATGCCAAGCGATTCAAATACAGCTGTCGTTTCAGATGTAAATAATATTGAATTATCTCAGTGGTTCCTTAACTTTTGGTTGTCAGATATATTAGTCTCACTGCAAAAATGTTCAAAAAATCCGATTCATCCTGAAAAATGCACATCAGAGAAAGCTAATAGCACAGCAGCAGCGGAGAATGAGGATGAACTATGTTGTCTATATTCAAGCACTAATTATGCTCACCTAACATAGCGATAGTGCAGTCTGGTTTATGGGAGCTGCATGGACAGTAACCCAGTTCCTCCAAATACACGCACACACACACACACATACACACACACATTGTTTTTATTGCAGATTTACTGATGAAAACGCTTTGCCAGCATTGTTTTCTGCTTTCGTGCCATTAAAGCATGTTGGAGTGAGAAAGTCCAGAAGTGTTTTGTCTCATACGACTGTTTGTGGCGTCGCCTCTGAAAGTGTCCCGTTCAAAGTGGTAAATGCTTGCAGATGGTTGAGGTGTCACCCAGCAAAGCAGTGCCTTCTCCACACAGCGCTGGTGTGACTGAGGCTGCGACAGCCCCATCTGTTTCTCAGCACTAATAGATGCTGCACAACAGTTAGCCGGGCTAATGAACATGGAGCATCAGGCAGCTTCCTGCCAACAAACTGCCAGTTGCAATGAGCAGGTGACAATTCAAAGTTGTTTCTCTTCTCTTGCTCCATTTTTCAAAATACAGTGGTTACAGAGAGAGAAAGATAGGGTGCTGAGAGTTAGATGAGCAGTTCTAGTTCAGGGAAAGCAAAGCATCAGCTTTATTATTCCCTCTAGTCAGACTAACTTTTAGTCTCCTTCTCCTCAATTCACTTTTATTTTACTCCTTTTAGAGTGGAAATGCTTGTGTTTCATACATTTTGAATGTATATACGTTTACAGTCAACAGTATATGCTTTCTTTGCCATATAGGTACATTTATTTCATTTCACTTTTTGTCCTGTTAAACTACAATTTTTAGACAGGGTTTATAATAAAATCGCAAAATAAGAACAACTAAATAAAAGCAATAAATCCGAAAAAGCATTACTGTGTAGGTAAAAACACAACAAATCCCACAACAAAGACAAAATCAAGGAGCACTACTGATGTTGTCTGAGAGAGTAAAATACGCTGGCGCTGCTAAATGACATCATATCTTTCAAGACAGGTTCTTGCAGGCATAGCAAAACACCTTAAATTGCAAAACTGACTTAAATTGACTACATGCATTCAAACGTTACCATGGGTTTTTGATGGGTTTCATGGAGCTTGCTGCACCTTTACCTTTAAGGGCTATGCTAACTTTCAATTGAAGTTCAAAAATGAGGATGAACACAATCAGAGCGTGTCTTTAGTAGCAGGAGTATGTAAATGCAAGCAACAGAGACAACACCATAGGAAACAATGAAGTCTGTATTAATGCCAAGAAAAAAAAGAAGAAGAAAACAAGGGGAAAATCACATTGTTCCATGCCCAGACATTATATAAAAGTAGAGCCACCTATTCTACTTTTCTATTTTTCTATGACAATACTGTTCTTTGATGAGAAATCTGCTTGGTAATTGCTTGGTAATTCTTATCTTGCAGCCTCTAACACAGGAACATTTAATTCGCAGATAATTAAAACTGAATACAACGGAGGAAGTGAGTGCACTAATCATGGCTGTTAGATTTTAAGTCGTTGGGGTTTGCAAACGTTATTTACTTCATTTCAGTGCAAATATTTATTTTTAAAAAGCTGAGCCCATGGAGAGTATCTGAGACTAGGCTTAGACTGGTTCTAAAAAAAAAAAAAAAAAAAAAAAAGCAAAAAAAAAAACTCAACTTACTCAAATAATTTGCTTTTTAAATTAATAAAAGTTGCCATGGTCAGTTTGTTTAGTTATATAACCTGAATGATTAATACAAATGTTTTAAGGAATTTAGAGCAATATCTCACTTTGGTGAACAAATCTCTTGTATGGCTATCATATCCACTTTTTGACGGAGTAGTATGCCTGTTTGTAATTATCAAGAATGGGGAAACATTACTTATCTTGAACAACACATTTGAATAATGTAGTTAATTTGCTTTAAAGCTTATGGTGAAGACCAGTAGCTACAAAGGACTCGCTTTTAGAATGTCACTCCGCCTGTATTTCATCTACCGTTCATTGTTCATCGGAAGAACAGGTCAGCCTTGGCCATCATCGCCATCATCACCTCCACCACGATGGCTTGGCTTTTACCGCCTACCACCCCCTAACGGCCTTGTTGGTTTATCTCTGGGGCCAGTTGTCTCAGCTCTTCTTTGTTCTCCGGCCTCACAATGGCAGGGTGGCCTTTAGCTACAAAAGAGTCTTCCTTGCTCTCACTTACAGCCTGCCTTTAGCTGTGACACATCGCCCTCCTCTCTCCCCCAGCGCCAACCTTTGAGGCAAATGTCAGCTAATTAAGGGTTACATGGTCGACCTTTCTCCCCCCCACCTGGGCGAGCGCCACTTGATCCACTGATGCACCCAAGAGCAGAGCACCCCGCCACAGGTTGTCCCTGTCTGCCAGAGAACACCAAGGAAACACACGGGGACACACACACTCACACACACTTTCACAAAACACAGGTCAGGCTGGCCTTTGATATGCTAAATACTGCTGGCTTCCTGTGGGGCATTAGATTTAATTAGAGGTGGGTGATCCAATACTCACTGTCTAAAGCTAAGGACACATAAAAGAGATGACTGTCAGCTGGGACTACCATGGAGACATGGCCACTGTGTTTGTGTGTGTAGGTCTGTGTGACTGAAACTGTCACTGAGCTACTATCCGCTCAGTGTCATCAGTGGATAACACATGGGAATGTGCTGCTGCCAAGGAACATTTTGATTTTTTTTTTTTTTTCTCACCCAGTTGCTCACTTTTGACCCTTTCCACCAAAATTCCTGGCACCCTTAGAGTGACAAACTCAGTGATGCAACTAAGGAGGCAGTGTCTGCTCTATTGCACTATGGGAAGAAGAAATCCTGATACCATTCTGTGTGCAACTGGTAGCAGCAAAGCAGTAAAAAAGAAAAACTTCAAAGCTTTCATTATGCTCATGATCATTTACCACTGTGCTGCTGTGATGCTGCATTTGGTTTGAGAGATGAGCCATATGGAGGTCACACTAGAACAGCAAAGCATTTTTTTTTTTTTTTTTTTTTTGATAAATCTTATCATTTTTTTTTCCTTTTGTATTTTTGCTTCTCTATGCAACTTGCATCTTGTCATTGATCCATGTTGCTTTTTCCATCATCTTCACAACCTCTTGATAGAATGATCAGATAAATTGTGTTTGGGATAATTTGTTGCGTTCTGTGCATCTTATGTTTAACCACTCGGGGATGTTTGGTGTTAAAACTCCACCCCGACAGTCCCAGGGAACTCAGAGAGCACTGCCTTGCTTACAGGGGCTGTTTTGGAGGTTATTTATTCAACATACAGGGCAATAACTTGGAGGGGTTCCTCATGTGGACACATGAATAAGGGTTTCTGGTTCATCAAAGGGTTTCTGTGTTCCAGGGACAGTTCAGCACCATTAATTTGTTTGAATGCTTTCATCTTCATGGATGCCAAGGAGAACCTGCACCTCGTTCACGCTGCTTTTTCTCAAGTGTAGGGCAGGAGCACCCATCGAGATTAGTGAGGTGCAGAAATGTTGTGCAAGCAAAATGCCCTCATGATCATACTCTAAACGTTCGCATTGTATTAACAAATATTTGACATTGCATTGGAGCTGCAGTTTGTGATCCAGTCTGATTTTTCTATCGTTTTCACGATCTCTTATTAAAGGGTTTGTGATAGCGCGCTCCTGTTTTTAAAAATGGTGGGGTGATATTTTATTGCCTCAATTATTTAACCAATCCGGGATGTTTAAATGCTTTTAGTGATGAAACACCACCACAACAGTCCAAGGAAACTCAAGCCGTTCCTGTGTTTTGAGGACAGGTCTTGCAAAGGAAGAGGGGTATGAGTTTCCTTTTTCTGGTAGTCTTTCTCATTTCATTTCCTGAGAAGCTGCCTGGTGTATTGTTTGCAAGATTGTGTATCACAGTGTTGCACTGTTCCAAATCCAGTTTCCAGCAACATAAGGTCATCTGAAATGCAATGAACCCCTTCCCCTCAAGCTTGTCAGATGCTTTAGGTATTATGGATGCCAAAAGTAGCCAAAAATACTATTGGGTTAATAATATATTTTCCAACTCTGTGACATACAGCACATTATCTCTCCCAAGAGTTTTCTTTCAAGCCCTGTCTCCTAAAAAATGCATTCTCATACAACTAAACTGCAATCTCATTTATGTTTTGAGGGGAATAGACAGTATTTTTGTTGTGGATTATGTTTGCTTGTAACATATCACATGAACATTTGTGTTCCCTCAGTCTTAAGTGCCTTGTTTCAGTTGTTTGAGTGAAAGTCAAACAACTGACTTTCACTCAGGTGGCCTGAGCTCATGTCCAAAAGGAAGCAACAGTGATGTTCATTTTTTGCAAACACATTAGATTATGTTAACATAACCAAGTGGTTTTTATGCCTAAACCTAACCTTTCCCTAACCATAACCAAGCACCTTTGGTGGCTAAAGTAACAAAGCCGGCTAAAATGCCAGCCAACATGCTATACAAGATATGCTGATTAGAAAGGCATTTGTGATCCATCAGAAACAAATGTAATCCGTGTCTACACCCACACATAATTAAGAATGCACTTAAGTATGGGAACTTAATTTTTAGGGGACAGGGTTGTTCACTCTGTAAGGTTGATGTCCATTGCTGTTATTTAAAAGAGGAGGTACTGAAAATAAAGTGGTGCATTTGATCATCGAGCACGAACGGAACATTTGAGAAGGGTGCTGAATATTGAATATCGTCTCTGCAATTCAAAGTATTGTCAGAGCTGGGGGATACTGTGCTGTATGTCCCAGAGACAAGAGGAAGGAGAGATAGCAAGAACACGCAGTACCCTTCCACCATCCCCGCTCTTATAAGCATCAGGAATCGGACCGTTCAGCTGCCAAAATAATAATGACAGATTATAGCAGAGGATGGTTATTATCAAGGAATACACTCCCAAGAAAGTGTACGTGCCCGTGCCTCCCTGCATTTGTGTGTTTGTGTGTGTTTGTTTGTGGCATGGTGTGGTATATGGTGCATATGCTGTTGTTTTCACTCAGTAGCATAGGGTATTTTATGCTAAGAAAAAAAAAAGGGGTTGCCAGTGAGTGTCAAGGACAGATAAAGATCAAGCACAACACTGTGAGAGACAGGAGGGAGCGCTATAAAGTTGTTTGAATTCAGACGACTGGCCAAGAGGCAAGTCGCTCGCCAGTGAACTGTTCTTTGAAGTGGTTGATTGTCTCTCACCAGTGACCTTGGTGCTATTACTGGTGCCTTTTATAATCCGTCATTGTGACTGCAATGATAAGGAAATCAAAGAGAGTCTGGCCCCCACCCCCCAAAAAAAAACCCTCCATGGTTAAAGAAGATTTAATTTCCCAGCTCTCCATAATTCTCATGTGCTACTGTTAGGCTGAAGAATATTTTATCAGTGCTAATACATTCCCTCCAAATGACAAAAAAGTGATCTGATAAGCAATGTATTTACCACCAAAGTATGTGGAACTGTAGAATTTAATTTTTTAAAATACAGCATGTCAAAAATATCATGCAACTGTAGCCATTATTATTAGGCTTTTGGCCATCAAAGCATTTCATGATTTTTATTAAAGTAATATCAGTACATATCCATTTTGCCACAGGTGTATTCTGTCTAACTGATCCACTGGATATGAGTGAAAATTAAAAGATAAGTGCTTCAGGATTCATTGACCATATTTTTTTTTTGTTTGTTTGTTTGTTTGTTTAATCATTCCACACTGCTTTGGATGAGAGCATGTCCTAAATGTTGTAATTGTAACTGTAAAAAGTGTAGACATAATTTTAGAAATACTGTTTCTGCAAAAACTCCCCTCAATCCACCACCATCACCCGGTTTTCAACAGTGGAGTGGAAATTCAGAAAATTTAAGAGGGCAGTATAAAATACAAATAACAGAAAAATCTGCCCACTGTCTGGTAGTGTTTTGTATTCAGTCCTTTTACTGACTTGGACTAAACTGAACACCTCATAGCATTCAGTCTTGATCTTAAGCTTATAGTGAAATATTTTATATATATTTTCTTTACAAAATTTCACTGATTTTAACTTGTTTGCAGTCCTATACAGAGACAGATGCATCTTATTTTAGTGTGTGTTGTTGCTGGAGCACAATTAAGACACAGTGATAGTCTTGCTTCGTGACGCCATTTGAATTCACCTCACAAAACGTGACCACGAATGAAAACAAAAGACAAGGAAAACTACCAGCTTCGGGAAGATCAGGCCTAGTCTACACCTGTTCCTCTTCTCGGGTATCTCAGCTGCTCCCACAGCTCAGCCTGCTGTCTCTTCTTCCCACTCAAATGCATTTGATATTCACACACCTGGTGCTGCAGCACTACAGCACAGTTCTATTTTCCACTTTTAAAATGCTAATCCACAGCATTTCCATCTAAACAAATGCCTATGTTTCCTATTTGCTGTGGCCAGCCAAAGTAGCACAGTGGTGATTCAACCAATATCCCTTTACATTTGCTGTTGTAAACACATTGTGTCAGCTAGATCGTTCCCAAGAAAAATCCTCGGGCCACTTTACCTTTTAGCAGTTTGTTTAGACCGTGCATTGATAGCCATTATGCCTGAACAGATCAAGAAAAGAGCGCCACCTACAGAAACTCATTCATCGAAAATAAGTCAGGCATCGGAGACCATGTTCCGCATAATCGTTTGTAAAATCGGTTTCGGGTCATGTGTTTTTGGATCTGTGGGTCCCTGGGGCGCAAATGTGAAAAGGAGTGATGTGAAGTGAAAGAGAAGTGAAGAGCAGAGGGAAGGCCCGACTGTCAGCCAAGACTCTGTTTTTCCCTGCTGTCTGTTCGGTTTTGTTCGGCTGTCCGTCATCATTCTCCTACTCACATGTCTACACAGACACACACACACAAGGCTCATACACATGCACACACACCCGTACAAATGCATATGCAGATTGTATACAAGTTTAACACAGTTATATGCACCTGCACATACTCACACACACACACACACACACACACACACAGACACACACACACACACACACACACACACACACACACACACACACAGCATCATCAAGTAACATGCGCATAATGTAGCATGTACAGTACAGGCCAAAAGTTTGGACACACCTTCTCATTCAATGCGTTTTCTTTATTTTCATGACTATTTACATTGTAGATTCTCACTGAAGGCATCAAAACTATGAATGAACACATGTGGAGTTATGTACTTAACAAAAAAAGGTGAAGTAACTGAAAACATGTTTCATATTCTAGTTTCTTCAAAATAGCCACCCTTTGCTCTGATTACTGCTTTGCACACTCTTGGCATTCTCTCGATGAGCTTCAAGAGGTAGTCACCTGAAATGGTTTTCACTTCACAGGTGTGCCTTATCAGGGTTAATTAGTGGAATTTCTTGCTTTATCAATGGGGTTGGGACCATCAGTTGTGTTGTGCAGAAGTCAGGTTACTACACAGCCGACAGCCCTATTGGACAACTGTTAAAATTCATATTATGGCAAGAACCAATCAGCTAACTAAAGAAAAACGAGTGGCCATCATTACTTTAAGAAATGAAGGTCAGTCAGTCCGGAAAATTGCAAAAACTTTAAATGTGTCCCCAAGTGGAGTCGCAAAAACCATCAAGCGCTACAACGAAACTGGCACACATGAGGACCGACCCAGAAAAGGAAGACCAAGAGTCACCTCTGCTTCTGAGGACAAGTTCGTCCGAGTCACCAACCTCAGAAATCGCAAGTTAACAGCAGCTCAGATCAGAGACCAGATAAATGCCACACAGAGTTCTAGCAGCAGACCCATCTCTAGAACAACTGTTAAGAGGAGACTGTGCGAATCAGGCCTTCATGGTCAAATAGCTGCTAGGAAACCACTGCTAAGGAGAGCCAACAAGCAGAAGAGATTTGTTTGGGCCAAGAAACACAAGGAATGGACATTAGACCAGTGGAAATCTGTGCTTTGGTCTGATGAGTCCAAATTTGAGATCTTTGGTTCCAACCGCCATGTCTTTGTGAGACGCAGAAAAGGTGAACGGATGGATTCCACATGCCTGGTTCCCACTGTGAAGCATGGAGGAGGAGGTGTGATGGTGTGGGGGTGTTTTGCTGGTGACACTTTTGGGGATTTATTCAAAATTGAAGGCACACTGAACCAGCATGGCTACCACAGCATCCTGCAGCGACATGCCATCCCATCCGGTTTGCATTTAGTTGGACGATCATTTATTTTTCAACAGGACAATGACCCCAAACACACCTCCAGGCTGTGTAAGGGCTATTTGACCAAGAAGGAGAGTGATGGAGTGCTGCGGCAGATGACCTGGCCTCCACAGTCACCGGACCTGAACCCAGTCGAGATGGTTTGGGGTGAGCTGGACCGCAGAGTGAAGGCAAAGGGGCCAACAAGTGCTAAACACCTCTGGGAACTCCTTCAAGACTGTTGGAAAACCATTTCAGGTGACTACCTCTTGAAGCTCATCGAGAGAATGCCAAGAGTGTGCAAAGCAATAATCAAAGCAAAGGGTGGCTATTTTGAAGAAACTAGAATATAAAACATGTTTGCAGTTATTTCACCTTTTTTTGTTAAGTACATAACTCCACATGTGTTCATTCATAGTTTTGATTCCTTCAGTGAGAATCTACAATGTAAATAGTCATGAAAATAAAGAAAACGCATTGAATGAGAAGGTGTGTCCAAACTTTTGGCCTGTACTGTATATGCAAACCACACACACACACACACACACACACACACACACAGATATACATACAAAACTAATCAAAGTGAGTGTAAATGTGGCCCTTTAGTGTCCAATAGGAACTTGTGATTCTGCAATTTTCATGCACTGCAAGGCTGTTATTGCTGTTGTTGTTGTTTTTGATGATCGCAGTGATATTTTCCCTGTTTCTCATGATGACCATTTAAGTTACCCTCGGGCTGACATTTACATTTCAATCTATGTCTTTTCCAATCTATTTGAAGTTGTCGTTTTGATAGAAAGAAGTGACATTACTGTTATTTTATCTTGTCTTTCATAATTATCTTTTTCATTTCCTCCTGTCTGTGAAGAATGGCTGCCTGACTGTTATTGTAATGATGTTTTTTTTTTTTTTATGGTTGCATAAACACAATCTCACCAAACTTAGTCCAGAAATGGGCAACAAATGGTTCGATCTAATCATATCACAAAAAAGCAAAGCGGTAAAAATAAAGTGTTCCAAACTGCCATGTAAATATTTGACTGCCCTTGTCTAAACTTTGGCACTGGTTGTGTTGTCCTAAAGAGCAAACAGCACAAATCCTGGTTCACCAAACAAAAGCCACAAACATGAATTTTATATATGCAAATACTTCTTGATCTGGGTATTGCACAATTGGTCACACATTTAAATACTGAACGGTGGCCAGTTGAAGTAACACCATTGTATGTTTTGTTTCCCTTTTCCAGAGACATCAAACCTGACAACATACTGCTTGACGAACACGGTAAGATCACATCTATTATTTTATATACTTTCTGGTTTTGGTTTTCCTCCACAAACTGGAAAGCTTTCCCTGTGGAAGTCGCTCAAACTGAGTCCGTAAAGAAATGAGTGTGGAATCAGTTATTAGCATGTTGACCGAGTGGCTTGGAAGTGGTAAAAAATGAGAACTAGTCTAGATCAAACAGTGTGGTGCAGTGTCGCTATTCCAGGTTCAGCTCGGTCCACGTTCACTTCACTCAACTCAGCAACCGAGTGCAACCGTTGAGATCCTTCAAGGCTATTTTATCCAGTGCATAAATCAAGGATGAAAGCTCTTTATTACCATTATGTGGACTGAGTGACTCATCTGGTAAACCGACTTGACTCAGTCTGCCAAACCGAAGACTTGGGATTTAACTAAGGCCGACATGATCCCACCTCTGGGCTTGTTTTGGCACAGATCAAAACAGTTGTAAAGCCACAAAGCGGATCTCATGCTTATTGCTTTGATAGGCCTTGCAGCATTAACAGGATAAATACCTTGACTTATTTCAACAAGTGCAACTCAAACAAACCTCTTTGGTTGTACTCATATTTTGTGTGGAGTTTTACATGATACACATCAAGGAAAAGCCTGCTCTGAATGATTGATTAAGTTTCACCATAAAGTGCAGTGTCAGTGTCTGTCACACATACACACAGAGACAGAGTGTGTGTATGTGTGTGTGTGTGTGTATGTGTCACAGTGAGCAACAGAGAGCGAAACAAAGACAAAACAAGCAGACATAGAAAGAGACTGTATAATGCTTCATCAGTATGCTAATCAAGGGGAATATTAAAGCACTTGATGTTATGATTCATCCTATACAAACACATACCCCTGCCTGCACGTACACACTGTCTTTCCACCTTCCTCTCTCATCCTGCGACATTCACAACCACACTCACACACACACGCACACACATGCACATACACAGTTCCCCAGGCCTCAGAGGGCACTAGACAGCTGGTCAGGGGAGCTGAGGGTTTTAAGGGATGGCAGCCACTCTGGTGCAAACAACTGGAAGCAAAGAAGGAGAGAGAGCAAAAGAGAGAGAGAGAGAGAGAGAGAGAGAGAGAGAGAGACTCATTCCAGGACAGCAGGCATTCACCTGCACATGCTTTTTTGCCTCTTTCTCTCTCCCCGCCATCCTCCTCTCACA
This sequence comes from Myripristis murdjan, assembly GCF_902150065.1. Classification (NCBI taxonomy): domain Eukaryota; kingdom Metazoa; phylum Chordata; class Actinopteri; order Holocentriformes; family Holocentridae; genus Myripristis; species Myripristis murdjan. The sequence continues at coordinate 8,504,602 of NC_043993.1, read as the reverse complement.
GTATTTCCAAAAGCGGCTGCACTACCACTCTGCCATGGGTACATGCATTTAAATCAGTTTCATCACGAGAAACAGGGAAAAACATCACCACCATAATCAACAACAAGAATAACAGAATTGCAGAGGATGGAAAAATAAGTCCCTAATGCACACTGACAGGCCACTCTCACTCATTTTGACCATTTTTGTACATGATTTTGCGTGTGGCGATGATGGTGGTGTTTATGTGTGTGTAGATAGATGGGTTTGTGCTGTTATTGCACTAACTAGCTGGTGAGCTAGCTAATCAGAGAGAGAGAGAAAAAAAAAACGAAAAACGATCAGGCTGATTATACCAGAGCAGCTGCAGCTTCTCATCAGACATATTCCTGATTCATAAACAAAACTGCTCAAACTGATTTAGTGGCTTGATAACGCATGATTGTTTCTTAAGTTGCCTTACAATCCCGTGTTTTCCAGTTGCTTTTTTGAGACTAGTGCCCCCTCCTGGTATGGAGAGTTATTTCCTTCCATGCAGCTGCAGAAAGTGATGCATGTGAGCCGTCAGCAGGAGAGCTGGAGCGATACAAAGCGATCTGTCTGTCTCGGTCGGCAGTCAGCTTAGTGTTTCCCGGCCCTTAGCCATGACCTTTCAAACTCAATAAAAACCGCTCTTTCTCTCATGCATTACATATGTACACCCATACACACACACACTGACACAGACACAACCACGCAAACACACGTTCTTCCCCGTCTCTGCGTTTCTCTGCGCAGACCTGTGGTTTACCTCTCTACTAAAACAACATCAGGGATCAGAAGGGGCAGTGGGTTGTTTTCTGTTTCAACAAACCAATTTGCAAGATGGAATTCACCCCTTTTCTGCTGTGTTCCACTGGGAGCAGCTTTATACAGAGGAAAACAATTTACTCATGCTTGTGTGATGTAGTCTTGTTAAACGGCAGAGCCCCAGGCTGCTGAGACCTGCTCCAGGAGGGCTGCTGTCTGGGTTACCCTCTCTGCACACACACACACACACACACACACACACACACACACACAGTATATAAAAGTAAACACACACACACAAGTTCTTAGGTGCTCGGGTTATCATGAGAGAATCCGAAGGTGGTTTCCTGAGTCTCGTGAGAGAATCGATAAGGCTCCCGTGAGTGTCTTGGCATTCACGTGAGTGCCCTCGAGTATCATGAAGCTCACGTGAGCTCTCAGACCGGTGAACACCTCAAGTACATATTTAGAAACCCATACGGGCAATTCACACTTGGGTGATCCACTAATGATTTTTTTTTTTTTTTACTGTTGTATTCATTTATTTATTAGAGTGTCTTTGTCAAATGTCACCTTTGTGTTCTGGCATGGTGTTCAATAAGTTGCTACAAAACAAAGCTGATTTGGAAAAGACGAGTCAGTTCGCTTAAAAATGGCAATTTCACTTTTTGTACATGTTTTTGTCAATTTGTACATGACTCTTGAAACTCTGTCCCCATTACTGGCTGTCTTTGTATGTATGTTGTTTTCACAAGATTCAAAATAATTTTTTTTATAGAGGGACTGACTGTTGCTTTGCAGTAATTATATCTTGAGCAGTAAATATACCTTGTAATGTCTTCACATTGGAGACATTACAAGGTTTATTTGAATGTTTTTAAAGCGGGTAGTGGACAGTGAAGAGAGCCTAAAAGTATATGAGACACAGTATAGAACAGGATGAGATATAAGGTATACAGCACTTGCTGAACCATTGTTGACCCAAGGAATTTATTTCCATGCTCAGAGAATGTAAATCTTCATGTTTGTGCAAATTATCAAATGCATTCCTCCTGCATGCTGACAGTTTTAAGGGGAAGAGTGGAGAAATCCAGCATGAATTTAAGGGAATGACATCACCCTCAACAAAGAGAATATTTTTAAATAATTCACACTTTTCTCATTTATCAAAATAAATTCAAAGTTCGAAATCTATTTTCTTTAGTGAGCGCAACAAACAACATACTGATCAGACCGAGTGAAGCAGCCGTCTCACAAGTTGAGGAACTGCTACCTGGCCTTCTTCCACCTTGTTAAAACTGAACAAATCACCCCAGTCTGGCATCCATGCATTTGCTGTGTACGTAGAGTATGTCCTGTGCAGGCCTGTTCTACTCATCGACAAGGGGCCTATTTCATCACGTCAAATGCTCCAGTGAAGTTAAGGAGTTGGCAGGGACATTAAATATATAAAAGCCTCCCTTGCTGTAGCTGCAGAGGGTTTGCACAGGAGAGAGCAGAGCAGAAAGAGAGGCAAATGACCTGTGAAAGTGGAACATGCTGCTCATGGTGAAAAGCCTGGTCTTTATTTTACAAATTAGCAGAACGGGTGGTGTCTGCTGGCTTGGTGTTTCGGTTGTTGCAATTTGCGGCTGATGCTGTAGATTAGAGTCTGACTCATGATCTTTATCATGTGTTGCCGCTTCTCACTATTTTTTTTTTTTTTTTTTTTTTTTTTTTTTTTCCTGTCAGGAAATGCAGATAGTATAATCTTAGAGGCTTTTGGAAGCATCTGAAATAGGAACATCTTGACCTTTGGATGCTTTTTCTCCAGAAATTGCCAAAACATCCATTTATTTTTAATGAATCAATCATTTCTGCCTCATGCACAGTGGAGAGTGACAGGGAAGAAAGACGAGAAAAACTGAGATGACACACAGCAAAGGTAGTTGTGTTCATACTCTCAGTGACATGTTCTTATGCACTGTAGGATTTTGTGCCATCACAAAACTTACTTTGGCATTGAAGTCTCTCATAATTTACTATACCACTGCAATAATCAGGTCTATACATAGGCCACAGCGGCAATCACTCCTTTTTTGCATTATTGCCTCATTGCCTCAAAATGCTGGGAGGCGATTATGGTAATGAACCCTTATTCCGATTTATCAAGACCGATAGTAATTACCAACTCAGTGATTGCATGTATTAGACTATTTAACACCTGCTCGTCTTATCTTAGCGTCAACATGTCTGATTGTTATTGCTCAGAGGCGACAAGACGGAGACACACCATGCCCTCTCTCCCGTATGTCAGTGATGGAAGGTTTCGTTCTCCCAACTTCGTTAATGGTCATTCATAAAGAATTTTTACATGATGGACACACATTCTGTTATTTTTTGTGTTTTTTTCCCCCTCAACTAAAACCTCCAGTTCTGCTGGTGATAACTTGCCAGATGGACATGCCATCCGGTTTGCTGGCAGAATCATGCAGTGCATTTGTTTATGTTGCACATTTATCAGGAAATTTTTGGCTTTATTCGTTTTGACACTGGCTCTTTGTGGACAGGATTGCAATTTGGCTACGCCCATTGGCAGAGCTCATTGCAAAAGTCTGGGTTGGCAACTTTGTGTCTTTTTTAGGCCATGTCTACATGTCTAAAGCTAAGTCAAACAATTTAACATGTTTTTTTTTGTTTGTTTTTTTTTTTTTTTTACAGTAAAATGACTGCTTGAGATGCGCATCTCTTTCCACCTTACAGTTTACAGCCTGTGTTGTTACTTCCTGGTTTTAGACCAAAATTTCTGTATCGGCCAGAGAATTAGCTCCTGCTCTGCCATCCTCTTCACCCCCTCACCGCTTCAGCTTCATTCAAAGCTTCTCCAAAATTGAACATTCTACAGATAAACATATCAAAATTGCAGATCAGAGATCCTCTATCGCTGAAATCAGCAACAAAGCAACAGAGAAAGTCCTTTCAAAGCAGTTTACCTTGCAGCTGAAAGTCTGCAGCTTCACCGCCTTTTCAAAACTGGAGGTCCGAGACAAAATAATCCAAGTAATCCAACAAGAGTGTTGTGAGAGTGAAATCCATCCCTCATTTCAATCCCAAAAATGTGTTTTTCCACCTTAAGTGTAAATTTTGTACAAACAATCTACCGTGAATTTGGACGCAGGACTGAGAGGGTGTTTGAGGTCTCAACACCCTCTAGTGGTCAGAAATTTCTTAGTGTAGCTTTAAGGCCACATCCACAGTGAGCCTGGCCGGTGCACAACCAGGCCTGTGCATGCCTGGTAGGGGACATTTTGGACAGGTTTTTGGAAAACTCTGAAAATGCTTGTGTGTTGTAGTGTGGAAGGAACACCAAAATGGCATATTCTAATCTTTTTCACCCAAAACTGTTTGTGTTATGCTGTGCTTCTAATGGGATAGTGATTATGGCTCAATCAGAGTATTCAGCAAACATTTCAAGGAGGGCGATATGCAGGACGCAGCCAAATGTAACACCAACCCAAATGAGCACAATGTTTTCACAGTATTATATCATAACAGTGTCAAATTAATTTAAAAACAGGATTAAAAACATAGCAAACATGTCAGTGTTTATTTAATTGTAGGAGTGTAAAACCAACAGAGTTCCTATGAATACAAGTTCATTTAAAACCTTTAAATAATTTTGACCAACCAAATCTTTGACTCTGTGTATGAACAAACAGCCTTTCAGTTCAAATTCTAGTTTTGATGCCGTAATTACTTGGATTTTCACTGCACTGCACTGGTGCCAGGCGTTATATGAAGTTCATATCTATGCAACTTCAAAATGTTTGCCGCCTGCTGCTGTCACTGCCCTAAAGATGGCTGTCATAACCACAGAGACATGAAGACAGGAAAGAGAATGGAGGGCGGTGGAAGGAAGCATATCACTGAATATGAAAATATGAAAGAAAGAAAAAAATGTATTAAAAATGGTAGTTCATGCAACACTGCACGGTTGCACTTCCGCACACACTGCACAGCTTCGGAAACAACACCTAAGTGAAATTTTAAAGATGCAGAGAGAGTAAACAAGTGAAAGTCTAAAACAGAGGAAAAGAGATAGGAGTGTGGGAGAAAAGGCAATAAAACGTAAGCTAAAACCTGAATAATGAGGGTAGGATAAATGAATAGATGGGAGGCTAAAGGAAGAGCGATAAAGAGAGTTAAAGAGAGGGGAGGGGAGGGGGAGGCAGAAAGAAAAGGGAGAGATAAGGTAAAGAGAGAAAAACTGAGGGAGAAACAAACTGCTGAGAGATGAGAGAGGGATAAAAAGAGGAAGAGAGAGAGAGATGGTTGAATATTTTTACATGGGCAAATTTGTTCTGGCAGGTCTCTTATCTTTAAAGCCCAGCGTCTTTGTATAAACAAACACTCTTCGACCAGCCAGCTCCTGCCTGCTCTGCATTCACACGCCGTTCTCTGCGAGTGTATACAGTATGTACAGTATGTGAGTGCAGATATACACACATGCATTACTGGAGATGTGTGTGTGTGTATGCGCGGTTTTATGTGTGTGTAGGGGTACTGGGGACATCCACTCAACCGAGCAATTGCTCTGCGGCAAAAACTCTCTCTTTCTCACTCTCTCAATCTCACACACATGCACGCATGTACACACACACACACACACACACACACACACACACACACACGTACACACATTCAGCTCATTAGTGTGTGCTCAGTGTGCATGGCAAAGACTGTAGGCCATCTTGCAGCAAGGTGAGACACAGATCACCAGCTTGACTTTAGAAAGCACTGAGAGAGCCAGCCACACTGAAACACTGTCACAACATCTACATCAGACACAACTTTTATTTTAATTTAGGTTTGCTTTCTGTTTTAAATATGCCCTATGCATAATTGAGGATTGAGATTTAGGGTGACTCAACTGACTAATCGTGGAATAAGGATGTATTTTGTCAGTGAGCCAGGTTGACAGCGAAAATCATGTGTACTCAACCTTCAAATTCAGCGCACATGCCACATTGTCGCCAGTTGAGTCTAAAAGGTCAGTGCAGTTTTACATAATGTGCCTTTAATACATGAATCATGTTGTAAATATTACACTTTATAATTTAATTTGAGGCCTATTACAATCATATGAATGCATAAAGAAAAAGGCATAGCAATGTATTCTATTGGACCTCACATTTGCATACTGTATCTGGCGCTTTTTCAACACAGTAGTGTGCGAAGTGGGAAACTTGTTGTTATGCGTTTGAAATTAGCCATGGCTCAAGCTTAATTTGAAAAGAAAAAAAGAAAAAAAAATCACATGGCAAACTGTAATTCTATAACTCAGCTGTTGTCTGCTGTGGCGACCATTTAGGAGAACAGCCTGGGCTCTGTTAGGACTGATGGTGGCTGAACAGCTCCATGGCAGCTCAGAAATAATAGAGCTCAGACAACTGATGTAAACACCCCATAAAAATGCTCTGTGTCACGCTGAAGTAATATAATCTCTCTGTTCTGCAGGGCACGTCCATCTGACAGACTTCAACATTGCTGCCATCGTGAAAGATGACCTGAAAGCCACTTCTATTGCTGGGACCAAGCCATACATGGGTAAATAGCTGAATGTTTGATTAATGCTATAGTATGTTGATTCACAATGTTGGTTCAAGTTCAAGTTTAATCACTGTTACTGTTTCAAAGAGCAGTCCCACTAGTAGAAAACAAAATTACACTGTCTGATCTGGACCCTCATAGAGGACAACAATCATACCCCTGAAAAAAAAAAAAAAAAGAACCCCAAACAAAAGACAAACAAATGGGGAAATGGAGGAAATCTTGGGAAGAGAGAGGGAAACTGAAAATTTCCCTGAAACACACAGAAATTGTAATATGACATCTATAAGTGGCACTTTGTGCACTCATATTGACCAAGTTGGCTGGTCTGTGACGCTTTATGCCAAAGGATACCAAAATGATGAGATCTAACATGGGTGAGTCCAGCTTTCTGTGGATTGATCTGCTCACTTGGTTGTATTTTTTATTTATTTTTTTATTTTTTCAGTTTTAATTTATCTCTGCCAGTGGGCGGTTAAGTTTCCATACCAGCACAGAATTTAATTTGGGCAAATGGGAATCCACAGAGTCTCAATTACTAGGGGTGGGGTGCTCTTCTCTATTGCTGCTCCAATTTGTGAAATTCAAAAATTTGTATATGAATGGATAATGGATAATAGATTGTAAATGTTGTTTTGATATGGAAAGCAAAACAGATGTGACAAAAAAATATACACCCCCATGCCAGTAATTGTTCCTATATTGTCTACACTATGCAGTCTTCTAGTATGAAATGTCTTGCAGAGTTTTGCTGGGAACTATTTCCTTCCAGTGTACCCTGGCAAGCTGTATCTATATGTCCCTAAGGAGTACAGTCTCGGGGCTGATAGATATAAATCCATGCCCATACCGATATCCATCCATCCTCATTGTATTGGGGCACCAGGAGTCAACAAAGACCACGGCAGACTGGAAACTTTGCCAAATCACACAGAAAAAATTGCACAAGGTGTAAGGGGGAAAATATCTATTTTATAGTTTGGGTGAATTGTCCCTTTAATAAGTGAGCCTTTATGTGCCAAAAGACGGTAGCACATTGTTACAGTTGCAGTTTGGATGGGCTTTTAAGTTTGAATATTGCTCAATAACACTATGTTCATCTCGTATTTATTTTTCAGCATGATATGATATCAAACTTTTTAACCTTCTTTAAACTTTGAAATCATTGTGAGGGAATAAACAATGCAATAGAGAAATGTCTCAAATTCTTTTTCGAACAAGCACACAAAGAAAAATAGCGTATTTGGGTGTGTATTATTTATGTGTCAGACTGTTTGATGTTGGTATGTCCGTCTCAAAGTTGATGGTGGTGTTAGCTTGTCAGGGAAGGAGATGATACTCCCTTTGAATAACAATGTTGTCCTTTTCTGCACAGCTGCTGTTATCTTCCACTTGGCTCTCTCTCATAAATACACTAGTATCAGATTGATGTGGATTCAGTCCCCGAGAGATCAGATAGGAGCTAACAGGATTTCAGGAGTATATGAATGACAGGGCCATGTGTGTCTCCATTATTGTGTTTGTGTGCATTTGCGCATCCATGTGTGTGTGTGTGTGTGTGTGTATCTTGTGCGCTGTGTTTGAGTGACTTTGTTCATAATAAAGAAGGAAGATGTGTCCATGATGGAGAGGAATCTTGTAATCTCGCAATCTTGTTAGTTTATGGATACTTTTCCTCCTCAGCAAGCGAGCAGAGTAAACGAGCCATTGAGTAGCAGAAGAGGGCGTGGTGTGTGTGTGTGTGTGTGTGTGTGTTGCTGCACAAGGCTGCCTTTGAGAGTGTAATACAAAGAGTCAGAGAGAGAGAAGGGCAAGTGATGAGTGATGGAAATTCATCTTGACCATTTGAAACAAGGTTACAGCCGAATAGCCCTTTCCCTAGATTATTCATGATTATTCATTTCCACAGGAGAAAAAAAAAAGCTCTTTCTAATTCAAAGTTTTTCGTGGCTCATCTCTCCCAGAAAAAGCCTGTGGTCAATTATTTATTACAAAAGCATTCAGAGTCTACACAGACAAATTATTTATACTTAGCGTAATAAAACCTGGATTGCCTGTGTTAAAAGAGCCATTCTGAGTTTTATAAAGCAGGATAAATGGGGGTCGAACCTCCATAAAACCCATTGCTATAATGAGCACATCATTCTCTGCCATATTACATGTTTTTACTTGACTGCAACTTTCACTGTGATATGCAACTCACTGCTACTTGTAAAAAGTGGGCTCTTAATGCCACTTAGATATTTTTCTCTTTGCAAGAATTTATAAGTATGTACAAACACATGAATGATACTTGTGCTTCTAAGTCGCAATTTAAATCTTTGGCGTAACACAGATTCAGTTCAATTCACAATTCTTTTTTTTTTTTTTTCTTTTTTCGTTTTTGGAGCTGTGCAATAATAATTTGACTTTGTAAACCATGATCCATATCAGTAATTCGAGTCGTGTTTTAGAAACAGCGACTTTTAGTCAAAAATTTAAATGCATTATAAGCTTGCAATAATGTAAACTACCCTTTTCTTCTGAAATTTGGAAAAAAAAAAAAAAAACAGTATAATTACTCTATCATTATTTATTCTTTTAAAAAGTTTATTAAATTTTTAGTATTCTGTTAGAACATTAGCACAGGACCGGATGGACGCAGTTTGTAATCATCACCCAGAGAAGTCTGCTTGATGCTGCTATTATTTGAATGAATTTGATTATTCACAACCAAGCAGTAATAACTAGAAATGTGTATATGTCATTAAAAAACTCCATTAAAACTCTATTATTGAAAATATGGTCAGGGACCACCTGCAGTATCTTCAAAGACCACCAGGGGGTCATAGTTGGCAGAATGCAAAATTGATGACGCTATAAATTGTTACACTCTTACACCTAAGTGTGTCTGCACCTTGATAGAGGGGGAAAAAATACTAGAGAATCATGGCAAAAATGCCCTTTAAAGTTTTTGAAATGCCAGAGTAATTAAATGATTCACATTTTTGAGTCACCACTGAGTTGTCAGATAATTGTCTGTGAATGAGAGGACTGTTCTCCTTGGGCTACCTTTGGTGATTGGTCAAAGCCTTTGACTGCAGGGGGATTCTGCCCAGTGAGACCAGTGTGGCGAGAGAAATGGAAGAGCAGTTTCTGATCAGAAAACAACTGAGCATCCAGTCTGAAGCAGGAGAAAACACTGGTACCATGCAGACAGCAGCAGAAGACAATTCTAATCTAACACGCACCACTGCATCAGTGACAAAAAAAAAAAAAAATAATAAAGACAGAAATAAAGAAATAAAACCACCAATCTCTAAAAAAACAATTCAACAATGGAGAAGAAAATGATGGAATGGTCTAGGGCAGAGGAAAGGGAAAACAGCACCATAATCCTCTCTCTGCTGCCAGTTTCCTGCAGAAAGCGAGTTAAAACAAATCATAGTGGTGCAAACTGAGTGTTTACTTGCTAATGTACAATGCAATATTTCTAAGATTTCCTTAAAAATCAGATCAAGGGAGTAAAAAACAAAAAAACAACAACTGAAATTCAAACCCTGGAAAGATAAGTGTGTCCTTAGAATCAAGCGTTATAATTCATTTTAATTTGGGCAAAGATTTTGAGAGTAGCTGCTCCTTTTTCCCAAATGGCCGATTTCTTGTGTTGTTTAAGTTTTTATGTTTTCTTTCAGCTCCAGAGCTTTTCCAGCCCTGTGAGGGGTCCCATCCTGGCTACTCCTTCTCTGTGGACTGGTGGTCTCTGGGCATCACAGCCTATGAGCTGCTCAGAGGACAGGTACACACACACACACACACACACACAACCACCACCACCACCACCTCCATCACCGTGACCACATCTCACCTCACTTCAGCATGGCCTGGCACACTTCATTGCTGTGAATAATACATGTGACACCTACAACACTGTCCTAGAATAGCCCTGTCAGTAGGAAAGGAGACAAGTCCTCAGCCTCCAGCTTTCTCAAAACAACAGGGGAGGGGGTAAAAAAAAAAACCCACTATATTTCAATTTTATATTTAAGCTGCTGACCTTATTGCAGAAAATGTTTAAATGTTTAGTTCTGGTGGGAGAAATCGCTGCAGGAGAAATAGAAATAGAATTAGAGCTATTTTCAGAGCCATGTAATTGGAATTGAATTTCTTCTTGCCCGGTCCCTTCTGGAGGAGTTTAATTCTAATGTCATGGATATAAACACCCTAAGGTAAATTGGTCATAGGACATAATGTTTTCACTCCATCACTTTACCATATCAGACCGTGTCTTCGCTGTCAAGAGATCCGCTCCATCTGGACCGCACTTAGCCTCTGGCTGCACAATTTCTTGTCAGATTTCAGGAACTGCGATACTCTTTATCTACACTGACAAGGACGTGGAACACCTAAAAGTGATGTGAAGTCTCCCTCAATCCTTTCCTCTTCTTAGACACCTCAAAGCACTCTCTTTCCCCTCTCTAAATACCATAAGATCATCATTTTACCTCAAACTTTCTTTTATGCCTTCTAAAATTCATTTAGTCCTCTGGCTGACCCCAGAGCTGAGTCTTACCCCCTCCAGAGTATCTTCTGTCCCTCCTCCCACCTCAAACATGTGTCCCTTAAGCCCTTTAAAGTACCTTTTTTACCTTATCCTGGAAAGGATTGCTCAGCATACAGTTACTCACATCACACCCAGCAATTACCCACTACAATTAGAGTGACACAGACATTACCCCACGTCGGCTCTCTCTCTTCCCTCCTGGCTTTCTGTAACAAGTCTTTTGGATAGCCACTTTTTAGACGGCCCCCTGTAATTCCATGTCATCCACGTAAGCCGTCTCCCAGACCTATTTTATCCCCTCTCTCTGCCATGCTGCACTCCACTCTCACCTTCTCCCAGACAATTCATTTCCACTTCATCCCTCTGTCACCTTGTGACTTTCTCATAGACTTTTCTCAGACAGCCACATTTCAGCACTGCCTCTAAAGCGTAGCTCAGTCTCAGGGCATCATGGAGGCATTCAAAATTGGCCAGTTGGATGTGCAGAATTATTCGGCTGTTGGAAAGTACTGCAGAGGAGAGTTAGAGGGCAAGGATGGCTATTGGGGTTTGATCTTTGAAGACCAATAACAATAGTGCTATGGCCCTTTTCCACTAGTACCTACTCGGCTCGACTCAGCTCGACTCTACTCGGTTTGAGAGCTTTTCCATTACGTGGTAGTACTTGGTAGCAGATACTATTTTAGGACCTACTCGGCCGGGGTTCCAAGCGAGCTGAGTCGAGCCGAGTCGAGCCGAAATGTGACGTAAGCACTGTGCAGGCCACTGATTGGACGGGGAGCGATGATACATGAGAGCGACTCCTGCACGAAAACTAAACCCGTATTTAAAAAAAAAAAAAAAAAAAAAAAAAAAACGGCAACAGCGACCGTGCGCATTGATCATCGCTGAAGTTGGCAAAGTTGGAAAATGGCAAGCAAACCGGTACCGCGGTCAAATGAAGAGGTGGAGACTTTTCTGTGCTTGGGGGCGGCCCAAAGAATCCAGAGGGAGCTGGACGGTGCGCCGCGTTGCTATGATGACTCCACCCACGGTGAGCTGGTACTCAATTGTAATGGAAAACCACCTAAACCATGTCGAGGCGAGGGTGGTACTAGTGGAAAAGGGGCACTATTTTTTTATTTAGCCTGCCAGTAATATAGCTAATTCAGCTTATACATCACTGCACAACCTGTGAGCTCAAATTGGTGCCAAGTGTGAAAACTTGCATGGCTGACAAAGTGGTGGATAGGTTTGCCACTGTTCATATATTGACTTTAGAATTAGTGGCTCAGTATAAGATTTGTTATACCAAAGTTTGTCACCAATGCCAATTTGGAGGTCTTGCTATAATGTAATGTCCTTTCCTTCTTGTTCCTTGCCTGGCTCTTTTTAGTCATAAGGGAAACTCTGATATACATTTGCCCTTAATATTTGTTTAACTGAATCAAAAAAAAAAAAAAAAAAAACATGACAAGAAAATGAAACCTCATTGCACATTTTATCAACATTTTTAATGTAACTTTCGTCAGAGGGACCTCATATCATATCATCATGTACCTCATATCAGAGGTACATGGCCAAAATCTCAGAATAAATAAAATGTCAGCATTACCCCACAATACATGTACCAGGGATGTGATTTTTCTTTCTCTGATCTTTGCAGGAGACAACTCCCATTCATGTTCAAAAGGAGATTAGTGTTTGGCCTACTTCTTTGTGTTACTGATAACATCCCTGATGTACACGCTTAAACTCCTTACCTTGGTATTGTCCTGCTCTAGGTACCTTTCATTTCTCTCTCAGCCTTTATCGTATCTCTCCTTAAAGCCCAGGAGCTCGTTCTTACTTCTGTCCCAGCCACCTCTTTGGCCTCTAGCTCCCAGACCACCCATGATGCCTTGCTTGGCCTGACTGCTGGTGGCAGATAAGGGTCTGGGCAGTGCAGCATCTCTCCAGAGACGCACATCAATCACTATCATTTAGTTTCTCCTTCTCCCCTCTACTGTTCAGTAAATGGAGGAAAACTCTCCATTGCCAGAGACTTACTGGCAGGTTTCCAAAAGAATGTAAACATATTTTAATACTTGATTTAATTTGAACCCTATCCAGTGCCTGCATTTTAGGCATTTACTTCCAAAAGAGTGTATCACTGGCTATCTGGCACCCCAAGTGCACTCTGAGGACCTGAGGACCATCAGTCTGCTGAATTGTGGACTATTGCTTCCAACATGTAACAAAATGAGACAGTTTGGCCAAGGTACATACCATGCAACTGTGAAGTCCTGTGAACTGCGAAGGGGCTTTTGTCTCATGACATCACAACTTCTCTCTCCCATCTTTCTAGCATTCCGTCACTGTGAACTGTTTAATTAAAGCAAGAAATGTCACACAGATTGTTACTCAGAGGGAGAAACTCAGAAAGGTTGGCTTTTATATAAATGTAAAGGGGACCTCTGAAGAACTACAGACATCCAAAAAAAAAAAAAAAAAATCTGGCCCATTTTCTCTCTTGTCTCTTTGCCATATTCTGCATGGCAAAGGAGAGGAGTGTCTCACTCCAAGGACAATGACCAGCAGGCCAAGAAGTGGTGTGAAAAGCTCTTGACACAGACTTTCAGTGGTTTTCTGGCCTGTAGAAACCCTTCTCACCCTGAAAGTCAAACAGTTGAAGATGTTTGTTGAAAAAAAATCCCTCGCTGTTTCAGAGCTGGCTCAGACGTACAGGGAGAGAAAGTTGAGAAGGGTCCAAGGCAAACAATCTTTTGTGCTGGTGCATTATTATGAATCTAAGTTTTCTTCATGTTCTCCCCTCCTCTCCTCTCCTCTCCTCTTATTCCCTGCCCTTTCACCCCTTCCAGAGGCCATATGTGATGAGATCCAGTACCCCAGCTAATGAGATCCTTCAGACGTTCCACAAGGTCCATCCCAGTTACCCTGCAGCCTGGTCTTTGGAAATCAAGTCACTTCTCAGAAAGGTAAGGGAATGGCACACGCATAGCGCACAGTGCTGGTGCAGTGGATGAACAGAGCAGGCGTCTAGTGGCTTTTACCATAGGATATGATATAAGCATCCCTTTTGATATTTTGGGTGAGCACTGGTATAGAATTAGGTCCACAACACTGTAGATAACCTTATACACTGGAGGCTCCAAAAGGCTGTGAGAGATAACAGTTTGAAAAAAATGTCAATGTGCATGGTATCCCTATGGCTTTGTAATCTCACAACACATTTAATTTTCTTGATTTTGTAATAGTCTTAAAAAAAAAAAAAAGTCGGAAAAACAAATCTTACTTTATTAGTTTGTAAGATTTTTGTGGTACCTCTGGGTTTTAGGGTTGCAGAGTAGCCATAATACCCTGTGCAAAACACCTCATTCTCTTATATATTCTCTTATATATCCTTTTAACATGGACTTTGGTGGTTAAAAAATATCTGCATGACCTTCATTCTTAGGGTCAAGATTTTTTATGGGTCGCTGCCTTAGGGATGACTGCCTCTTTGAGCTTCAGTTGCCAAAAATCATGCACCAACCTGGCTGGTTAAAGGAATAAGAAATGCAACAGATCTAACTATAAGTCCAGCTTTCACTACCCAGCAGTGTTCAGGGGAAAGCTTATATTTTGCTCTAGAGTCATTAGTTTCAATCATGTAGTTGGAGGAGAGTAATAACTAGCACCAGAGCTTCATTTGGGCAAATAAGGTGAATCCACAGGGTCTCAATTAGTGGGGATAAGGCGTTATTCTCTATTTTAGCCCCAATTTGTGTTTTAGACTGATAAGAAGGCTTATTTTTTTATTATATAAAATCTTGGCAGTGCAGCTTTAATTAGAATCAGAACCATGTTAATCATCAAGTACAATAAAATTTCAAGAATTTGCCAGAAATTTGCCAGTTCTGTTGCTAAGACAACAGTGCACAGTGACAGCATAGGGCATCGCACATGAAAAAATAGTATGCGGTGTTTGAGAAGTGGATGATTCATATCACTCTCTAGTTAGATGTAAAAATAAATGCACACTTTGTTTGCATGTAATGTAACAGCCGCTTCTTAATTGTTTGTGAATGAATGGAAAGAATCACTGTCAAAAATCTATGTTTCTTATTGCAAATGCAAGCCATTTGTAAAGCTAACCGATACACTAAGTGTAGCATTTGGGTTTTGTCTTGGCAGTGATCCACTGCAGTCAAACTGTTGCATTGCTTCGTGCTCACAGACTCCTCTTACCTCATTGGCATTCCAGTCGCGTGTGTGTGTGTGCTTGTGTGTGTATGTGCGTGTGTCTGTGTGTGTGTGTGTGTGAGAGAGAGAGAGAGAGAAGGGAGAGTAAAATTCTTGCTCAATACATCTCTTGTGATCTTTTACACCCCTTAACTCCTTCATTTCTCCTCATCAGCATTTAGCCTCTGTTCTTTTCTCCTCATCCTCCTTATGTTCCTTCCTCTTTCCCCTCTGTCCTTCCCCTCTTTATCCTCTACTTTTTCCATCCTCTCCTGCTGTTGCCTGTCCTCCACCTCCTTATCTTCCTCCTTCTCCTTGTCGTCTTTCCTCTCCTCATCCTCAAACACCTCCCTCTCATTCTTCTGCCCTGGGCAAATATGCACTCGTGTCCCAGTGGGGTTTTTTGCCATAAGATAACTTCTCAGCGGTCCCTCCCCATGGATAAGTCGTTCTTAAGTCAAATTCTTTTGTTCATTTCAGCTGCTGTGTATAGATGTCCAGAAGCGCATTTCCTGTCTAGCAGAGCTACAGGATCTGGACTACATGTCAGACGTCAACTGGGACGCTGTGCTCAGCAAACAGCTTCCTCCAGGCTTTATCCCCAACGTGAGTATCAGAAATGAAGTTAAACTCAGCATTGCCTCGGCATTCTCCCTAAAGAAACTCGAACATTTACTATAGAATAGAATAGAACTTTCACACACGTCACCAGATATGATTCTTTTTTTTTTTTTTCATAGGATTAGTCTTGCTTATTTGTGCTTAATTGTGCTTATCAGAGCGATTACAATTTCTCTGGAAGCCAGCCAATAAAGCACTATGCATTTTTTAGTAATCCAACAGACATCAATCAAGGCAACCATTCATAAAAAAAGCCTTTGTTAGATGGCAAGTTCATAAAAGGACAAATATAAAATGATAGAAATAAAGGCCATAGAGAATGAAAATTCAATATAAATGTGTTTTATCAGTGTTCAGACTTGACTGTAATCCAAAGTGTATCAATATTGTGAGTGTATAATATCGTATTTTTTATACATCTGTTTTTAAACAATTGAACTTAAGGATGCCATCTACTCTTTAATCCCCCAGTCACCTCCTCCCTTCTCTGTATCCTGTTCCCTTGTTCAATTGAGCAGGATACAGGGAATAGATGCTCTCAGAACTACTCACTCCTCATCTTATTATCGCTCCCTGTCAGCCTGTAGAGACTGCCCCCTGCTGGGCTGAGCTGGGTTTCCCACTGCTTGTGTAGACACACACACAAACAGACAAGTGCAGACAGAGACACAGCAGTGCATGTGTGTGTGTGTGTGTGTGTGTGTGTGTGTGTGTGTGTGTGTGTCACGCCTGTCACACACAGACATGCGCACACTCATGCAGGCAGCCCCAGAGCACATCATGGTATTTCTACCTGCATCTGATCATTACAACAAACAGTTGGGTAGAGATTATATTTGCAAATAACAATGTCATTCACAAGGCAGGAAGTCAAACTGGTTGCTTGGCAAGTCAGTGTGCTTGGCTCTGGTGTGCAATCCCTAATTTCCAAGATCAGCTGGAAGCAGCACAGGAGGGGAGAACAGACAGGGGATTAGTTGTCTATCCTACCTCAAAGTTAATGTGACTCCTTTCAAACTAAACTGGTTACATGGTCATTGGAGCTGACAGATGTCATTAGAGTTGGAGTTGGTAGATGGCATTAGAACAGATGACACTGGTCCACTTTAATCACCCAATCACATGTGCAGTTATCATACATAATTACAATAGCTACTATTGGAACAGTTCAATCAAGCTGGATCTGCAGCTCATTTCAATTTACCGTAATTACTGGTGCTGTCGCTAGGTCCATTTGTTTGACTGCAGGGAGAAAAATAAAACATGTGATCGCTGATGTCACTAGAAAGCTTTTGTGTACAATTCAGGCACAATAATGACTAATATCGTCATAATGGCTATTATCTGACTGATGTGTAAAATAATAGCAATAATAGTACTGGCACATGTACAGTGATGATTGATTTGCTTCCAAAGGTTCACAGTAAATCAATCGGCCAAACTATGTTTCTGTAATATAGCAAGAGGTACAATAAAATGTCCTGAATTGTTTTTGTCAAGCAGCCGAGACAATGATAGCTGTCATTATTCAGGGATGCAAGCAAAGATACAGAGGGTAATGCCTGTTGCAGGTTAATACTGTATACCTCCATGTACGTGAAGAGATGGCTGAAAATGATTTTATGCAATTCCTGCACGAGTCTCTGCAGCGACTGCAGAGTAGCGGGTATTCCCAGTGGCTAGGCTGGCATGGCAGAGGAAAAACACAGTGGATCGATGGGGAATTGACAGTCTCTCTCTATCTAATTATACGCTTATCTTCCTCCTCTGGTCTTTTAGCCAGACACAGACACTATTTAATGTTAGGAGATGAAGGGAGAAGCCAGCCCTCACGTTTGGCTTCTTAACGTTACAGTACTCATTCTGCCATGTCTTTAGTGGTTGCACTGATGTTTGATCTTTCCATTAAAGTGTATGTAACATTGTATTACATTGCACTGTATTGTATGAGATCACATTGTACTGCATTGTATTTTATCATATCATATCGTGTCACATCGCATTGCATCACATATTGTATCAAAATGTGATGTATCAAATCTTATTATGTCATATATTACAATGGATCACTGTATAACACTTTATGGGTTTCAGAATTTCCTTACCTTTGCAGAGGCAAAGGTAAGCAAACTCTGGTAGAGTTCAGATTTGTACATACCCATAACAGTGGTGTTTGCCTTCCATGCAAGTGTAATAGATCCACCAAGTTTGGTCCATTATATTATTCCCTGTCATGAGAGCAAAAGCTTTACCGGGTGTATACTGATTCAAAATGAATGAAGTAGATACAGACCGCAAAACAACAAGATTTTGAGCAGTGTCACAAAGATGAAAAAAGTATTTTGAAGGATGCACAACAGCACATTTGTTTGAGTGCTCTTTTCAGCCAGCTGGTTTCCAAAATGCCACTGTTTGAGCCCATATGACCACCACATGTAGCTAATAAGTGAAACTGACACTTTAAGTTTTTGCACATGAACTTTTACAGTAGATGCCATCTTTGACCCTGTTTCTGTGTGTGTGTGTGTGTGTGTGTGTGTATTTGTGCATACCTGTGTGTGTTTTTGTGTGTGTGGGTCTACAGAGGCGGAGGCTAAACTGTGACCCTACATTTGAACTGGAGGAGATGATCCTGGAGTCCAAACCGCTACACAAGAAGAAGAAGAGGCTGGCTAGGAAGACCAGAGACCAGGGATCCGATGGATCCCCACAGGCAAGTTTTACACCTAGAATGAGACATCTACCACTTGAAAACAGTGGGACATGAGTAATTTTCAAATGATAGTCATCTTGTTTGTCAAAATGATAATATTTTACAAACTTAATCATCTAAACTTTCAGGGTACCTACTGATGAATCTGACTTTTTTTTCATTTTTGTAAAGGAACTCTTTACACATTGTTAAAAAGACAAATGCAAGTTTAAATATAATATAATATTTCATTTTAGTTAGATATTTCTTGCTCTCAGTGGATCACATATACCCTTCTTGCTCTCCCTCTCGCTGCTCATCATTATTCATTAAAGAGAGTTGGCCAGTGGTTCCATTTGGCTGAGTTACAGGTGATAAGTTGCTCTTTAGTTTGTCTCTTAAATGTATCTGGAGTGCTATTAAGAATGTCGGGGACACATTTTAGAGCTCTGTCCATCCTCGCTATTATCAGGACAAATGGCCATTGTCCCCGCTGCATCAGGGGAAAGACGGTGAAGAATGTAATCATCTGGCCTGTTCTCTCAGTGTTTCAGTCTTTCACTCAGTCCACATAAATCAGACGTTGTCCTCTGGGTGTTTACATGCAACAGTGAGGAAAACACGAAAAGGTTAATTTGATCCCACGGTTAAGTAAAAAAGGGGAATGACACACACATAAACACACTGGGGTAATGAAAGCAGTTAGACAGGACAACATCAGTGGCGATTTCATTAAAGGTCTTATAGTGAAGCAGTGGGTATTAATCAGTGCTGTCCTTCTTTGTATCAAGGCTAACTGTAGACTGAGTGGCTGCAAAATGTCACTGTCAATCATTTGCATTTATGTGCATCTTGAGTCCAAACAAGAATTTATTAACCTTGATAACACACTGTCTGGCAAAACGTGTGTTGTCGAAGATGAGTTCTTAAACAATGGTTTCCCCAAGGGTACAAAACAAACTGATGAGAAAAACCAACACTTTAAAAGATAGATGTTGTCATTAAAATCCACCTTGGATGTTTCCGAAATGGAAAACCCCATGTCCGACTTCACCATTTGCCCTGCAGCACAAGCACTGTTCTCTGTGTCTGTGTCCTAAGGCTTCTTCTAGCTCACACAAACCATTTTTGCATTATAGATGTGTATTTTAACAACGGAATCTAACTTATGGGTTATCTTTTATGGCTCTCTGGTTTGTGTATGCTCACAGAGGAAACTATCAAATCAAGGCTTGTCTTTAATAGCTCCTTTTTTATAGAATGTGGTAAACATTTCTTCCAATGTTTTGAACTGCACCTGTTTGAGCTCTAGATGAAAGTTCATCTTGACGTTATCTGCTTGAAAAATTCATTCATTCATTCATTCATTCATCTTCTAAACCGCTTATCCTCACAAGGGTCGCGGGGGGGTGCTGGAGCCTATTCCAGCGCTCACAGGGCGAAGGCAAGGAAACACCCTGGACAGGTCGCCAGTCCATCGCAGGGTGCTTGAAAAATTCCTTTCCAAAATGGTAATGACTCATCTACTAGTCACAGTTATAGAAAGGGGACTTCAACCTCCAACATAACGCCATTGGTGGCCTTACAGAACTGTGTACACCAGTAGGAGCCAATCTACTAAGAGAGCATTATCAGTAGCCAGGTTTCCATCCACCTATTTCTATTCGCATTTTCAGAAATTGCGGGAAAAAAAACAAAAAAAACTTGGATGGAAACGCCAGGAATTCGAAAAACGGCCGAAAATTTGCAAAAAAGTTTTTACGCTTGGAGGGGGTGGATTTCTCAGCGTATCGATAAAAGAAAATGCGACTTTTTGCTGTGGAAACAGGTTTTGCGAATAAACGATGACTGGACCGGATACCACATCACACTTCTACACTACAGTCTTATTATTAGTTATTATTATTATTATTATTAGTCTCTTATTCCTTATTTTTTCCTCATTCCTTATATCTTCTCTCAATAACAAAACTAATGGAAACAGGCATAAATTTGCATTTTCTTTTGCGCATTTTGACAAAATTCGCTCAAAAATTTCGATATATTTGGATGGAAACCAACCTAGTGTCATGATCTGTCCATTGAGCTAAAAAAGGAATAAACATTTGTCCATCACGATGGCCCTGCATTGCTCTTCATACCATTCTGTCTTTTCCCTTCTATAATCTCCCTCCATTCATCCTCGTCCATCCATTTTCTCTCATTCCACTTCAGTTCAATACTTTCCTCATTCTTTCCCCTTGTCTCCATTCCTTCATCTTTGTTCATCTGCAGTTTAATTATTGGATGAACTCGTCCACAAGGAAAACCCCCCTCATTTTCACAACACAGTGCTAGAAAATGTGCTGTTCCATCATTCACCTTTCCTCTCTCCCTACTCTTCATCCCAAGGAGCTGAAGACAGTCTGATGGGATTTGTAGTATGCTGCTATTTGAACAATGCCGTAATTTTCCAGGCCGTATTTAAAAACGAACTCTATTTTCCCTGTCGTATTGTTGACTATAAGTCAAAGTGCCAGTATAGTGATGGGTGTTACCATCTATCCTAAATTGATTTTTCTTCTCCACAGACCTGCATAAGAAATAGCTGTAGCTCCTGTGTTCCTACATATTTAAGCAGCCTAGGGCTAATTTTCATCACTACCTCTGTGTTTGGTGTGCAAGTGTAAGTCATGTAATCAGCTCTGCCTCTCAAAACCAATACATTTAACAAAGGAGTCAACCGGATTGGTCCAAGAGTATTTACTTCACTGAGATAATGAAGACTAAAGCCCCACCTAGGATCACACCAAGGTCATTAATTCCCTAATTTGTGTGTTTAACTGCATTGCATTAATGCATGTTGGGTCCTTGCCACTACTCTGCAACATTGCCCTGCACCACTGAAGCTTAAATTCAATCACACAAACACACACACATACCCTCTCTGACTTGTGGTAATATAAAGTAAATAAGCTGTTGTTTTCAAGTTTGGACCTTCTCCAAAACTTAGGTACATTAAAACAGTTTATGGGATTCTTTTCTAATAGAAGTGAAGCAATTTTTGTGGTCTGGAGAACAGACCTCGCCGGCTTGCAATAATAAGTCGGAGCTCACCCAAAGTGCACCATGTTTTATGGGAGCTGACAGCTGCTTGTGGAGACCTGCCCGTGTGTGTATCACTCATACACACAGGCAGGTGTGTGTGTGTGTGTGTGTGTGTGTGTGTGTGTGTGTGTGTGTGTGTATCAGTGATATCTCACTGTATGGCCAGACAACATCTGTCATCCACTGTCCCATTCAGACAAAGAGAATGTCTCCTGTTCTAATGAACTAATGATGGCTGACTCCCAGGGAAACATTTTGTCCAATTACAGAGACAGATGAACTTAAGGGGAACAGTCACAATAAGGGGAACAAACGATCAGTGAGATGGTTTTGAACTAGTGTGGCCTGCATTTCCTAAACTGAAACACTTCATTCATCCCCATGAAATTTACCTAAATTCCAAATTCGCCAGGGTCTGTAATCAACACCACCATAGTCAAATCCACATTGGTCCCTTAGAGCAGATTTAGCTGAGGTCAAGTCAAGATCAAGTCCAAAGTCAAAAGTTGAGACAGATTTCATTACACAGTGTACACATCTTTCCAAATGAAAAGAAAATGCTTAAGGAATGTTTCCTGTGGATAAACAGAGATGTAGATCATTTCATTTCATGTAGTTACACGCAGACTAATAACGGCAGACAACGTTTAGGACTAATTAGCTAAATTGTTTGTAGTGCTGGTGAGAAAATAGACAAATTTTGACCAAGTGGAGAAAACATTGTTTGACAATGTTTTGGAAGGTTGGAATAATCTAGTCAAATCCAATAGTGAAAGCAAGTCCAAGTCAAAATATGCACAAGGCAAGACCAAGACATGAGATGCGAATTCAAGATCTACATGATTATCTTGTGATTCTGAGCATAGCACTACCACAGAAATGTAAATGAGCTGTATTAATGGACTCCACAGTTGCTCATGGCTGCAGTTGCACCCTTTTTTGGGAAACCAAGTGAATAATTTTACTGGCACTTCCATGTGACAAAACAAGCTTTTGGGCATTTGTAACATAATATTCCAAATGCAGCAGGAAGACATCAATCTGGACAACTAGCTCCATCAGATAATGTTAACCAGCAACTTTAACTATACTTATGATGTCAGATAATACTAAACTGCTGTGTTATTGTTAACAAATTTGTTAAATCAAGGCAAAGCCACCAACCTAACTCACTAGATAAGGCTCAACAACTCCCAGAAGCAATGTTTCTAATTTGAATAAAAAATACAAGAGGCACAAGGTTATTTTCTGATGTATTTTAATCAATTTCTTAGATTACACAGACAACAGAATTTATTTTCTGCTAATCTGGATCTTTGCTGAGTTTCACCAGCATGAACGAACTTGTCTGCTGACACAGTGATATCACTGAATTTGTCAAGGTGCACCACCAGGAGATACACTTGACTTGCCATGAAGCGATGGCGTATGCTGATTCAACTAGAGTCCATTTCTAGGGGGCGCTACACAGTGCATTTGGATACAGGGAATGAGGATGACAGAGTAGCACTCTTTTAACTTAGTTTAATTTGCACTGTCATGGAACACCACCACTCTTACAAAGCAAAGTTAACATGATTGGCTTGTTGTGCTTCAGTGTGGCAGCATCATGCTTCCTAGTCTCCCCTCTTTAAAGTGACAAATGAAAGGGTGTAAGTATCCATGTTAGGGCTCCAATTTTACTGTTGCCTCCACCTCCAAGTGTCTGTCCTGCCCCATTGCCCCATGATGCATTTCACTTAATGGGACCTCAGGAAGACATGTGTCTTCCCAGTGTTGCTGTTAAAGCACAAATTGTCCTTCAGTGGTTTCAAGGAAATGAAAACAATGCTGGCCATGTGCCAAAGTCATCTTAATGACCAGACAGCATCCCATTTAATTATTTAAAGAGTATGAGTAAATCTCTGATGGTGCCGGAGATATTTACCCTGCTATTAAGCATATCAGGGTACATGTGATAGCATGTGTGTGTGTAATGTCAGTGGCTTTTTATGGACAGGGGTGTTGCGGCAAAACCCTCAACTTGCAAAAGACTGCAGGAGTTGCAGTCATCCTCTCAATGAGAAAGTATTCATGATGACCAGTGAATTAATGAGTAGTGATTAGAAATTGCTAGAAGTTGTATAAATTAGACTGATCATCAAACAGAGCCTGGGGCATTTCTTTCTCTCTTTCATTCCTTCTTCCTTTTATTTAACCATAAAAAAAAAAAAACTTCTGTCCTTTTGCAACCTGGAGAGAGTCTTTCAGACCTTCCCATCTGCCTGTCTGCATTATTTCAATTCACTGTGCTCTGTTTTCAGTAATCTATGAGGCCAGCATTTCCTATTGTCTGTAGGTTGTCTGTATGTCAAAACTAGGTTCTTGTACAGTATAAATTCAAAAAGGGACCACATCTCCCCTGTTCTGACATCTTGGCATCTGACATTCTGACATCATATCGCTTTCTTGTCCACTACAGAATCAATTTCAAAATCATTTACATGGTGTTAGTGCTGGGTATATTTCTGATCTTTTGTCCCTGCAGAATATTACTGTATTGGTGCCAAGGTCTTTTCTGAAGCATTAGATCAACTGATTCAAATTTTCTAAAGCTCATCTAACCCTAAACACACACACACAAAAAAGTTCAATGAATTTGTGTCTCATCCTTTCCGCATGTGCAACTTAAATGAGCCTACTTTTAAGGAGATGGGCAGGGGTGCCAGCAAGAATAATCAGGGGCAGGCCTGGGGTGAAAAGCAGAGCACCAGTGAAGGGTGCGGTGCTCTAGTTGGGTCTATTTACAAAGTACCTGTGGGGCCACTTGTGGAAGCTGCAAGAGACGCTAAGAAAGGAAGAAAGAGGAGTGAAATAAAGTACATGCAGCATGTCTAATGCAGAGTGGATCAATATTGAATGAAGAAAGCTGGCTGCCTTAATGCATGTCCAGCCTGCTACATACTCATAACATATTCTCCTCTCCTCTCCTCTCCTCTCCTCTCTTCCCCTCTTTCTTCACTGTCTCCATCTACCACACTGTCTACACCACACTCTCTCTCCCTATTCACCCCATCCTTCTCCTCATCCATTTTTCCCTCATTTGCCTCGCTCTCTCTTTTATCTCTGTCATTCTGGCTCCCTGTAGCTGCTATGCTCATAATGTAGCATAGAATTAGCTCAATTAAATCATTGATAATGCAGCAGAAAATTGGACTCGTGGTGTGAGAACAAAATAAATAGGCACACACACACACACACACACGTGCGTGCACAGGCATGCACGCGCATCTCTCTCCAACCCTTAAATGTCATTCAAGTTCAAGCTGACTTAACTGTCGTATGTATAAAATGCAATACAAAGTTGTACCATAATCTCAAGCAGTCGCATGTTGCATACATATCATTAGTGTACTTTCAGCAGTATAGCATGACAAAGTACAGAAGGGTTAGTGTGTGGGTGTGTGGGTGTGTATAGGTCTGGCTAGACCCAGTAGAAACTTTTGCTTTTCTAGTACAGTGTTTGTGCCTTTTTATGTACAAATAATGAGGGTATCTGTAGATTTAAGTAGAAAAAAAACATCACTTGTACTTTGTATAAAAAGAAATGTAGCTCTGTTTATTCATAATTTATAATGTTTCATGAACAAATAGAGCTTATTTATTTAAGCCAGAGCAGATTCGTGCCAACTTTTTGTCTGCTTTTGTTTGGAGCACCTCATGTATCTGTCGGTCACAAAAAGCCCTAATCATTTTTGTTTTTTAACTTTTAAAATGCTGCATAATAGTTAACAGAAAACCACTTTAACTACCAAAATAAAGGAAAAATGTCTGTTAAAGCAGCCAATGAAATGTTTGGGGACATAATATTCAAATGTGTTAATTAAAGCAGATTTTATGACAACAAAACAGATTTACCTTATTGTACTTAGCTTGCCCATTATTAATGTTAGAGAGGACATGCAGCTGGGACTGTGTAAATAAAGTAATATAACACTAGAAAATAAAACTGAATCAACTGTTAATCCCATTCATGAATTTTACCTTATTTTCCTTGCCTTTGCAACTTGGCTTTGGCAAGACATCAACAAAGGTAACTGTCTTCACATGATGAACAGATGGTGAAAATTATCCAAAATCGATTTAAACACGACATGTAAGGCATTTTAATAGGCAGCCATGTTATCTGCACTATTGCAGTCCATAAATAGTGCCAACTGCTTTGTGCCCAAGTGCCCTGAATGTTTTAATAAGGGATTATATCACAATCAAGGTTCCCAACTGAGCTATTTCAATCAGTATACGTGCTATATAAGCACATATTAATCACATCACAAACAAAAGTCAGCCACCGCTGCAAGACAGAAAAAAGTAAGCACAGACAAGGATGTTGCCAAATGTCTCTCTTGGGCTCATGTCCAGCAGAGCACTCCCTCTTGGTTTGTGTCATTAAATGGAAAGTTTAATCTAGAAGTTGGAGCAATTAACTTCTGAACCCTCCTTTTAAAGACATCGAATAAGGAGAGAGTGAGAGAGGGGAGGGAGAGAGAGAGAGAGAGAGAGAGAGAGAGAGAGAAGTGGAGAAATGGCTACAGGTTAACGCATTGTTATTATTCACAGTGTGTCCTTGGCAAGGTTGGAAGCTTCTTTTGGCAGAGTGCGTGGACTCCGATTCCAGCAAGCCCTCTGGAGCTGTTCCCACTGTCTTTCCCTACTTCATCCATCCATCCGTCCGTCCATCCATCTAATTGTTGTTCCATCCATCCAACAACCAGCAGGGAGTGTCTAGCGATTAGAGAAAGCATCCTGGAGCCAAAAAGTCCCAGCCTTGAGCCATGTGAATCCACCTCGTGGAAGTGTCCTTGACCAAATCCTTACCAGCTTTAGTGGCATTGTGCTGTGGCTGAGGGACCTGCAAAACAAATTGAATGCATTTCACCCCCTGGGATCAATGGAAAATTGCAAAACCCATGCATCCACCCAGCATCCCTACATTCATCGATCCATCAATGCCTGAAAACCTCAGGCTGCAAGCCCTTGAGGGAATCATCACTTTCCATCTGGAATTGTCCCTTGAGGGATAGGATGTGTCTGGTGGAAGGTTGGTGAGTGTGTGTGTGTGTGTGTGTGTAGAGAAGATAAGAGAAGCATAGACCAAAAACACTGAGGAACTTCACCAGGCGTGTGTGTGGTTTTGATAATAACGAGTTGATGTTTGTGTGTGTCTGTGTGTGTGTGTGTGTGTGTGTGTGTGTTTATGTTTGGCAGAGTGAGCGGGATCTGTGGATAACCCCCTAGTATTACAGTAAGAACAAACTGATGCCAAAATAAATTCACCAAAAATATCATTGCAGCCTGGTGAAATACCAAACCATGCATCATCGACACAATTTATAACAGATACAACAACCTGAGGGCAGGATGAGTGCAGATTTCAATTATGTGTTGCTGCATTGGCTGTGTTAAAAACTTGATTCATACTGGATACTGGGAGGTTAGGAAGAGTGTTGTTTTCAGGAATAGAGAAAAAGCAATCCTTCTTGTGAAGGTTATTTCATCACATACAAATTATTAACAACAATCTCTTGTATGTAAATATCTTATGAAAGCACCAGTAGCTGTCCCTACAATATAAGTATCAGAGTTATTGTGATACTGTATTTGATTTTGTCCTTAGCAGCCAGTCCTATTATTTTCATGTCATCTGATCAAGAGAGTAAGCAGCAAAGCGATACGATGCGCAGAGTCAGAGATCCAGTAAGCCCTGGAGAACGCCTTCCTCACACTGTAGGGAGGCAGGGAAAACAGAGGCGAAGGAGAAAGAGGGTCTGAGCGAGAGGTTCAGCACAGATTTGAACTTTGCAAAGCCTGGGGCCAGAGCCAAAGTTTGGTGGCACAAAGATCAAAATTGACTTTGAAACATTTCTGGCATTGGACGTAATTAACTGTGATGCGTTTGCCAATGCCCTCCGAAAACTTTTCAGTGTACATATAAGCGATGCCCTTCTGTACAGCCAGATAAGAGAGCGTTATCTGCCAACTACTGGCTAATGTGAAGAGGTCAACTCAAGCAAAGTTTATGAGATCTTATTACACCCATTCCAGTTTGTTTTGGGACAAGAAGACAACATGGGAGCTTAGCCAAAACCTTAACAAAATAAAGTGACAAGAGCATGCGATAGGGCCGGAGACTTCTAGTTCAATTTACCCAATCCAGAATGTGTTTGGGAAGACGCAACAACTTTGCAGACAGATCAGAGCCATTTAACTGTACAGGGTTTGCAAAGACAGCAGAGTAATAGAGAGAAGTGTGCTGATGGGTTTTTAAGCAGATGCTCTGTAAAGCAAGGAGTCTAACAGAATATTAAGACAGGCTTTGTAATCAAAGTAGATCAGAGGCACTTAAACTTCATCAGCCACCGCTGAAAACAAGCAGTGGTCAGTTTTTCACTGGGACACAGATTGATGATTCATGCTTATCATTATCAGAAGCTGCTTAACAGGCAGTTGAGCCATAGCTTTTAAAGAATACTGCAGTAATGCTAAAAGAAAACTAATCTCATATTGTTTTTTGTTTGTTTGTTTGTTTGTTTGTTTATTGATGTGTTTTGCATTTAATTCTTGGGTGGAGAAGAGCATAAAATTGGGGAAAGGAGATAACATATGATAATGGTCATGAGCTGAGGTGGGCCCATTACAAATACCCCTCTAGAAATGGTGACATCAGCAGCCCAAAAGTTTAGAAACGTTCACCCTAATGCAGCATTCATTTCACAAACTTGTCAACCATTTTGGAATTACGACCTCAAAATTCAGGCATCATTCCAGAGCTCTTTAAATTTCATTTAAAGTGACATCAGATCACACAAACATAAAGTTAAACACTTTTTGCTGTTCACTCAGAAATTAAATTTGAAGTTGACACGCCATGCCATGAGCACCATGTTGCCCCAGGTCGGAAATTCCAAGATCCAAGTTGAAATGAAGACAAAATAACAGCTCCATTCCAAATTTCGAGTAAAATGTGAGTGGGACAAGCAACATTTTCCTCTCCAATTAAGTACCATTGATGTGCTCGGAAGACCCTGAACTTCCAAATACTTTCTTACCAGCAGTTCAACTCGCTGTGTGTGTTCCCTTTCAACTACTGGCCAGTGTCATTCATTATAGTCAACCTGGAGTCAACCTGGGTTGAAAAACATTGACAAGATCTGTGCTTTGTAAACAGAGTGACAGTTGTAGAGAGGACAGACAGTGTAATATGAAGATGTTGTTCTTGTTATCTGGCTCTGTCATGCCTTCTAGATGTAAGAAGTGAGGCGGGCGATATGTCAGCGTGACAGCATCAGGGAGACGCTGCCTCATGTCTTATCTGTCATATCCTTCATCTGCCAAACGCTGACGTCCCACAACTTATGTATACCTCTCCTGTCTCTGCCTGCCTGCGTGTCGGCTCCTTTCTTTGCCCTTCCTGTATGCCGCCCACACACGAGCACATGCTCCTCTCCCGCTGTTTCCCCCTTCAGGCCCAGTCTGTCTCTTTGTCAGTCAGCGTGGCAGTTCAGTGGTCGGACTCACAGCCAGAAGTAGCTCGGTTTGATTCTTGTCCTTGACCTTTTCTGTGTGGACTTTGCATGTAGTTTTTCGTGTTCATGTGGCTTTGTTTCGGTTTCCTCCCACAGTGCAAGGACAGGCAGATCAGGTGAACTGAAGTATGTCCCATTCACATTAGCATCTTTGGGCAAGTCCACTAATATTATGAATCCATTAATGTCCACCATGAAAATTTGACTTTCCTTCAGAACACTTTACATACTAGCTGAGATGAGCAGAAATCCAGTGAAATTTTTGAAATCAAAGTATAAAAGTATGAGGTCACAGCACCTTTTTTTTTTTTTTTTTTTTAGTATTTTTTGTAGCCAGTTACAGGGGTTCTCTGGTTTGCTTTATTTATTTATTTTTTTAATTAAATGAAAAATATGAAATCAAATATTTTGACCTGCATAGCCACATGATTTCTCATAAAAAAAAAAATGTGTTTCTCCGTCTAACAGAAAAAAACAACAACTGTGGAGCATGTCCTTAACATACTAAACTTATAAGTCAGTCATTAATGGGGTTACTGAAGTTGCTTAAGTTGTCTGTCTGTACACACACACACATATTTTGAAGACTGGGAGTGCCAGCAAGAATGATGAAGTAACAGGACTCATCCCTGTATTTTCAGTTACATCACTGTCCATCAGTTGTCAATTCCCATTCCCATCCATACGCACAAGCCGGACTCGTTTCCTTAGCAACCAGAGTGAACCTTGGTTGTCGCTGCCTGTTCAGAGCAGGACTCAGTGGTGCTATTTGTCACTCTCTGTAAGAATTATGAACTTGACCGCATTGAGTCCGCGCCGAGTGCTAAAATAAGTAGTAACATCCATATTTAGCTCTAATGTGCACCTTAATTCCCCACAGTCATGAGAGAGTGTTTATCTGTGTTAGCCTTGCAATGGCCTGGCACTCTGTCCTGGGTGCCGCCTTGCCTTCTCCTAATGCATGCTGGGATAGGCTCCAGTTTCCCATGACCCTGTAAAGGACTATGCGGGTAGAGAAAATGAATGTCTCGCTTCCTTTTTCAGAGGCACCCAAACACAAATGTTAAACACAAAGCTTCCTCTTGTTATTCCACTTGTGCTATCTCTCTCTCTGTCTCTCTCACACACACACACACACTCAAAATGAATACACAAACACACACACGTTCTGTTCCGCGCTCACTCTCTTTTGTTTGGCTCTCAGATGTGTACACATACTATAAATGCATATACACCTTCCTTTCCTCTGCCCTCTCTTTCTGCCTCTCTCTGCCCCATTTTATTTTCTGGCTGGTGGTCTGCCAGTGGCTGCCCCCCCCCCTACTGTGGCAGCACCTGTACAGGCCCTCTCTGCTGGGCTGTTTGACTGACAGCTCCAGGCGGGGGGTCGGCCAATTCACTCCTTAAGAGGTTTCCTACAGCCTGGAGCTCAGAGAGCCCATCTGACTGGATGGCTGTGTGGAGAGGCAGCATGTGTGTATGTGTATGTGTATGTGTGTGTGTATGTGTATGTGTGTGTGCATGTGTGTGTTCTTGTATTTCTGTCCTTGTGAGGACCACATGCCTTCATGAAGGTATAAAGTAGAGGAAAATATTCCCAAGTTAGAGCATTTTCCTGTTTATTTTCTCTGAAGTGCTTGGTTTAGCATTAGCGTTATCGTTAAGCCCGACTGTTGTATTTATGATGGCTTAAGGCTAAACCAGCAATATTAGAATTGGGATTCAATTTAAATCAGGGTTAGTCTTAAGCCATGTCATAATGATGGTTAAGGAATTAACCTCCTGATCTCTGATTTCCCCTTGAGGAGCTTGAAAGTTGCTTTATAACTGCACTATCAAGCAGAAAACATCTTGCGCACCATTTAGTACACATTTTGCAGTAATGCAGCAGGACTAATTTGGTATCTTTGGAAACCTTGGGGTCTCTACTAGAACCTCAAATAAAGTTTGGTAGGATTGAGCAAAGCTTGGCCACACAGCATGCATTTGTATTGACGAACCCTACAATGGGACTGGCAGGGTTGCAGATGTGTGCCTGCTTGTAAGATCCTTCTATTCTTTCGTATCCTCTTTTGTGCATTTGTGTCCCTCCTAGTTTGTCTTCCTCACAGACACACACTCACTCAAAAACACACAGACCCCTCCCACAGAGATCATCCAGTGTCATAATCGTGATGTATCTCTGTGATCTCTCTCATCACTACCTCCTTGGGAGAGTGAGAAAACACCTGTCCTACTTATTTTGGCACTACAAGACTGCGAGGACAGCCTGGCATGACGGAGTCGGATGTTCTCTTCTATGATTAAGTGGGTGAAATATGTATGAGTGCATGGAACAGGTGGCGACGTCAGCGAACAAGTGTCCTCTAAAGTTAGGTCAATTTCCTCCATTTATCTGGCACGACATTAAGGACAAGGCCAGAAATAAAAAATCGGGTTCATGGAGTAGAATTTGGAGTGCTGCTTGAAGCACCGCTACTACAAATCTGCTTTTCAAAATGTTCAAAGAAACTGTGCAGAGATAGTAAAAATAGCACCAAGTAAGGCAATAGCTACAGCGCCACTGCACAGAAAAAAGGTATTTAAGGACCAAAATTGCCACCAAAAATGTCTTAGGTCAACACAGGTGGAAACGCCCCTGCTGTAAATGTCCATTCATAAATTGCCAACTGCACCATCCAGTTGTGGTGGAACCTGCTGCCAACATATTTCTCTCACCATCTCCGACTCCAATCAACCATTAAGAAGAACAGATTTGGGCTTGAGGAGTACGCAGTTTATCAGTGTCATGTTACATGATCTTTGTGTAAGTGATTGTTTTACCACAGCTGGGCTAGTCAGGGCTTACTCATAATGCATACATCTTCATTTTTCTTCATTTTCATCTTCAACATCAAGACAAAACAAAACACATTTTAGTCTTCTCTTATGTTTTTGCCACAATAGATTATTGTTAAGCAAGGGGTTATGGTGTCATATCAAAAAATGCCCAAACACAGAAGAATGTGCACACATGCATACTAAACACAATGGGTCAGGTGCTGGATTGAAAAGTGCAAAAGGTGATATATATATATATATATATATATATATATATATATATATGCACACTGAATTGTTTTAAAACAGCTTTAAAACAATTAAATGTGCAAATAATTCCTTTGACTTTCCTGTATTGAAAAACAGCATCATCAAGCCTGGGTGATAGGTTTATTTGGCCATGATCCTGATTAGGCCTACTGTGAAAAAGGGGCTGGAGTCTTTCTGTCAAAAAAAAAAAAAAAAATCTTTACTGACATATTGGCATATTGGCCTGTTGGAGTGTGAAGCCGAGCGGCATCTTGAAAGGAATAAAAGGAAAAATCTGTCTCCTCTCACCTTCACATCTGTCAAAACATGAGTTAAGTGTGTATGTTCACATAACATGTGAACATAACTGGCTGAAGATTGGTTCTTCGAGTTTCAAAAAAGGCAAAAATGGCCAGAAAATTACTCTAAACGGTGCAATCCAAGTTTTCTTTAGTGTAATGTTTGCACCGTGGGTCCAAAAGTCCAATATTTACCATCTAGATTTTTGTTGTTGTTGAAGATGTTGTTCTGTGCTGCATAATCCGTCACAGCAAGAGCATGATGATGGTGCCTTCAAATGCTGTTGTTGCAGAGTGCATTTGAAAATGGGACATTCAAATGGGAAATTTCATGATACCCAACATGCCAACATGATTCTCTACTCTCTATTTAACTTTTAGGTGCATCTGCGTACACAACAGCATTTAGTGCGTAAAGTTATCAAAATCATTCCCAAAACCAATGCAAATATTTTTCATTTTGCTGTTGCAGCGCAATCTACCTCTGTACCAGCTGGCTCGTAAAGCCACCAAAAAAGCTATCGTTTTTTTCAGTCTTGTCTCTGATTTAAAAGTACTAAATCCAGAGATGCTACTAGGTGCTGTCAAACTGCCTCCCTTCAAGACTGTGTTTTCAAGGAACCTTTCAGAAGTTTTCAAAAGTTTGCAGGCCTGCTATGCTCTTTCTGATGTAACTACAATGTGAGTGATGCACTGCAATGTGTTTCCAGCAGTCCACATGGGAGAACAGCCAGGATAAATACTGTGCAGAATATCTTCTCTGTCATCCATCAGCTTCTTCCCAGAAGTTAAGGACTGATATATGGGGTGTAGTGTATATATTTTCTATTGTCTGTACATCTTACACTTTTCCTTTGCACTATATGTGAGGTCTTCCTGGCTGCATGAAATGTATGCCACTATGTACGTCAAAACTCTATGAGTTGTTGATCTGGACCAATGTAACCAAAACAACTTCCTGTGTAAATATTGCATTCAACAAATGAGGCGATTCTGTTTCTGGAAGGAGTATAAGAGGTAAGGGGTATAAAATATGGTTAGATATGGCACAAAACCGAAGCATTAAAAAAAAATAATAATTATACATAATACGGCCAACAAAGTTCTTGCCAGTGATGGTGGGACCTTCAGGGCCACTGAGACTTACCAGATCAGCGTTACAGACACACTGACTGGATGAGAGCCATATAACCAAACACTTAGCTGATGAATCAGTGAATATGCTGAATGTATTTTTATGTCTGTCTTAAATAGCATAAGCAGCACTTTTACTTTTTAAAGAATATTTGTTGTTGTTTCATATATTGTTATCAAATCTCTCAATAAAAAAAAATGTTGTTTTTGCAAATAAAAGAAAATACAGAGAATGCTGGAAATGGCAATTTATTTTGTCCTTAATGTACAACACAAACAGAACCAAAACCAAAACAGTCATCCAAAAACTGCAGGAGCAACTGAACCATGGGTTTGTTGAGCTGTTACACCTCAAGTAATGAATAATGATCAACATCTCAGACCTTGCTGCTGCTTTTTGAAAATTGCCAGTCATGGTGGTTGGGTTTCTGATGTCATTCTGTCTGTGTTTCCCTCAGAATGGCCAGCTGCAGCAGCGTCTGGACAACGTTCAGAGAGACTTCATCGTCTTCAACAGAGAAAAGTGAGAACCTCCATTGCATGTTATATGGTATTGTTTAACAAAAAACATGGTAATATTATATCATAACTGTCAGTGTTATGGAATGGATGCCCTTTGAGAAAAAAAAAAAAACTGTTTAAAGCAAGCTGTTTTAAAAATCTAGTGTGCTCCCCAGTGAAACTAATGCCAGATGATACTCAGATTTTATCAAACACTGTGCTTGATCAGCTCTATATGCATGCTTAATTAGCTAACCTGTATTCTATTATATAGTCGACAGGACCTGAGAGATTGCCACAGTGGCTGAGAGCAACAAAGTCTGGTGTGAAATGATAAGAATGTGCTATTTGAAGTTTTTCGCTATCTTGCACATGCATATTATTTCTCATTAGACTGCTTAAGTGGTGAAAACCTGGTCTCTCTGTGTGTGGGTGTGCAATTTCCGCAGAAACTGAGTCAAAGGAAGGGATAGAGAGACCTCCTTGTTGATAATCCTTGGCTTATACCTGTCTGACATGTGGCATTTAAACTATTTTGTGATTCACACAGTAGTGTCTTTAATAATTTACTTTGCGCTTAGTGTGCTGTGAGTAGTAGATGCTTCCACTTTGCACATGCTTACCAAAAAACTGGTGGTGCTCAGCATGTTCACACGGTGATGCCTCCTCAACCCACTGAGAATTGGCAGAATCATAGAAAAAGGGGGCACTAAAGCAGTTATAACAAATTAGATTAGCCATCCAAAACTGGAAAAATAGGCACTCGTTGCAAATGTTTCTTGACTAAATTAAAATAATTGCTCTGGATCTTTAATCTTTGGTAAGGTAAATACTGTACGAAATTAGAATCGCAGTCTTTTCAGCAAGTAAATTGGCGATTTTCGAG
Source organism: Myripristis murdjan (assembly GCF_902150065.1). Classification (NCBI taxonomy): domain Eukaryota; kingdom Metazoa; phylum Chordata; class Actinopteri; order Holocentriformes; family Holocentridae; genus Myripristis; species Myripristis murdjan. The sequence goes on along the minus strand of NC_043993.1, from coordinate 8,469,645 downwards.
CAGCAGTGTGGCCCAGTCGTTAGAGAAGTTAGATTTTTCACACAGCTGATGTGGCCCCGTATCCCGTCAAAGTGCATCATGGCAATAGTAATAATAGACAGTACACAGGTTTATTGAGAATCAACTGAGTATAATGAAAATAAAGTATGTCACTGTCTGGGAAAATACTCCTTGAACAAAATTTTGATATCTTGCATGGTTTATGATGGAGTTGTTATGGTTTTATTATGTTTTCGTAGGGTATCACATCTTTTTCTTCACCCAACAGGTCAAGGAAAGCAGCAGCAGACTCAGAGTCCTCTGAGCTGTCCATGACGGAGAAGAACAAGGCTATAGAAGATGGACAGAACAACAACGTGGAGCCAGCCGCCTACATATCAGGATAGTCCCAATGACTGTAGATCCCTAGCTACTCCAAAGTCACCCACGCCTGCCCACAGCTTGTAGATCAGCACTTTACACCAAGTCACCCATCCTTCAGACACCGATCTTAAACATCTCTGCATCAGCATTACACACATGCACATGCACACACAATCACACAACTGTGTACACCCATGTACCACCGCAACCCACACTAACCACCTTATCCAGAGCTGCAGGACTGTGATGGTCTCCTGCAGCAGCCATTCCACATCCAGGCTTCCACCCATTTCTCTCACCCAGAAGAGTGACTCTTCGTGGGGCATGAGTCAGATCATGCTCCCCTGCATTGCTCTGGTGCTCCAAAGTCCGCTGAACCTCCTCTCTCCCTGGGCAATGAAGCAAATAGGAAGTGACTGTCCCACCAAATGGAAGACAATGGCATACCTGCTCAGCTCTGACAAGAAATGAAGCTTGATGTGGACAAATATGGCTTACACTTGCAAAATATGAGCATGGAAGCTGACTGGATGGGACTGGATGAGGGAGTTGGGATATCTTTAACTCACTGGAAAACAAGCACTTGAGTGGATACTTGTGTCCCAAGTGATGCATAGGTTACTTGAGATTAGAGCATGACACCAAGAGTAGACAACAGTAAGAGGTTGGATATAAAATGAGAAAAAAAAAAAAACGAGGCCTTTGTTTTTAAGACAGCAACCACAGATTCCTCTCCTAACACAGAAGATAAAGAGCTTAACTGTAGGCTTGAGCATGAATGGCTCACTTTGTCATAGCAGCAGAAACATGATTGTAGCGATCATAATGCAAAGCTTTGCTAGGCAAGCTAACAAAGATGATAGGATTGCAGCATTTTGTACTCTGTCCCAGCTCTATCATTTGCAGACCCAGGCGAAGCATGCTGCAGGTTTTCTTCAAATGTACATGCCTTACGTTGGAGTTTACAGTAAATACAGGTTGAGGTTTGTTTGGAGCCCGGTGTCACTTTTTACAGTCTCAAAGTCTCAAATCGAGTTGTAGTTAAAGATGAACAGTTTAAACTTCCTCGAAAGCTGTATCATTTGTGGGACAACCTCAGTGCTTTTTGCCTCAATCTGCAAATGACTGGCTGTGGGTTCAAATAAAGGTTTATGGCTATGAAATTGTAGGAAAGGTAGATAGATGGTAGATGTTAAATGTTATGCACTGAACCTTGCTTTGCACATGCTTCTTCATTAATTGTAGCATTTAAGCACAGAGAGACAAAAAAAAAAAAAAAAAAAAAAAAACATGAGTGAATACCCTTAGGGCTGGTTTCACAGACGTGGACTGAGCCGAGTCCTAGACGAGACGAGATTCGTTCTTTCAATTAAAATTTGCATCCAAACTTGTTTTGTCCAATAGTTTGCCAGCTCCCTTTCTCTAGTGTGTTGAATACAACCAGTTGCACACGATTTGCACTGGCGGAGAAGTCTGTGCATTTGCATTTGCAGCAAATTGCTCCCACAGAAGGAAGATTAGATTGCATACTGCTTCTGCTACAATGGACTTGTGCAGATGGCATTCAAACAATAACATGAAATGCTGCACCAGCTACAATAAACGACACAGTAGATAACACATTCCTTTTTTCCCTTACTCCTAATCTGGCCAAACACGTTAGCAAGAAAATTGTAGAGGAGGAGGAAATCATATTTGGTTGTAAATTTTAAGCTCGAACATCACATTTATAAAATTTAAGCTCTGCTGAATCTGCGTCTCAGAAAGCAGCCCCTGAAGTTTGTAGAGGGGTGCCTTGTACTTTAGATATGGCACACACCTGGTTCCCATAAACACAAATGGTACGGTAATGACAAACCTGAGCTTTTTCCACTTTCATTAAGTCAAATGTGATTTCTACTAATGCCTAGTCATTCTGTTGACCTTACTCTATCTGCAATACAACTCAATCCTATCCAGTCTATGATACCTGTAACGATATTTAAACTTGAGTCACTATCAAATTAATGAGCGTTGGCACTTTTTTGTTGAAAATTGGTACAACTGTTTTGACTTACCTTTGTGTTGGTGTTGATGTAATTTCACGGATCCAAAGGTTGTTTGTAAGTTGTTTGATATTGTAGGGAAGTGAAACCGATGGATTATTCCTGGTCAAAGTATGTGCTAATCAGACCTGTGACAAATACTGTTTGCAAATAATTCTTCTCATTTTTTCATATAAAATTGGGTGGTGGGTTCTTGCATCTGGGTACTAATTGTGTCATCTTATATGGCAAATCCCATCTTTCTAGAAACTTCTGGTGGGAAAAAACAAATTTTGTTTGCAAATAGTATTGGGCGCAGGTCTGATGCTAATATAATTTTCAATGGATTTCTCCATTTGAAAGAGAATTTGGTCTAGGAATAGACATGTTCCATCCCTGTGAACCTCATCGCTGTAAGCTTCTGTTGTCCCCCAGTTGTCACTGTGTGTGTTTACTTGTATTCAAATGTGATGGAGTTGCAGACTATAAAGGTGTGCCTTAAATAATGATTTTCTTTTTCTGATCATGACCACGCCTTGTGCTTTATTTCACTGTTGTCGTCCATGTTATTTCAGTTAACATATTTCAGTAACCAAGGACCAGCAGCAGAGAGGGCCAAAAAGAAGCTCGTAATAAAAAACGCAATTACACCAATAATAAACTTTTTGTACAGCTTGAAAGCAAGAATAGTGAGGTAAATAAGACAGTGTGTAAAATCTAGAAACATAGTACACAATACCCAATGAAAATGTTGACAAATTAAGAATTAAAACAAACAAACAAACAACCAAAAAAAAAAAAAATGGTACTGGTACTGAAAAAACTAGCCTCTGTTTCTCTGTTTGCAAAAGTCTCAAGTGAGAGTTGTAGCTTGTCAGAACAAAATCTGGTGCTTTCATGCCAGGTATTTAAGCAATATGTTTATTTAACTTCATTTACAGACATGGCTTTTTTTTTTTTTTTTTTTTTTTTTTTTTTTTTTTTGACTCACATATGAGATTACATAGAGCCTGAGGTGCTCGTGGTGCTTAATAAGTTAGCCTCAATTAACACTTATTTTTTATTCACTTATTCCTTGCAGGTAGCCCTGTGTTATGGATTCACACTATGTTTTGGACCATAGACCAGTGCTTCTCAAGTAGTCAGAGAAGGTTAAGTTCAGATGAGGGTTTGTTCAGGTTAATGGTTAAAGATCTGGGCCATTTACAACTGCTGGTCTAAATCTGTGGTGTTAGTCCATGTCCATGCTTGCAGCTGGATGTCCTGTAGCTCGCTGATTGTTCCCACCAACCTCAGATAGATGCTGCCCTCCAGTGGAGAGCCTAAGACTTCTAAAAATAGCAAATATGTCCTGCTGAAGTACAGGAAAATATGTATATCATGATGCACAAGATCTCCAGATATTCTCTATTTTATGTAATGTTGTAATCATGAGTCATTGTTGTGCAATTAGGGAAAAAAAAAAAAAATCTTTTGTTGCTTTGAAGCTTCCTTTGGGGAAATGATTTAAGGGATAATCGAGTTTAAGGAGTCAACCAATCAAAATATTTCAGGCTTTTGTCATCAATTGTACCCAGTTAGCGTGTCAGAAATATTACATCTCATAAAGCGTTTGGTGTTTCATAGTTTATGAGAATTACAATGAAATGGGTCATATAATATAACAAGAAGTACCTAAGCTATCCATTTTAGGTGAACAATGTGAGGTACTGCAATAACTCATAACTAAATGACAAGCGTGTTCCACTCACACAGCTGGACACTCCAATAGGCCTCTCCAGTAGGCCTACACACTTACACAATCTTCTAAAGCTTTAGGGCTAAGATTAAAAAAGAAGAAAAAATCAACCAGATGCACAAGATGCACAAAATAATAAATCAAGTTTTGAGTGAAACCGCTCTAACAATTATAATTATAACACAAATAACAGGGAAAGTAAAGTTAATATTCAATGTTTCCAATAGGATAGAACAACCCACATAGTCTCTCACCAAATACAGACTTATAATAATAATAATAATAATAATAATAATAACAATAATAATAATAATAATAATAATAATACTAGAAACAAAGTGCTTTATAACCTTTTAATAGAGCAGTCAGAATCAAAAGAAAGTGTCTTCCATGCATTACTGCCCCAGCAGGTTTACTCTCTCTCTCTCTCTCTCTCTCTCTCTCTCTCTCTCTCTCTCTCTCTCTCTCTCTCTCCCATTCACACACATGCACAGACATACCCACACACACACACACACACACACACACACACACACACACATACACACACGCACACCACAGCAGTATAACCCACCGTTTTCCCATGTCATCTATTGAAACACAGTCCCATCTCTCACCCACAGTGGGCTGAGGCAGCATCTTCCCACATTAACCACAGATGTGAGGAGGATTTACACATGATGAATGCTTCTCCACTCAGCCCAGTCAGAATGTGCATGGAGACTCACTACAGATAAGTTTCTGCGTGCGACACACACACACACACACACACCCAAAACTCGTATACACACATGTACTCATACAGAGAGAAGGCCTTAGATCTCCATTAATGGGGATATAAAAAGACTGAACTACTGCATCCTCTGCAGTTTTATGCTCATAGGACTGTAACAGTTTTCCTTTCACATTCTCTAACCAGCTCACTCACTCATACACACATCACTGAGTTTTAATTTGAGGTTGCTGACTCATCTCCCAATCTGGAATGAGTCTCAGTTTTATGATGGTAATCTTGGCAGCTTGTCATGATTACAGTATTCAGAGAGTGATGTCATGAGACATTTACTGACTGTTAAACAATGCAGTGGGGACGTTACTCCATTTTTAACACTGGACCTCACAATGTGGGAGAGAATGTAAAAATCCCCCCTGCACACACAACAGGGCAACACTGAGTGGTCACTTTATTCGGTGCCAGGAGCTAGTATCAGACTGGACTGCATTTTGTCCTCAGTTGTCTGTTCTGTTGTCGTCAGCTGTTTTAGGCAGTTGGCTTCGAGGTTTGTAGAGTTGTGCGTTCTGCGATGCCCTTCAGAAAACTGCTGTCTTATGTGAGCTGTTACATTTGTATTATCATTGTCCTCTGACCTCTCCTGTCAATAGGGTGTATATTGTCTTTTTATAGCACCACTGAACCTCTGGAAGTGCATGAATATCCAAGGTCAGGTATTTCGGAGCGCCTCTGGTACCAGCAATCATGCAGTCTCTTAGATCGTGCATCTTGTCCATTCTGATATTTAGTCAAACAGTAACTGAAGCTCTCAACCTTGTCTGTATGTTTTTTATATTAAGTCACAGACCCATAACTCATAGTCCAGAAGAATGAGTAGTTTCTGTAAACATGGAATTGTAGCCGGCCTAATCAATTTGATACCGAACATCTAATGACGTTTTGGATTTATTTCGGATATTTCTGGTAAGTTTGATAGAGAATTGAAAGAAAGTATAAATAGGATGACATGCAAATTTATGTGCTACATTCAAATGAATGGGATTAAGGATATATGTCATGCATGAACTCTCACATCCTAAAATTATAACAAAATGACTACAATCAGTTCACCTAAGTGAAGTCTGACGTTTTTTTAAACTTCATGTAAATTAACAAGTGGAATGTGAAAAAATGAAGTAGCCTACATTTTCTGATACTGATTTAATCTTTGAGAATGAGACCTAACATCAGAATAACTTCCTCTTACTTTTACAGGCTTATGTGATTAAACCTCTTTAAGTACTGTGAGTTTGGCTATTATAGAAGAATATTCATTAAGCATATTCCTCTGGCCATTGAAAAAATGAAGCTAGATTTCTTAAAATAACAATTCCACTTCAGTGATACAAACTGTTTTTTATTATTATTATTTGTTTTGTTTTTATCTTTCTTTCTTTCTTTAGTTTAGTATAGCTGAAAAAAATGATCTCAGACCATCAGTTGCAACTCATGTTTATTCAGGAAACAAATCATACCTCCACAACACTCTGTAGTTTTGACCTGCCTTCTCTGGGTTTTGATACAACAGTAAAAAAAACAACATAAAAACAGTAACAAAGATCGTCAAAACCAACATAAATACAATAAACCACCACTTTTGTGACTGCCTCAGATTCCACCACACCTCTGCCCAGTAAAAATGCCATCTCCTTATACCTCAAATCTTCCCTCCCTCCCTCACACCCGTCAGCTGGGACAGAAACGAAAAATAAAAGCTCCCCCTTCGTCCTCAGTCTAAAATGCACCACAATCCTCTGCCTTGTCTGGAAATAGCTTGCAGGCCGGAGACATAAGAAAGAGTCAAAGATCCCCCCTCCACACTATGTTGCGTAGTGCTCAAATATGGAGGACTTCTGGTAACTTGTACGGCAACATACTGCATTGGACTCATACTTTTTGAGGGCTGATGCTGAATCAGCGCTGCTCACGATTGTGTTTGAGTGGCATGTCGGGGTGGCGAGGCAATGATGGTCGTTCTCTTGTCCTCAAATGAAAGCCCATATTGTCAGGAACTAAAAACTAAAGCCAGAGTTGATGTACTGTTATCTCGAAGCAGGTTTTGTTACATCATCGTTTCATTGCATTTCTCATTTTTGTCATTATCTTCATTTGCAAAGCTCACTGTTACAAGTTTGTGACAGCTGAGCTTGGTTGTACTTCTTGTGAAAGGGTTAATCTTTTTTGTTTTTTTCCTCCTTTCTCCCTCTCAGGATGATTTGCTAAAATGTATGACAGGAACAAGCAACAAGCTGGAAGCAAATGCAAGGGACGGTTTCTTACAATGTTTTTTTGTGTGTGTGTTTGTTTTATACAGCTATGTTGAGTGCAGGAAACAAAAACTGAAATAATAATTTTGGAGAAAAAAGAACAGGAAAACCATGCCATTTCTGTTTCTGTTCTCCTGGGTCAACAAAATCATTTAAGCAGATGTGAATCTTCATTTCCCTTTTTTTTTTTTACAAAAAAAAAAAAAAAAAAAAAAAAGCACAAGTAATTACATTGTCAGTAAGTCCTGGGGATGGTATTCATCAAGTATCTCAGAGTAGGGAGGGGGCAAAAGGATCATGGATCACGTCACCCATGTTCATGTGGCCCATGCAGGTCCATGTCCCACTGCAAATCATCGTTCCCACTCTGAGATCTGATAAATATCTCGTCCTTGGTCCAATAAACCCAAACAGGCTGCAACAACATCTTTCACAAAGCTACGTTAACATCTACCGTATACACAATGCCACCTAGAGCTAATCAATGGTACTGCATGATATTACAATTGCTAATGAGGGAACTAGTATTATGTTTTGCTGACTATGGAGAGAGCGGGCTACTCAAAAGGGGGGTGACATTGAAAGCCAAACAGGATAAAGGAACCACAGCGTCGTTCTGAGAAAAGCAGTATCCATTTTCCTTCAGATAATTTTTTTTCTTCCTCTCTGTTGGATGAATGTCAGAGTATGCAGTTTTATAAATTTATTTTATTTACCCAGCACCAAAGCACAGTGTTATAGCTTGATCTGGCTAATATGGTGAACATGTGGCTAATGTATTTCTAGTGAAGAAGAACTGAGGTAAAGACTGATCATGTGTGTCGTGTTTTGGTGTGACTTAACCCTTCTAAGCAATTCCAAACCATGGCAATACTCGGTGCTCTGGTCCAAGACGTGGTCGTGAATTCCCCAGGAAAAGGAATACTGTTCTCATCTGAGCAAGGTAGCATTGTGACAGGTAAGGCATGAGGATTCAGTGTTTTGCTCTTTTTGACTTTTAACTAATCATGTTCCTCTGCATCTCTTCCCTCCCTCCCTCCCACCCTCTATCCCACCCCACCCCTCCCCCCCTCCCTCCCTCCTTCCCTCCTCCCACACTGGCTGCTGCCGTGTTCTGTGTGCATCCCCTCCTCGTGCTGCTCTTTAACTGAGGGATGTGATGTTGGAGCGGCCACCAGGGGGCACTACGATGCGCCGGCCAGCAGGCCTGATGGGGATGTCATCTGGGGTGGGGGGACCTAGAGAGAGAGAGGGAGAGATGGTAAAGAGGATAGAGGGCAAGAGGGACGAGAGAATAAGGGGGAGAAAAAGGACAAGAAGGGGAGAGAGTGAGGAAAAAAGACACTTTTTATATTAATGCATCACACCAAATGTTTACGCTGGCCTGAGGAGAAACAAACACAGGAAGCACTTTAAATCATGAGTCAATAAACTGCACTGGGCTGTAGTAGGCTAGGCAGAGCAGAGTCGTGCTGATTACATGCAGCCTGACAAACTGTTAAGGTCCGTATCACTTTGTGCTGACTGAGCCATAGTTTTCCTGTGGAGAGAACTGGTGTGCTCACTTCAGAGGCACTGCTGCCATTAGTGTCTAAGAAACAGTGTGACACGACATTTTAAAGCTGCCACAGTCTTGCTAAAACAAGAACTGCATGGCAGCGTGTCAGCAGTCACACAGGGTCAGACCAGGTTTGCAGGTTAGGTGAGTAGTTTCCAGCATTGATTTAGCTGCAAACAGCACATTTCCATTAACCTTTTCAACTACTGTCCCGCTACCGGGGGTTGTCATTACCAATGCATTCCGCTCTGTTGAAAGCCAAATCAATTTATTTTAAATTCTAGTGGAGATCCTGAGTCTGCCAAAGATACCAAATATGAGAGACTTTGTAGTACCATAAGGGAAAATAATGGTTCAAGTGGTTCAATTCAGTAGTTCAAATGGTTACTTTGTTTGATTTCTAATTTCTCATGTAGGGGAATGTTTTTATACCCATCCGCCCTTCCCGCAATGATCTGCACTTTTGAGATGATGTCATGAGGCAAACACCTATACCCTAATTAGCCATGAGCACTCAATGCTCATCAAGTGTGGGCACGTTTAGTAGTAGCAGGAAATCTTCATTGCAAATGAAGTGAGCTGAGTGTGAAAGACTACAAGCTACAGCACATACACTAACCTCCCAGGGTTTAAACAGGCTGATATTTGTCTATTAAACAGACTTTGAAAGAGATACATTTTCCATCAGAGCAGTGTATCAAATATTCCATCTCTGTAAGTATTTACACTGTTAAAGTGTTGTTGGTGCAAACATCCAGCATGATGCAGAAACTCAAGCCAGCATAGAAACAGGGCATTAGTGTAGGTCTGCAGTTTCGGAAAGCACCTCCGTAAGCAAAGACACAAACAAGATTTAGTCCTTATCCTGTAGCTTCACGTGACAATGGATAGTGATTTGCTAAGGAAAAATTAGGTCTTGACCCACGTGAGTGATTTATGGAATAAATCCTATAAGAGACCCGTGGGATTATCCCATGGATTAAGCAGACATAAATGAAGAGATTTGCCTCCCCTCTTCCTCTTGTCTTCTGAATGTTTTGACTCAGGGAACTAGTAATGGTATTATTTATATATATATATATACTAATTATGGTGATACACCTATTTTTTTTTTCTATATATTTTTTCTTTTTTTTTACTTTCTAAGAACTAGACTTCTTGCAAAACTTTCACAAGCCTATAATTATGGTCTCTCACAAATGGCATGTGTGTCTAAATATGGTGCAAAATGCGAGAAGGTTGGAGAACAAATTTCCACTGGCCATGTGCTGTATTAACACTGGTACCATCTGTCTGACAAAAGAAACTATTGTTGGACATGAGGATGAGGTTTCCAAAGGATGACTCAGGGAATCCACTAGCACATGTAATCAGTGAGCATAAATAGATGGAAAGTGTGATGAAGTAATACTAGGATGCACCACATCGAAGCCAAGGATGCTTCACATGTACCTCCAGACAAGTAAATTGAATCTGCAGGTGATATCTCTGGGAAACCTTCAACGGAGAGGAGCCTAACTCGCTCTGACAAGGTACACACACACATGCAGACATAAACACACATGCCTATGTGTATGTACAAGTGCACACATGCGTGAAGACACACACATAAACACATCACCATCGCAAAGCCTGGGAATCCGTGAGCAGCCAAACCCCCTTCTAAATTCATGCGCTCTAATGTGGAAATTCTTTCCAGTGGAGGTCATCATCCTTTTTTTTTTCATCAATGATGTATCACACATCTACTATGCTTGTAAAGGCAGGTTGCTGAACATGACCCCAGGCACGCACATTTTGAAGACTTTTGTTCCAAAATGAGACATCTACCATTTGAAAGATGGTACCTGCTTTACACAGACATTGCTTACATAAAGTTAAACTCAACTGTAAATATCACCGAAGTTGTTCACCATCTTGACCCTTATAGTGTAACAAACATTTTAAAGGATGCATTCACTTGCAAAGATTGACATACTGCTGGAGAAAATACAGCTACGGTCTGTTTAGATGAAAGTGGTTGTTGTAATTGATAAGAGGTTACACATGGGCACAATTAGACAATTAGAGGAGACAGGATGATTGATAGAACTATTATAAAACAATGGTAACAATGACTCTTTTAGGCTAGTTATTTGTGTTTATTGTGCTGTGAGAGTTTCACTGTTTGGTAGCCTGAGGAAAAAAAGTCACACTAATTTTATAAATCTAATCTAATCCAGTGTTGACCTTACACATGGGCACAATCAGACTGTCACTCAGCAGTTCTGTGTAATGGAACAGATGTCTAATGTGAATACACACTGTTATGATCTCTCACATTAGATAGGCTGTTAAATAAACCATGACTAAATGTACCAGATGTCTGGAAGGAAATCTTTTACAATGTACATTTTAGGCATTTAGCCAATATTCTTATCTAGCGTGGCTTACACTGAATGCAACAGTATAGTGAACTTTAGTTCCTACTGCAGATTATAGGCACATTATAGGCAACCCACAGCTAGGACTGCAAAGGTTTATCCTCATAACACTGCCCCCCCAAGTAGGCTTACATAATACAAACCAGTCTAAAAGCATAAGTGCTAGGCTTGTAACTTGAAGTTGGTGTATAATAACGCTGATTCATCTAGAGTTCACATCATAGATGAGTTTGGGTCAGAAGTGCAGGCTGTACGCTTTCAATTTTAGATGTTTCTTTGGCTTCACATGAAACCATGTCAAGACACGGACAGGAAACGGGCCAAGTTTAGCTCACTGTGTGCACATGTTTAACTTCATGTTGTTGACGGCTCATTAAAGCTAAATGGATCCAAATAGACCAAATTTATGAAATACATAAGCAATCAGATTGTTAGGAAAAAAAACATATTAAGGCAAAACTCTTAGAAAGTACCACTGTAATATTGCACATACTGCAGGAAACCATCTGCCAAATGTGTTCACATAAAGAAGGCAGAGCATAAAATAGGATAATCAGGGAATATCAGATTTCTACAAAGGCTTAAGCTGTTTAAACAGAGGCTTAATGCCGAATTAAACATTGTTAGTGCATCATGCGTGAAGCGCAGTGACATACTAAACTCACATACCTCTCATATTACACCTCGTTAATTAAGTGTACTACAGACCATATGTTAGTGGCCTGAAACAGCCTTTCACTGCTGTTCAGGAGACAGTTTTGTATTTTGTGCTTAAATTTTGATTCATCAATTCCTGTAGATATAAATTTATACAAGTGTCCATATCTGACCAAAGAATCTAATTTAGCCAAATATGGACTACGGCGTCTCATTAGGGACAGATTACGATGCTTTCTTCCAATGCAGCCCTACTTCTTGGTCACACTGAAAAAACAAACAGTGTTTCCCATAAAAATGTTTGCCTAGTGCAGTTTGAAATAGTTGCTGAGTCCCAAGTATGTGCCATATAATAGTGCTTTTTTAAGGTAGCGTAGGGGTGGGATGGTTGGATGGACTGATGCACATGCATGGTTGGACCATTTCAAAAAAGACAGGATGATATAAGGAAGTAAGGGTGGGGTATTAAAGCAGCTCAGCTCACCGCGTGGTGCAGGGTTACCTGCTAGACTAAATCCAGACTGGTGCAGGTTTCTGACGGGCTGTTTGGTTGGAGAGGTGCGTGCCGAGGCTGAGGGCGTGCCACCGCGGGACATGGGGGAGAATTCAGACACCGGGCCGTCATACATGCCCCTGGGTACTGCCCTCAGAACCGCCAGCTGCAGGGGGCACAGAGGCAGAAAGAGAGAAGTATAAAAGCATAGAAAGAGGTAAAACAAGAGGAAAGGGGTGCATAATAAGAAGAAGAATAAAGAGACAGAGAAGAAAAAGAAGTAGAAAGCCAGCGGGGTGAGAACAAAGAGAGAAAAAAACACATTATAGTGTTTAGTATCACAAAAGATAAATTGTTTTTAATGTAACCAAGCTTCTTCCAAGTCCACACCTGTTTAGCATTACTTTCATATGGTTGTTTGTGTAACTGTTTGTGTCTGAATGAAATATGCATATTTTAGACAGCCTTTTCCTGTAGAGAACTAGTTCCAGATTTATTCACGCAGGCACACACACACACACACACACACACACACAACCACACACAACCACACACAAACGCACACTTTGCAGACTTTGCACTGCAGACTAGAGAAGAACTGGCACATTTGTGTGCATCCATAAACACACATACTGACACACACTGCGGGTTGAAAACTTTATGTTCCTTGTCCATGGGCCATCCTCTATCTGTTTAGTGGTGTGACTCAGTGGAATCTTGGAAGCTAAGCTAAGAGTTAAAAGAGACATCTGTGAATGAAGAAAGCATAACAGTGTCTGCTCCCAAGATAAACAGCACACTGTTACTATGGCCTGTTCTGACAAACAACTCCCTTTTCTCATTGTTCAGCCAGCTGTGCACTAGGGAGCTGTTGTACAATTAGATTTCTGGGCCTGTATGAAAGAAGACTATCAGAAAAAAGAGAGCAGGACCTGCTTTCAATTCAGGCTGTTATGAGTCAAATGGCAAAATGAGGTCAATTCATTTGCACTACAATATGTTAACAGAAATTGCACTTAATTAGCTAATGATGGTGCAGTAACTGTCAAATACCTCTTAATAATTTGGAAGGGACTTTTCCTGTAAAAATTTGCATTGTATAAATCTAAAAAAAAAAAAAACACCTCTGGAATTGATTGACTTCAAAGTTAACTGATCCCATTCCTAGTTGAAAAGGTCAAACTGCTAGGGGAAAAAATACTTTTTTTTTTGGTAATGGAGTACAGAGATTTCAAGTGCATTTTAATAATTGTTTTTTGCGATTCATGCAGTCAGGCATTGCTTTCCCTGTGTGTCTTCTGATGCAAATTTGAAGTGTGAAGACATTTCTTTAAGTGACAAACTTAGATCTTGTGCATTCCTTCCATTACATTTAAAGGAGCACTATGAAGGGCGATTTAAATGAGGACTGTTTAGACTCAACTGACAAGAAACATGGTATAGGCAGTGATGTGCACAAACACATTAAAAGAAACGTGCTCATCTGATGACTGCTGAAGTGAACGGCTATTTTTGCAGCTAATGACTGTGAACGCAAGCGTGTTAAATCTTGCAAGCATTAACGACGCTCTTGCAAGAGTTAATGATCCAGAGTTACAGAGTTAATCACATTGGTTTTCCTTTGCTTTTAATTATGAACTCTGTCTTGGATTCTATAGTAACATACAGCGTTTCATTCACTGTAGTGTGGGAAGTCAGCAGTGGCAATGATTGGAATGGATGGTAGGAAAATAGAAAATAGATAAAGACCAGCCTAGGTTAGTTCATAAAAAAATAAAATAAAATAACAAAGTTGATTTTTCAAACTGTGAACTTCAAAAATTGTGAACTACGTATGTCAACTAGTTCATTTTAATCGGTGTGAACTGAACTTTGAGCTCGCTCTCATGAAGCAGGAATAGGCATGTAACATGATAGCTGAGTCTACATGGTTCTCATCACCAGACTGCTTACTGATAAATTACATGCTTATTGCAGTTTGTTTGTCAGTTGAGTCTGTTTCGTCAACCCTTGGCAATTTTGCATAGCCTACCTTTAAAATATTTACTGGCTGGCTTTAGATTGACCCATTGGCTGTTGGAGAGGCTTAGCCTGTGACATTTGTGTCAAGTCTCTTGAACTTCTCGGCCACCCTGCTGCTGTGCTCCACTCTGTTTTAAAAGTAACATTCCCCAATAGCGTTCAGAATCAGATTAGTCTTGCGAGACTCCAGTAAATTGCATTTGGGAGCCATTTAAATGTTAACTCTTCCCACACCAAGTTAAATCTTATGACAGCCCTTTCCATGACTGTGGTAGGTCTCGCTGGATACACGTGAGTCATGCAAAATCACAGACTCATTGTATACCCTCTAAAACCATGACAGTGAGGCCATGGCCACCCTCACAGCATGGACGTTTTAACACCACAATGTACACTGCAGCCAAAAGCCCTGTGGCTGAACCTTGGAGACTGATGTCAGACTGGTCTCTTACCCATATCCAACTTTACCAGCTCCATCCTTTCCCTCCCCTCCATTAATTACACAATTTCTCCCTTTACACTTTCACTTTACACTTTCTACAGTCCACTTGTGTTTTCATTCTTTCCCTGCCATCATCAAAACTACCCCCATGTATCGCTTCTCTTCTATCTTTGCCATCTTTGCATGGCATATGCTATTTGGTGAGCACTGCTATCTGAAGCACTTTAAAATAAATCAACAGTATGGTGCAAGTCACTTGGGGTGCAATGTGTTTTTTCTTTTTTCTATATGTGATGCTTGGGGTCTGAGACATTGGCCGGTTGGCGGAGCTGGATCGTTCTTCAAAGGTTCATCAACTTCAACCGAGAACTGTCCAAGACGTTGGAAAGGGCCCAGCAGCAGACCGAAAAAACCTCAGAGGAATGTGCGCTTCATGAAATGCCCCCCTCATTCTGACCCTAACGTCAACCGCACTAAACCATCTCTAATCTACACCTCAATTCAACCATTTTTAAGAGCATGCCCAACCAAGTGGTTGTTTTGCAAGATTGGCATTTTGTGATGTGTTGGGGTCTTTGTGTCTGCCACCAGTCCTTATTGGAGATACTGAGCATGAAGCTTCCCTGCTGGCCTGGTGGTGGTGGTGGTGTTGTGGTGGGCCAATCAAGTTTATATTCAGAATTTCCAGACCCCAGTATCAAACTCCATCATTCCCACAAAATTCATTCAAAACAGGCCAGCAGAGCCTCAGAAATTGCATGTGACAGATGGACTGTTGGACGGAGAGACCCCAATCCATGGTCCCTTCCTCAATCTTTGATCATGGGGAACAACAGTAATTTGAGCACATACAATCTCTGTGTGTTGATGGTGCTGGTTCAGTTTCCTGAGATCAATTTGCACTACTTTTTCCTTGGATTGGTTGTTGGTTAAACTTTGAGTGTCTGAAAACATGGTACAATAGCCTGAGCTTCAACTTGCAAGACTCATTTGGCTTGAGAGACTAATGATACAAAATTTAAATAGAATAATCAGTCTATCTCTGCCTCTTATCTTTCATCTAGAGCCTCCCCTCCAGCCTCCTGCTGCTTCACCCTCCTTATACTTCATCATCCCTCTGTTCTCTTCCCAAAAATCCTCCTCATCTAATTCCTCTCTCTCTCTCTCTCTCTCTCTCTCTCTCTCTCTCTCTCTCCCTCCATCCTTTCGTCTAAAGGATAAATTAGCTCACCCACAGCGCCAGTTAAAAGGACATACTTGCAGTTTCTGATTATTCTTATCTGTCTATTTCCTTGGGCTATTTTTACCACGACTGTTCCAAATCAGAGGACAACATTACTGTTGTGCCTCCTGAGCACAGACAACCCAACAGGCAGGCAGACAGACAGATGGGAAAACAACCAGGCATTCAGAGAAACAAGCTGGCCTCCTTCTGCCCTCACAGTTCAATGTGATTTGACATTACAGCCAGCAAAGTTTTTGCTTCCGCTGAAGCAAACATCAAAATAGTGTTTAACCACAGCCCAGGGGTGAAAGAGGTCATTTAGGTGAACAAATTAGTCAAAAAACTCAAAAACTCAATACTCAATCTCAAAAAGTCTCTTAAAAAATAATAATTAAGAAAATATGTATGTATGCATGCATACATATGATATAATGCAATATAATTGGATGTAACAAGCAATGGGAAATTTAAAAAGAAAAGAAATTGTGCAAGTAAGACCAAAAAACTCCAAGGGGCTTAGCATGTGGCTCCATGAATCAGAATATACGCAATTTAAAACAAAAGAAAAAAAAAATAGGGTAGTTGGTTTTGGGATACAAGAGGGAGGCACACTGCCATAAATTTTAAAAGATCAAACTGAACAAAAGTGGGAAAAAATGAGAGCACACGTACTTGAAAGAGCTTTCCTGGAAGACATTAGCTCTGCATATTTTCTTACTTTTCAACACAATCTACAGATGTAGCCATAGAGGCAGTCCCAGCTTTTAATGCATGCTGGCCTGCTTTCGGACTGGTGCTCCACCACCAGGAAGAATTTTCCCGGAACGGTGCAGCACCGATCCAAGAAGAAGGGACATCTGCACTGACCGAAAATGTCTTCGGTTTTGAAAAAGAGCCTCATGTTTCAAAGTTTTCAATGGATGTTTGATTTAAAAAGTTGCTTCATTCAGTCAAAACAGGAAGAGATAAAGATATCCACTAAGACATCCACTATTTGAAAGATGTGATGCCTGCTTCAACAACATGATGGCTAATACTGAGATTATTATCCATCAGGAGTCACTCACATACAAAACCAGTGAGATTTCCTAAAACCAGTGACATATTCATCCTTGTTTTTAAATTTGTACAAAAATTTGTATTGATTTTGTTTCCCAAAAATAACATGCAGTATTAACCTTTCATATGAAGTAGAGGGTAACACAAGCACGTAAAAAGAACCTGTGGCAAGTCTTACCTGCTTCCTGGCCTTAACACGCTTGTAGGCAAAGTCAGGGAAGGGGGAACAGGGGATGAAGCGACCCACGCCAGATGTGGCGTGCATGGTCCCGTCTTCCAGAACAATCTTCCCCTGGCAGATCACCACAAGAGGGGCGCCGCGAAGCTCCATGCCCTCAAACACGTTGTACTCAGCAGCCTAAAACACAAATATAGTAAGATAAACACTATTGATCATCATAAGGGAAAATAAGTTGTTGCAGCAGCCAAAGTGATTATATTGTATTCAAGTTAGAAGCAAAATGCCCACATATACACAAACCCACATGCCCACACACACATACACACACGCGCGCACACAGGAGTTCTGAAGAAAATGATATTACACACTAATTTAACTCAACCATGTAATGTCAAACAAGCCTGACTTTTGCAGCCAAATGTGTGACATGACTTATATTGTAGTTCCGCTGGCTGAGGCAGTGCTTGAAATTCACAAGACAGGGAACAATGAAATTCACATTACAAATGATGAGCAGCTGCAGGACTACTTTCTCTCTCCCTCATGGTTATTATTTCTTCCCCCCCTCCACTTTTTCTTTCTCGAAATTAGGTGTTTAGCCTCTCCTTAATATACACAGCTCTCATTCTTCCTGTTCTTTTTACCTCTCCATCTCTTTCTACTCCTTCCTACTCCCTCTCTGTCCATCTGTCTCTAATGGCCTTTTATTGTGTCTACACTGCTGTCTTTGTTTTGCAGTGTGCATACTTCACCAGGATTGCGGAGCAGACGTCGTTACATTTCACACGGTCGAGTGTGGTAACGTAACTGGGCCGACACTGAAGTGACTCCTTAACTTCACATAAAGCGCCTGTAAATTCCACTACAGTAAATTTAATGGGGATGAATTGCTTTTAGATGGCTGTGAAGCAGAGCTGATCAATTTGCTCACACAGTAAAGAAAGATACAGAGAGTTTGTTGAGGCTACACTGAAGGGAAAGCTTACCGGTTTAACCTTGACAACGGCCAAGTCTATTCATTCATAGCCAACAGACAGCAACCAAATGTTACTGTAATCTATAGGTAGCTGCAAAGTTTAAAAAACAACTTTTTTCCATATCGTTTTAATAGCACATATATATTCTGTTATGTACTGGTTGCATCATTACACTGAGTGAAATATTACATTTAATAGGAAATGTCCGGATGTCTTATGATGAAAATTTCCACGTTCAGGCGGTTAAAATGAATACTCTCTCTCAATATCGCCTCTAAATTGTATTGTCAAGCTTATTCTCAGCATTACTACAGAGTATAGACTCAAAACCACATAGTGTGCCGTACCATTTCTTTTGAAAAAATGGGATGGAAGTGAAGAGAACAATGACAGAGAAAGAGATGGAAGGAAGGAGGGAGGGACAAGGGTGACAGAGAGGTAGAGAAGCGATATAGAGACAGAATGAGAGATAGAGGGATGGAGAATGGATGAAGAGACGGCAGGACAGAGTGGTGGGAAGGAGCGAGGTTAGAGGGAAAGGACAGGTGTGGGCGGAGTCAGGGAAAGTGGGAAAGCAGAAGGTGCATGAGGGAGTGCACGGATGTGGAGGGGAGGAGAGAGGGTTAGTAGGCTGGGACGTGAGAGGGATGAAATGAAGGGTGAATGAATGCACAGATGGAGGGAAGAATAATGGCCGAGACCAGGGGAGATGGAGAGGTAGAGGGAGGCAACGGGAGGGAATGAGCCAGAAAGAGCCCTAGAAGGAGGGAAGAAGTGGATGACAGAGGGAAATATGGAGGAAAGGAGGGGGAAAGGAGTGAAAGGGGCAGAGGGAGTTAGATGGAGGGCCCTCTCTGCAGAGATGACTCAATGGCTCGGTGTTAATTGGCAACATGTGGCGGGAAAGAAGAAGAACAACAAACTCTTTTTTTTTCCTCCTCTTTTTCTCGTAATCCCTCCTTCTCCCATTGTTCCTCATTCATCAGCTTGTCTCTTATGCTCGTCCGTTTGGCATGTACAGCCCAGCAAAGACAAACAGCTGCCATCATCCAGCTGGGCCCTGATGACTCCATAGTGTCTCTTTCTTTCTCTCTCTACACCCCCCCATGCCCTTTTACCATTCTTGCTTGATTTATGTAATCCCTCCCATCTCTCTCTCTCTCTCTCTCTTGTTTATTCACCCTTATCCACTATTCATCCCCTTCCAATTTCCCCTTTGCCAACTTTCTTTTCTGGACATGTTCGTGATCTGCGATGGTCCCCTCCCCTCATTCCATTGTTGCTCTTTTCCTCTGCACACGGCCCTGTTTTCTGCTGCCGTCCAAATCCAGGCCAGAACAGGACATAACTAAGGGCTTACTGTCTGCCAAACATGATGTCATGACCGAGCCCTGCGTGTATGAGTATGTGTGTGCGCGCGTGTGTGTGCATGCCTGTTTGTGTCTATGCATGAGAATGTTGTCCTCATGTGCACATTATGTGTGTGTGTCAACGTATTTATGTGCTACAACACGCTGTCGGCACCAGATGTGGGCTCGCTGATAACATTATGTGAAAGTGTGATATTGCAGTCATATTTGCTATAGATGGGAAGGCATCTCCCGGCGCAGTGGGTTGGTAAACACGCCCGACCGCTCCTGTTTGGCCAGGCATCCCAGTATCCATTAAGGTAGATTTATGGCTGGGGGCCGCCATGTTCTGCTCCTCTGCTCTGCTCTGCTGTTGTTTTATCTGGACGGACTACCAGCAGGAAATGAGAGGGTGACATCATTACGTAAGGATCTCAGTGGATCCACTCCACATTTGGAGAAGGCATATTATTAGTGCAATTCTTCCTCTCTTTCCTTTCCTCCCTCTTGAGACAGAGCAGTGCCTCTAACATGTGCCTCTAACATGTCTCGGTAAAATATATGAATTGAAGTCCGAGATACGGTTGCAAGTTGGTTGAATTGACAAATAATGAACATGTTTAAAGGAATACTCCAACATTTTGGGCAAAATATCCTTTTTCCAACTTACCCAGACTGAGAAAAGATGTTCAATACTATTTTCATCTCTGTATGCCCAGTAGTTTAGTTCAAATGGTTAGCACTTTGTGTTAGCTTAGCATAAAGACTTGAAGTCTATGGGAGTCATTAGCCTAGCTTTGTCAAAGTGAAAAAAATGAATCTTACAGCAGTTCAAAAGCTGTATTATTTACACAATGTACCATTTGTATTTGAGATAGGTTTAATTTTTCACTTTCACTTCATTTTTCACTTTCACTTAATCCCATGGATTTAGACTAAGTCTTTATTCTAAACTAACATGAAATGCTACCCACATGAACCGAACTGCTGGATGTACTGAGGTGTAAATGGTATCAAACATCTTGTCTCAGTCTGGGGAAGTCAGAAAAATAGTATTCTTCCCAAAATATTGGTGTATTCCTTTAAAATGGCATACGATATGATATGCCATATGTTGTGTTGTAGATTATTATATTCCCTTATTACCCCGGCTTCTCTGTCTGCCATCCCAGTTTTACTCTTTCCTTTTCAGTTGCCGTCAGTCTTTCCATACTCCTCCGTCAGCGGTTTAATTTCGTCGCCTCACTGATGTATTTCGGTCTAAACAGGAAGTACACTAGACTGGTAAAGCCTTAATTTCCTGTGCTGACACTTCCCCTGCTGCTGGAGAGGCCTGTTTGGTCTCCTCTGCTGTCTGTGTCTTGAAGGCTTTCTCCTCATTTGCCGGGGGATTATGAGTGTATAGGCAGGAGGAGTAGAAAGGAGAGCACTTGTTGCATTTCCTCTCCAATCCTCTGCAACAACATCACATTCTGAATGTGTAAAACCATGCCATAGCCAGACTGACATGTTTCCCAATATTGCTACTGTACTAACACTTTCACTGCAGCAGCTGGTGACAAACGGAGCTTAAAATGTTCATGTTTAGGTCAGCTGGAGTGGACTTCTGATTACGACTTTGAAGAAGCCGTCACAACCTTACTGCTGAAAGATTATCTGGGCATGCCAGCATTCACAAAGTCAGCTGTGGGTGCCAGCTTTCTGTTTTCATCAAATGGAGTCTTGGCCATCCAGTGCAAATAAAAGACAGAAAGTCCAGCTAATCAAATAATCTAATTTTACATTGAGTCTTGTGATCCTCAACGAAAGGGAAAAAACTTATGCAATCGCATAACACAATTTCACTTGTTTCTAAAGCAGTTTCACTTGTCATTTGAAGCTTGAAGCATGTCAAATCACACTGGAACATGTGAAATCCTTCTTTTAGAAACTGATTTAATCACTTTTTTTTTTTTTTTTTTTTTTTTTTTTTGCTTTGCATGAATCAGACAACCAGTGGTGAAAATTACTGTCTGGCATTAGCTGTAATAAGAGGCCTACATTTGTCAGGCCTATGTAGGAAGACTGCCAAACAGCACAACATGTTCAAATTTGGCAGCAACTTAGTATGCAGTAGGCTCTGTAAAGCTGTGCATTGCACATTTGGGGATTCATATATCTAGTCAAGTGTGCAATACAGCTACCACAACAAATATAATCCCATGCATTGATTGACATAAACCCTGGTTACAATTACAAGAACATGGTGGCCGATCTGTGAGTAGGATTTGTAATGTTTTGTATGAAATGCATGATACATTAATTATAAATAATGGCCTCCCTGCTGATGAACTGCTGGTGGACTGTAAAAGGCCCTGTTGGAAAATGTATGCATCACTGACATTTATTGAATAGGTTTTGGATGGATAATCCCACATATTTTAATAATCCATATTTATGACAAATCCATACTTCTGCCATTTCTGAGGGTTTTGGATTTAGTGAGGCTCAACTTTACATTAAGAGCTGATTTGTTGGGCAAGTACAGGGTGAGTGCGGTCATATTACCAGTGAACATCCACTGGGACTTCATTTCCGTTCAGAGGAACTGAGAGCTCGCTGGAAGCTGCTCAACAATGTGCTCTCTCTCTCTCTCTCTCTCTCTCTCTCTCTCTCTCTCTCCCTCTCACTCACATATGCACACACACACATGTCCACACAAAGAGATACAGACACAGAGACACACACATACACAAACCACACAATGACAACTTACACTGATCTTACATTTATGATGAGACCACTTATAACATATTATGGCTTTTCTACCATTCTCTCTTTTTCTATATGTCATTCTCTTTTTCTCTCTGCCTCTCTTTATTTTTTTTATTTTTTATTTTTTTTTCCGCTCAGGCTTAAAACCTATTTAGCAAATCATATCTCATCTGCACAAATAAATGTATGGGGTGATAATTCCACTTGGCATACCATGGTGGAATCTGGATCTAAATGTTAACATCCTGAGACTTAACACCCCACCACCAGTCAAGAGGAAGTCTCCTCATCATCCATGTATGGCCCCACATTCAGTCACCCATACCAGTCTTGACTTCTCACTGCTTTAAATGTGGAACCTTTTATTAAAGGGATACGAAACTAAAATATGTAATTTCTGATTAAAGTTATTCTTATTGTCATAAATGAGAGTAAAAAAACCTCATGACCCTGAGAGAATCTGAGGTCGTCTCTATGCAGCGAGAGGCCTATCAATTGATTTCTTGTGAGGAAGAGAGGGATTAAAAGCGATACCATCTATTTTCTGCTTGCAGAGTAGCGTGTGAGGAAAAGACACAACATGTCAAAACACATGAGCTGGATTCAAAGCCATAATGTCACCGTTATATAGCTGGCATGTCAGTATGAGCCAACAGCTTTAGATCCTGAAGTTTGACGCATGTAAACTTACCGAGTTGTGTGTCTTGGCAGTGATGGTGTGAACAGAGTCAGAGTCCCAGATGACCAAGTCGGCATCAGAGCCCACAGCGATCCGACCCTTACGTGGGTACAGGTTCAGGATCTTAGCTGCGTTGGTGCTGGTGACGGCCACAAACATGTTCTCATCCATCTTCCCTGAAGTCTGGGCAGGGAAACAAGCAAGAAAGATCAGCAAACATATGGGAAAAGCTAAGTTTTGGGAGATTTCTAAAAATGTCACATTACACCTGGCTTAAACGCACATCTTGAACATTCATTACATCCAATTCAGCTGAAAAAAAATACACATTGTGTGCACATTGAAGAAAACATTCACCCTAGAGCATTTAAACAAACAGCTACTGGTGTTGCACCATCCTTGCATTCCCGGGTTCATTTTTCTGGTGGTATATTTTTCTTATGCCAGCAGATAATTACCAAACATACGTAAAAAGCAGCTCCAATGGAGTTTAGTGGCAGAAAATGTTTCATCTGACCTATGAAAGTCAACAGGCTGTGGTGTCTCCCAGACCCTGTTTTCACTTTTGTTTTAACATGCATTTCGGGTGATCTGACCTCAAGTGGACGGCCAAGACACATTGGCATTCACACCTGCCTTTGTCATGCATCTCCAAAGTGTCTTACCTGGCTGCTTGTGTTGGCATTCTGTTAGTGCCTACATCACTTTGTTCACTACGTCCTTGTTGGGGACGTGTCAGGATGCATTAGCGTTTACACTACAAATGAGATGTGGCCAAATGCGTCCCAGAGCTCGGCAAGTGGTTTGAGTGATCACAATGTGTTTTTGTGGTCACTTCCACTTGTATTTAGCCCTGTCCAAGCATGATCCGATCACCTGAAATGCACAAAACCAGGTGTAAAAAGCGTCTCAGAATCAAAGAGCAAGGGCTCTCAGCTTTCAACGGTACTACACAAGAATTCCATCACAGATATGGGGACGGAGCATCCTGATTTGTACAGGAGTCCAGACATCACCCACACAAGATGGAGATGTCCCACATTTTGATAAGCTGAAGCTTGAAAATTCATCTGGAAATCTGTATTATTATGTCATTTTTCCTGTGTTGACTTTGCAGTTCTGAGTAAGGGACAGAGCTGCAATCATAAATACACCCTAATGTTCACAAAGTAGTTATATTTACATGGCCATATGCCCAACCTGGATTTCTCTCCCCAAAACACAGATTGCTGCATTCATCACTTCCACTTGTAACATTTACATGTTTTAAACAAACAGGGAACAATCCATCTTGTTTGTATTCCATCCATGAGTAACCTGTGCGACAATAGCCAGGTGGTGCAGTGGTTAGCACTGTTGCCTCATAACAAGAAGGACCTGGGTTTGATTCCTGGCCAGCTGTGGTCCTTTCTGTGTGGAGTTTGCATCTTCTCCCCGTGCCTGCTTGGCTTTCTGCCGGGAGCTCTGGTTTCCTCCCACAGATCAAGCAAAATAAGTGAACTGGAGATGCTAAATTGCCCCTAGGTGTGAATATGCTTGCTTGTCTGTCTGCCGGCGATCTGTCCAGGGTGTTTCCACCGGGATAGGCTCCAGTCATCCCCGCGCCCCTTACAGATAACCAGCTTGGAAAATGAATGAATGAATGTTAATATCCAAGCTGCCTGCCAGTTGCTCAGTTTAAGCGTGGTGTCTCGCTGGATCCGTGCACTCAAGTTTATTTCCATTCACTCGTTTGCTGTGTTTGAACCGGAGACTCATCACTTTCATAGTTGTGGGCGAATGCATCTCCAGACCACCTCCAGTGGTGGTTAGAGCAGATCTTCAAGGCATTTTGAGCACATTAACATGGATTTCATGCCTTTTTTCTCTATCCAGAAAGTGTGGTATCTAGTAATGACATTTAAATAGGAGTTGCAGCGAACTTTACTGCAGAATGCACAGATATGCACGGACATATTCAGTTGAATTTTGGTGTGAGCTATGATTTTGCCTTACTCCCCAAAGGAAAATTATTCAGTTCTGCTTTTTCCAGAACATTTACATTTCAGAGGCAGCGTAGCACTGCCGCATTGTCAGGTTGCTGACAACTGTACAGCTGTCTAAAGCTACAAACCCCTTGCTGTTACACAGTGATAGTAAAAAAAAATGAAAAGAAAGAAGGGAAAAAAGGATAGAAATGTGCTGTATCTGAGGGTGAAACGAAGGTTAGATGTGGAGATAGACAGGAAGGAATAGAGCGAGACTAAGAGGGAGACAGAGTGAAAGAAAGATGGAGACAGGCAGGAACAGAGTAGGAGAGGCAGAATGTGAGGGAGGGAGAGAGAGAGAGAGAGAGAGAGAAGGCTGGGAAAGATCGGCATAGGGGAGAGAGGAAAGAAGGAAAGATAAAAGGATAGAGACAGAGAACAAGAGCCTCCTTAAAGAAACAGAAACCGCAGAGATGATACAGATTTAGATTTGGCTGCTGAAGAGTGAAACCAGACTTTGAGAAGAAAATTCAGACAGACAGAGACTTCAGATGTAACAAAACTAAACAAGGAGAAGGCTTATAAAGTTTGATTTCCTTTTGGGGAGAAGCAAGCGCTGTCAATCAAGATGACGGTAAAAGTCTGAAAATAGCATCGACTACAGTAAAAGTTCACGTATTAGCTAAGACAAACGGGTTACTGGAGGTCTAGGCAGGTAGAAGACATGGTTGTTGTGGCATACTTCAGGTGTGGCCTGTTAACAATCATTTCTGACATCACGTTTCAAAAATAGAGAATTAAAAACATCAGTGCTATGTAGGGTAAAGTCTAAAAATAGCTAGTTATCTCAGTGATATCCAATAATGATTATTTTCATGTCATGTCAGAAGTATTTTATTGGGACACTGAACTGGAATGCAATGCCTCATACATGTATGGATTTTCCATCAGCAATAATTCTTCTTTTTGGCGAAAGAAAAAGGGGAAAAAAATGTAGCCAGTCCTCACCACAGCCTTATCCCAGATTAGGGCCATCCGCTCCTCCACCCCATTAACACCCTCAGGAATCTGGGTGAAATCATCCTTGCCTATGGCCTTCTGGGCCACGCTGAAGGTACAGTGAGCGCTGCCAGTCACATTCAGGTCTCCACTGAGAGAGAGAGAGAGAGAGAGAGAGAGAGAGAGAGAGGGAGAACATTCCCATTAACTGTGAAATGAGCTCTGAAACACAGATTACATGGTCTGGACAGGAATTGTGTGAAGATTAATTTCTTCCAGGATTATGTGACAACAGCATGAACCAGACGTGCTATTTTCTCATGTTTGAAAAGAATTAGCTAACAGCTCATTTTTGTTTAGACTAAAGTTACGGTTAGGCTTAGTTCTGCACAACTTCTCTACATCCTCACTTTCTACCAGGCTATCTAAATTATCAACTACTGCTTGTCCTTTGAGTCTTTGGGTAATCTCTGTGGTGGGCAAATGCATTTCTCTTGCTTCCCATGCACAGTGCATGTCACGAGGCCCTTCCATGACATGTTGCACTTCAAAAACTCAAAATCTTACCAAGATTATTTGTCTTATCTCAAGTCAAAAATGTCTTATTACTAGTCAAAATATGTCATTACACTTAAAATAAGACATGATCACCTCAGAAGTAACTTGTTTTTAGACAGTTGTCTCTTGTTTCAAGTGAAAATTTGCTTGAAACAAGTGAAAATTTGCTTGTTTCATTGGCAAAATTTGTTTCTTGTTTCAAGTGAAAATTTGCTTGAAACAAGTGAAAATTTGCTTGTTTCATTGGCAAAATTTGTTTCTTGTTTCTAGCTAAATTTCACTTATGAGTGAATTTTCACTTTTTCCACTGGCAAATTTTGCCAATGAAGCAAGCAAATTTTCACTTGTTTCAAGTGAATTTTCACTTGAAACAAGAGACAATTGTCTAAAAACAATTTACTTCTGAGGTGATCATGTCTTATTTTAAGTGTAATGAGATATTTTGACTAGAAATAAGACATTTTGACTTGAAATAAGACAAATAATCTTGGTAAGATTTTGCGTTTTTGCAGTGTGCGAGTCCATGCAGAGCTATACTGAGACCCACTATAGCATATGTCTAATGTAGTGATAAACAATTCTGTTGCCATAAAACAATTGTCACACACAATTCAAGGCAATCCAAGAAGTTATTCATAGTGCTCCTTTGAAACGAGAAAGAATGTCTATATCAAAGCTTTAATCTTTGCTCCCCTGGAGTCAAACCTGGAAGAAAATGCTATTTCACCGTGGCAGGAGAAACACAACTGACAGAACTGGGACAACAGTAGGTGAATTATGTCTGTGCCTTGCGCCAGGATCTCCTCTTGCTGCACAAACTGGTATCGATGTTTGCTGTTTTCATCGACTGCTCTAACTCAGCGGACTAAGTCAGCCACTTGTGCAACAACTGCAGATTTATTGTAAGGATGGAGAGCCAAAACTGGCATTTGAACGGTACTGCATATATCTTCAGTAGTGCTGGATCACACAGAGCTTCGGTTTCATCGGCTCTTGTGGCCACCATGGAGCTGGTTATCAATCTCTCTTGTTTCTGTGTACATAATATTTGCAGAAAAGCTCTTGAGTATGTATACATACACTAGTAACTACTGCATAAAAAAGGTAATACTCTTGATTAATTTATTTATTGTAATTATGGGTGTCACACGGATGCATTGCCGCACAGCAGACACTGTCCTACTCATATCCAAAACGACACTGCAAAGAATAATGCCATCTCATGGACAGTATTGTTGCTGTGTCACTGAACACGGACAAGAGAACATGACCAAGCAGAACACTGGAAACATGCAATTCAAAAAGAATGCAATGTGGTGTATGTGATGTGATTTAACAACAGGAGTTCAAATAATATATACCATGATCCTATACTGATTTTGGAGCCACACAGATAGAAGTATATTTAAACTGATTTTTCATTGAGTGTCACAGATTTGAAATGAGTGGAAGCATTAGTGCTATCACTTGCTGCCAGTTTCTCTCTATACAGCGTATACTGCCTAATAGGATGATAGACAAAGAAAACTACCTGATGGATATTTAGATTTAGTTCACTGTCCATATGTGCTGTGGATGGGTATTTTGTGAGTAAGTGTGTATATAGAAGCTTTAGGCTATGCTGCAATGATATGGAACATGATATCAAATGCCTCTAATACGCCATGAGCAGCAGTCTAACCAGAAGGGGGCAGTGTGGTGAGTACCTGGCCAGCAGTGTGTTCAGATAGTCTGGGGTGGTGGGATCAGGACTGAGAGGCGGTGATGTTACAAAAGAAGCCGCCTTGGCCCAGTTCTTGCTCCAATAGTGCGTCCCGTCAGTCCCAAGGCTGGCCGTGATTGGCTCCCCAAACACAACATTCCCTGGGAACCAAATAATAGTAAATATATGGTTAACTGTCTGCTAAATTGATGCTCATTTAAATCATTTTCAGAAAAATCAAAATCATCAACATACATCAAATCATACATGCAAAGAGGTTAATTTCCCTTGAAGGGTCAGGCATTTATCTGACACAGTGTCTGCAGGGCAGTGGCCATGGGTAATGTCTGAAAAGCCAAACAAAACCCTTTTCCAGGAGGAATTTCACTTTGTCACCCATTGTGTCTC
The DNA here is from genome assembly GCF_902150065.1 of Myripristis murdjan. NCBI lineage: Eukaryota > Metazoa > Chordata > Actinopteri > Holocentriformes > Holocentridae > Myripristis > Myripristis murdjan. Next base: position 8,441,028 of record NC_043993.1, on the reverse strand, counting down.
AATGTGGGACAGACCAGTCTGATTCCTATCAGTTACTGTACACTTAGTCTGTGCTGCTATCACATCTCAGTATCATATCTTTCCTGGATATCGGAGCTCAGGAGTAGAGCAAAGCAGTAATTTAAGCAGAGGCAACAGGCTACGGGCCAAACTCGCATTGGTGTACCCATATAAGCTCTTTAAGGGCGTGCACACACACACACACACACACACACACACACAGAAAAACAAGGCATGCTGAGACCAGCTCTCTGCGTGGTCAAACATCATACAGCTCCTGAGTGACATCTAACATCTAAACACACTTCTTTTTGCCCTTCCTCCCATTTTCCCGGCCATTCTTAAAAACTATATCTGTCTATCACACATACATTTTCCACTTTTTCCACCAAAAAACGTTGTGGTTCTCAAACTGGTTTGGCTCAAGATTCTTGGAGTCAAGGTACAAACTAAGGAACTGGACCACATTTCGACCGGTTTTTGGAGCGGAACCAGTGTATCATGGATGGTGGGCGTGCACAGCAGAAGTAAATACTCTGGCAGCGCATGACCACGATGTCATGGTGACCCAGCCTGCCTGCTGTCACCTGCAGCACAGAGCCTGCGCCCACATATTCTGAGCCTGACAGGATTCAGATTGAGTGTTATAAACTCTACTTTTTTTTTTCTTTTTTTTTGCTCTTTTTATGTTTTATGATATGGTTTTATTTGCAGATGTGTACACAGGCGTGGGGGAATCTCTTTTTAGTGTTGGCCAAAACATTTTTAACCGTTATTTTTAACCAGACCACAACATTTTCTTGGTAGTCGCCTCCACCTTTCCTTGTAGAATAATACACGCCCACTAAGTTCCCACTTGAGAACTAATATTTTCTGGTTCCAGCTGAAACCCAGCTTTTCTGTTCAGGAACCAATCTATATTTGCTTGCAAGGAACAGTGCAAAATTGGGTGCGCAAACCAGAATGGAACTGATTCTTTGTCGGTGGAAAAAGGGGGGTAACACAGAGTCACTCATTTCCTCTTTGCTCTTTCCTGGGACAGTGAGCAACAGCAGGGATTATATGATAACTGTAAAGACCTGCACGAAACCCTTAGAGATTGCTCTTAAAATAACTTCGTTTGTCAGTATATCTAGCAGAGCCACGGTCTGTTTACATCAGCCGTGTGGGGACAGACAGTGATATCATCTTATGAGGGCAGAAGTTCAGCGTGTATGTGCATTCCTAACATGAAAGGAATGAGACAGAGACACGGCAACCAGTGAGCTGAAGTCGAAGGGAAATGTTTTTTTAAAAAAATCTGCAGGAAAGCAAAAAGGTAACAGGATAAAAATTAAAAATACAAAAATAAAAGGCTGCCAAATTGAGGATGTCATAGATTGTATGCCCATATGCTGCTGGGTTTTAAATGATTTAGGAGTTAGTATTTTTTAAATGCCTTGTCTCTTTAATATGTTTTCCTTATCATCTACTGACTTTATTACCATAAGTAACACATAAGAGCCTAAATAAGAAACACATATAATAGATAAGGTACCATGATAAGGTGTGATTATTATTATGTAAGTTTGGGGGCATTTCTGTAGAACAACTGTGGATGTGATGTCGCTTTAACCCTTTATAGGGCACTCATTGAAATACTTTGAAATTAACAAAAAAAAACAACCCTAGACTGTTATTAGTGAACATGACATGAGGTTATTACTTTTATAAAAAAAAATTTAAATTTTTATTTTCCTATAGAACATCAAAGCCAATGAGATTGGTCAAATGCCACAATCATGTGACCTGGGATGTAGAGCGATCTTTGCTGATTGGCTGGGTGAAGACCAAATGATTACTGAACTAACTGAGACAGGGGATGGGCCTGATATGTAAAATTTTTGAAATTACCAAAAATAGTCACTTGCCCTATAAAGGGTTAAGATCCATCAACCATACACTTTGTGTTACACTACCAGCTACATCACAGAAAACTAAACTAACGCTCCACTCCCAAAAGTGAAACTGCAATCCTCTCATCTCAAGTATCACACTGCTCCAAGAGCTTACACTGCTCTCCTTTCCTTGCACTCTCCAGATTCTTTATAATATCTGCTGTTGCTGGTGACGCTCATGGTTCAGTTGGAGTCAGTGGAGAGTTTGTTTCCAATACAAACTTTTCTCATGGCGAATATAATCCCCTATATTGCCGAGGTCTTGATGCTGCTGTTTACCTTTCTTCCTGGCCTGTGAGATGATGTCGGCAGCGCTCTTGCTCATGACTCGGGTCACGTAGAGCGGACAGTTGGTCTGGCTGGCGATGGTGATGGCACGAAACACGGCCTCGGCCTCCAGCTAGGGAGGAAACGGGACAGGGTGGTTAACTTGGACATGCTTTTTACGTTACCATTTTTCTTTTTTTTTAAACTTCTTCAAAATATCTTACCCACAGTGGGTGACGTGCTTTGGGATATGAATAATTCATTTTTAACCAAAATGACATGAGGCACCATTTTCACATCACAGACAAAACTTTGGTTAGGTCAGGCACTTATTGAATTACACTGGGGTGGGTTACTTCAAATTAAACGGGATAAGCAAACAAACTAAATCATTTGAGGCCACACATTCGCTTTTACCCCAATTAGGAGAGTACAAAATGTGCAGAATACAGTCCATAATATGCAGATGCATCTTTAAACACTTTTTTGGAAACATGCATAACCATTAGAGACTGCCAGGCATTGTAATCGGATAAAATGTCAATTTCTAAGTTTCCTTGTTTGTGAAAGTCAGCTTTTGTTGTTGAACTGGAGAGCAAACAGATTAACTTGAATTTAAAAAAAAAAAAAATGTAACTGTGATGAAGTTGTCCATAGAAAGTGGAGGGTGCCTACAGCTGTGATGACTCTCTCCAACATGCGTTTGCATTTTGCGAAGTGACGCACACACATTAGGGCCTTATTGTGCTCTGGTATACAAACCCAACCTGGGTCCAATAACCAATAAATTAAAACCAACCTAGACACCAGACACTGATAAAAACACTCCTCCGCCTTGGCCCTCACTCAATTAAATTATCCTGCCACACTCTTGATACTTAGCACTCCACTTAGCTGCATGACACCATGAAACTGGGATGCAAACTAATTCAGCCCACTGTACCAAAGAGTGGAAAACGCCTGTGAGACTGACGGCAGACCAGTGGCTGAAGATGAAGTATGGCTTTCATTTCGCTGTTTGTTGAATTAAAATTAGCAGCAACAATTGGAGGAACGAGGGAATTTTCACCCCGGGTCTTTAATGGGTCTGAAACCAGATGTGTGTAACGAGAACAATGTGTGTGTGACGATCAGTCCAGGAATTTCATCATAGATATGTGTTTGTATGTGTGTGTGTGTGACTTGTATATACAGTACATATACATACAGATACATGTGCGTGGGTGTCTCACCTCCTCTGGCCGGCTCAGTACATGTCCCTCTGGTCCAGTGATACCCATCTGCAGCATGCGGGCCTGCTCCTGTTGGATACACACACACTTTGCTTAGATCGGTAGTTTTCCGAGTGGCCCTGAGGGGCTTCCAGGGGGTCTTCATCAAAATGAGGACTAGATGTCACGTAATTTAATTTGAAAGACATTCTTACAATACAAAAAAATGTGCGAGTGATAATTTCAACATTATGTTTGAATCGCACCACTCTGAATCTATTTGATAATGTTCGAGTATGACAGCTGAATAATTCCAGGACTTAACACAAACCACACCATGTTTTTATATCAAGGTTCTTGAGGGCAAAACCACTTCAAACACAGCGTAATGAAAGTCCACTAGCGGGTTCAGAACAGGAAACAGTTTGAAACCACCTGACTTAGCGCACAGATGCATGGCTACATGTATATATGCACCGACACAGACAGACACACACACCTCAGAGACATTTAGCCACGCTGACATTGAGCGCAAACGTGTGTCGAAATGACTGTGGAAAGTTGAGTTTGGTGCTCAGTGGTTTGAATATTCTTGCGCTGATGCAAAGGTTTGGTCCAAGTCCAGAATTATACTCTGTTTCTCTTCTCTGTCTGTGTGAAGAGTGTGTAGGGATGGGAGCAGAGGTTGCAGCACATCTGTGTCAGGCCACACACACACACACACACACACACACAGGCTTGTGCGCTGTTGAGGGTCTCCACACAGATCACATGCACCGTCTGCAAATTTTATCTGCGGTTTAGTCTTGCAGAAAATGAACAGAGGTGATGGATGCAAGCAGGTCAGTTCCATGTACTCTTCATCACATTCATCTTGCAAACGTATAAACAAGACCTGAACGAGACAATCTAACTTCGTCGTAAATTCAGGTCATGATAAAATCCGGCGGTTCAGATAATTTAGCTTTAAAAGATGATGAGAATCAGGCAGCCTCAGAATCCTAATTTGAGATTAGATACCGCAGAACAGCTGGGATTTCTGAGGAATAAGGCCCAACACACACGCAGACACACACACACACACACACACACACATACACACACACACACACACACACACGCAGAATCCAGTCATGGTCTGGACCTCTGACTAATACTAACCCTCTCCATCCACCAACTATTACTGTCCATTCACTTTCATTTGCCCACAGATTGGGCACAGACCTATGTATGAACTACACCCACACATTACTGTCCTACTGGAAACCCGTTCTCCTGCTCGTCAATGACAGTGTGTTTAGTCTGTGGGGAAGAGGAGGATGGATGACTGGGCGGCGGAGATGGACTGCAATAAAGCTTGACTTCAAAGCTGAAGTGTAGTGAAATAAATTACATTAAAACACGCAGGTCAGAGAGCGAGATAGGAGATGAATAATTATAGAAAGGGCAGTAAACAAGAAGTAATGGAGGGAGGAAAAGGGGTATCTGTCAGTTTATTTGTCTTTTTTTTACCTCAGCAATGATCTCTCCGTTCTCAGCATGGACCTGAGCGATGCCTCCGTTCTCCGCCAGGAAGGTGAAGATCTCATAGAGCTGAATGAGACGCACACACACACACACACAGTGAAATGACAGTGACGCCATTTTTCCACTCTAGGCTTCTTGTTTACACAGGAAACGAACGCTCCTTTTCATCCTAGAGGTCACCGTCGAGCCACGATTTAAAAGAAGCCCGCAATTTACATGAACGTCTGCCACGATACTCTGCAATTAGCGTGTGTGGTCTCGAGAACTGGTTAAACTCATGTGGGATGAGCTGCTGTTATACTCTCGCTCCACCGCAGCGCCTGAAGGAGCTGCATGACATCAGATTTTCAAACGGCACCATGTCGGTTGCATCATGCGCTCCCTTCATGTGACAGAGTTACAGGTTACAGGCGGAAGAGAAGAATCAAAACTCCCCTTTTGTTAATGTAGCGTTTTGACGTATGTTATGTTTTAATGCCCGGATCTGCTGCTCTTTCATTCAAGCCTTAGCTGTTTTCAAGAATGTAGTCGTCTTTTAAAAAATTTCGAAGTTTACCCACATTCCCATTACACATCATAATATGCTCTATTGTGCTATTGTAAGTTACATTAAAATATGATATTTCAAGAGGAAAAACATCTAATTGAAGCCTCTCTAAAAAAAAAAAAAAAAAGATCATTAACTCACTCCAAGCTATGGAGAATATAATGCTTTATGGTCATCCAGTTTCACATTAAGCCCACAATCATTATTATTATCATTATTATTATTATCATTATTATTGTTGTTGTTGTTGTTGTTGTTATTATCATCATTATTATTATTTTGACCGTGATTGTCCCGGCAAAGAATTGTTAAATAAAATTTTAATGTGCAGTGACTGCAACCATGGTAATAACACGTCTACAGTTCACTGTTTGATTCTCAGAGCCACGTGCACATGGGTGTGTAAAGCTGTTTAAACGAAATGCGCCGCCAAACTGCACATGTCAGACACTGTACCTCGCTGTTGCTCATCTGGTAGTAGTCCTTGTAAGCCATGTAGACCTGGAACGAGTTGACACCTGTAAAAGAGAAATGCAGGTTACATCTGCAGGAACAGATACTTAGAGATTGTGTCAGAGACGATTTATACTCCGCGCACCGCAAAGAGCCCTAGAGAGCCCGAAGCTGGCTGAGAGAGTGAACTTTAACAAGTTAGGATGTGGTCATTCAAACGGTTGCACTCTGCAGAAGCTTGGCGGTCGTTAAACTAAATTGAGTTTAGTTGAAAAACCACCGAGTTTATTGCTTTTTGTCATTTTGAGGAGTTGTTAACTACTGCAAACACCAACAGTTTGACCATAAAACAAGCAGTTTTTCAGCATTCATTCACTTATATAGGCATTTATTTGTTTATTTATTTATATTGCTTCCTCTCATGTCTTGACTCAACCTCCTTCAAATCCCTGCAAACTATTTTCTCTTAGTAACCTCAGTTCATGAAATCATATTTCTCTTTGGGGACCGACTTGCCGTGCATCAACTTCTTCAAGTTTGGCTTGGAAAATGTTCTTTTCAGTGTAGCTTTCCTAGCAGCAGGTACGTGTTATGTTATGCTACCACTACCTACCTTTGTCCTTGATGAGGGTGTTCACCTCCTGCTTTACGCTGTCGTTCCAGTGGGTGACGTCCACATGGAGGGAGTAGTCGCAGCAGGCCTTCTCGTCGGCCCACTGCCTCCACTGGTCGTACGCCTCAATCAGGCTGCTACCTGGCTCTGGGATCACATGGTCCACTGGAGGAGTGGGAAGCAAGAGAGAGGAGAGGGGTGGGGAGGGCAGGAGAGGGAGAGAGGGAAGGAAGGAGAGGGAGAGCAGGTGAAATAAAAGGAGCAGACAGATTGAAGAGTGACAGCGAGGTGAGAGGAAGTGACATTCAGAGAGAAGGTAAAAAGGGACATGTCAAGATTTGTCTGCTGGTGCTTCTCCTTTTTCCCCTGTGTTGTTTATCTTATGTAATCAGCTGTCTGTCTGCTTGTCTGCAGTGCCCAGCCAGCAGGCACAAACCATGTCAGATGTCACATTGCATTCACAGGGTCTCTGTCTGGGTGATAGTGTCATTGAAGGATTTGGAGGCCATGTCAACAGCACGCATTTTCAAACTCTCACTTTTTTTTCCCCCCATAATCAAGGAAGTTGTAGGCTAAGGTCTTCAGAGATCTTATGTAACGGAGCTGTTGTGTAAAAAGTAGGCGGTGGAAGTCGCACTGGGGCCACCCACACTAAAAATGTGTACGTTGGAACTCAGTGGTGTTTTAGATCAAAGTATCTGACAACTGCCTTTATGCAACGTCTTCATAGACCACCAAAGTGGTTGGGGCTTCCAGGGGACATTTGGTTCCTTAATTTTTATTTATTTATTTTTTCCTTTGGCAAAAATTAATTCAGTTTCCGGTTTGACAATGTGTTATCGACTTCATCTGTTTTTCAATGTATATCTGCCATCACACTAGAATTGGAAACATGGCCCAAGATATTAAAATCAATGTCAACTGCTGTAACGCTGAGCCAGCTAATGCTTGTCATATTCAGATTTTTTTTCATGGTGGCTTAAATCTTGTTCCATACCACATCAACAAGTAGAGATATTCAGGCTAAATTCAAAGATATCAATTAAGCAAAGCAGTCAGCATCAGCTTTGGACATAGTATGAAAGAATCATTTTGTACGCTAATGTATTTCCCATTCTTCTGGCAAGAAGATGGAACCAGAGGCTCTAAATCACATTGGTGATTGAATTTAGCCAAAATTAAAAAACAATCCTACTTTCCACAACAATTACATTTAGAATCTGAGCTACTTTCGATGCAGATAGCTCAGATGCGGGAGGCAAAGTATGTGTGTGGTAAGATTTTTGTTATTCTGAACACCATTAGTTGGCAGAAGCGGCGACAGCTATTCCACATAAAAACACGGTTGGGTCTGGCATGTGTGTGTCCGCATAAATAATTTATGTATTTGAGTAGAAACAGCTCTTGCTGAAACATGAATGGGTGTGGATGTACAGACTTTTGCATGTCTGCTTTCACTGAAACGAGTCCAACGTTTTCACCCTGCACAAACTATCCCAGCCCGTCTCACTCAGCTGTAGTAAAATGAGGCTGCCTGCTGGCTTGCCACCTGACTGGCTTCTTTATCTTTTTAAAGACGACCCAATCTGCTTAGCCTGTTCTTTGCATGTTAATAGGATAGAGCTGGAAATGACAGTCGCAGAATAGATCTGTTGTTTACTACGCTGACAGTCTGAACCAATGCTTTGTTCACCTGCACCCACTAACACGGCATGAACTGTGGTGTTGACACGCATGTATGTACAAACACAGACATACAGACATACTCAAATGCATGCATCTACATACATAGATGCACACATTTGATCATGGATATGTACCCAGACTAAATATACAAACACATAGTACACACTTTCTCTCTCTTTGTCATGCACGTACACACACTGGAATATAATCCCTCTTTGAATGGAGCCTGTGAATAGACTCCACTACAGTAGCACGCCTGTTAGTGAATGTGTCTGTTTCAACACAGAGCCAGACTGGCAGACAAACAGTAGAGTAGCAGCCAGCTCAATAGGAGTTGATGGTATTAATGAGACCGTGGTATCTACCAGCTGTTGGCTGTGTTCGAGCCCGGTCCCTGAGCTACATGAAGCACATAAACACACACACATACTGTACACAGACAAGCACAAGCGCAAACACTGGAGCTCTATTTCCATGGGAGCAGTGTTTCCCTCAACCCCCCCTCTCCTCTCTGTCACACACACACACACACACACTTCCTACCACCCTCTACTCAGTCTTTTGTATGGTCCTCTTTTGGATCGCTGCCCATAACAGGCCCGCTGAAGCCAGAACTGCCGCCCATCCCTTCCTCTTTTCCTGTCTCTATCTCTACCCTTCCTCCCTTCATCTTTTTTTAGCTTTAGCCCCCATCTGCAACATACTTTCTCTGGACCCAACTTTACAGAGTGGATTACAGTTTCCTCCACCACATACCGATCATGGTTGTCCCCCCAGCGAGAGCAGCCTTTGAGCCCTGGGTGAAGTCGTCCACGGTGGTGGTTCCACGGTAGGGCATCTGGAAGTGGGTATGGATGTCAATCCCACCGGGGATCACCATTTTACCATTGGCTTCAATGGTTTTCACCCCACCGGGTACGATCAGGTTGTCTCCAATCTGCCTATAGGGGGGAACAGACGGTGGAATATGATGCAACCTCTCACACCCAGCAGATATAGTAACACTTTCTTTGGATAGTCCCCTGTAGATGTTCAACACAGTGTCAATTGATATATAAGTCAAATATCAACAAGAGTCCAGCATCATATCAATAAGCCATACACTACATAAAATTCAACAAACACATACAGCTATGACAATATGTTGTTGAAATAAAATCTATGGCTGTTTTTATTCTGCTGACATTTTCCTGACCTCTTGTTGACATGTAACTTATATATAAATTGACATTCTGTTGAATATTTACAGGGGACTATCAAGAGAGAGTGTGATCATTATAGGATTCTGTGGCAGAAAATAGTATCTTTCTGGCCATGTTACACATAATATGCAAGGCAATCAATGTCATCAACCTTAAGGTATTTTTAATTTAACATAAACTCAAATGAACTCTGAAAGCATTTCATGGAGGACAGCACACAAGAGGCAGCCAAGTACAACATGAACCTGACGAGTGCAAACTTTTCACAATATGACCTTACACTGCAAAAATATCCATCTTCATCTTGTTTTTCTTAGAAGTGAAAAGATCTGACAGTGAAATGAGATAATCTCACTTGATTTTAGTGCAGTTTCATTTGTTTCAGGAATGTTTATGTTGAATGAGGCTGAGCAGTCCACTAGTATTGAACTGATATTTGATTCAAAGTTCTGGAAACAAGTTGATTAGCAATGGGAATATGTGAGTTTATCTCATCCCACTGGCATTTTGTTTTCACTTGTTTTGAGAAAAACAAAATTTGAAGACTCAATTTGAAACTACACAACTTCTAAATATTCTTTGCAAAGAATGCCATGATAAAAATCATTTCAAACAACTTTAGGAACTTTTTGGAACTGATGATAGAAAAAAATAGTACTTGATTTCACAAAACAATGCAGGTAGCAGCTACGAAAGACTACAGCTGTGCTTCCTACACTCTGGCACTACTTCTGCACCAGTTTTCAATATTGGTGCCAGCCACTGCATCCACATCTGTTCAATGTCCAAGTGTTTCTTGGGAACTTTTATTTGTAGAAAGGCAAGAAGTCTGGTTTGAATGACACAAACATTGAATGCAAAAAGCACATCAATCCAAAAAAGAAAAAAGTTCTTGAATTCAAAATTGACCACAAAACAAAGGCAAACCGTCTTGAAGTGACAATCTCGCCGACACCACAGCACATCAACAACTGTCACCCCTGAGGGTTCGTTCAAATTTAGTATACTGGGCTGACAGACACGCATAGGCCAGTGTCTGAGGGAGTTTGCCAGCAGTCCAATGGTGCAGCCGGCCTCTGGGTAATTATTATGCAACGCCAACCTTCCTGTGGCTGCCTCTCCCTGAGCTGCCTCACTGAGAGACAGAGGGGACAAAGAGCCTAATTGGTAAATGGAGTGGGAACAGGACTTGGGACACAGAGAATGAGAAAAAAAGGGAGAGCGACCGAGTCAGAGGAGAGACAGAGAGGGGAATTCACGCAAACCAACCCTGCCTCTTGTCTGGTGAGCCAGTGAAATACTCACCCTGGCACAGAAAAATGGGGGCCAGGGTGAGTGTGAGCATCCAGCCCTGCCTTTGATCCAATGGGCACTAAGAGTAGGTGTGAGCACCAGAAACTACGACCATGCCACTTGTCCAGTGAGCGTCACAAACAAGTCCACCGTTTTTTTTTTTTTGTTTTTTTTTTTGGTTGTTGTTTTTGGCCAAACTCAGCCAGCAGGACGCTGTGTCAGTGGACGGGCAGTTTGCAGTCGTGTGTTTCTTGTTAAGTTCAAAGGCAGTTTGCAGAAAACACATTCTACAGGGAGATTTAATTAGATGATTATATTTATTTGGATTTAATTCAAAGGCGGTTTGCAGAGTACACATTCTTGGAGATTTAATGGGATGATTACATTAAGCTGGGTTTAGTTTAGAATGCGCTAATAGTGCTGATGTAAAAGGTTTTTTAAAGGTACCTTACATTGTGATGATCCACCTTGTTTTGCACGTGTCTCCCCTTTATCAAGGCTTAGAAATTCCTCTTTGGCCCATCCCCTCCCCTTCTTTTGCATCTCCCATTCACAATTAAAGGCAATTTAATCCATTAAATTAAATATTAGATCATAGATTTCACATTCATATTGAATGGAAAGCAGGTTGCCCTCCCTAATGCTTTTCATCGACAATGGCATTTCTATCCAGTCTCTTTGATAGTGACCTGCAGTGTCATGGGAATATTGCTGTGAAATAAGAGAGAGGGGGAGAGAATGGATGAGATAAAAATGAGATTGGTTGAAAGATTGAATGGATAGATTATGAGCCTGAAAGGGAGCAGAGGGATGAAAAGAAATGGGAATGGGTGAGAGCATCGCAAAGAGGAGGCTAGTGGAGACTTACTTAATGAGGCCATCCTCCATGTAGATATCTGCACAGAAGGACTGGTCATCGTTCACAATCCTCCCGCCTTTGATCAGAAGCCTGTCGCTCTGTAGAGAAAGGGAAGGGGGGGGGGGAGAGAGGGAGGAACGAGAAGAGAGGAAAAATGTTATGGTCCAGTGCAATCTGCTGCCTGACAAAAACCCACTTTGGCCAGAAATTAAAGCTTGGTAGGAGAGCAACCCAGTGTGCCAGGTATGCTGCTCGGCAGTCTAATTTTGGCCTCTCTGTTTCTTTGTGGTTATATTATTTCCCTCTTTTTTTCCAAACAGAGTTAAACAGTATTTCATTTTTTTGGACGTGGAGAAGCAGGGCCTGTTTATCACTCCTGTCACTCACAATCAGACGATATTTCCACACTGCCATGCTATAATCTGTTGTAGGTCCTGGACAGCTCAGAATGACTGTCTGTCTACCTGCCAGAATACCTGTCCTCTGCATCACTGTGTCCTCTGCATCACTGTGGTCTTGTGTAGCTCCATAGAGTATGGTGCTCACATTGTCAGGTTTAGGGGTTAGATTGTCCTTAGATTAACCAGTACTTTCCTTACAGTACAGTACTCATTAAATGTTAATATGTGCAGGCATGAAACCCTATGGAGCAAGCAACTCTAGGGCTTAAAGTTAGAGAACAATGATAAAATGCAAAAGTGGAAAGTCACAAAATGAGATATGCATATTGCAAACACAATACATGAAATCAGGACAAGGGATACCACATTCAACACTGAACCTGTTCTGACCTATAGGTCTTATGAATTATGTGATACATAATACAGTCGGACTAAGTCTGCAACTAATGGTTCCAAAAAATGACGGATATGTGAACCATGTGATCATCATCATCATCATCATCATCATCATCATCATCATGGGGCAACACTGACTGACTACAAATGGATGCTGTTTGCTGGCTCAAATAACGACTGGGAAAAAATCTGTGCATGAAGAGTAAATGACACACACACACACACACTCCACCACCTCAGTAACTATTGCTGAGGTGGCCCTGGATGAAGTATTTAACCCTCCACTCCATCAGTGGAGCTGCAAAATGGCTAAGACTGTATACACTTAGCAAATCGTCTCTAGTGAAGTAAAGATTAAAAACAGAAACAATAATTCACTAAAAACAGTTGATGAAAAGAAGATGTCATTTGAACAGACAGACCAGCTCTGACAGTAACCCAAATTCCTGATGGTCTGTCAACATGACCCAGACCAGTCACACTGATAACACTTGGGTGCTTGACAGCTTGCTCTTGGAGGGGAAGCTGAAGCAGCTTTTAAGGACTGATCAAGGATTATCAACTTAACCACGCTGATCCAGATTTTGATGAGCAACACTGATTGTCGACCATTTCATGAAGCACAGTTTTTCTCTGCTGCATAATGTCATTCACAGGCGCTGTAACGTGACCAAAAACAGCTTTGGAACCAGCCTTGAAATGAAACAACAAAGAACTGTGCCATCTGAGGAGCGCTTCCACCTTACATCTGATAATGTGGTCTGATCAGGGCGTTGTCATGACGGCATATAGTCAGACATCAGCTCTGCTGCTACTGCACCACACACTGACTCCAGCAGGCCGTTGCTATGGTGACAGGTTGGCTGCAGGGAGGGAAAGACTGGAGAGGAGGGGAGACTGAGCGCCTAGCTGGCTTTGCTGACTTGTTGGATCGCTGGTTGAGTGAACAACTGGCTGTGTAACAGGGTGGAAAGATGAATATTGGAAAAGCAGGCTGGTTAGGGAGAGTAGTCGATGGGTAGTTGGGAGGCTGGATGATTGGTTGAGTCAGTGGCTAGATTTGTGGGCAAATTGTTGGTTTAGGCTGCTGGCTGATATGGTCAAGAAATTAGGATTTCCTAACCAAAACCATCGCTAACCTAAACCATAACTGTACATAATCAAAAAAGAAAGAGTGCCCACAACCAAGAGCAAGAAACACTCAAGTCCAACGTTACCTCGTTCAGACATGTTCAAAATGGTCTAAAATTAGAGTGAGTCCCAAGGGCATGATTGGACCCTCAACAGAGAAATACAGTGCCATTTGGCAATGCTGCATTGTTATGCTGTGTTCAGAACAAGTCTGGTTCACGTTTTGTTTTCACATCATGGACAGTAAAATGGCAGGATTCACTTCACAGCCCTGCTAGGAGAGGAGAAACTTCCATATTCTCATCAGCACATGTGTTCAGTGATTTATTGTCCTGGTTGTGGAGCCAAGGTTGCATCAGTGGGACGGTCTGTAGCTCCTCCTTCACACTTAAAAAAAAAAAAAAAAAAAGGAATAAGCCATAATACGGTTTTGTATGCAGCTCAAATGATTCAAGCCCAATATCTGCTGATCTCACCACACGCACAACAAACAGTGGAGCGCTGTGTGCTTGAATTATGGGCGTACACATATGTGTGTGAGAGTGTTGATGTGTCTTGGTGTGTGTGTGTGTGTGTGTGTGTGCATGTGCATGGGAAAGTGATGATGATGGAGCAGGGTGAAACAGAGCCCAGAGCCTTCCCAGGCAACCACACCCTGGAGCAACAACACAGTGCAGCAAACAGTCCTCAGTGATTGGAACTCAGCACTTACATAGATCACACTGGAGAGCGTGCCGTCCTAAAACTGTCGCTCATTAACTCATAGGCCATGCCTTACAAAGCAAAGCACTATTTCTGCGTTATGAAATGCAGCAGTCTCTAAACCGGGAAAAGAAAGAAAATGGTGTCTGATACATTACAACTTTATTAGTCCTCCAGGAGCTATTAATTTTGTAGTAATTCGGTGGTAACCACAAGGTAGATGTGGATGGACCTGGATAACCCAATGAGTAAAGAATGAGTGCAACCAACATCCAGGGTTTGATTTCCACCATTACTCAAATACAGTATTTTCAGCCGTGGTAATGCAATGTGCTTTGGATAAAAGCATCCAGAAAATGTTCTTTCTTTTTTTTTTTTATAGTGTGCAATAGCAGGAAAGAATGAAGGATTGCAACAGCGAGTTGTGAAACTCAGTCTTGTTTCTGCTGGGATTTGGTTTAACAAATTTACAGCTGCTGGTTGGCCTCGGCTAAGTGCACAGTATCTAATTTTGAACTTGAACAGGATGTCCAGAAACACACAACTTCACTTCATCACTTCCAGGTGAATCCCTAGTCGGAATATAAATTACACGTGAAAGAAAAAAAAATGCATTCAACATAATGGAGCTACACCTTGAACTACACACAATAAGATTCACCGACCACCCGTATTCAAATAATGTCTGCAATAATGATATTAATAAACATTAAACGAACAGCCCCATTTTAGTTCACAAACTAGGCCTAACAAGCATTTTGCGGTGACTGTCCAGTGAAAGGTTAACGTGAAGGAGTCATTGCTGCTAAATTCACATTTTGTTAATGAAAATAACTGCATACAATAAAGATGATGAAGAGATGAACAGCAGGGAGCTATAGGGGAGTAATACCCAGCAAACCGATGAATATATGACTTCAAATGCTGTATTTGTATCCACTATAGGCCATATCTTACCAACTCCATTAGAATTTGACCCTGATTTACTGTGCTGCAGTGCAGGGTGTGCCTTTAATGCATGGGTCCCTTTCTGCAGTACCTTAATACACACAGACACACACACGCACACACACTCATGCACACAATCATGTTTGTCTCTGTCAGTGCCTCTTTCCACTTTCCCGACTGGCCTGTAACAGCATGCAGGAGAGCATAATCATTGCAAGGATCAATAGCTTTCAATTTCCATGCAACTCAGCAGCTCTTAGTCTCCCTAATTCCAAGTTCATTTCTATTTTCTTTATTCAATGTATCCTCTCCTTATGGTATGCATATGCATACTTTGGCAGTGTTAGCTTTAATTATTTGCTCAGGCGTTGGAAAAGTGGATTGTAAAATAATTCAAATCAGCTGCCTCTATCCCAAAATTTAGTGGTGCAGATTTTTTTGAATTGCAACAATGTTGTCCAAACCGTCCACAAATTTCAAGGACACATACCTCAAATGGGCCTAATCTATCGCAAAGTATTAGTGGTATCACTGTCTTGCAAATGGGGTGTCCAAACTGTCAGAGCATTTCAAAGACACACAGTCCCAGACATATTTCTGTCGTATTCACATCTTAATTGCACTTCATAAATCCAAATGGAGCCACAACATTTATTGTAGCTTTTCCTGGAAGA
This sequence comes from Myripristis murdjan, assembly GCF_902150065.1. Classification (NCBI taxonomy): domain Eukaryota; kingdom Metazoa; phylum Chordata; class Actinopteri; order Holocentriformes; family Holocentridae; genus Myripristis; species Myripristis murdjan. Next base: position 8,425,181 of record NC_043993.1, on the reverse strand, counting down.
TATGACAAAAAAAACTGTCACATTCACCAACACTCATCTCATCCTTACCGCAAACAACGTTATATTTTAAAAATTCATAGAGAAAATAGTAAGTGATACCATCCCTTTTACCAATACTGCCAAAGACATTCAGTCAACAGAATATGTTGTGTCAATATTTCAATATTTACCCTCCAGGTTCCAGTTTTTGTAAAGATTATTTTTGGCATTTCTCTTCTATGGTGATGTGATACTAGAGAGAGGGGTGATGAAATGCAACGATGATGGATTTAAAGGTAGGACATCATGGATAGGCGGTGTGCACCTCCTTAGCCAACCGAACCACCAAGAAGCCCTTCCATTAGTTTAATACTTCATACTGCTGTTCTACAAAATCATCTTTACATTACAACCATTTACGTCAATACATCCATAGCCTCATTCAAAGACTGTATGGATCATTTTAGGTTGGTTTAAAGGACTTCATGGGTATATAAATAAACAGTGATCTTGCTTGAGTTAAATGATCATGAAAGCCAAAGTCCCTGACTGATGTAACTGGTACATTCCTGCCTCTTGGTCCATACTATTATGTGGTCAAGGGTATGAACTCTACACCCTTTGTTACAACATTAACAAGACAGCAGCTCCCACATAATAAAAAGATGCCGCAGTCATAGCGCTATTTGAATTTTTGTTGCCGACCAGTGAATTCAGCTGCGGCTCTGGCTTGGCGTTCCGTTCATTTTCTGCGGCAAGAGCGATCAGATGAGTTTGCCATGGAATTTACAAGATAATGTCCCAAAGCCAAGAGATGTAACCGGACACACACCACTGTTCCAACATGGTGAATCAGGGTAATCATTATATTGTGGTGTCAGTGTTAGAGATGGCCAATTCATGAATGACTGATCTAACTACATGTAGGACCTCTAAACAACGTGATTGAGATGCATGAAGACATTCATTCCTTCTGCTAAATGGGACTGGAAGAGACAAATCTGAAAATGAGTCAAACTACCAATAGTTCTTACACCTCATCAGCCAGAAACAAGTCTGAAAAACTGGTGGTTTCTGAGATCAAGTGGTAAGAGTGCTGAGGGGATATTTCCTTGGACAGCCACAGTGTGTAGGAAAAGAACCTGGCAATGTCCTGAATACTTTATCATCCCTTAGCATTCATTATAAAATCACCAGTCTACTAAACTGCTTGTATCTTGTATTACATATTTTCTTTATGCATCTTGCTATTATGTGCCTCAGAAAGCACCACAGGAATAAGTTCAGGTGCCACAATCTATCTTGATGTACTGTGCACTTGTTTTTTTCTTTTGACTACATGAATAATTACGTGAAAAAGTTTCATTGAAACTGAAAAATGGGTCAATACGTCACTGCACTGAAGCACATCCCTGCCTTTTACAGCCCCAAATCAATAAATCATAACCAGTCCCTACACAGCAACCCATTGCCCATTGGAAAACTACTTTGAAACTTAAATTTGACGAGATGCAGAGATTGCTCTGGCCTCAAATAGTTCTCCACAAGTAAGTGTGGGTGAGATGATGATAGCTAGGTTTTTCTTTCACTACCCCTCTTCATGTGCATGATTTGGTTATGGATAAGTGCATTTAGTCATGACATCATTGATCATCTCTGTTCTGATCATGATTTAATCTGACTTCGCCAGGGTCACTGACCATGTCTTCACCTGTCAATCATCTAACTGTTGTTTTGTACACAAGGTCTTTATGAAAGAAAAAGATCTTATTGGATGTACTGTCCACATTCAGTCGCAGCAATTGGTTATAATTAACTGTATCTTAAATACCTTACACGCTGCAGACTTCTATGAATAAAAGAACAATATATGCTACTATCCAGATGAAAATAACGACATGGGAAGGTGTAATGGTCTTCAGGATGAGCAGGCTCACCAATAAGCGACCTTCCAAAAATGGCAGCAGAAATGTTGACATGGAAATCCATTGAGTACAATTAAAGGCACCGTTTCAATGTAACCAACATAAGAAAGTAGTTGAAGAGAAGTGACGTTTCACCAACGGCTCAGTGAAGCAAGAGTCCAGTCACAAAGTGTTTCAGATTGCTATAACAAAGAAGTCTTGACTGATGGAGAAATGGTAAAGTAAGGTGCCACTGAGGCAGTCTGACAGATCCAAAATGCAGTTTTTATTGTTCTGACTTTATTCCTGTGAGCTTCTAGGTATTAGACAAGGACTAATGTGTGTTTATTTTGGGGGGATGACACAAATTTACTAAATTTAATCTGCTAGGAGTCGTGGGGTTTTATGACTCCAGGGATTGTGAAAGTTTCTTACTCATCCTTTAACTTAAGTGCACTCAAATGTTTGTGTGACTGTGATCTCCGCTCAGGTTTTACACTGGGTAAATAACGGATTTGGAGTTTCTGAGTCACATATCAACAAGTTCAGCTGTTTTGAGTGTGACAAATGAGAACATTTGGAGAATTAGCTTTAAGGAAAACATCGCTCAGTGTCACAGCTTCCTGAGGTCAGCCGCAGAGCTACCAGTTACCAAACTGACGCTGATCTCAAACAAATGCCTGCTACTGTCAACCTTATGACACAGTACTTCTTTTAAACTCATTGAATACATGTTTTTAAAATATATATATATATATATAAAAACCTGCAGGGACAGTGTTCCATTCTTTGAATCCAAAATAATTCTATACTGAAACCATGTATTACATATATTCCGTTGTTCTTGTCCAGGAAAGTAAGTGCTCCCATCTGTATTATTCTACCCATGTCTTTTACAGCCTATTGGACTAAGAAACTGTAATTTTCATTATTTCTCTTTGTTAGAGAACTAGCACTCATTTGTATGTGGAAACGTTAGAAATAATGCTTCTTTCATTCATGAAACATTATCACTGACACCACCTCTGGTATCAGGTTTTAGTAGTTCAAAATCTCAGATACCTATACGTTACTTTAGGTATCACTATGGCATCTGATGCCAGTGCCAGTTTCAGTGCCACCTTATGAGAAGCTGCTCCTTCCTTATAGCTGTGGCAAACTCATCCATAAATTTCTAGAGCCAAAGTAAGGGGAAGTTCATAGGAAAAATATAATGATAATTGGCATTCCTTCGTGTTCTCTAAAATGAATAGGGCCAAAAAAGCTCCTCCTCCTGCACAGGAAACTGTCCCTTTCTGTGTTACACAATCAAGCAGTGATCAAAAATAGACGGCAGGATGTTGTTCTTGTATTACTACACTGATATACAACTTTTTTTCCACCTCCAACCGACGGAGGGGAAAAACACTCCTAAACTAGGGTGCATATTACTAATAGCCGCTCCCAGGTGTTCAGTAAGTAGGAATATTCCTGTCCTGTGTTGCTGCTGGAAAACAGCACAGCCAAAACCAGAACAGAGGGGCCAAGAGGATTGAGAGTCCTCCATTAACTGTGAGAGAGTCCCTTGTGTGGGTGGAGAGAGGGCGTGCATGTGGAACAGCAGGGAGGCAGGCAGAGACCAGTGGAAGAGGAAAGTCATCCTGAATATGCACCAGTGTCTCTGCTTCAGCGCTGTTGCCTAGTGACCAAAAATATTTACTCTTCACCCAAAAGTGCACAGCATTTTTTTTCACTCTGGAAAAATCAAAACAATGAGGCTTATCAATCTACATGCGCTGGCGCGGCTCCCGTCAGCCACATTCACATAGAGGTGCTGGGTGTCTGGAATCTTGATCCCGTGATAGGCTGAGGTGGCGTAACTATGTAACCATGGCAGCAAAAAAAATACCCGATCTGGTCCTGATTGGGCCAGACAAGTTGAATTATAAAGTCTTTCAGTCAAGTGGAGTGGAGGAGGAGTGTGTGTGTGCGTGTGTGTGTGTGTGTGTGTGAGCCTGAGCGTGCATGTGTCTCACATCACATCCCCACAAGAACAACCAAACACGGGTTGTATTTTCCTGACATCATATCTGTGTGTTGGTCGCCATGGTGAGTCACACAGCAACATCTGGGTGGCCACAGTCAGAGGGGTGTTTTGTTTGCAGTCAAGCCCACTTTGCTGAGGCCCGCGTGGCACTGGCATGGGCTGGTGTGGCAGGGCCCTGTTATGTGGTGTGTCAATGGGGGGAAAGGGTTTCATTTCCTGGGCAGATCTGCCGTCTGCCTCCCCTGCCTCTGCCCGCAGACGCTCGCTCCAGCTGGAGGGGATTATTGATGAACGTGGAACAACACTGAGGCTACTGTGAGTGGCTGAAGGAAGGGAGGAACCACACCTAGAAATCTGACAGAGCCACTCTGGCAGGGAGCAGACGTGAGGAAACAGCTGGAACAGAATGGGAATGCATGGAAACACAGTAGGGACACAGTAAATTCTCCACTGTTAACAATTATTTAGGGCTGTCAATAACATTTAGGGCTGTCAAGAGTTGACTGGAGAGTTGTTTGCCCAGTCATAGAGCTGATATGGCTCTTGGGTGACTGTTCACAACAAAGCTACATAAACTCTGACAGCTTTGGAATTATGTAAACACTTGTACGGTGCTGATTTTTAAATTAACACTGACAACCAATGCCACCAAGACATGCATTTTTACATTTGTTGTATTCAGTGATTAAAGTGATTCTTATTGCTCTCCAAAAGGATTATTACATTTATAAGTTTATAACTATGTTTATAAAGGAAGATTAGACAACTGTGAAATGTGATGGGCTAATTAGGAGGTAATGTAATGAAGCAGCGTGAAAACTGAACAATTTCAAGTGGAATTCAGTTAATTAGTCCGCTGTGCTTTGAAGAAGTATTTTGTCATCTACTCTCTGGAGATGCACAATCATATGTTATGAAAAGCAGGCCTTGTGTACACATCGGTTACCATCAAGATTGACTTGAGGAGTTTGGGAACTAAATCGCTGAGTGTAGTTACAGGTTACAATCTATCTCGAGCGACTGCAGCTGTACATGGAAACTGTGCACAGAGGCAAAGAGAGGCAACCGCTTGAAAAAATCTGAATGTCAAAAGTTCAGAGGTCATGCAACATGGCCTCAGTAACATGCACGCAGAACAAATGCTTACAAGCCCAGTTGGTCTATGATCACCTTCTACCAAAAAGACAGAGAATGAGCAAAAATCTAGCAATTAATAAGAGGTTTCTCCTCTTCCCTCACTCACTCACTCACTTGCTCACTCAGTTTTCAGTTTTGATTTGTCACTTCTTGCTGGCAGAGGGGGTACTACCCAACATTAGAAGTGTACAACATTTGTGCAAATAGGACAAATCCACAGAGGTCTCCGTTTGGTTAGATAGGACACTCTTCCCTGTTGCAGCCCGCCTTCATGATTTTATCGACCTAAATTTTAGGTTGCTATAATGGGTGCATTTTGACATCAATAAGCTTGCATAGTGCAGCTCCATCTTCACTGAAGACAAAAAATTCAGGCTCTGTCTAGCTGGCTGGTAAAATTTCCATCCCTCATTATGACTGTGAAACATGCACGGAAAATATTGACCCACTTTCGCTTATTATAGAAGCATACCCTACTTTGACAGTAAAGACTATTCTATCAAGAGACTATAACCCTGTTTGATCCTACAGTGTTATTCAGTGATGCAGTTGTGATGCTATGCTGGTTTGCTTGCTGCAGGCTAGAAGACCCCTACAGGCCAAAGCTGCATCAGTCTCGCCCAAATCCCCCCTTTGGTATAATATCAGCCGAGTCGAGACAAAGGCTGTCTCCCCCAGAGCTGAGCAACACCCCTGACTGCAGCTTGAGCTGCAACAATGAGAACTGGCAGGCAGGCAAGCAAGCAGGCAGGCATTTCACACACACACACACACACACACACACACACATACACACAGATACACAGACAAGGAGAGAGAAGGAGACAGAGTGAGAGAGTGAGCAAGAGAAGAGAGGGTGGTGGCGGTGAGGGGTGTCAAGGCTGTCGGTTGCCCTGCAGTAGTAACACACACCACCACCATCCAGTCGGCTGACACTGAGCTGCCCTGAATTTAACCTCAACCCTCGATGCAACGACATGAATTTGAGTCCAAATGCGTTCTCCTTCTACTGATGCAGAAATGCAAATTCCCCGTCCGTAAAGCTGGCTTAGCCCTATCACAGCCCATCACAAATGGGCGTGGAGGGCTTTTTCCCCCCTCCTTCTCCTCCTCTGCACCAGCCTGCAACATGTCCAGTTTGTCAGCAGTCTGCATGGACCACACTTGATTTCCTAAAACTGAAATGGCCTGAAATTATGAGCTGATGTGCAACAGCACCACAGTGTTTTAAATAAGCTTACCTTTGCTCAATTCATTACTAATTGCATCTAGTAGATATATGATGATTTGCAAGTGCCTTACTGTAATATCCACCTATAAGTATAGCTCACATCAACGAGAATCAACATGATACAAACAGCTTATTGACAGTGAAATCGTCATCAGACTCGTTCATGTTATGTGAGCTATAAATTAGACCTGAGGTAAGCTTCAAAAAGAGGAAAGGGGCAAATCAGATTATACAACACTGTAATCGCTTCACACACCCTTCGCGACAAAATGAAATTAGTCTACACGCTTGGTAACCAACATTAAATTTGGACGGTTAACACACTAACTTAGAGGGAAATTAATATTATAGGTGCAGCAGTGCAGAATTTAAATGATAGGCATCCATGTGACATAAAAATATCATTACAAGGTCACCACAAGCTCACAACCACATGTACCACAGACACAGCACAAGTCCCTACAGACATATTCTGGTCATTTTTTATGGTGGAGCCGGCTCGGCACACGCATGGATCGCCATCAACAAAGAGGATGCAGGACACCTTTAAGAAAACGCCTTGTTCTGTCTCCCTGCCTGCATGCTGTCACTATGGGAGCCAGTCATGCCATTTCATTGTGCAGATTTTTTTTCCCGGCGGCTTCCTGCAGCCAAGTGTAACAATGGAAGGAAAAATAAATGCCACAGACTGATAGAGAGGAAAGCCGTGATGGTGACCACCTATGTGCTCATACAGACACGTCGCTGGGCGACGGCTGCACAAAACACACAAAACCCAATGCAGTGATTTGCTACGCCAGGCAATTGAAACTTCACATAGCCAGTGAGGCATAGATAAGTCTTGTACTTACTGTGATCTTTGGGATATTCTTTTTGCCTTGATAAGACATTTTGTTTACGGTTCCACCTTTGAGCGAAGCTTTGAAACAGATATTCCCTCTTGATGGATGCTGCAGCGGCCCGAGTCTGGATGGGAGCTTCAGGGAATGGTCGCCCCTCTGTCGGTGAGATGTAAAGTGCCTCGCAGAGAGCTATAGGAGCGTCGATGGTCCAGTCACCCGGCCCCTCCCTCAATAGGCTCGATTAGAGAGCTGCGCGATCACAGTTTTTCCACAGGAGGGCGCAGTGCAGCAGCTGGTGCACAGCCTGCAGCCTCACACAAATCGCCAGTTGCCCGCATGATTGAGCTATCAGACATTTTTCCTGCACTAACAAATATCAGATGCTCTAGGAATTTATTATTGAGCTATCAGATATTTTTCTTGCACTTGTAAATAGGCTATAAAATTCATTGGAACAACGCTGTTCTGTGTAAAACTCAACCCTGTGGCTGAACAGCACGTCTCTGGTCCATTCCAGGCCTGAGTGTCACTGCCAAAATGAGTGAGGAGATTGATTGATCACAAGAGAAGGCGTAGTCCTATGTAGCCAATAAGAAGGCAACCATGACTATTCCAATAGTCCCTTTATGCACGGGATCACCATCCCCACCCTCATCACTGGCACTGTCATCGTCAATGAAAAATGAGAACTGAAAAAATCTCCAGAAGCTACTGGAAGTATGTGGGCTTGACATTCTGCTTTAAAGTCATGCCATTCAAGCCATTCAAATGTTAACAGACATTGTAGACATTGGCTGACATTTTCTCAAGTATAAAATTAACTTTTTACCAGGCTATTGATGTAAAGAGTGGTGGTATGTTACTACTGAATGCATTTTGAAGTTGCAAATTCTGCATTTGTTCCTAAAAACTGATGAAAAAGTACACATTTATAGGGTAGCAGTGAGTTCAGAGAGTTGCTGATTTTCTATGTACAAGCAAATTCATATTCCTGAAACGTATGCATGGCGGAGAAATATCGAGATTGAGGCTGTAATTGAAACTGAAATATTTTGTTACACTCAGTAAGTGTTAATCCTTGTGTCAGTGATTGGGCTAATTATTACCTCGACTGGTTGGTGGGCTGTTTTTATGATCGCGGAGGAGGGGCAAGATGGAGTAACAGCTGTCACCGAGCCTGTGCACCCATTACACACCCTGCAGCCTGTCTGCTCACCATGACACACACACACACACACACACACACACACACACACTCAGTCTCTCTCTCTCCCTGTCTGCATGTCCCCACCCAGCCATGTGTTTCTATTGTTTGGACCTAAGTGGATGCCCCCACCACTCAGCCACTCATTCCCCCCACCGCTCCCACCGCTCCCACTCCTACCAACACTAATGCACCCATAATGAGCTTCTGAGATTGAAGTGCATGTGAGCACGCACGTGTGACTGTGGGTGTGCCTGTGTGCATGTGTGTGTATATCAAGTGGAAGATATACAAGCATGAACTAGAATATCGTAATCCTTTTCAACAAATACTTTTCAAATGTGGTTTAACAATTCAGAAGATAAAACCACACAAATATTTATCATGTGGTTTGATGTGTTGATGGTTTGCTCCCTCTGAAGATTTTGTGTTCAGTGATAAATCAGGCTATATAAATATGTTATCAAGATTATGTCAGTAGTTTACAGTAGTTTCCCATCCTGTAAAATTTGATATATTTATACTTTCCAAGATAAAATTATTTCAACTATCTCATCTTACAAACGTCTTGATGTAGTCTCTCATCCATTAAAGTAAGTAAGCTTAGTAATGTGAATTATTGGATATTAATAGAGGATCAATACTTCAATGAATGATATCTACATATTTTATTGTTCAAAGTAACAGCCATGTTCCAGGCAGTGGTTGTTGTTCTCCAGGCACAGTATGTGCTGACATGTCCTTTCAAGGCAGTGAGGTGGAGAGGCATTACCTCAGCATTCCCAGGCCTTGGAGAATGCATCAACAACACACTTGAAGTTGGCAGGCCTGTTTCCTCTGCAGATGAAATGAGCCAACTGACAGTGACAGACAGGGGCAGACAGGTCAAGGTTGCAGACAGACATCGTCAGATCATTAAAGCTGCACTGGAGTACTGATCATATTGGCAGCTCCCAACGGCACTGAGAGGTATCTGTTGAAAGTCTGAACTTAAATATTCACAGATTATATAATGTGAACTCCTTAAATTGCACATAGAATGTTACCAACCAGGCCTGTCTATGACTACCTCATATTTTACCAAACGCCACCAAAGGGACAAGAGTTAATTCATGCTGGATCTTCCTATACCTTAAATGTGTTCCTCAGTTGCATTTCCATCATTTAACTTCTCTTAAATAACTTTTTTTTAAATCCAAGATATGAATTTCAAATACACATGATGCACTATGTAAATAAGACAGCATCAGAGTTGCTGTAAAGTTTATTTTTTCACTTTGATGGAGCCAGGCTAATGACTCCAATTGACTTAAATTCTTTATGCTAAGCCAACACAAAATGCTCCCCATAGGAACCAAACCACTGGACGTACAGAGGTGAAAATGGCATTGAACATCTTGTCTCTGGCTAAGTAAGTCAGAAAAAAGTGTATTTTGCTCAAAACCAGTAAGGAGTAAGCCTGTAAGTTTTCATTCTTCACTTCCTATAGGTGCTCATCCTTGACAACAGAATTAAATTTGGACAAACAGATTGAATAGAATTCAAAAATCTCGAAGCTTAGATAAATGACCTCATAATTGACTAATTATACTCATTTACCTGTAGTGCAATATTTATACTCCTTGCTTAGTTTAGCATGCCCCCATAATTTACTACTTATTCTAGTATGGCATGCATGTGTTTGTAGATGTGCATGTATGTACTATACACACACAGAGGCCTATGTGCATGTGAGTGTACTACAGTTGTGTGCATATGTGGATGAGCATGCATGTCAGGGCGCATGTATCTGTGAAGAGTTCATCCTGGTGTCACCACTCTGAGTGAGAACAAAGAGGGGGCTGTTCCCCAGACCAGCTCCCCTGGACTTCTGAAATACCACTCCCCATTCTTCCCTCTACATCAGGGATGGGCAGCCATGTGTCATACCAACCAAACACTGCAGCAGCTGATTTCACTGATTAGCACACATTCGGCTGAAGAGGAGGAACAAATCAGTGAAATCACATAGTGGAGTGTCTGGTCGGAACAGAAACCTATATACTCTTGACCGTGCATGGCATGCGATTGTCTGTCGCTGTCCTCTACATCAGCAGTACAGACGGGACCTACATCGGCACACACAAGGCATGCCCCAAAACTGTGCAGGATTGAATTCAGCACTCATAAATAATTCAGTTAAGTTCACAGTTAAGTTCAAGTTCATTTATTTATATAGTTCCTCATCACCACTGTGTCTCAAAGGACATTAAAGAGAATGAGCAAACTAGTCAACCATCAGTCAGAGAGCAAAAGAATAATAATAATAATAACATAATACATTGTGCAACAAAATAGACCACATTGAGGGAAAACAAAGCCAAAGACACAAAATACCATGTCGTATATATAATATAACAGGCCCACCTCACCAAGTACCACCAACCTTAGACTCTCAGAGCATACAATAAAAAAACTCCCAAGAAGGGAAAAAAAAGACTTGAGCAGGCCAAGTCGAAGAGTGATCCCCTATCAGGAAAACTGAGCATGCAATAGGTGCCAGGACGTGACAATAAAGTGGACAATCACATGGACAACCATAATAACATGAGAAAGTGGATGAGACAAAGCTAAACATCTTCCCCTATACGTCTGTGTGACATGAAGGACAAGTGCACCGATCATAGAAAATTAGCTAATGTAAGACAAAAGCCTGTATTTGGGCTACACATGGGTTTGAATGATCATTTGTGGATTATGTATGTGTATGCACTGATATTTTTTTCAAACAGCCCCAGTCAAAATAGGTAGGATTTAGAGTTTGGAGAGGGTTTGGATTACAGTAATGGTAAAAGTAAGTGTGCACTGATGACTGATAACTGGCCCTCTCTCTCTCTCTCTCTCTCTCTCTCTCTCTCTCTCTTTCTCTCAGATGTGAGCACACACACACACACACACACACACACACACAGCCTACTCAGATGGCCCATGGCTATCAGATAGATCACTGCAGGTTCTAACGCAGTGGTAAGTAGCTAAACTGGGCCACAACCCAGATGCACAGAGCAGCAAAAACACAAATGGAATGACTCTGGCAACATTTTGGATGTGTCGTGCTTTCATTGTTTGAAGTTATTATTTTTAGTACACAATATTCCATTTTACAGTGACCTTTCTTTAGCTACAGCTCAGGACTCCAGATGACTGGTAAACCTGTTTGTTTTGTACCACGGTGCCGCCAGAGACACACCAAATTAGTTTGGGTCCAGAACTGAAAAAGCCCTGAGAATCCCAGATGTAAATACAGACTTTGTGTTTTATCTTGGACCGTTCTTGACTTCTTTCTTCATGTTTGCCTCACTTTTAATCATCTTTCTTTTGTAGCCCTTTTGAATTGTTATCAAGTGTTTCACATAGACCAAAGTGCAATTTTACAATTGTGTCAACATGGCCTTAAGTAAAGGACTGAAGGTAATTCACTCAAGAAAACTAAGGAGGAGTTTTTTTTTCTTGAAAGTTTTCAAGCTCTTTTGAGATTTTGCTTTTCAAAAGGGTCTGATTCCCAATTTATAGAGAAATGATCAGGAATGACAGACTTATCATTATTGTAAACATCTAATTAAATTAATTCAAAGGAGGGGTGATCATGCCGGTGAAAGAGAAACTGCCAGACATCAGATACTCAACCAACGTTTCCACTTGTCATTAGTTTGCATAAAAGGCCACGTTAAGCCTGACGGGAAGCCGGGGCAACAGCCGAGGAGTAAGCAGATCCTTTCTGTTGTCAGTCTGATGTCCTCACACAATTCATGATTGAAGCAAACAAACATGCACAGCCTCACTACGCCTGTTTCTGCTGAGTCAGTCGGCCCTTCAGGAGGTGCAATATTGCAGTTCTACATCAGGCCACATGGGGAGCTTGGCTTCCTGCCATACTGGACTCGTCTACACTGGGTACTTGAAGAAATCCTTTCATATCATAATGGAGATGGAAAGGTTGTAAAAGACAGGTTACACTCAGGATTAAGGTCAGGATAATGGCTTTCTGTGGTGAGTTAGGAATGCTGGTAAGATTATGTGAAGGTGAAAGTACAGATAAGGGAGCAGTCTATGCTGAGAATTAGTTTACCATAGGCTGCCTCCAGCATCCTCAGTCTCAAACTGTCACCGAACTGGCAGAGAATCAATAATAAGGGTGCAAGGATTACTAGGCGTAAATAATGGCATTACTTTTACCCAAATGGAAAAAAATTGCCCAAAATAAAATTGTTCTTGAGATGTTGTGCTGTGTCTCTCAGCAACAACAGTACAGGTTAGTATAAGATGATGAGTTACAGTAGGTACATTATGAGCTCTGGGAACATACAGTGCATTCCCCCTGGCTTTCACTGCGTCAGCCCCCCTGGATCTGTCATTGAGGGTACCTCACAGCAGCTCCATCACTCTGCTGTTAGCTGCTGTGTCCCATTTGATTTACTGTTGTGAGACAACAGATGAGAGATGAGAGATCTGCCACCATAGCAGAAACAGTCTCCTGCTTTGTTTGATGGAGCCGGTGATTAGAACCAGTTGTGTTTGAAAGTCATTTTGAGGTTGTTGGCCTACTTAAAGGCCAGATAGGAGGGATTTACATCACAGAGCAAATTGTTGAGGACACTAAAGAGGCAATCTGCAACTTTTTTTTTTTTTTTATACAAGCAAATATATGTTTTTGTTGCTCTCTATTGCTGATTGACATTACACGATAAGGATTCAAGCAATACTTTAATCATGAAAGCTTTTACATTTATTTTCATGAACAAATGTGTTGGGGAGTTTTTTCCTGACATAAAGTTTCTGATATCCAGGAAGTGATGCATTGTATGTTTAGGATTTGAGCTGGTTAGTTACCATGAGCAGAGTTAGCCACCATAGCTGAGCAGACAAAGTCAAGAGTGCCACCTAGAGCAAAGTTAAACTCCAATAGAAAATCTAAAGAGTGAAATTAAACTAGTGGCCACATTACATTCCTGACAAATGATCTATGGGAAGCGCAGCGCAAAAACACCACTGCAATGATCGCTTAGCACCAAAGATGTTGCCAAAATAAAGAAAAGAGAAAAACATGATTGCCCTGGTCATCACTAAATAATGGCACTACATAGTTTGCTTTCCAGTAACTCTCTGGAACTCGGAGGTGATTACAGCAAACATAATAAGTATTTTCCATTACTATATAAACCAAAGCCGCTAATAATGATTACAGGCCAGCAAGGCTGAAGAAATTTTTATGCCTCCAGGCAGACAATCAATGTTTATTTGATTCTATTTGATATTAATCTATTGCATATTGTATTACATCAGATAATTTCAAATGACATCTGGTTTGTTATGACCCACTGTCTGTGATGTCTGTTTCCTCCTTTTGATAAAATTCAGTGTACTCTGTGTGTGTGTGTGTGTGTGTGTGTGTGTGTGTGTGTGTGTGTGTGTGCCCGTATGTGGTCAGCTCTGCCTTGACTAACTAGTAATCATCCTCACTTTGTCTAATGGCTTTTCTCCTCTCCAAGCCAGGGTTCCTCTGTGTGAGAGGGGGATGAATCATCATTTTTGTTGCCCGTACAGTAAACCCTTGTCAAGTCTGAGAGTAAAAGAAGCAGCAGACTGTGAAGGAACACCACATCTGTCTTGCTCAAAACCACAACATAAACCTATCAGTGCATTTCATCATCCGCTGCTACGAGTGTGTTGATGTTCAGTTTACTGTCTTTACGTCAGTCAGGCGGTGTATTACATCTATATTTGAGGTCCCGTTACCGTTTTACTTGCAATTAGTGTGTCAACCTGTCTTATAATGTGCCAGCACCAATTTGCCGAGTCAATATTCCTTCTGTAGCCATTGTGCATGATTTATATAAGTCTATTTTGATGCTGCTTGGGCTGTCCTCACTGACAGGGCAGTGTGTGTGTTATGTAGTTGAAGACTTAACCTGTGACGGAACTGCAATGCAAATGTTTTATAAGAACGCCAAAGTTAAAGGTCCAAGTTTTTCTTCAAGCTCTGAATCAAATGATAATCAGCAACTCTCTCCTGAAGCTGGAAATACTGTAAAAGAAATGTTTGATCTCAACAGGACAAACCTGGAGAAATACAATCAAGATAACACTACCGCACATAATAAATATATATCTGTGGTGGCGTTACGAAGCATAAAATGTACTTCTATTGTTATAAATTCATATAGTTAGCTTTTCAATTCTCTCAGTTAGGGAGTCATCAAAACAGAAAGAGATGGTAACAATTACAAACCAAACTTTCTTAATGGAAATGGTTTATATTTCCCTCTGTACATTTTTTATGTTTAACATCATGTATTCAAATGAATTATTAAATCAACTGAAAAAAAGCAAGGTTGTGTGGTCTAACTGAGCATCCAGGTAACTACAACATAAGCTTGGATGTAGAGGGCATAATATTATAGTTTCACTTTATCTTCTCTAACTATGTAAAAGTGGTTTGTCAACATTTTGCATGTTAGTTTCTTCTTCTTATTATTATTTTTATCTTTTATCTTTATCTTATTTTCTAAACCATACACTGAATTGAATACTATTGTGTAAATACTAGTACGTACTGGCCACTGATAATATTGCTGTCAAAGTTTCAAAAGGATGAGAGAGCCAGTATCTAATACAGTATTAGTTTTGCTCAGTAAAACATTTCACAACATGTCATTAAAAAAGCAGCACTGACCCAGACCTGCTGCTGGTCAAGGACAATCTGATTTGTCCAGCCTGCATAAACTCTCTAGTCGTGCTAAGTTGCCTTGTGTGCTTTAGTCCTCCCTCTGACTTGATGTCTTCTTTCATTAGCTGAATCTTTGTGTGATACTCTTATGGAGTTGAAATTCACACCAGCCACCACCCCAGTGGCTCTGAATGCTGGCTGTGGCTGGGACGCCTGTCTTGATTCCTGGCCATTTTGGGTGGTAGCCTGTTTGTGTTCCACCATTTTTCTACTCTACCAACTAACCAACTACCAACTAACTTTAGTTGCGAAGAGATCTAACTGGCTGGTGAAATTACAACGACACCAAAGAAAAGTTTTACCCCATGCCCTGTGTGTGTGTGTGGCTGGCCATGTCAGTAGAATATTATGGGCAAGCAAAGGTAAAACTCCCAAGCTTGTCGATCTAGATTACTGGCATCTTTTAAAAGGCTCATATTCAACAGTAAGTAATCAATTTATAGCCTCCATATTCCCTGAAGAGCATTTTTGTTTGGTCATGGGCAGTGACATACTGACGTAGAGTCTCTTCCATAATTCAGTGCATCCGGATGCTGTTGGCCCAAAGCCAACCCCTCTTAAGTGAACAAGTTGGTGATGTAAGCTTTATGTGAGGATAAATTGACAGACTTGGAAATTTATTTAGACATAACCCACATTTTGACAGCAGCAACACCTGTTATTGTGGGTATTTGTGAGCCACTTGTCCCCATATAATTAGAAACAACTTGTGAGCCTTGAGTGGGTCAGTCTGCATTTTAATGAACTCATGAAGCTTATTTCACTGCACTGAAAAACAGCAACAAAAAATAATATTAGGCTGATAAATTTTATTTGCACAGATGTTACTAAAATTCGAGTCAAACAAAACCAAACACCCATAGAATAAACTAAAAGAAGAGGATACAGCACAAGATGAAAAAGATAACAATACAACAGTGAAAATAAGAGGCACAGCAGAGAGACACAACGCTGAGAGCACTTATGTCATTATGTGGTGCAGCAGTTTTAAGATTCCTGCTGCTGCTGCTGCCAGTCATGCAAAAGTTAATGTCTCCTTACCTTTTCATCTGGCAGGTTCTGCAGGACTTCCTTACCAGCGGCAGCTCGGATCTCAACGCGGGCTGAGTCCCTGCTCGCTGCAGGACGTTCCAGACGCGGGGATGAGCTCTTGCAGTCACTTGCGGGGCTCCTCGCCTCTAGGCCGGTGTCCCGCTTGGTGGTCCTCGGGGTGCGGGAGCCCCTCTGCCCGACGCTCAGGGCATCAAAGTCTATGGTTTTACTCTCGTATGCGCCCTCGACGCTACAGAACAAGCCGCCGTGTTTCTGCCGGGGCACCTGGTCGGCCGTGCCGGGTCGAGCAAGATAAACCGGCAAGTCATCCTCTGCCTTGTCCCAGTTTCCCCTGCGCTCTGCCATGGTGGAGCCCCGCTAGAGTGGCCAAGAAAGACGCCGAAAGTGGTGCCCAAGTGGTGTGTGTGTGTGTATGAGTGTGTGTGCCGTGCTGTGAGGCAGCCAGCAGCAGACAGGCAGGAGTTGAGTTAAAACCAGAGGTGGCACTAGTGTTGCTACAGCCCATGCAGGTCGACTGACAACAGAGGTAGGCTAGCGTTTCAGCACCATATGCTTTCCTCTCACTTTTTTTTTTTTTTTTTTTTAATTTACTTCGCATCCACTTCGTATGGATTGGGGCTGTTTACGAACTTGCGAATTATGGATTAGCCTCTCTCTCTCTCTCTCTCTCTCTCTCTCACACACACACACACACACACACGCATGCAGGCAGAGCATGGATGTCAAGTCATTAAATTAAGTTAAAGTCACATACACAGTCATAAGTCATGCAGGTTGGCTACAACAATAAGCTATAAGATATATTTTACATTTTATGACACTCTTTTATAACACATAACTTTTATTTTTTATGTATTTATTTATTTATTTATTTTGCATCAGATTACAACTCTTCTGCCAAGCAGTGTAGCTGCAATGTGGTGGCACATAGCTGATAATTTTTGGTCCAAAGCTGTTCAGTATTCTGCTAAACTGGCGCGGTTGTTCTGAGGTGAATTAGCCAATCAGAGCGCAGGGGACGGAGCTGTTCTTTCAGCACCACTTCTCACGGTCAATATCAACATCTGCGCTTTCCCTCCAGCAGCGCAGGGGTGGGCGGACAGCACAACTCTCAAACTAGGCTAAAGCTGGTGTTTCTTTAAGTTGACAGCGTGTCTGGGCCTGTAAGCAGCGGTGACACCCCGGGTGATTACTTAGCTCAAATGAGACAGGGTTGTGTCAGCAGCAGGGGTGAGACAGCTTTCGGCAGGTCTCAAAGTGATAGACTGCTGAGTTGGGGGGCCAGCAGGCACCAACGGAAACAAGAGTCACAGCCTCGTTCACTTAACATGACAGAAACAAAACATGTCGTACTCCTGTGGCAGAATATGTAGTATACTCATACTGGCATGTTTCTTTGTTGCTTTTAAAGAAAAAAACGGGCCATATTGTAGCCTTGTTCTGTTTTGGTCTTTCTGTTTGGGATTGCCTTCCAAATCCCTCCTTGATTTTCAGTCAGTCTAAATGAGGATGTAGGACAGGGGTAAGATGAGAGAAAGTGGAACAGCATTCCCAGGATTTTCCTGTACTGTTTCTCTGTGTTTGGCAATGACAAGCGTTTAGTGACAGTGACAGGTAAAGATGACACATGTTCGATCAGAGGACTGACAGTACTCCAACTCTCACAGTATGCTGTCTGTGTTAAACTATAGGCCTATATATACTATATCAATTAGCCTTCAGGGGACATATTCAATAATCCCATTTCAGCATATTTCCACAAAGCAGATGCTCAAACATTGGAAAGCAACTTGAAATAAAACCAAAGTAGGCTGACACTGACAAACAAAATTCAAGATCAAGATTCATTATTAACTTTATTGTCATTCAGCTTACACACAGGACAAGTGCACAGCAGAATGAAATTATGTTGCATCTGGCTCACAAATGTGATAGAAAAATATTATAGAAACTGACAAAATAATAATAAAAAAAAAAAGTTATATACAAAACAAAGAAGTTAGTATAAAATAGGCTAAAGCAAATCTGAGTATAAAACAAAACCAAAGTATACAGAAAAAAGCTATAAAAAAAAAAATCTGTTTTGATCTCACTGTGAGGTAAAATACTTGGTGGAAATTTTCATCAGCCGGATTAGAAATAACATCCAGCGGCCTGGCAGATCGCATCCAAGTCCTGGGTGTGCATGTGGGTCTGTGCGCTTGAGAAAGAGTCCCAAGGTCAGCCACACAGTGAGTTCAAACAGACTTTGGTTCACAAGCTCAGGTCTCATCTAACAAGTTGTCATCACAGAAACAAGCCCTGGCTGCTTTTCAGGGGCAGGGCTATCTCACGTGGCCCTGTGCTCCAGTCAGCACCCAGTGTTTTCCTGTGTAGACCATGCTGTGGAGGGGAAACCAGCTCAGGTCAGACAACAAATGTCCAAATGTATTTGCACTGACTGCGTCTGATAAGCAAAGTTTAAACTAAAAATTGTATTTGAAAGTTTTCAGGCCAACTCCTGGACCTAAAAGGCAGCCAAGGATCACATGCAGTAAAAATACCACAAAGTCAGGTTACTTTCTTCCTCTTCAGTTCATAGTTTATCAAAAGCAGATTTTCTCAGCATCCTGCAAACCTGTGTAACTGTGCATGACATACATTTTTCCTGTTACTTTTCTGTATAACTGCTGACTTTGGCTCCCATTTGCAAAATAAATAAATAAGTAAATAAATATAAATGTAAAGGCATTTGGAAAAAGCCATAACTTGAAATGCACGGATGATAGTTGAATTGACAGTTGCTCCAAGCATATTCTTCAAAGCTGGCTTACTGGAAAATGCTTTTGCAGGCGACTGACGATAATATGATAAGTATGCGTGTTTCCAGACACTCCCCAGTGAATACCACTGTCGCAGCTCCTGTGGCTGTACTGGCATTTAGTGCACCAACTTGTCGGGCCAGCAGAAATTTCCCCTCACATGAATGTGATTAAAGCATCAAGGTTTCAGGAGATGCCACTAGCCCACGAAAATGTCCTGCCTCTTTACTTCTTCACTCTAAGTCACTCTGTTTAGGGGCCGTCTGTGATATTTTCTGTCTCTCCTATCCTTCCAGAATATTAGGCCTAGTAGATTTTTCGGAGAGAAAATAATGATGGGGGAGGACAAGAGGAAAAAAAAGTGATAGCATTCTTGGGATGTTAAAGCGATGTGATGGATTTGTGTTTTGGCTGGCCAGGCATTTCCTCACTCACACCAACCAGTTCAGATGACTTGAAAAGATTCAAGTATGTGAGGAAAGTAGGACATTGCAGAGCGTGCCTGTCCAAAACTATACCCTGTTTTTCTACTGTGGACACGACAGGGCAGACTGGAAGGCAGCAGAGACGTCAGATCACACAGTGTCTCTGTGTGATGTAATAGTAGCTGCAAACCAAAATAACAAAATATTCTCCTATTTGTTTATTCCATTAGGGTAAAAAAAGAACTTTTGGAGGCTACGCTGGCAAAGTCAGATCGGTCTGGTAATAAAGATGTAACCTTGTTCAGTAAAGATGACAGGTCACGTGGCATCTTACAAGATTATACCCTAGACATAGAAACCAAAAATATGAGATTTCACTACTTGAACTTCACGCACAACCCTGATGGAAGTGTTACACTCTGCTTGGCACTTGGTCAAGAACATGCCACAAGCTTACAGGATATCACTTTTACTTAATGAGGCTTTTATAACAACATCAACAATCATGCTGGAGCATAGACAGAGACTCTCAGCCATCTTACTATTAAAAATGGATGTAAGAAATGGAAGTCCCCCCCTATAGGACAATACAGTAGGTCTCACGTTGCCACTGGCTTAAGTGCACGTCCATTCAGGCATGATGGAATGATGAGTTTGTCAAATTCATACAGAGTAGTCCTGATGGATTTGGCACATAAGGCCTTGAGGCTAGTAAGACCTTTAAACAACTGGGTAAGTGGGCCACTGTTCTGCAGCCAAGTCACTAAGAGTTAACTCACATGGCACATGAGAACTCCATAAGGTCCTAACACTGCTAAGTGGGTTTTGTGTTGGCTCAACTTTATTCGAAAAATGTGTGATGCATCAGATGGTATAAAAAAGAAAACTAAATGATTCCTCATAATGACATCTTGAACCATGACCTCTGCATTGCTATCTGCATTATTTTCTGTGCAAAAATAACAAGTGTTGGTATTAACAAACAAACACATCATACCGCAAGGATCATCCTTGTGGTCTTACCCAGCTGCTCACCGACTGTAAATGATCGATGGGAGGATAATTGATGATCAAAAAACAAAACCAACAAACATACAAACAAAAAATGAATGAATGAATGAATGAATGAACAAACGAACAAAAGAACAAACAAACAAAGGAACAAACGAAAGAACAAAGTAACTATTTAATTTAATGAACTTATTCTGTTTCCGTGTGGGAAGGGAAATCAGATCACATTAGTGAGTATGACAAAGAGTTAAAGGGGAAAACAAGACTGTCATACTCCCATAAGACAAAATTAAGATAATATACACTGATCAGTGCAATGACTCAACAATTACTTTGCCAGGTGCAGAGTTATCTGGCTTTCAAAACTCCTCTCTGGCATGTACTCTGTCTTGGAACAAGAATTTCCCACCCACTGCAATTTAACGACACTCAGTCTGTTGGACATTTCATCTACAAAGGCTTGTTCTTCAAAAAGCCAAATGACAAAGCAGTATTATTATAGTAATGTATATTGAGATATATTACTTCTACACTAGATATTTCGTTTGGATCTGAGCAGATCTGAGATGAGCAGACGTACTTGTGTTGATTGTTAAAAATGTGGCATTATCGTTTGTATAAATGACACACTACCATTATTCAAGGGGGCAGGAGCAAGATGGAGGCTGTAGGCATGTTTCAGTGTTGTGTGACAGGTTTTGTTGCAACTGCATATTCCTACTAGTTGAGGATTTGAGGTCAGCTGAAGTCATATGCCATTGTTACACCATTGAGCAGATTTTAGACAGGTTTTTTATCCAGCACTAGCCACTAAAAAAAGCCTGTGATACAGTTTACAGTAGCATCCCAGTACACATATTTCACTTTCAGGTTAACCAGCGTCATAATCTTCCAAATCATTGGATATGCAGCATTTTCTACGACACTCTGCCATGGTGTGTGCTCTCATTACAACTACACTATAAACGTCAGTCTGAGTCCAGTGAAAAAATGATGACTTCCTGGTTATTTATCATATTACATAGGTTAACGTTACACTGAAGTTAGAATTGCTTATCCCTAAAATGTAGAGCACGTCCTGTATCTTTGGAGCTGACAGAACATGAGCTGCAAATTAGAGGGTCACCTGTTTACACCTCTGCTGATTGGAGCTAAAGCTGGGAATTACCTGGGACTACTGCAGGATTTATAATCTGGTACTGAAAATCTAGTTAACCCTATTCACAATTTGAGGTAATTATACAGTAAAATGGGTTGGCTAGTAGATTACTTAATGCTCCTTTAAGAATTCAGTTCTGTACTGATTCTGTATGGAAGTGACAACTGTAAGCAATGCCTGTAAAAAAAAAAACAAAAAAAAACACTTCAAACAACACTGCAAACAACACTGCATAGTTCATATATTTGGCAATATTTTAAGGTGCTGAGCTGATGGGCCCATGAGACCTCAATGCATAAAGGGTTAATTAAATTCATATTTTATTGTTTTTGAAACTAAGTTGAGCATTCGTCAGCAGCCCCATCTCAGACCTCGAACTTCTATCCATGTCCCATGGCATTCCACAGCCCACTAGAGGGCGCTCAGCACATCGGTTGAGAAACCACACTCTAATGATACACTATATTACCAAAAGTATTCGCTCACCCATTCAAATGATCAGAATCAGGTGTCCTAATCACTTGGCCTGGCCACAGGTGTATAAAATCAAGCACTCAGGCATGCAGACTGTGAAACAAGACATTTGTGAAAGAATGGGCCGCTCTCAGGAGCTCAGTGAATTCCAGCGTGGAACTGTCATAGGATGCCACCTGTGCAACAAATCCAGTTGTGAAATTTCCTCGCTCCTAAATATTCCACAGTCAACTGTCAGCTCTATTATAACAAAATAGAAGCGTTTGGGAACAACAGCAACTCAGCCACGAAGTGGTAGGCCACGTAAAGTGACGGAGAGGGGTCAGCGGATGCTGAAGCGCATAGTGCAAAGAGGTCGCCGACTTTCTGCACAGTCAATTGCTACAGAGCTACAAACTTCATGTGACCTTCAGATTAGCCCAAGTACAGTACGCAGAGAGCTTCATGGAATGGGTTTCCATGGCCGAGCAGCTGCAGCCAAGCCACACATCACCAAGTGCAATGCAAAGCGTCGGATGCAATGGTGTAAAGCACGCCGCCACTGGCCTCTAGAGCAGTGGAGACGCGTTCTCTGGAGTGATGAATCACGCTTTTCCATCTGGCAATCTGATGGACGAGTCTGGGTTTGGAGGTTGCCAGGAGAACGGTACATTTCAGACTGCATTGTGCCGACTGTGAAATTTGGTGGAGGAGGAATTATGGTGTGGGGTTGTTTTTCAGGAGCTGGGCTTGGCCCCTTAGTTCCAGTGAAAGGAACTTTGAATGCTTCAGGATACCAAAACATTTTGGACAATTCCATGCTCCCAACCTTGTGGGAACAGTTTGGAGCGGGCCCCTTCCTCTTCCAACATGACTGTGCACCAGTGCACAAAGCAAGGTCCATAAAGACATGGATGACAGAGTCTGGTGTGGATGAACTTGACTGGCCTGCACAGAGTCCTGACCTGAACCCGATAGAACACCTTAGATAGAGCCAGGCCTTCTCGACCAACATCAGTGTGTGACCTCACCAATGCGCTTTTGGAAGAATGGTCAAAAATTCCTATAAACACTCTCCTCAACCTTGTGGACAGTCTTCCCAGAAGAGTTGAAGCTGTAATAGCTGCAAAAGGTGGACCGACATCATATTGAACTCTATGGGTTAGGAATGGGATGGCACTTCAGTTCATAGTATGAGTAAAGGCAGGTGAGCGAATACTTTTGGTAATATAGTGTACCTCACATCGTCCATATCCCATTTGATGAATCAGTTTTTAACAAGTTTTAAAGGGAATCAGTACTCTGGCCTCTCTGAAGAGGCTGTTCAGTTGTGTCAGCTGCCACATATTTAATAGAGAAAATCAACCATGTGGTAATTGTTGCTGAGCAGAGCAGACTGGGCAGCTGCATCCGCATATGATGGTTAGCCTGCTGACCAGCTGGTGCTGAAATAAGGTTATAGAGCCTCTAATGATGTACTGTGAGAATTTTTTGAATCTTGAATCTTGTATTCCCTGCAGTATGGCAGTGCTGCTGACCCACTAAAACACAGTCAACAAAGGGGTTTCATATAATCCAAAATTACTCACCATGACAATTTAGCAACCCAAATTACTGTCTGATGTTTGACTGAGGTCTGTCACATAGGTAACGACAGAGGGTCTGCGTTGGGAAAGCATCTGCAGTATATTTTCTGCCAAGAAAGCGCTTTCCATTTGTGCACAACAAATATGTCACCAAGGATTATGCTTCACCAGAGCCAGAAATATGCAGAATTTAAGGCTAATTTTGTAATGAATGTCAGAATTAATTTTATCTTTGAACAGTCATAAAATATTACATTAAGCCTTGTCTAACATAGTTTCTAAACTGACAAAGTATTCTGGTTTTAAACAATTTAGAGCTTTAATATGACATTTTGAAACAACTCACCAAACATTTTTTTTTTTTTTTTTTTGTCTAAAAGGTAAAACCAAATGTGCACAGCCAGGCAAATTCAGTACAAATTCAATTAACTTGTGAAAATGACCTCTGTGGTGATGACACAAGGTGCTGAAATTAGGGAGGACAGATAGAAGGGCTTTTATGAAAGACATCCCTTGGCAGAGATCGTCCACAGCACAAAATGTCCTTGGCCCCTCGCTTGGCAAGGACAGTCACGGTTAAAGTGAAAAGACAGGCTGTTATCCTGGATTGACTGTGGTCTTTATCCCCGCAGGCTGAAAAACTGAACACAAGCAACACTGCCAGAAACCTGGAAAACCTCCTTGTTTCATTCAGTTAACAAGAAAACGGAAATGTTTACCACAGGCTGGGTGAGAAGACAGGAATGTTTTGATTCTCTTAATGCAGCAATTCATTCTGGGATATCACATCCAAATCTTACATCTTTGACATGCAAAATCCTGAAAATTTTCAAAATATCATGTAATAAACAATATTCATTCAAAAATTACGTGTAGTTTGAAAATACTATTGACCAATTCCAAAGGGTGCAGCTACTCTGGATATTTCTGTCCATTGATTATGAAGTCAAACATGTGCAAAGCACATCAGCTGCATAACAGCCAATACCAGACATGGCTCAAAACCTATTTCCCTTTTCCTGACCCGACGAAGCAGACCTCCATTAGCCAGCACAACTGATGGATACTGCTAACAGACACTGACATGACCATCAAAAGGGTAAAAAAAAAAAAAAAAAAAAAGTACAATACAAACAAATCATAGATAGTATACAGCTGAGCCATGTTAGGACAGCTGTTTGAGAACAGTTGACTAAAGTTTTGGAGTTTTGTTTGAAAATGAGGCACCCACTGAAAAGAAATGTTGCAAATTTGCAAACTAACAGCTAAAAATAAAACATTAGGCATTATGATCCACTAAAATGTTACTTCACTTAACCTTAACCTGACTTAGCCTTACTTACATCACCTGACAATAAACATGCTTTCCTGTCTTTTACTATAAATGGACAGAATACTCAGTGTAATGATAAGATAGAGATTTGAAAACATAATTTCTCACTTCACTTCATATAGACAAACATATATGGATGTTGAATGAGCCATTATACTCCTGACAGAAAAGCAACAGTGAATGAAGTTAGCCGTAATGTAAACTTTTAATATTGTTTCTACTCTTTGTTTTGTACTTTTTAGAAAATCTGCTTGGGACTCCTTCCTAAGATGAATCTGAAATAAAGTTAAAATTAATTCAACACAAACACAGACATAAAATGAAGACATTGTCGCATTCAAGGTCAAAGGCCATGAACTTTTATTTTTATCAGCATTATTCCTTTTTCTGTTTATTTAATAACCTACACGAAAGTAGGAGGGGTTAAATTCTCGTTGGAAGACAGAAGGGATAAACATTTTAAAAAAAGAAAAAAAAAACATCTGTGAAATAAAAATAAAAATATACATTACATTAGGCTACATGATAATATCAACCGCCTGAAAAAATAACTGTTAAAAAGGAACATACAAATTGAAAAGGGGAAAGCGCATTTAAGGCAACTGCTCGTTAGCTGAGTTTGCACAAAAATAGTCTCAGTCATTCCCCTTGGTAAGGTAAAGTGAGTGAAGTGGGCCACAGGTTCAGTAAGCGATGTAATGAGATGCCAAAGTAGGCTACCCTAGACCTGTGAATGGAGCGGAGGGGGGGATGAAGGTGGATAATCTAGCTCAGGTACATAGGAACAAGCAAGGTTGGCTAGTTAATATTGCAGGGGCAGGGCACAGTTAGCTTGGGACAGATGAGGGAAGCAGTGCAGGTGTAGGGTTACATTAACTTTCTCCTATTTCATTTCTGGGATGTGGAGGCCTGAGTGGCTCCAGGTGTGTAGTAAAAGAGCGTCACAACAGACCATCAGCATGTGTGGCGCTGAAAGGATGTTAGTAACAAAGATTTATTTTTTTGGGTTAGTAAAAAAGAGAGGGGTGAAGAGAGAACTTACACCTCACTGCTGTGAAACAGCAATCCTCACAGGGAGAAGGGTGGTTGACACACACATACACACACTCTTAGTGGCCACTTTATCCGGTCCACCTATGCAGTCTAATGCAGGTCAATGCAACAGCTCTGCCATGAATTCTACTTTTTGCGGAAGTTTATAATGTTCAGTTTGTGTTAACATTGTTGAGAATGTGTAAATTTAATTCTGTGTTTATTATTCAGGTTGTAGTTTGCAGAGGTCTTGTATTGGACTACATTATACTGAGAGTGTTTCTATTTTTTTGTCCTCCCTATTTATATAAAATGAGGGGGACAGAATATTGGAAACAGCTCTCAATAAACTGCAGTCCAGTACAACAGCACCACTAACTGTGAGCTCAATGCCAAACATAGAACTGAATGAACACCCCTATTACTGTGGGAAAAAGAAAACCTGAGCATTATAGGCATCACAAAAGTAAACTTTACAGCAGAACAGCTGGATTGGACTGTATTAGATTGTGCTGGTGTACCATGTAATAAAGTGACCACTAAGTGAACAATTAGATTTGAATTTCAGTTCTGTTTCATGTGTAGTTGGCATCAATCACCCAACGTAATTCAGTGAAGATATATTGCAAAGTAGCCGGGATATATTTACAAGTTCATCATCTTTAAAGGGCATGTTGACAATCATTCAGAAGAAACCATCACCCCCTGCTGGTCAACCAGAATAGTACAACTTTAGATAGAATAGGAGAAAGGGTGTGTGACAGGGAGGAGGGCTGGGGGCAGAGGAAGGGGAGGCAAATATTCAATCATTTTATGTTCATATTCCAATTCCTTTTCAGTTATAATTTTCAAGGAAATAAAGTTTATCTTTGCAGCTGTCACCACAATAAAACAGAGCAATTTATACCCTTCTGAGTCATTTATAAACTGCCAAGTCAGTCAACTGTTCAAGCTGCAGGAGAGAGTAAAAGAGAAGTGCAACTATTCACAGAAATAAATGGGAGGGACTACATGAAGTAATCAAGACATGTACATATCAACAAATGTATATATTACAGGACGGATTACGGGTGTTTTCTTGGTGGAAATTTTGGCAGACAGTAATTGACTGGAGGGAGTGGTAAAAAAGAAAGGACAAATAAAAAGAAAAAAAGAAAAGAAAACCAGAGAGTAAGGTTTGTATAGTCTGCTGGCTTTTTGAGAAAAATAAAGAAGCAGTTTTGACAATCTGTAGGTTGTTCTGTGGAGATCCAGGTCAGGTGGACTTGGATCAGAGAGCATGGACTCTGCAGAGCCATTATATTTCCTTCTCTCTCTTTCAATCTTTTTTCCTTTTTTTTCTTTCTTTGCTCAGTCCGTTTCCTGTGTCCAGTGGCAAGGCTCATGTTGAGTGTCCTGTATCCCCCTGCAGTTTGTCTGCATAAATTAGTCTCTGCAACGCACAAACGTCAGACAGTCCAAGTAGTCCATGTATAACCACTGTTTGAGAAGCAGGGTGGACAGGCCAGCTGAGGAGACACAATGTCCCCAGCGTTCCTTATGATCTGACCTGAGTCTGGTCCGTTCACATGGCCTCCACACCCACGGCCTGAGTTGGCTTGCTTCGACTCATCCAGAGCTCGCATTCGTGAAGAACGTTCTTTTCAGGTTTGGAAAGGAAAGGAGAACAGAAAAAGAGAGAGAAGCTGTGGTCTGGTGGTTTGTTTGCCGACTTGTCTATGAGTTTTTCTGTCTGTTTATACTCCCATTGTGGCTGAATGGTGGTGATTGGCATATTATTACCCTGCATGGCAGAGAGAACATTTCCCAGACTTTGGTTTGGATTTGTCAGAGCATGTGTGTGTATGTGTGTGTGTGTGTGTGTGGGTGCATCTGCATGCATCTGTGTATGCATGTGTCTATGTAAGTGTGTGTGCATGTGCATACATGTCTGTTTCTGTCTACATCTATGTGTCTTTCTGTCTGTCAGAGTGTCTGTATTGTTCATCCTTGTAATCTGTTCCAGTGGTCCCAGCTGTTTGGAGAGAGGTTTCGGGTTCATCAGCATTCCAACAGGGCAGCATCCAGAGTGTGTATCCTCCAGTAACACAGACAGAGAGAGAGATCCCCAAATAAAAAATACAAAATAATAATAATAATAATAATCTTAAAAAAATTCTGAAGTCTGAATATCCACCATGGCCAGCACAGGACACGTCCACCTAAACTGACAGCAGTCACTACTGTTACGACACGAGCAGCCACTGCTTTGCACACTGTTCCACGCTTGCCCAGAAAATAAATAACACTGCAGCCACAAACAATATCTCCAAGCTGCCACGCCACCTGGGAGAGACAGAGACACAGAGACACAGAGTCACGAACAAACCATTACAAGAGTATAACTATATCATTATGCTGATCATTTTTATCAATACCTCAAACCATTTGTAATTTTATTTCTGTCCAACACTGCTTTTATTATTCTGCTGTTTTTTCATTTTTATTTCTTATTCCTTTTTGTGCACTTGCATTATCTTTTTTTTTTCTCGGCTCTATCCTATTACTTTCACCGCTGCAATGAGCAAAGTTCTCCAGATGAAACGATAATACTTGATCTTCTATAATAATACTTAATCTTCTATTTATGCTTTTCTTAAATGCTTCATTTATATGAAATGCTTGAATTTCTGATAGAGGCTACTTATTGTGAAATCTGCATATTTTCAACTTTTTTTTTGCAGATGGCGTATTAATCTTCTTGACCAAACCTTTAGTATCTCTACCAATTTTAATGTCATCTTTGGAAGGATATGGTCAGTTATCAGGCTATAAGCTAAATATAAAAAAAAAAAAAAACAAGTTATGACCATCAACACTTTTTGACTAAATATGGTTTGAGTTGTAACAATAAGCCAATGAGGTACCTTGGGGTTAATCTTCCTCAGGATATTACAAAATTATTTGAAGCTAACTTTGTCCCTCTAAACTCCAAAATGAAGTCAGACATCTCCAGATGGAATCACCTACTATTCCTCAGCCTAACTCACAGATTGATTCAATTAAAATGGTTATTTTGCCTGGTCTATTACATATTTTCCATTCCCTGCCAATTGAAGTAAATGATCAACAGTTCATTGAATGGTATAAGTTAATTTCTTGTTAAATTTGGATGGGTAAGAAACCAACAAGAAAAAAAAAAAAAAAAAAAAAAAAAAAAAAAACTAGACTAATGCAGTTATCAAAAGAGAAAGGGGGTATGGCGTTACCAAATCTAAAAGATTTGAGGGAGGATCTGTAAGACCGCCATTACAAGATACAGTAACAGACAGTAAATTGATTGACAATCTTGCTGATAAAGATAATCCTTGGATAAAAACAACTTGGCAGAAAGAGGTTAAAAAGCATAATCTGAAGGATGCAGAGAAAATATTACGATGGTGTGAATATGATGTAGATTTTATCACACACAGGATACACACCAGATTTAAAACATGGATAAGTAAAGGACTGACAGTATACTTGTAGAACCAAGATTTCTTTAGATATTTACAAGTAAGGCATCAATTAAATGAAATTCTGACTGAGGGTTTGGAAAAAGCAGACACTGATACAGTTGTCCCTCGCTATAACGCAGTTCACCTTTCGCGGCCTCGCAGTTTCGCAGATTTTTTTTGGTGCAATTTTGCATGTTTTTTTTAAACTTTTTTTTTTTTTTGCGAAGGTTTGAACTTGAACTGAGAGTATTTAAACAAGAGAGAAAAGTGAGAAAATGTTAATGCCTGTCTAAGAAAAGTGTATAAAGTGTGCAGTGAGGGGTTTTACAGCCTTAAAACATCTATAATAATTGTAAAAAATAAAGCTGACCACTTCGCGGATTTCACCTATTGCGGGTTATTTTTAGAACGTAACTCCCACGATTAACGTGGGACCACTGTATACTTAATGTCTTAGTGGCAAATCCAAGAGTGGATGTAGATTAATATCTATATTATATAAAACTTTTCAGGATTATTTAAATATAAACACCCAACACATTACAAATAAATGGGGAAGAGAAGGAGGAATGGTTATATCTGGAGATGAACAGGGAAATATTTGTAAATATCAGTGGGAAAGTGCAGCATCTCACAGCTGGAGGGAATTTGGATGGAGAAGCATCATGGGATTCTTCATTACCACTGCCCAGAGGAGGCATCAAGGTGTTGGAACAAATTGTTGGAGGTTACATGGTTCAAAAGTAGTCAGACAGTGTGTTTGGAAACTGCATTTCAAATCACTGGTCCATTTGATGCTCTCAATATCAATACAATATACTCGTAGCACTGAATATTCAAACTATAGCGGACAAATACTTAATGAGAGTATTAGTTGTTGGAGGGGAGATGCTGCAATATTAGATGATGAAAAATTGTTCATGAAATTTACATCATGGAGAGACTAACGTTTTCTATAAAAATTCAATCAGAGAAATTTAAGGGAATGTCGTCAAAATGGGTCAGGTAGCTCACAGAGACCAGACTTTAATTAATTACGTTGTTATACTGACTTTTCTATTGGACCACTGAGGACACTGCGCTGTGAGCAAATTCTCATGGATACATGAGTGTGACATCTTTTGTTCAGATGTTCATATTTGTTTAAAATAAAATGAAAGGGAGAGTGATAGATAGAAGAAAAGTCATGTCTTGGAGCAAATTGTTAGAGATGTTTATATCATTGTTACTCACTGATTATTTATATGTGAAGCATTTATGTACTGAAGTCTTTGTATATATATGTATATATAATAATAATATGTAATGTAATTATATGTAATAATAATATGTATGTTATAATAATAATGAAGCAATCCTGGACTATGCATGACCTCTCTGATAAAAATAAAACAAATAAAAAAAAGAAATCTGCACATTTTCACAGCAATGAAAATCACATTCCCCAGTCGTCCCTAATCATTGTTTCACCAAAGCTATGTAAGACACACAGCACTGTGGACATTTGGCCATTTTTCTTTGAGAAACTCTCCCTCTAGTGGTCAACAGAGTAAAGCTCTTGCAGAGAGAGTCTATTTCCTGTTCTCACTGATGTCGTCCTAACCGA
The DNA here is from genome assembly GCF_902150065.1 of Myripristis murdjan. Classification (NCBI taxonomy): domain Eukaryota; kingdom Metazoa; phylum Chordata; class Actinopteri; order Holocentriformes; family Holocentridae; genus Myripristis; species Myripristis murdjan. The sequence goes on along the minus strand of NC_043993.1, from coordinate 8,394,157 downwards.
GGTTTGAACATTTATGTTCTGATTCATCAAAAGCCTGCAAACTGTAGTTTTTGAGGAGTCATGCAGTCTGATCACTGCTTACTTGACTAACCAATATTTCTGTACATTGGTTATCAATTGGCAGTGGGTGCCGAAGTTCCAACGTTGCATATTTGTTGCAATTGTCGAAATTGGGCCAGTAGAAGAAACAATGAGGCTGTGTCTGCACTGACCATTTTTGCATGTAGACTAAAAAAAAAAAAAAAAAAAAAAAAAAGTACAACACATGTGTAACTAATGTTTATGAAATGAGTGCAACCATCATTTTTATAGCCACAAATCCAGAGATAGGTGACTCTAACACCAGGTACCTTGGTAGGCTAATCTACCGAATTGGGCAACTAGGCGGTTTGCGAGGCCAGACATCCTCCACATCTTTCGCAAATCTTTAGGACAAATATTGAATATCTAACACACTTGTGTAAAGTGTAAAGGTATGGAATGCACAAGGCGGTGCAACAAGAGATCGTTGACCGCTGTTTGCCTCAGAACTCTCATGATTGTGGGATATGGGAGTGTGCGCTCATCAAACTCTTTAATTTGAACAGATAGTCCAGTGATTATTACCAGGTGCTGGAATGTGGAACAATGTTTGGATAAATATGAGTGCACAAATTCCAGCTTGATAAACAGTGTTCAGGTGAATGGTCTAATATTAATATTCAGAATGGGAATTATAACAAGCGCTCACGAGGGAGGTATGCAAAATGTCTTATTTATTGCATGGGCAGTGAAGACAATGAATGTCTTTGAGCTGTGAGACACATGAGATCCAGCATGATCATATGCTGCAGATGGCTCACAGCTGAAACACATTAATTGTGGAAGACTTAACTTGATTGCTGGTTATAGTTTCCAATGCAATTAAACACGGTCATAACTGAACTAAAAAAAAAAAAAAAAAAAAAAAAAAAATCAACATGACTTATGATTTGTGAAATAATTCGGAAAACACAGTCTAGTGCTTTGTGGTTTCAGTGAACCACTGATTTTTATGAACCGCACACTAAGCTTAAGAGATAAAAGAGGTTTCATCACTGTTTTGTATGTTTGCTTAGATGGGAGCAAACTTTTCTCTATCTTGTAAATTTGTTTGTCGGGAATGTTTTGTTTTTTATGCCTCATTGTTCTTGTCTCATTATTATATTCTCAATAGACTTTGATTTCTGTTGTTAGTGGGTTTCTTCCCTGGACAACAAGCTTAACGCTCATTGGCTTACACCTGCACGCACAGTGTCTCTCAAAAGTTAGTAGTTTGCAGTCAGATGATACATTTCCACACTTTCCCAAATGTTTCTCCATTTTACTTTTCCACATTTTCGACAAAACCAGGCGCAAAGACAGATGACAAAAAACAAACGTAAAAGAAGGGAGAGAAGATGGTGTTGATGACAGTTTGGCCTCTCCCTGTAAGGCATCAGCAAACCAGGAAACCTTCAAATAAACATAAATTGTTGCCAAAGGAAAAAAAAGGAAACATGAATGTAGACAGAATAGCAAGATGGCAAACGATAAATGCAAAGAGAACACAGAGATGGGAATAACAAAAGAAAGTGTGAAAGCAAGATGAACACAGATAAATGTGCAGAAAGTGAAGAGTGTAGAAAAGGGTCAAATGCTGTTTAGAAATATTGCTTAGTCTTTGTTTTCTCATGGAGTGTGGTGTTCCTGTTTTTGTGGGAAAGTATCCAGGGAGACATGAGACAAGAAACATCAGTGCTAACACTGGTGGGATTATCCCCTTGATTATCTATGGGCACAACAGAAGACTACACAAGACAAATTAGATCAAGGAAATTTAAAATGACAAGTGAGCTACTGAATTATTGAATTACTGCAAACCACTTTGGTTCCATTTGAACTGAACAATATTTGACTGAGGTCCTTAGAAGAAATGATTATGATGGTTAGTGTTTTTCCCCGAAGCCTGCGAGACTCACCTCTGCTACAGGACACGCCAAACACTTCAAGGCCAAAGGATAAAGGCAAGAGAAAAGAACAAGAACAGAAACAAAAACTGGACAAGGCAAGAAAGAGAGACAGAAAGTTGGGGGAAGAAAGAGGGGACAAAGACAGTGAGCAAATTTGAGGAACACTTGAGACATGTTAGTAACAGCAGAGGCAGAAACAGAGAAGTTCACTCAAACCTCATTGATGTTACTTATACAAACTATAAACAGAGGTCAACTGGGGACTTAAGCCTATTGGCTATTCCGGGCCAAAATGGCAGTGTACAAAGTCTAAAATTCTTGCCCAACATTCAACATCTTATCTTATATTGATATTTCAGTTGAATGTATCATCTTAATTGCTACTGCTTATAATAAAAGACCGAAAAAGTAATAGCCTTAGTACTATCTCATGTTGGGTTTTACTTCTAAGACCCTGAACATTTCTAAGTTAATACTTTACTTTTTTTTTTTTTTTTTTTTCTGAACATCAACAAGTCATTCCACAACAAATACCCCTCAACTGTAGCCTACCTTCTCCTCCAAGTCTTTTATTTGTCTCCTCTGGATGTCAGTTTTGTCCTCAAGGTCACGGATTCTCTGAAAACAATCAGAGAGAAATGTGATCAGATGACAATGCTTCTTGGAAACGCACTGTGATCTGATTAGACACACCGCCTTTGTAGTGTGAGTGCTGATCTGTCACATGTCCTTAACAACATCAAATGATCAACCTCACACCTTTCAAAATGACTTTTTTACTTTCTTTTATTACTTTGATTCCTCTGCACTTCAGCCCAGTTCTCTCCCATCCCTTCTTTTTCCTCGCCGCTATATTCCATGCTGTCACTACCTTCCAAGTATTTACTGCCAATCCTATTCCCTATTTCTGGCCCATTCAGGAAGCAGTTGTGCCCAACTATTCTATTTCTGATTACCTGACAACGATGCCACCATTACCCTGCAAAAAAGACACTTCACTCAAATTTCAATTTCGAAACAAGAACCTCTGTTCTATCAAATCTTCCATGCACGAAGGCACTAGGTGGTCTAAATCGCATTACAAGTCATTGGAGACATATTTGAGATGCAGGATAATGCCAAGTGTGAATGGTGATCAGTCTCGGCAGTCCACCTGTGATCGGATCACCCGATCACACTATTGTGTGTAAAAGTTAAAGGGCCTTAGTGCATGGCTGGGATACAGCAATGCACATGAGAGAGGGACCATTTTGCTGCAGTACTTACTGGTGGCCAGCAGAGGCCAACAGAGGTCATAGATTGCCCCAATTATACCAGGCAATTTCCACAAAAATACATTTCATGAAAACACACACACACACACACACACACACACACACACACACACACACACACACACACACACACACACACACACACACAGAGCCACACACAGACACACACACACACACATGCACATACACACATACACACACTAAAGTACCAACCTGGTGTGCCTGATGCAGCAGCTCCATCCTCTCCTGGAGAATCTGGCAGTCGTATTCCCGACTCTTCCTCAGCATCTGCCTCCTCAGCTTTTCCACCGCTGTCCGCAACTCGTCCCTCTGCAGCTCATCCAGAGGCTCGCCATACTTTATCACCTGGAAAAGGAGGAGAGAAGTTTGAAGAGGCAGACGCTACATCCCAAAAAAAGAAACAAATAAAAATGTCAAGAAATGATGAGTAATTGGCAGCCTACTTATTTTTGTGAGCTTACTACTCTGAATAGTCTCCATAATGTCATTATTTTCCTGAGCCTGTGCTCTCATAATCTGTATGCATAACCCTCTGAGTGTCCACATGTTAAGATTTCCAGGAACCAGTACTGCAGACCTAAGAGAATTTGCCATGTTTTTGTTGATGAATTTTTCATAAAGTGTACAGAATCACTGGAAAAGAATTTACTATGTTCAAAAGGAATTTAATATACGTTTCTGGGAAAACAATTATCATTCAGTATGATGTGAGATAATGCCATGGTCCTCCGAGCATTTGTCATGGATATGTTTGATATAATGAGGCACAACCCAAACTGGTGATATGACATCAAGAGAAGGTTTTGCAAACTATCCTCTTTGAAAACTGGACTACAGTTAAACTTTTTGTTGCCATATAATAACCTTGTCTTGCTGCAGGGCGTTATACAGTGTTGCCTCCAGCTCCTGGATTTGCTATGGAGGGGAGAAGAGAAGAACTGTAATTAACGCAGACTCTCTCCCTCTCTCTCTCTCTCTCACACACACACACACACACACACACACACACGCACATACCCCCCACACCCACCCCCAACATCACACACACACTCTCCTACCATGTAGGCCTGGTCCAGGGCCTGTTTTCTATAGTCTAGCTCCTCTTCAAGATATCCTTTCTGCTTACAGAACATTTCCTGTGCATGGGTAGGAAGGATAGAGACAGTAGTTACAAAAAGAAACAAACTCGGCTACAAATTTGGAATGTAACACTCTAAAACGTTAACTTTAATATGCCAATACTTGAGCTCATGTGTATGAAGGAACAGAGACTGAGAAGATTCTGAGGAGAAAATTTGATGGTGGAAGGTGATGTAAGCACACTTCTCCAATGTAAGAAAAACTTATCCTGATGTTTTGGTAAGCAACATGTCCCTATGTGTTTGAAGGCAACTCCCTTGCTGCTATTGCCCACAAGTTTCCCAAACAGTTCAGTGGTGTATCACTACCATCACAGCATCATACTTCCTCTATATGGCTGTATTTAAGGGCGCTTTTCCATTACATATTACCTACTCTACTCACCTCGTGCCAGTTATTTTTCAGAATTTCATTTCCTTTGCTCGTATTACTCCAGTAGTACACAGTAGATAGTAAAGCCCTGTTGGTTACTGGTGGGCGTGCTGTCTAGTTTTTCCTCCCTTCTCCATCAGAGTGTTTTATTAAAAATAAATACTGTAACAAGACTAACTCAAAATGACTGCTTCACATGAACAATATTAGTATAACTACGAGGTTCAGAGTTTTGTGGGTCTTTCTTTTTGTATTTCCTGGTGGTAAACAGTGACCAACAGGGCTTTGTTATGGCAGCTTTGCCATTCAATTTCTCTCTGACCAATCAAAGGTCTGCAACATTTCACGTGACATTCGAGTATTTGCTCGGTATTAGATAGTATCAGATACTATCTCAAACTTTTGTCTGACGGAAAAACAAAAAAAAAACAGCGATACCATGTAATCGGCCCTTACTCACCATCTCTATCTCTAGGTCCATCATCTTCTGGTGCAACGCTGCCTCTGTCCCTTCGATCTGCTGGATCCACTAGAGGGCACAGAGTGAGAACATGAGTCAGATCAGTTCAGCAGAGGACAGTCAGTGCTCTAAAGTTAATGTCAGCAGAGAGACAGTTTGACGCACAATTTGCAGCCTTACCTTTTCCGCTAGTGACAAGACAGTGCTAGCTTGAATAATGGCCACTTGTTCTTCATTTCGTAAATTCTATACAAGGGAAAAACAGGATTAATAACTAATTAAGAATTTACATTGTATTTTAAAAGTGCTGTTGATATGTTATGCTGTTATATTACATATGGTATACCCCATTGTCTCCAAGGATATCTAGGAGTTTGATGAGATCAGGTATGCACACATCCTGTGAAGAAGGGAAAAAGCAAACGGCATCAGGCCGCACCATATCTTTCAGTATCACACCAACAAGAGAACCAGTACAGTTGTCCCTCGCTATAACGTGTTTTTTTTTTTTTTTTTTTTTTTTTACAGCGCATTGTGTTCTGTGTCCTGATTGGCTAAGGGACTGTAGACCATTGTCAATCTCCTCCGTGCCATGTCTCCTGTACAGTACAGAATGCTTTCATTCTATAATACTGGACTTATTTTTCTACAAAGGTTTGAACTTTGAGAGTGTTTAAACAAGAGAGAACAGTGAGAAAATGATAATGCCTGTCTGAGAAAAGTGTATAAAGCGTGTAGTGAGGGGTTTTACAGCCTTAAAACATCTATAATAATTGTAAAAAATAAAGCTGACTACTTTGCGGATTTCTCCTATTGCGGGTTATTTTTAGAACGTAATGCCCGCGATAAACGAGGGACCACTGTACATTTCTATTTTGTAAATAATTTATGATAAACAAGATACCTTGACCCCTTCCTTCATACAGTATATCTGCAGTGCACTGACGCCCTCAGAGAAGGGATGCATCCTCAAGTGGTTGAAAGGAGGGGACCTCCTCTCACGCTCCTATAAAACAGAAATGCATACTTGTAAAGCGCATGCATGCACATGCTATTACACAAAGGAACTGATGAAATATATCTTAGTCCCTGTTCTTGTACTGGTATCAATACTAGAAGAAGCAGTATTTATATTTAATGGTTTCTTTTAGCATGCTAGGATGCCAAGTAGGTGGGGCTTATCACGCCAGACAATGTAATGAATAGGTAAATCACAAGAGTGTATGATAAAGTGGAATCATCCGCTGGAACCCCCCGACTCCACTTGAGATTACTCAGCCTAAGCAGTGCTTTTATTCCCTTGACCAGCCAAACTGTGAAACATTCCATCGAAAATCCCAGGAAAAAAAAAATGGCAAGAGCGTATTACTGAAGCCACTCTGTCAGCCACTCTATCCATAATAAACATGACAACATGTCACATCCAAGTCAAAATATACCTACAGTAAGAATCAAAAGCTGATTCCAACCACTGAGCAGATGGAGGAAAAACAAGGACCACTGGCCAGTGCAGCAAAATGGATACTGTATGAGTGGGGGAACAGAGTGCTGATGAGGTGAGACACCACACACTCACACCACACACGCATTTAAATGCAGACCCTGTGTCGATTCTAGAAATTAGCTACAGCCCTAATTTTGTTGGTGGTAATCCTTAAGGTCCTTTCTTTGATCAGTAATATAAGAAAAGTTTGACAAATGTTTGTGTCGCAGTAATTATCATCTGTGTGCTCCACAGCCTGCTGTGGAGAGTTGTAAAGGTGAACCAAAACTACCAGGCAGAGAATTTGAATCAGGGATTCTTAGTAATTGAATTTTTCAAGTTCCTCGAGGAATCATTTCAGCCCTTAAATTGCATTATGACTAACCTGCTATGCCCCATCTGGTACATTAACACGGAATTATTTACATCGTGCAGGAGATATTTTATCATGTACAATTGAATTATTCTATTTCCAAGGGGTACCTCTGATTCTCTATGGTTTCTGAACATTACAAACAGGCTTCCCAGTACCTGTTCCGTAAGTAGTGTTTGTGGTGAAACTGACAGAGAAGTCTTTGTTTTGAACCCACGAGAAACACCCACTCAGTCTTCCAAGCTGATTTTCTTTGCTCACTGTTCCTATGGTGGCAGAGAAGCACTGGAAAGCACTGAGACAGCAATTATAAGCTTCTTCTTTGTGACAAATTGAGCTATATAAGAAAACGTACATGTAGTACAACTACCAAACATTTGTTGGCTTCACTTGATTAGAGGAACGCATCACACAACACGCAGTCCTTGTTTTCTGTCTGCCGCAATCTCAATCTGATAGCATTTCATGTGAAAAATGGGCAATGCAGTTGCTGAATCATAATTCATTGTACAACATTATCGAGGTTCAATTAAAGTGAGGACCCGCTGGAACCAAATGACAAAATCGAGATTTATGAATTCCTAGAGGTCGCGATTCACGTTGGATATAACTGATTTGTGTTGAGATGACTGGACTTCACTGTGTGTCCAAGCTCTCCCAATGCACTGCTCACACCATCAATTTAACAACACTTTCAGTATTGAGTACAAGGTTATTATAGTTCACTAAAACTAAATTAAAAACTAAAACTAGATTCAAAAAACATTTTAGTTAAAGGAAATAAAAATAAAATCTAGACTTGGGAAAAAGGGAAAACTAACTGAAACGATATTGTGAACTTAAAACTAACTAAAATAAAAATACACAGGAAATGTCTTTAGTTTTTGTCTTTGTCAATTTGGTCACATTTATCCATACAAGAATGGTGAATGTGTTTACTGAGACTGGGACTTCTACATGGCTGTGTGTCAACTGCCTTCACTAAGTGGTATGTTTGTGCTGAAACACATTCTGAACTTCTTAAATCTTGCCCCTGATAAACACACACACAAAAACAAGCTCACTAAAATTAATACTGAAGCTAATAAAAAGATAAATAAATAAATAAATGAAAAATAAACTCAAACTAAAACTAAACATTTTAAACAATAAATGCTAAACTGAAGCAGAAAAATCTGGAAAACGAAAAATACAAAAATATAATTCCTCCCATTGAGTAGTATCATATCCTCTATATCTGTTATGATTACTCCCTTCATGAGCCGAAGCCAGTTAAATGCTTCAGGTGAGTGATGTAGTGAGACAAAGATGGTGGAAAAAGGCCAGAGGAAGCTTAAAATATTGTGCAGTATAACAAACCATGAGAATGAAAGTGGCTTGCCAAAGAACAATGTTTTAAAAAAAAAAGAAAAAAAGGGGAAATGATGAAAATGGCAAAACCCCAGAATAATTTGTTTGCATTATCTATTTTTCAGAGCTGTATTAACACTTGATTGCACTTGTGTGTGTATTTTTACAACAATTATAAAACCAATGTGCTCGAGCATTAAAATCATGCAGACACTCCACCTTCTGTTATTATGCAATTATTGAAATTCACTTTATTACACAAAGTGTCTGGTATAGAAATGTACATGTCTGGTAACAAGTGATACTTGTGACAGACCAAAAAGCTGCAGTTGCCACCCTGGTTCACCATGTGGGATATCACGTCACAGAATATGTTTACAGGTCTCTCACACAAGCATTTGTCCCTGTAAGCAAACCAGAGCTCAGTCAGACCTGACTTTTAGCCTCACCTCGAGCTCCAGTATCCTGAACTCCAACAGTTCGTTCTGGTCTTTGGAGTCTTGGAGCTCCTGCTGTAGCCGGCCAGTCTCGGACTCCGTCTTCTCCACCTGGACAGCAGAGAGATCACAATTCATGATGCAAGCTGCAGAGGGAGCTTGTCAACCAAGACCTATGTAGCTATGTTATAATCTATGCTGTGATAAAGAGTATGAGAGAAATGTGGTACATTTGGCATCCTCAAATTATCACAGTCGTAGTTCATTATTGAAGCCATAATAACAGGATGTAGAATCCTCTGAGAGATAGATACAAAGGAGCTGAACATTGACAAGATGGCCGCCACCATGCTTTCTTGAGAGTTTGAGACAATCCACCAACAATCAATGCAATCCTTTGGAATATCTTCTCTTGACTGCTAATCTGGGGTAACATCAATATGTTTGATCCTACTGTGTGAAACTCTTACACCAAAGATGTTGGATTTTTAACTGCTGGATCCGTCTAAATACCAAGTCTGAATCCCAGCCTTTGTTTACTGAGGACTACCTCCTCACATAGCAACAGTGAAATCAGGCCACCAAAGGCTGTGAAAAGTGATGAGGACTTCATGTTGGGCTGAACTCCAACAGTGCCTACAAAGACTTTGTCCAAATGCTCACGGATTTGAGGTCTTAAAAATCCTTGGTTTTCTGCTGGATTGAAAAAAACCTCCATAATCAAAAATAAACTTCATGGAAAAATTTGTCATCTCCAAATCCCGTGTATTTAGCTGCCTATAAATCCTACAAAAACAAATGCATTCATCTCCTTAGAGCAGCCCAGAAAAGATTCTTCAGTGGCCAGTTTACAAAATCTGAATGCATCATCAAGGCTACGTGGGAAATTATTAATAAGCCACTTCAACAGAAAAAAGGCCTCCACACAGTTTCTTTCAGCCTATACAGATGGTAGTTCTACTTTCTTTGATCCTGTTAATATAACTTGTGGGCTCGATGATTTCCTTTCAAATGTCCGTGTATCTCTGCCCAAAAATAAAGTTTATGTAAAAGTTAATCCATTATATTATATAAAATGTTCTTTCCTATCTTTTTGTAATTTAGATCTGTAACAAGGTGAATGATATTATATTAGAATTTTTTTTTTTTTTTTTTAATTGCCGTGATGTAATTTGCAAGTCCATGTCCATGGAAACTGGCATCATACCTTCTGATCTACAAATGTAACTATGTTTCTACATTTATTTTATTGTGAAATTTTTTGACAATGATAGTCAAAATGGATTGGTGTTTGTATTTACCATTTGAATGTCTTCTGAGTGCGGTTTTCATATAAGCTCTTACAGACTTTCTACCACAACCTCACACATCCTTTCATATTTCCTTTATGTGTTTTGTCTTTATGTGTGTGAAACAAATAAACAAGCAAATAAATAAATAAATAAATGACATGCTTAACCATAACACTATGCATTTTAGAGTAAAATAAGTAATATACACAAAGGGTTGTTTTAGCCAGTCTGATTGGTCAAAAGTGTGTTCTGGTTGATTAAAGGAATTTACAAACTGTTCTGATAATTTCAGTGAAGGTTAAAAAACAAATATGTGAATTCTCAGATTCATGGGAATTATTCATGATATCTAGTTTCACGTGGAGGTGAAATTAACCATTCAGTGCAAAAAAAAAAAAAATCAGCATAGTCTGAACATGCGTTTGTCCAATCAGGTTGCTTGATGAAACAACCCATTAACAGTGAAAGTCCATTAAGTCCAACCTTCTCTAATAGCTCCTGATTTCTTCGTAAGAAGAGCTGCTTCTCATCCACCCATTTGGAGTCCTGACAGAAGGCAGAAGCAATTAACAATTAAAATCAAATCTTTTTCTACAAAACACAGCTGGAAAACATCATTTTAAGTGTTTCATTTCAAAATGTATACCCAGTTAGAAAATAATAAAAAGTAAATACGAAACATACATCTTTGGTTAACCAAAGCCAAAAGTTTACCAATTAAAATCGGGATTCACTACATTTTTAAGATACTGCGTGATTCAAGAAAAGTTTCTATTTTTTTCCTTGGATCCCGCATATTTTAGAAATTAACTATTCGACTGGAATATATGATACCGATTACAAAGGCACTGGTCTAGTGAAGGTTAGTAAGTCGTACTCCTTGTGATGCCAAGCAAAACTGGAGTGAAAGTTTGATTTAATTTCTAACAGTGGATTGAAATTTTATGTCATGCCATATGATCTCCATGGCCTTGAATTTTGGCTGTGAAAAGGAACTGGCTCCCAGTCATGTTTGCGTCTAATCAGGGCGGACTGACACGCTGGCTACAGGCCTGAGGTTGTTAGCTGCATGACAGAAACTGCATATAGAAGCCTGTTGCTATGTTTTGTTTATGTTTGCACTTGCACTTGTGTGTTTATGTGTATTTATGTGTAATTGTGTATGAGCATGCATGTTGCATGTTCATGCATGTGCACAAGTATCTGTGTATGGTTGTGGTTGAGGTAAGCTCTCTACCTGTCCTTTCAGGGTTAGTTCCTTCTCCAAGTCCTCGATTTTGGCCTTGTACCTGAGAACGTCTGCTTGGAGCTGCTCCTGAGCCTGAATCAGCAGCAAAAAAAAAACAACAAAAAACAATACACCCATTAGCCAAAGAATACTGAGATGTAAAGTTACGCTTGCAGCAGGTTTTTACGTAAAAATCTACTGGTTACAAATCGTGAAGTGGGTCTGCGAAAGGGAAGAGCTTTCAGCAGTATGTGTACCCAGCACTCTATTCAGGGAAAGCTCGACACACAAACAATGGTTACACCTCCTCAGCAACTCCAACCCCACTAACCACTGAGACAATAGGACAACTTGAATCCTTGAGTGACAAAATAATAACATTTCCACAGATTGGCCCACAGAAACACTGAACAATGTGCTGCATACAGTATATGTTGATTCTCAAATGCAGCTGCTGTTAAATGTGAGGTGTGTGTTTTGCGGTGTGTATTTTGAATGAATTATCATGTTTATTCCTGTGCATAGTGTATACATACATATACTTTTTTACATATGCCCATGCATTTACATGTGAATATGCTTATTTCTGTATTTACTGTTTTAGGATTTTGTAGGATTGCTTTTTACAAATTTGCAAAGCATGTGTTTTTATATTTCTTATTTCTTTTTTTATTTCTTGTAAATAATTGTTCTCTTAAGAACCGAGCAACTGCAACTAACCCAATGTCCCCTTGGGGATCAATTAAGTATTTCTGATTCTAACTGGTTCTGTGATACAGCCCACACAGATTCACCACTATGTGACCTGCTTAATGGCCCCTTGACAGCTGTTATTGAGGGAGGGTAAAAAAGTATTTCTCTTGAGGCTCACTTATAATGCGTACATGAGAGAAAAAAAATATAAGTACCACTCCTTATTCTGTTGTTGGACATTTAAGTCGTACTGTACCTTGGCTTCCATTTCAGCATCCAATATGCCTCCCTTCTGCTCCTGCAGCAGGGCATAGGCTCGCTGTAAGGCCTGGTACTCCCTGGTCAGCTGGCGGAAACGCAGCTCCGACTCTTCATTGGCCAGACTCTTGTTTGAAAAAGAAAAAGGTAAAGGCCAAAGGTTACAGATGCTTTGGTCCTGGTTCAGTATGCCTATTTGGTTGCAACTGCATTGCATTATGGAGGAAGACAAAGAGCATTAGACAACAAGCTCGTTGGCATGAAGTGCTGGGCCTACGAGTGGTGCTAGAGGGAGGGTCATGGTGCCACCCAAACGGCCAGGTTTCATCCTCTGGCCACCATGCATGTTGTCTCAACTGTACCTGTTACAACCACCATTACCACTGTTAAAACATTTTGATGGTTTCAAGATTCAAGATTCTTTATTGTCATTGTACAAGAACATACAATGAAATTCAGGGTGGTGCAAGAGGTACAGTCATTGAGTCATCAAAGCTGCTAAAGGAAAGGTTATAAAGTCACTAACACTGACAGGTTTCATCCTCTGTCTAGGCAACATGAATGGTGTCAGCACATTTCACGGCAATCCACCAAACAGCTTTGGAGATACGCTGCTCTGGACCCAACTGCTGACCAGCCAAGCGACACGGTGGCCATACAGGTCAGGGCCTGCATCTGAACTGGTTTAGTTACAAAGTAGCCATGCAAGCGTGAGGCATGTTTACAGTTGCAAAGTGGTTATTATCTCATTGAATGAATTGAATTTACTCCTACTTAACTAACTGACAGGCAACAGTGTGTTTAATGTATAACCAAGGAACCTATATGAACATAACCTTGATGACACTCATTAAGCAAGACAAGTGACACAATATGACATAACCATGCGCCAGGAACCAAAGTCACAGCCCCGTCACAGCCCCCGATTGGGTTCTAGAGAAAGATTGTGTCTCTAGAGACATTTTGCACCAATCAATGAAACAATGAAACTGTGCATGAAAGAACATGCACCTGAAACTGAAGGGCTAGATAAATGTGCAAACAGAATATGAATAGTATTATCAGACTGTTTTTTTTTTTTTTTTTTTTTTTATTTACCAAAGTTAAAATTTGAATGGGAGATGGGAGAAAACCCCAGGCACTTGCGTTTCTGCTTGATACTTGGACTGCATTCAAGCAAGTGGATGCAGATGTCTAATAGTGAAGAAAGCCCACAATATAAATCAAACCTCTTTATCTTCCTTGTAAGAGGACACTCCACAGTACAATTCAGTCATTTTGCCTGAAAACATTTTGTCTTCTATTTGGCTTTTTGATAGCATGTGTGTTCCTTTCTCTCCCCCAATGTGTGTGTGGTGGTAGCAGGGGTGGGTGGGTTTGTGTGGGAGGTGCTGTAAACTTGAAGTTGGCATACTGCCAAGGCTTGTGGTATTGCAGTTTACCAAATTACATAACACTTGTTACTTTGGATATTAGAGCTGTCTACTACTTCGACATGGGGCAGAAATGCAAAATCATCGCATTGTAGAATGATGTATTCGAGTGCCACATTCTAGTAGCCTACACAGGTGTGAACACTTGACTGCCCATTCGCTATTATGCCACGCCATTTCTACTGTGCATGAACATGTATTAATAGAGAACTGAGGTTGACAGTTTAATTTTTGATTAGTGTTAATGGAGAACCAGTCTTTATGATGATCACCATGGAGATAAACTTGAGCTTTAGGTGATGTAATGAATACGCAGCAAGTTCTCACCTCATCCAGATCCTCGTCTGGAGTGGCGGGGGTTCGGTCCATTCGATACGAAGCCACAGAGGACGTCTCCGAGTCCATGGACTCCTCATCATAGCCAAAAAAGGTGTCAACTACAATGTGCCTCTGCAGGAGTGATAGAAAGAATCTCAGATATCAAATGACTTAGAGTGTTTTTTTTTCTCCCAATGGTGTTGTATCAATAATAACAAATAACAGAAAAACCTTGATTTGAGGTCAGTTCATGACCCCAGTGGAGTTCAGCTAAAACAGGGTATTCTTTCCTCCCTCCTGAGAGTCAGGGAATGACAGTCAGGAGGGTTTTTTGCTTCATAAAAATATTTACTTTTCTGCAGTTCTACTTCAGCTTAGCTGGAGCTATGCCAGTTAACCTAGAATAACAATATCAGCATCGTAAGGTCATAATGCTGGCTCAGTGAGCAATGGGCATATCATGCATTCATGTCGGTTTAAATTTGAATCCATGTATGTATGTTTGTATTCAAGCCTACTTGATAAAGAGGACCTGATAGAATTTTCAGCAAAACTAATTTTGCTTTGGTTGTAAAAAATACAAATAATAACCCTGCTCTCCTACTGCTCCTTCTCCCATAACAAAACTAAACTGATTATCACCCACTCCTGTTCCATGGGTTTTCTGCTCACAACCCACAACCAACGTTTACTCTGCTAGTAGGCAAAGTGGTACGTTTATAATGTTTGTAACACATTTTAGACATTTTTTAAAGGTTTGTGTTGCTTTTCTACTGAATTGCTGCAGTTGTTGTTATGCTTTTAACACGTGGACCCGCAGGTCAGCCCAATGTAATTTATCACACAGGATGTGGTGAGAACAACAGAGTGGCACCAAGGCGCCGCATGTGATTTTCATCGCCTGTCTTAGTCACCCATGTAAAAAGCCCTTCAGTCTGCAACTGATTAAGTTAGCAACAGCTGACTGTTCGAAAAAAAAAAAATGGATTGTTGCATCTCCAGTTACAAAGACAATAACCCTAATTACTTGCAAATTTTAAGCAAATGGCAATAAACAATTTAATTTCTTCTACCTTTATTGGCCTCGAACTTCGTTTATGCCTCTTCTTCCTCAAAAGTTTTTCTCTATCCTAGAAAAACACAAAGGGAAAATGAGCTATTTAAAATGAGAGATTTTATAAAGCACTGCACCCAAGAAATTAGAAGAAAGAAAGAAGGAAAGAAACAAACAAACAAACTAACAAACAAAGGAGAGAAACTCAAATTCAGGTCACACGCTTGTTTTTCAAACATAGCCATTGTACCTTCTGTGACATTAATCATTAATGATCAGCAGTCTGAGCAGTGATGTTCAATTGAGTAATAAGCTCAACAAATTGTACATGACATCCACTCTCAAATACATTATGTGATCACGCTACTGCACAGACCCTGCCACGTGGTCACTGCAGACATGGAGAGCTCTACTTTCATGGTGGTTTGTGGCGCATGGAGAAGATTCATGTTTTCATAAGCATCTAAAGTAACACAAACAATCTGCCTCTGATAGCTTAAATTAC
Organism: Myripristis murdjan; assembly: GCF_902150065.1. NCBI lineage: Eukaryota > Metazoa > Chordata > Actinopteri > Holocentriformes > Holocentridae > Myripristis > Myripristis murdjan. Next base: position 8,378,496 of record NC_043993.1, on the reverse strand, counting down.
AGCCATATTATGGCTTTCAGACACGTGAAA